>NW_027211681.1:12967500-13567500 GCF_022749685.1 Semicossyphus pulcher
GGCTTGCTGTGCTGCGGGGACGTGTGTGTTGGAATGTGCAGGATTCAGTGTTTTGCATGCATGTTTGTGTGTGTGTGTGGTTGATTGTGCAATGATACCATCCCCTCAGGTGTTCTTTTTAAATACACAGCCTGAGTTGTTCTTTCAGTAAGATGAACAAGTTAATACACATAGCTCAGGTTGTATTTGCCAGTGAAAGATTTGCTGTGCTGCGAGAAACTGCATGATTTAAAGCTGTGTTTGCTTGACTAAAGTCAGGGTTTAGGTTATGATGGATTGTTTTTGAAGTCTATAGTTTGCTCTGATACGTTGTCTCCTCTGTCAGGGGGAACTGGAGAAACAGCTGCTGCAAGCAAACCCCATCCTGGAGGCCTTTGGCAACGCAAAGACCGTCAAGAACGACAACTCCTCAAGATTTGTAAGGATGACTTGAAGCCCTGATAAACTTTCAGTTTCAAATCTTAACAACGTATAGAGCATGAACATCTTTTAATTAAGCTCTCAATCAAAATAAAGGTAGGACAAACATCATATAGTCATGAAACTCCCTGTCCACTTAAAACCACTGAGGAAAGCAGAGAAAAAAGTACAGTTTGATATGACGTCCAAAATTCTTCTATTTTATTTACATTTGAATCCAACACTCACTGTAGGAAGTGGATTTAATACATTTCTAAGGCTCAGAAAACACATGTTCTCATCCATAAAATCCCCATTTAAAGCTTTTGTGCTGCTCATTTAATCTTTTTATTTTTCTCTTGTAGGGAAAATTCATCAGGATCAACTTTGACGTCAATGGATACATCGTTGGAGCAAACATAGAAACTTGTATCCTGTTAAGAAATATGCAAATTATATTCTCAGTTCTTGAAAATATGTCTGGATTAACCTGCCGGGCGGCCCCGGGGACCCCAAAGGTGCGAAAGGTGACAGTTGCTGTCAGTGTGTTTGTAATGATTTGACTCAGCAAATTTGTTTAAGGATATATGTATATCTTATAAGCATAATATTTAGCGACTTGTTTAAAGTATGAAAATTTTTTTTTTTTTTTTTACACAGGGCCCCTTATAGAAGAGAGTTTGGTTAGATTGGGTAAAAATGTGAAACCTCGGGCCACCTATCAGCTGTAAATGAGTGGTGAAATCGCTTTACCACAAAGACAGCACGGTTCTGGTTTATTCAGCCTTGTGTCTCCTCTCCATTATGAAGGTGCTTTTTGTTTTCCGGTGTTTGCTTTTGCATTTGTTTGTCCTTGACTGAAACGTTCCCAGATCTGCTGGAGAAGTCTCGAGCCATCCGACAAGCCAAAGACGAACGGAGCTTCCACATCTTCTACTACATGCTGACAGGAGCGGGGGACAAGCTGCGCTGTGAGACATTTTCTTACAGCATGCAAGCTACATTTATTTATGTGGTTAATTTTTAGATGGATGTGATTTCAATCAAGAGCCAAGACGTATTATTAAGCATCTTGAGTTAACACACAGGGAATGGCTTATTTGCTCCAGCAATTCTGAACACTGAGCCTACTCTCTCTCAGTTCAGTTATTAGTGTCTGAAGCAATATAGGGCTGGAGTTGTGTAAATTCTCCGCATAGGGTTTAGCAGACCCATGAAAATGTTTTGCTAGGGCTTTCTCAGTTGAACTATTCTGTTAAACTTTAGAATAATTGTCTCCTCTGTCTCTCTTTGTCTAGCTGAGTTGTGTTTGGAGGATTACAGCAAGTACCGTTTCCTGTCCAATGGAAACGTGACGATTCCCGGCCAGCAGGACAAGGACATGTTCACCGAGACCATGGATGCCTTCGGGATCATGAGCATCCCAGAGGAGGAAAGAATTGGTACCTTTCTTATATTATTTTTTAACATGTCTACATGGCTCTGACTCTTTTGTTTTCCTTATAAATGTAAATTCTCGTTGGAGTTTCTGACCTGTAGTAGATTAAGCATACCAGCACCTGTACCAACCAAGGCGACATGATACAGTCATGCACATACTTTTCACACTATGAACACTGGTCAACAGTGGTTACACACCTGGAAGTGCAGAATTGCACCAGCAATGAGGAAGACTGCTAGAAAACGATGTAAACAATGCTGGATTCAAAGTTCTTAAAAAATGCAAATATTTTATGATGAAAGAAATTCTTTGTTAGACTTCATGAATGACAAAGAACAGCATCAATCCTCACATTTGGGAAAGTGTAACCTTCAAATGTTCAATTTTTTTCTATCAGTAGAGAAGCAGATATTTTTTTCAAATTTTTCATTGACTCAATAATCAATATTTGTTGTTGCTCTACTAAATACAATATTTAAATGTATTAAAGTCTAATGAAAAAGTATTTATTTTGAACAAAGCGTAAAACGGTACAAAAGGTTTTAAATTTAGTC
The DNA here is from genome assembly GCF_022749685.1 of Semicossyphus pulcher. Lineage (NCBI taxonomy): Eukaryota > Metazoa > Chordata > Actinopteri > Labriformes > Labridae > Semicossyphus > Semicossyphus pulcher. The sequence continues at coordinate 12,969,895 of NW_027211681.1, forward strand.
TTACAGTGACCTCTTCTGTTTGTCAGGTCTGTTGAAGGTGGTGTCGGCCGTGCTGCAGTTGGGGAACATGACATTCAAGAAGGAGCGTCACTCTGACCAGGCCTCCATGGCGGACGACACCGGTACATAGATTTACAGACACGCCGCCTTCCTTAACATCATCAATATCATAGTTTCCTCTGTGCAGGCTGTCTGTCTGCTTCCATTTGATCAAACTTTCCCAATCATCCTCATTTTTGACGTCATGTTTCACCCCCAGCTGCCCAGAAAGTGTGTCACCTGTTGAGCATCAATGTGACCGACTTCACACGAGCCATCCTGTCTCCCAGAATTAAGGTCTGCATTTTTGTCTGTCAGTCGTTAACTGTCATCCTCGGGGTGCGAAACTGAAATGCTGTTATTATGTTGCACTGCTGTGTTACAGGTTGTATGTCTTATGTAGGGAGTCTTTCACATGATTACCATTTCACCTCTTCCTGCTTGATCAGCAACTAAAAATACATTGTTGGATTGTGAAAATCCAAAGAAATAGCGGCTATATTTCAAAATAACACCATAATTGATAACCCCATATGCTACTGTTAGACAACTGCTAATGTTAGCATCCATAACTTCCTACCTAACATGTTTGATAGTGGTACATGATACAATAGGAAAGGCATACTTTCTTACTGCAGTGTTAGCATGTTTGCTTGATAATAAGGTAGGCTATGCTAAAAATGTAGCTTGCCAAAAGCTATATGAGAAGAAAAGCTTAAAGTCCTAGCTAATTTTACTGTTAGGAAGGGATTGAGGCCTGTCCTGTCTTATTGTGTAACACTTTGTAAATGTAATGTTACCAAGAGAGTGGTTGAATGCTAATGTTAGCTGTTGTCTAATGGTAGCTAATGAGTTATCAAAAAGTAGTTTTATCTTGAAATATTGCCTGATAGACTTTTGTATTTTCACTTGTAACTGTCTGTTAAATTTGGTGAAATAATAACAATTTGTCTGATGACCTGAGGGCTATTTCACAAAACCTAGATAGTGGATTATACCCGGATTTTCCTCCCAATCCTGGCTGGATTTAGTCGTGACTCTGTTTCACGAAAGCGGTGGCACGTAAATTACCATGGAGATTTATTCTGTGCAGCTAGCCTGCTCTAGACCAGGCTAACAGCCAGGCTTGATGAATCCTGGTAGCAGTTATCAGTTCAGTCAGCAGTCACTGCGAACGGAAACCAATGTGTATGTGAGCAGGAAACTTCTAGTAATCCCAACGAGCATTTTTCCGTTAAAAAGGCGTTTTAAAAAGGTATTAATGAAGTACGTCAGCATCCTGGGGTTGTTGCAGTCAGAGCTGCACAGCCCAAGTACCTGGGCATGCGCAGTTAACATCCCACGGCCCATAAAGTGCCGTGTTTAGGATTTTTTCAAAATTAAAATTAAAATGAGTTGACATTCCGTCTTTGTGTAGAGCGGATTACACCCACCGCTGCAAATTGGAGAAACACCGCTACAACCATCACGTTCGTCACCCTTTCATTGCTAAAATGGTAAATTGCGCATTATATACATAGAGCTACATGGTCGTAATATATTCTAGCAGTGTGGATGAGTAGTTGTAATTTATCTTGATGGTAAACTTCCTGAGTAACATTAACTTTCATTGCTCATTTGTTAAGGCAAATGACAAGTAATTCCTGCATAAAGAGTGGTTGGTGAATGTATCGGCTATTTTTAGGCTACTTACGCATTTAATCAGTCCGCAATAGTCTGCCATGCGTTTTCTCGTTGTTTCATAATAGTAGCGGTGTTTACTTAAAACAAACAAACATGTTATGTGTTTCAACTCTTCATAAACTTCCATTAGTACCTCTTGCTCGAGCTCGATGGGTGTGACGTAAGCTGCACACTTCTTCTCCATTTCAGAGTCAGTAAATCTGTGCACAGAACATCATGAACGCGCATTTATGAGAACAACTTAAACTTGTCTTGACCTAGTTGCACGTGTTCACCCTGGCGTGGCCTATGTGAAACGGATTAAACCAGGATGCACTAACTAGCTTAGGTCAATCTTTACTTTTTCTCTTATCCTGGATTTCTGCTTTTGTGAAATAGCCCTCTGGACACAGCACACAACATTATTAAAGCATTTTATCTTTCCACTGAGTGTGACATCAGAGGAAAATGATCCACCTGTGACCTGACTCCAAGAACCAAGAATATGATAATTAGTAAGTGTGTGTTTTATTAGTATCACTGAGTACTTCTGTCTTGCAGGTTGGCAGGGACTATGTGCAGAAGGCCCAGACTCAGGAGCAGGCAGAGTTTGCTGTCGAGGCTCTGGCCAAAGCCTCTTACGAGAGGATGTTCCGCTGGCTGGTGATGCGGATCAATAAGGCCCTGGACAAGACCAAGAGGCAGGGAGCCTCCTTCATTGGCATCCTTGATATCGCTGGATTTGAGATCTTTGAGGTGAGGAGTTTAGGGCCAGACAGATTTACAGTCGTGCATCGTAACTCTAGTTCTGTGATCAGAAAGCACTCTGTTAGGGCTCTGTTGGCTCGGACACTTTGTTTGTCCGCAAGGCAGGAGTCCGTCTAATGCTGCATCCTTAGATTAGTGCTAAAGTACAATCAGATTAAATGCGGCGGCTGCAGTTCACAACCAGGGAGTATAGTTTCCGCTGCTGATGTTTCCCATCTAATCATGATGGTATAGAAAGATTTAAGTGGTGCTCTTCTTCCCCACAGTTTGTTGAATCACTGTGAAAAAAGGGAGACTTGACACTAAAAACCACTGGCACTTATTTCACAAAAAGATCGGACTTAAAATAGTCAAGTCTTATTCTGGACTATCTTAAAGGTTCTTTCTGACCTCTTGCAGCGTTGTGGAGCTGCTTCATGTGAGTGGGTCCCTGTTTTGTTTGCTTTTGTGCACAGGCACGAGGACACGTGTATGCACAGGATGCACACTTAAGCCTACACAGAACTGCCGATAATCAGGTGGAATTTAGGTAAAAAAAATTTAACAGCCATAAGAAGCAGACATTAAATATCACAAAAATGTAAAGGATGACATAATTAAGCCCAACACTAATTATCCATTCCTTCTTGTGGAAAAAGAAAAAAGATTCAAGCGTCATCAGTAAAATCACTCAAAATCAGACATTTCGAAAAATGAATAGCAAAGCTGCCAAAACAGAACTGCAGGGGTTAGTTGCAACATCCAAATAAGCTGGAACAAGTACATTTGTTTTAAAAAGTTGCAGATTAATGGTTTCTTCTTCTCTCCTACAGCTGAACTCATTCGAGCAAATGTGCATCAACTACACCAACGAGAAGCTGCAGCAGCTCTTCAACCACACCATGTTCATCCTGGAGCAGGAGGAGTACCAGAGGGAGGGCATCGAGTGGAGCTTCATCGACTTCGGCCTCGACCTGCAGCCCTGCATCGACCTCATTGAGAAATCTGTAAGACCTCTCCCTGTCATTTTTCCTCCAACAAATAACATGGAACGCTTGAGATGACGAATCGGTTACAAGCCTTCTGCAGAAGTCACTGCCTGTATTTTCTGCAGAAAACAGTTGTGTAATACAAGTTGAGACATGTAACTGCACATAGATCATTAAAGGATTTCTTTGAACTGTAGACTGAAGTGTGTTTGTCCTGTTTTTTTTTTCTATCCTTAATGGCAGGCCGGTCCTCCGGGCGTCCTGGCTCTGCTGGATGAGGAGTGCTGGTTCCCCAAAGCCACAGACAAGAGCTTTGTGGAGAAGGTGGTCCAGGAGCAGGGAACAAACCCCAAGTTCCAGAAACCCAAGAAGCTCAAGGACGACGTTGATTTCTGCATTATTCACTATGCTGGAAAGGTGACTGATCATTAATTGGATTCTAACCTATTGAACATGCACATTAATAATTAGGTATTAATAATTTATCCTCCAAAAAGAAAAATACTTACTTTCTAATAAGTCTTCAAGAAGGCACTAAAATTAGTAAAATGTAGATTATCCTCCTGGTCTGCTGAAGTGGAAAGTCAATGAGAATGATTGCATGATGAGTGTACTTAAAATGTCATTTAAAGGAGCAGTTCGCCAGTCAAAGCTGGTGTTTTCTGTAATCAATGGAACCAATAATATTTGAAATTGGCACCATAGCTGTGGAGAAAGTTCTACAAACAGCATTCCTACAACACCCAGCGTACATTGCGCCCCTCCCTCTGAAAGGAATGACCCAGCAAGAGACGCTGGAGTGCAGGCAACGGCTCAGAGCGGTACAGAATCCGAAATACGCTGAGAATATGCCGGTGCATCGTCTAAAAAATCTTCAGGTCTGCAGTCTACATTTCAAACCTGGTGATTTTGAACGAGACATGACGTCGGAGGCGGGCGTCCTAGATTGAGGAAGTGTAGTTTAGCGAGCTCCCTAGCCTGTCCTGGAAAACGCGTTTTACGTCGTCTGGCGGAGGTTTTCCAGGACCCATTGGAGAAGCAGATTGCGTCCTCCAAAGCCACAGAGCGAAATTGCATTTTCTTTTCTCTCCTATAATGGCATTATCTCCCCATAATAGCAGGATAGGACTGAGGTTGAAAATCGCCGAACTGGCCCTTTAAAGTAGCAGCAGTAGTACAGCGCTCTTCCAGAGTGACTTATTGTTATAGTGGATCACTACACATGTGTTAACATGAAAGTCGTGTTTTGACGCGACAGTTGAGCAAGAAAAAACTACAAACCGAGCCAAACCAGCGCCCCCTATGTATCTTTATTTAAACGATCTAATTTAACTCCTACTGTATGTAAATATAAATGAGGCGGAGTAAAAGTAGATTATCTTCCTCTGGGATTCAGTGAAGTAAAAGTATAAAGTACTTGAGCTGGAAAGTGTCAAATAGTCCTTTTGGCTAAATTCTGGGTATACAAAGTTGTCTTGACGTGCAACCTGTTGACCAATTACACGGCTTCTACGCTGGATTTGTAAATAAACGTCATAAGTACTTGCACTGTGCAATAGAGCAAGAGGGGGCATCGAAGTATTAACTTAAACCAACAATGGTTGCAGTTTGTTATAATAAACATCGCTGTCCTCTGGTGCAGGTGGACTACAAAGCAGACGAGTGGCTGATGAAAAACATGGATCCTCTGAATGAGTGTGTAGCCACTTTGCTCAACCAGTCTGGTGAAAAATTCATTGGTGACCTCTGGAGAGACAGTAAGTCCTGTAACTGACTTCATTCAAAATCCCACCACACTGCTTACTGATGTTAGCATAGTTAGGAAATGTGACACTACAAGTATCCTCTGATGCCAGATGAAGGTCAATGTGCAGGAAATGATTAACTTTCTACACCTCTGTCTTCCACATGTGCTTTATACAACACTTTGTTTAAATTAACCTTCAATTAATTGCTAAGAAAATGTAAATACTGAAGTCAACCGCAGGTTCAAGAATCCCATTTCATCAATATTTCACTCCAGACAGAAGACGTGACATGTTTTCATACAGAATGACACATTTCATATCGGTGTGATGCCTTCTCTGTGTCCTCACAGTGGACCGTATTGTCGGCCTGGATAAGGTGGCAGGAATGTCCGACTCCATGCACGGTGCGTTCAAAACCCGTAAGGGCATGTTCCGCACTGTGGGACAGCTGTACAAGGAGCAGCTGAGCAACCTCATGACCACGCTCAGGAACACCAACCCCAACTTCGTCCGCTGCATCATCCCCAACCACGAGAAGAAGGTACATAGAAAGAAAAACTCCCGTCATCGCAGCTGTTGCAGAAACTGATGCACAAGTGTGATGTTGAATGAATAAAAAAAAAACACAAACCTTCCTTTTAATGGTGCTTCATGTGTTTGTTTCTACTACAGGCGGGTAAACTGGAGCCTCACCTGGTTCTGGAGCAGCTGAGGTGTAATGGGGTCCTTGAGGGGATTCGTATCTGCAGACAGGGCTTCCCTAACCGCATCGTCTTCCAGGAGTTCAGACAGAGGTGATACACAGCAGATGTTTCTGCAAATTTTTTATTTTTATAAATTTTTTTATTACTTAAAGAGCTAATCTCAAAGATATTTTTGTGTATTTTTATGTTTGGCGGCACCTTATTGCGATAAACGGCAATTGCTGGAGTACACTTCCCAGATAACTAGACGTCTATGGTTGGCTCCCTTTGTTATGGTTCTAACTCTTGATTTTCCTCGCTGTCGGTCGCTTTCCTCTTAAGACTGTTTGCTTCATCCGAGCGTCAAGTTTGTTTCTTTTTCTTTGGATTTTTACTTATTGTTGAAGTTGTATCTGTAGTCATCCATCTTTTCTTTGTTTGTTCAGCCATAGTAGATTACTGTTTACTCGCAACACTTGCAGAGAGCGGAAAAGCAGCCGCTTAGCTCCGCCTACCCTCTCTGGCAGACCAACCACTGCTGGCTGATGGAAAACGCGTCACTAACTGGGCGCCGCTTGTGATTTTTTTCCGCGAATGTCGCCACAGACACCCAGTCCATAATAATGCTATAATGCAAATGCAGAAGCTTTCATCAGTCATCATCAATCACCATGGTGTTACCTCATTCGGCGATAGTGACTTAACAGACATATTTACAAGAAAATCTTCAAGATTATGACTTTAATCTTTAGGAAGAGAAACAAAATCAATTTCTGAAAACGATTTTTCTCAAGCAGGCCAAACATAAAAGAGAAACCAGAGAGCCCCAAAAAATTGTTTTTTAAATTACAGGCATACAAATGTCTTATGTGTGCAGTCTTTCTGTGAATAATAAGTAAACTAAAGCGCCCGTTTATTTCTGACTTGAGTGATTTAATTTTACTCATCTGTCTCTCAGGTATGAAATCCTCACTCCAAATTCCATCCCAAAGGGCTTTATGGACGGCAAGCAAGCCTGTGTGCTCATGGTAAAAATAATGAATCCCTTTTTATAACAGTTACATCAGCAGAAGAAGAAAGTCTCATGATTCTGATTCTGTCTTCTTCGTGTCAGATCAAAGCTCTGGAACTGGACCCAAACCTGTACCGCATCGGACAGAGTAAAGTGTTCTTCAGAGCCGGAGTCCTGGCTCACCTGGAGGAGGAGCGAGACATGAAGATCACAGACGTCATCATCAGCTTCCAGGCCTGGTGCCGAGGATATGTGGCCCGCAAGTATGAAACATTCACCTGATCCAAAACAATGGAGAGATTTCCTTAAAGCTCCTGTGAGATGTTTTGTACTGGTTATAAAACAGACTGAAATTAATTCTGATGACTCGATATGAGCTACAAGAACAAACCAGACCATCAGTGACAAGATTTATTTTTTATATATAGTTATTTTAAATGTCTGAATCCTCTGGGGGGGGTAGGTGTCAGACGAAGCGATTAACCGCACGCTGCCTTTTGTTTATGTTTCCCAAGGGAAAAAAGTGAGTAATACATGAGACTGTTAAAGAAGCAGGATGAGATTTTGTGTTAAAAACAACCACTTAAGCATGTACAGGACAAAATCAGGTACGGCTTTGTCCACAGGGGGCGCCAAAATCAACAACTAAAAGTTCCTCACAGGAGCTTTAAGCAACAATTCACATACTTCAGTATTAGTGAAAATAATTGAATGTAAAGAAGCATGACGACAACATGGCTGATATGTTGTTTCTTAATGACTGTAGAGCCTTTGCGAAGAGACAGCAGCAGCTGACCGCCATGAAAGTGATCCAGAGGAACTGTGCTGCGTACCTGAAGCTCAAGAACTGGCAGTGGTGGAGACTATTTACCAAGGTATGAGACTAATGAAGGCAGTGTAGTCAAACTGTGCTGGAGTCATTGGCACAATGATTCAAACATATGAGCAAGAGTCGAAGGAGTTATAAGTGATGCTCTGTTTTTTACTTTGTATGGTATTGATTTCATGACAGAGCAGCTTTACCCACCACAAGAAAGTCTGAAGATCACCACGTGTTCCAATAAAATGTTGATATTTAAAAAGTTAATTATGTTCATTTTCTCTTTTAGGTGAAGCCTCTGCTGCAGGTGACTCGGCAGGAGGAGGAGATGGTGGCCAAAGAGGAGGAGCTGGTCAAGGTGAAGGAGAGACAGCTGCAGGCTGAGGAGCAACTCAAAGAGTTTGAGACCAAGCAGCAACAGGTAGGAGATTACTCAACACTGCAGTCAGTTTGATCTAAATCAGTCTTATTTTAGGTGAAGAGATTCATCTACACAAAGAGTTGATTCACAAAGACTTTCATTATTATGACCAGTCTTCATACTGTTTAATGATCTGACATATGATCCACTCTGACCTCCCTCTGCTAGCTGAATGCGGAGAAGCTGGCTCTCCAGGAGCAGCTGCAGGCAGAGACCGAGCTGTGTGCAGAGGCCGAGGAGATGAGAGCCCGTTTATCTACCAGGAAGCAGGAGCTCGAGGAGATCCTGCACGACCTGGAGTCCCGCCTTGAGGAGGAAGAGGAGAGGGTCACCCAGATGCATACAGAGAGGAAGAAGATGCAGCAGAACATCACGGTAAGGAAAATCATGGGAGATAGAAATGTGTAGAAATTGTTTTTCCCACCATTACATCTCATTTTCTTATTGTTTGCTTTGTTCATGCAGGACCTGGAGCAGCAGCTGGACGAGGAGGAAGGAGCCCGACAGAAGCTCCAGATGGAGAAAGTCACCACGGACGCCAAGCTGAAGAAGCTGGAGGAAGACGTGATGGTGCTGGACGACCAGAACAACAAGCTCAACAAGGTCTGACACTCGTCCCAGGGGTCTGTAGCTCTGAGACATGTACAGTGCAGCCTGCACGTTTCTCTCAATCATTTTATTTCTTGTGTTTTTTAAACCTGCAGGAGAAGAAGCAGATGGAGGAGAGGATCTCAGAGTTCACCACCAACCTGACAGAGGAGGAGGAGAAGTCCAAAAGTCTGCAGAAACTCAAGAACAAACATGAAGCCATGATCACAGATTTGGAGGGCAAGTATTTGTCGTTTACATAATTATGTTTTGTTTGTTTCTTTTTGTTTTGTTCACTTAAAAATGATATAATATTATAATTATTTTTGTCTTTCCTCATTTATCCAAATCCGACTTTTGTTGTTTTGTTTTTTAACTCCTACCATCACAACCCCTCTCTTGTGGCTTGTAAGCTATGTGCAATATCTCGGCCTACAAACATAAATCTCAGAGATGAAATGTGGAAAAAAGCCTGATATTCAATCGTTCTCCTTCACATGGAGGCAGGCAAATTCACCTAAATCTACACTTTTCATTGTGGAGTGACTTTTTTTGTTTAGGTCCAGTAAGATTGAGGCTGAAATTAGTCACACCAGTTAATGCTCATCAATGTTTGTGTTCTGTTACCTTTGCAAATACTTCGGTGTCTCTGTGTTCCCACTCACAGATCGCCTAAGGAAAGAGGAGAAACAGCGTCAGGAGTTGGAGAAGAACCGTCGTAAACTCGAGGGAGACTCCACAGAGCTCACTGACCAGATTGCAGAACTGCAGGCTCAGATCGCTGAACTACGAGCTCAGCTGGCCAAGAAGGAGGAGGAACTCCTCGCTGCACTGGCTAGGTTTACAAAACACTTTTTCTTTTCTTTTTTTTTTTTTAGAAATATTGTCTCAAGTTTTCTAAAGTTGTGAAAATGTGGAATGAAAGGATCTGATTTTTTTCCCCCTGAAGCTTTAGATCTCTCGCACTGTATTTTGGGATCACAGACATTCACTTAAATTAAATGACAACACACTAGACAATGGTTTATGGTCAAGTATTTACAGAGAGCACCTCTATGTCAATTTCATCTCTCCTCGTCTTCTCACCTCCAGAACTGAGGAAGAGGCTGCAGCCAAGAACGCAGCCCAGAAGAAGATCAGGGAGCTGGAGGCTCAGATGCAGGAGCTGCAGGAGGATCTGGGGTTGGAGAAGCAGGCTTGCTCTAAGGCTAAGAAACTCGGCAAGGACCTTGGAGAGGAGCTGGAGGCCCTGAAGACTGAGCTGGAGGACACTTTAGACTCGACCGCAGCACAGCAGGAGCTGAGGTAACTGTCCAACCATTTCAAGTATTGATTGAGACAGTCTAAGAAAGATGGATATGTTTTTTTCTCTTCTTACATCTTGTTCTTTGTTTTTTCCGTCTGTCCAGGTCCAAGCGTGAGACGGAGGTCAGCCACCTGAAGAAGACTTTGGAGGAAGAGGCCAAGATCCACGAGCAGCAGATGGCCGACATGAGACATAGTCACAACCAGGCCTTCGAGGAGCTCAACGAACAGCTGGAACAGGCCAAAAGGGTAATTAAATATCGTGATCAGAAGAGAAAGATGCAAACACTTAAACATCACCATGACACCAGTAACATGCATCGCGTGTTTGTCTCTGCAGAACAAGGTGTCGATGGAGAAAACCAAGCAGGCCCTGGAGAGCGAGTGGAACGAGCTGCAGATCGAGATGAAGACTCTGACTCAGGGCAAAGGAGAGTCTGAGCACCGCCGCAAGAAGGCTGAATCTCAGGTCCAAGAACTGCAGGTCAAATTTGGGGAGAGTGAACGTCAAAGGCAGGAAGTGACCGACAAGCTGGCCAAGATGCAGGTACAATAAGAACGAAGTGCTCTTCTTAAGTAATAGGGAAGTAAAGGAAAAGTATGTGATGGTGTTTCTGTAAAGAGAAAAGATTTGAGTGACTGATTAAATTTATGTCTATGCTTAATTTCCTTTCTATCTGGTGTGTAGTCGGAGCTGGAGAATGTGAACAGCCTCCTGAGCGAAGCGGAGGGAAAGAACATCAAATCCAGCAAAGACCTTTCTTCTACAGAGTCTCAGCTGCAGGACACACAGGTACACATGTTCATTACTGCTGACGCTACTTGTTCTTCTAATCACATAACAGAAAACTTTTTGCTGTCATTTAATCTTCTTAATTCAAGATACATATTTTTTAATAATGAAGAATAATATAAGCATTTGTGCAACTCAGAATCTCAGACTAAAGTGCTTATTTGGCACCTCTTTTCATGTTACAAATTTACCTCAATGTTGACAAAAACATTTTTTCTTTTTTGTCTCTAAACTCCAGGAGCTGCTCCAAGAGGAGACTCGTCAGAAGCTGTCGCTCTTCACCCGCCAGAGGCAGATGGAGGACAAGCAGAACAGCCTGCGAGAGATGCTGGAGGAAGAGGAGGAGAGCAAGAGGAATGTGGAGAAGCAGGTCTCCACTCTGCAGGCCCAGGTCGGTGCACAGCGTCGCTTAGAGCCCCTCATTGTTTCACATTGCACACATAATACGTTTTTATCTACTGATGTGTTTTTTGACATAGGAGGGGCCTTCGCTCCGTTAAAATAACTTTATTAAGATTAAGATTCTATAGCCATGCTAGCAGCTCTGTGGATTGCAACATCAGCTGTTTAACGATTGGATGTATTGAGACATACATGGTGCCCAGATGATGAAACCTACTGGCTTTGGAGATTCACTGGCTTTCCCTCGTCTTTTTTTATTATTATATTATCTGAACAACTAGTTTTTGGATAGGAAACAGTTTAAACTTCAGCGATCCTCTAATATTTATGCCAGTATATGCCAGCTAATATTTTAATGCCTGCAAAGAACAAGGCATCTACCTCAGTCTCTGCTATGCCTATTAATGCTATTAATGCTGCTAAAGTAAGAACTTGTTCCTACAGTCCCTCTTTCCTTTCCCGTCTCTGTTCTTGTTCCTCTAATCCCCCTCTTTCCTTCTCATCTCCAGCTGGCAGATATGAAGAAGAAGCTGGACCAGGAGGCCTTGTCCCTGGAGGGGGCTGAGGAGGGCCGCAAGCGAGTCCAGCGGGAGATAGACTCCATCATGCAGCAACTGGAGGACAAGACGTCGGCCTATGACAAACTGGACAAGACAAAGACCCGTCTACAGCAGGAGCTGGATGACCTGGTAGTGGACCAGGACCACCTGAGGCAGATCGTGTCCAACCTGGAGAGGAAGCAGAAGAAGTTTGACCAGGTATGGCGTCAGCGGTGTATATTGTACAAGACAAATAAAGCAACGCAAAGACTGATTATTCTTATTTTGTCAGTCTAAGGAGGTTAGAGTTTTAAAAAACAGGTTAGACTTGTACTTATTGTGCAATGGAGACCTGTTCAACACAGACGTTTGGTTAAAACACTACATTTAATCATTTTTAGCCAAGCTTCTGCGCAGCACTGATCACAAAGGGACCTTCTGACCTTAATCTGATGATTAATTTCCCCAGAAATCTTGAATTAACATTTTATCACATGAAGTGTCCTTCATTCAGCACCCTTGGTCTCTCTTTTCTCTAGATGCTGGCCGAGGAGAAAACAATTTCCACTCAGTATGCAGAGGAGCGTGACAAGGCCGAGGCTGAGGCCAGGGAGAAGGAGACGCGAGCACTGACGCTGGCCCGCGAGCTGGAGACCATGACTGACCTGAAAGACGAGCTGGATCGAGCAAATAAGATGCTCAAAGCCGAGATGGAAGATTTGGTCTCCTCCAAGGATGATGTCGGCAAGAGTGTAAGAAATCACTGGACTTACCTATGATTATCGAATAAACAAATGTATCATTGCTCTCAGCAGAAGTATAGAGTATTTGCATCATCGCCTCCTTCCGCTCTTAAGTATGCTGAAAGTGTATTGATGCAACCTCCCCGCCCACAGGTCCACGAGCTGGAGAGGTCAAAGCGTGCCATGGACCAGCAGCTGGAAGAGATGAGGACTCAGCTGGAGGAGCTGGAGGATGAGCTGCAGGCCACGGAGGACGCCAAACTGCGCCTGGAGGTCAACATGCAGGCCATGAAGGCGCAGTTTGACCGAGACCTGCAGGCCAGAGACGAGCAGGGAGAGGAGAGGAGGAAACAGCTGGTTAAACAGGTATCAAAGAAAAAACATAAACTGTCCTCATTTCAGTTAAATTAAATATCTGTAGACAATTACTGCCAAGAAAATGCAGACTTCTGGTTTGACTGACTTAATCTCCTTCTACTCTGCTTCAGGTGCGTGAGATGGAGGTGGAGCTGGAGGATGAACGCAAGCAGCGTTCACAGGCTCTGTCCTCCAAGAAGAAACTGGAGCTGGACCTGGCAGAGCTGGAACAGCACATCGATGCTGCCAATAAGGGCCGTGATGAGGCGCTAAAACAGCTGAAAAAACTCCAGGTAAAACAAGCACACACAGAAATAGTGACATCTGTTTTTGTTGGGTCAAACAACATACGTATATATTACTATTTGGTCCTTTTAAGCACTTTAAGATGTCAGCCTTGTTGACTATGATTGTCACACTAAAGTGGTCATTGTCCTTGCGTATACATTGATTGACTGCAGCACCACTGCTCTCATGTTTGCCCTCCAGGCGCTGATGAAAGAGCAGATGAGAGAGCTGGACGAGCTGCGTTTGTCCAGAGATGAAGCCGTCAACGGGGCCAAGGAGACAGAGAGGAAGCTGAAGACCATGGAGGCTGACGCCCTGCACTTACAGGAGGTATGAGAGGAAGAATGGACCTGGTCATAAACTCAGAGTTTTTATAAAGTCGAATGTTAAAGATTGGTGTTCTTGTGCGAAAACAGTGAACAGACGATATCATATTTTATCGTAAAAAGCATGTTTATATTTTCATCCACTCAGAATGTCTATAGCTCCGAGACAGAAGTCATATAAATCTTGGCAAAAACAAACTAAAGCATGGCAGCAGTTTTGTTTACAAACTCTACAGTATCAAACATAATTCAAAGTCTTTCTATATTTCCTCCAGGATCTGGCCACTGCAGAGAGACTCAAGAGACAAGTGCAGACGGAGAGAGACGAGCTTCAGGAGGAGATTAACAACGGCAACACCAAGAAGTAAGAAGTGAACAACAATGGCTACTTTTTACTGAGTGTTTCAGTAGATTAACTTTATATGCTCGTAAAAATATATATAATTATGCAACTTTATTACTCGACATTCTAACCGTGGCTCCTCTTCCTCGCTTGTTTCCAGTTCTTTGCTGGCAGATGAGAAGAGGAGGCTGGAGGCTCGCATCACCCAGCTGGAGGAGGAGCTGGAGGAAGAGCAGCTCAACACCGAGATGGTCAACGATCGTCTGAAGAGGACCACGCTGCAGGTAGATAAACGCAGATATGTTGATCCTAACAGCGGAAAAATGTGGCCTTTGTTTGCATGTAGAAAAAACATTTAGTGTTCAGTTGAAGAAGATTGTTTACGTGTTTGGCATCAGTAATACCGCTTGAATTGGAACAAACGGGGGGAGGTTATTGGGATAAAGTCCTTCTTAGTTATTTTCAAATGAAGTCTGAATGCTGCAGTGAGGAAACAACACAAAAGGGAACCAACAGGAAGCTAATGTGAAAAATAACCCCCCCCAGTGTGCCTGAAATCACTGCTTTAGGGCCTACTTTAACAATGTTTCTCCTCTGTGTGTGTCCCACATCAGTCTGAGCAGTTGACCACAGAGCTGGCTGCAGAGCGCAGCAACTTCCAGCGAGTGGAGGGGGCTCGCTCCCAGCTCGATCGACAGAACAAGGAGCTGAAACTGAAGCTGCAAGAGCTCGAGGGAACCATCAAGTCCAAATACAAGTCCTCCATCACCACGCTGGAGGCCAAGATGGCTCAGCTGGAAGAACAGCTCGACATCGAGTCAAAGTGAGTGAGACGGACAGAAGAGAGATTTACAAATCCTTCGATCCGGTGTTTATGTTCGTCGGTGCCTAAATTTGTAAAAAACAAAACAAACAAACAGAACGTGTGTAGTTATTTAATCATTTTTTTGTACGGAGTAAGTGACTGTACTGATTTGTCCTTTTCCAACTTACTTCAGGGAGCGTCAGCAGGCCTCCAGGCTGGCCAGGCGGACAGAGAAGAAGCTGAAAGAGGTGCTGCTACAGGTGGATGATGAAAGGCGCAACACGGAGCAATACAAAGACCAGGTAAGCTCATCGCAAATATCTTTTAAGTCTTATTTCGTAGTTTGATCCTGGCTTGTATTGTTGCTGATCTGCCTGTATTGTTTGTGGCACTTTCCCTGTGTTGGTGCGCTCCACATGAAGTGAACTCTCTCTCTCTCTCTCTGCAGGCGGAGAAGACGAACAGTCGAATGCGCCAGCTGAAGCGTCAGCTGGAGGAGGCCGAGGAGGAGGTGACACGAGCCAACGCCTACCGCAGGAAGCTGCAGAGGGAGCTGGACGATGCCTCTGAGTCAGCAGACGCTATGAACCGGGAAGTGAGCTCCCTGAAGAGCAAGCTCAGGTAGAGGTTTAATAACTTTCTGTATCCAAAGAGCCTTCCAGGTGTCGTCTTTAGGTGTTGGCAGAACTGATACATACGTGAAAAAAGTTGAAAAAGGACATTTGTGGCTCCAAAGGGAGTTAAATGAAATGTTACTTAATTTAGCGCTTCTCTAATGCAATTTTAGAAATGAACAAAATCTGGGGGGGTTGAGTTAGAAAAAGTAAACTTACCAAGCTTCTGTTGCCCCCTCATGATCTCTGCTTGAGGAATCAGCTCAAGGCTTTGTGAGCTGCTACTAGTATGACAACACGATCTTCTGGCTAAGCGGTTCATGTTCTGGTTTTAATCAAAGTCTATAATATATTTAATAACGCCTCATCTGTTTATCTTGATGCAGTATCAAGACAAAGTATTTGTGACCATATTTGAACGATTCTTTGTCTGTTTTGAAGACGTGGGGACCTTCCTTTTAACATCCGCCGTACCATGAATCGCTCTGGCCTGGACAGCGATGAGGAAGTGGATGTGTCGCCTGAAGCACCTGAGCCTGCACCTGAGTGAACGGAGAGACAAGAGGGACATAATACAATGACCCCAGTAAAAATGCAGATATAGTGAAATATTAGCCGAGCAAGCTGTCACTTTGTTTCTTAGAGAATTTAGCCTTGTATTCCCACTTTTGACTATTGTCTTATAGCCTTACTCTTACCTTCCATTTAACGCTTTTATATTTGGCCAAATTATTGTATTCATCTCAGTCAGCGTGAGATGTTTTTTCTTAAGAAAAGAGAAAAAAAAAGCTTTACACAAACTTTTCTTGGTCTATTTTTCTACTTACCGGGTATATTATAAAACAATGCTCTTGTAACAAGCCATTTCATTTGTACTGTTTTTGTGCTGTTACTGTACCAATTTTGGGGAAAAACACTGGACATTTTGCGCTTGTTTTGCACACAAATATGGGTCTTCTGGGAGTTTTTATGCTGTTTTGATGCAGTTCATGTTTGCTAGTTTCAATATAGATCTTTATATTTTTACTGTATGCTTTTCCTCTCACTTTGTAATGCTTCCTTGTTATTACCTCAACCAATTTTGCACAATGCTAACACATAAAAAAAAAAGGGAATGGAAACTGTTAAGTCAGTCCACAGCATTGTTTGTCAAAAGGTTGTACCATCATCTTTGTTCGCTTGGTTGACCGTTCTCACTTGTTTTCACACTTCAATGGTTGATGGTGGTGGGTCTTCATGTAGTACATCTATGCTTTGTGCCATGCTTTGCACAGCAGTGGGGGTTTCTATTAGCACATCAGCCTTTGAGTTAGTGTCCTGCATAATTTACATTGAGTGTGATACCCTAAAACTGTATTATCATATAAATTACATGTCATATTGATGCCAGTATTTGAAGGCTATTCCATATTTTATCAAATGCCTTAATGCAATAAATTGAAAGCATATCAAATGCAGTGGACTTCCTTGTCTTTCATTTTTTGGCCATGATTTTCTTTCCCTGTCCATATGGCTTTAAAAGGAAGCCTTCCACAGAGATTTGATAGAGGTGAACAATCTGCAGTCCTAGTTCTAACCTTTACAAATTATAAGTACCTTCCAAAGTTTGTCTTTTTTAATACACGTCCCAACAGGACAGTATGACAGACAATAAAACTGTCAGACAAATAAATGGTGCTTCTATGTTTCTTAGTATACAGCCATTGGTTTCATCTGGCTCGAAAAAAAAATGGAACAACAGCGACACCCTGAGGCCACCAAGTGAAACGCATTAATGTTTATTCTACAAACATACAACTGCACGTTTTATAAGTAATCAAAACTTAAACGGCAGAATATGCAGTCAATATTCTTGATATAGTTGTGCCCTATCGTGAAGGTCTCGCACAGTGACCCCATTTTCCATCACTATAGCCAACAGGTGTAATTTTATCCCGTGACATGTTGTGGGGATGGTCTGCTGACACAGTGAGGGGATGTGTGTCGACGTATCAGTGGAGGTGAACTCTGCTAGCCGGATGCTAACAGTCGCAGCTGCATAGCAAGGAGCGAAAGAAGCCCACTATTGATACATGAATAGTAATACTTCCGTTAAACATTTTCTTTGAGAAGTAACACATTTTGGGACAAGATATTTGGCAGGAATTAATTACATCTTAAGTTAGAAAAGACAGACTAAAGTTGAATAACTTACTGTAGTGAGCTAGCTAAAGTCAGGTTAGCTTAGCCAGAAAATTCTGTCTTTATCACAGTGTTTACTAAAGTTAGACCATTACGAAACTTGGGCATATCATCGAAATCAATACAAAATATGGCGTTCCTGATGCTGGCCAGGGTGACGATCTCCTTCATCAGTCCTTAACGAGTCTTCAAAGTCAGGTAAGATGAGCTAGCATGCTAACTTAGCCACTCACAGTGACTAATAAAACAGGGTACTGGCAGACTAAAGCTGTGGGGGTTTTTTTTCAAAACAAGTAGGATGTGATAGCTGACTTTGGTTACTTCGGTTGCCTTCAAAGTTACGCGTTATGTCGCCCTATCGGACTTTGAAGCAGTGTCAGTGTTAGCTTGTTCTGTCAGGTTAATGCCATACTGTCCTCACCTTAACTCTGACAGCTAGCTTAAGCAGCTAACCTAGCCTGCTGCTCACGGCGGCTGACAGACTTCACAAACGACCTCATTGTTTTAAAATGTGACTCATGACTGTAATTTTCCCACTTTCGACAGTGTTTGCTGAAGTTGACCAGCTCTAAAACGGCAGCAGTGGGGGAGAAACTGGACTCCTCCGGCTCAGCATCCAGATCAAAGATGGAGCTAGCAGCGGTGAGTGCACCTGCAGGCTGCACGTTTGTTGGGGCGCTCTGTGTTGAATCTCTCAGAAAGAGACTGGGGTGAATTAATGAAATAACAAATAACTCAGAGTTAGAGGGAGAGTTGTTGGTGTAGATGAAAAGGAGTGTTAAATCTACCATTGCTACTGTGTGCATGCCTGTGACCTTACAAACATGATGCAGTTACACATTTTCAACTTTTAACTAATTAACTTTCCAACCAGGATGTCAGTGATTGATAAACGATGAAAAAAGAAACACCCCGTCCAACTTAGAGGCACACCATAGGGAGGAACATCTGGGCAATATTGATTAGACCATCTATCACAGAGTGTAAAAATGTATGCCAATATAATCATGTCTATTGACAATATGTTAAGTGTAAAATAAATTAAGGAATTTGTTTACAGATATAGAATAAGATGAGTAGTGTCTGTTTATCTTCTGTTACTGTGAGGAAACATCAACACGTTTAAAATCCTACTAAAATCCAGTATCACCATCAAGCAGTCCTGCTTATTAATTTGCAATATTGCTCACGTGATATTTTGCACCAAGATTTATTTCATAGATAGTTAACTGAACTTACTCAATGGTTAGATACCTGGCTCCTCCAATCTGTATGTCAAAGTATCCTTGAGCAAGATCCCGCTGAAAGGTTCCTGAAGACAAAGCCCCTCAGTATGTGGGACATAAAGGGACTATATATCTATATCTATATCTATAGATCTATATATATGATCGTTTTATCTCTAGAGGAAAACGTTGGATTGATATTTCACTTGATTTGGCTGAATTGTTGAACCAATGAAATACTGTGTCTTAAATCACCATAACAAATTGTTGGCAATTTCATACACAAACATTAACACACTCTAACACACACAGGCATTTCATGACTCATGCCATTTGACAAAGATGCAATTTAGCAGTGAGCTTTGCAGAGGGGGGTAGAGAGTGAAATACAGATGTGTGAGTGTGTCTCTGAAAGATAAAGATAGAAACCCATAGAAAAGCGCGGGCTGGATTAAGCTTCTGCTTTGGCTGTGAAACGGAGGGGGAGGGAGGACGAGAAGCAGGAGAAAGCTCATTGTGGGTCGGCAGGCTGTAGAGAAAGCGAGAGAGAGTGAAAGAGGGGGAAGAAGAGAGAGATGGAGGTTTATTTTATAATATGTTATTTCCAAAGAGCTGCGTCTCAGTGAGAGCGAGGTGAAAGAGGGCAAAATGCAGCAGAAACAGGATTCTCAGAGCCGAGCCCCGGGCAGCCTGGGGAAGGTAGGAGTGTGTGTTTGTGCTCATTATTGTGTTCATGAAAGTGGAACATGTATGTGTGTGTAGAAGCTACATGTATGTATTGAATGATGTGGAAAAAGCAGACTTTTGCAGACCAGCTTCTGCAGGCTGAAGAAATTAGTTGTTGTTGTTGTTGCTGTTATTGTGATGATTGTAATTACCTTATGATTAGCATTTTCTGTTCCCTGTTTACATGTCTTTCTGTCTGTCCATGTCTGTCTGTCAAGCCTGTTTGACCATGAGGCATGTAACAACAGATAATGTTGAGTCTCAGTTTAATTCAACCCAACAGCCCCTGTGTGTGTCTGTGTGTGTCTGTGTCTGTTTGTTGTGTCTGTGTGTGCGTGTGCGTGTGCGTGTGTATGGACTGTCTCTGCACATCTCCATCATCTACACTGTGTTGGAGCCTGGCCTCAGCTCTGTGCTACAGGCTTGTATTTTTGTTCTGGAAATGTCATACAAGCATATTTACATGCAGATTAAAGTCCACTAATCAGAGATAATGTTCATTATTTGGGGGCACATTTTGTTTATGTCAGGGTTTCTGACATTTGTTTGGATAATGCTCATATTGCCTGTGGCATTAATCAAAGGGTGACCAATATAGAGAAAGATGTCAGATGTTGCATTTTCACATTAATCTTTTTACACTGAGACTAAATCTTTATACTTCTCTGTCTCTCATCCTCCAACACTCTCCTCTCTTTACATAATTCTGAAATCTCTCCATCCTTCTCTTTCTTTCTCCATTTCTGTGCTCCCTGTCCGCCATGTCTCCTCTCCCTCCCTATCCTCTCTTTCCCATAACCCCATTTCCATCCCTCCATCTCCCCCCTCTCTCTCTCTCTTCCCTCTCTCCGTCTCTTCTCATTGTCCTCAGGCTCACCCGGTGCTCAAAGCCTTCATGTGTGGCTCTCTCAGCGGCACCTGCTCTACGCTGCTCTTCCAGCCTTTAGATCTGGTGAAGACACGACTGCAGACCCTGCAGAACAATGCCAAGCCGGGGTACGTGTACACACAAAACCCAAACACACACACACACACACACACACATACACACACCTAAAGTACAAACACATGCACGTGCATCTGATGACATTTCGCCTGCATGCCATCAGACTCATGTATATCAGCATGCCCCAGGTGTTATCTTTTCTCTCTCTGACTTTGACTCAAACACAACACTCTCTCCAGGCACGAAAGGACACACACACACACACACACACACACACACACACACACACAGACACACACACACACACACACACACACACACACACACACGCACACACACACACACACACACACAAATACAGCATGTCAGGAGGACATTCGCAGGCAGTGCCAGCCTGAATCTGCTGTTATGACCCATATAGGGCAATTAGTCACACCAGCAGCCTGTAATCGTACTGTCAGGCTGCAGGGTTGTAATTACTTCCTCTGAGGACTTGAACAGGAAATGTTTAACTGCAAAAAAATCTATTTTTATTTTAGACAGCGTTCTTCAGGTGGAGGCCGTGCCTAGTTTTATATATTTTTATTGTTTTACATCATGAAATCCAAAATGTTTTCTACATTTTCTACGTGTTTGCTTCATTGAATGTGTCGGTAACCATTCCCTAAATGTCCTCCTGCAGTGCACCGAGGGTGGGGATGTTTAAGGTTTTCATCAATGTAATAAGGACGGAAAATTTCTTCAGCTTGTGGAAGGGAGTTTCACCCGTGAGTAACCGACTTTGTTTAATATTTTTAACATTCATTCCTGCAGTTATTAAATCCTTCTGTTGCATGTACATGAGTGTAGTCAGTGTTTGTTCTTCAGTACCAATCCACCAACACTCTCTCTTTCAGCTTACATTAGTGTTAGCGCTCTGTCTCGCTTTAAGAACCAGACAGACACTCTGCCAAATAAAACTTGCTTACCCTTCTAAATATCACATGTGTGAAGGAGTATAAGGATTTGTGATTTGTGGCTATGGTTAGCTTATATGTTAGCAGCCAGCCGCCTGCGCTGAAATGACTAAAATAACGAGTCATTTTCAAACAAAAACACTTTTCAGAGTCCTGATCTTTGTGACAAAGAGAGTATTTGTGAAATATAAAGATGTGTTGTGCTTGCACATTGCTATGTGTTATAAGGTAACAGTCTGCAGCGAAACCCAGGAGACTAAGAGATCTTGTATGTTCAAGAGGTACATGAATGCTATGTTTCCATGCTACCGGGTAGGGATGCACAATATTGTTGGCACGTTATCGGTATCTGCAGATTATGGCTTGAAAATTGCATATCGGCATCGGCAGATACGTCATTTTTCTGTCGATATTTTCCACTGATAAAACAACACTTTAATTTTGCCTAAATGTTCAGTGATTCCCTAAAAAAGCTTTACGCAATTCTACGACATTAACTCTAGTGTGCGCGCGCACTGCATGCACAACGCCTCTTCTATCAAGCATGAAGAAGGGTGCAAGATGTCCGCAGTGTGGCAGTTTTTCAAAGTTTCCGAAACAGAAAGCAAGGTTACTATTTGCAATGGTTGCAGGAGGGGCCAAATCCTTTTAAAGTTTTATTTGAAAGAAAATGTAACATACAAATAAATCTGGCATTTTGTACATGACCTCAGTTTAAGCACTTTTCTTATATTGCCCAGTGAATGTGAACATTTCAAAAAGCACTGTATTATGTTATTTCTGCGTCTGCCAGTGGGCCACTACAATAAGAGTAGGCATGATATCAATTACGAATAGATGACACACTTCTGTGTTTTTGTTTCTTTAAAATGTTAAAATGTTGTCATTGTCAGAATTGAATATATATTAAATGACACCTGTAGCACCCACACATTAAGCAAAAAGCTGAAGAAGAAAATGGTCTGACACTTGTGTTTCTCTCTGGCAGTCATTTGTTCGCTGCATCCCCGGGGTGGGCATCTACTTCAGCACCTTCTACTCCCTGAAGCAGCACTTCTTCCTGGACCGGGCTCCAAACGCTGGCGAGGCTGTTCTGCTCGGAGCGGGTGCCAGAACTGTGGCCGGTGTCTGCATGCTGCCGTTCACAGTCATCAAGACACGCTTTGAGGTCAGCGGCAGTTCAAATACAAAGAGGCCTCGGAGTCTGTCTCACCTGAGATGTGCTGCATGATTTCTGGATTTTTATACTTTTAATAATGATTTAAACATGTTAAAGGTTAAGTTTACATTTTAAGGCAGCTGTTAATGTATGATTTCAGATTTAGGAAATGATTAATTCTTGGTGCTGGTTTTAAAGCTTTTTGCGGTATTTGATTTATAGTGTTACAAAATCAAGTGCTCAGTATGAATGTGTTTGTCACAGAGTGGCTGTTACAACTACGTGAGTGTGGCCGGGGCTCTGAGGAGTGTGTACGAGACAGAGGGGATCAGATCGTTGTTCTCAGGGCTGACTGCCACGCTGCTCCGGGACGCTCCGTTTTCTGGCATTTACGTGATGTTCTACAGCCAGGCCAAGAAGTCGCTGCCTCAAGGTGAGAGCCACACTGCCTCAGCTTTTCAAAATTAGTAATGCAACCTTTTATATACATCTGATGAGCAGAAGGTTGTGCCTTTCCTACACCTGATTTTACTTATTCTCTGCTTCTCCTTTTTGCACCTAACAATGCACATTTGTGTCCACCCCTGTTCTTTGTTGTAACCTAGTTTCTCTTCTCTCAGAGGTTGCTTCGTCTGCCTACGCCCCGCTGGTGAACTTTGGCTGCGGGGTGGTGGCAGGCGTAATGGCGTCGGTGGCCACACAGCCTGCAGACGTGGTGAAGACGCACATTCAAATCAGCCCGTCCCACTGGAGCACTACAGACGCTATTCGCTACATCTACGTGGTGCGTGCTCATTTATTACTGCATGTGTCATTTTCAGAGAGAAGCGATGTGAAATCTTGTTCGCAGTAACTGAACTCTCCCGCTCTGTCTTCTCCCTCAGGAACACGGCATGGCTGGGTTTTTCCGCGGAGCTGTACCCAGGTCTCTGCGACGCACACTAATGGCTGCTATGGCTTGGACCGTTTACGAACAGCTGATGGCTCGTATGGGCCTCAAATCTTGAAGACTAACAATAAGACGGTATGAAATATGAAGGGATGATGATGATGGACTGAAAGTCTCATGAAAGGAGTCTCGTGGAGACGGTGAACCAGCAATACCAAGATTTTGAAGAGGAACCAGGTGGATAAATGTCTCAGAGAGAGTAAGAATGCTGCGTGGTTTGTTGATATTTAAATGTTTGTGAAGATGTGCCTGTTTGTGTCTGTAGGTGTGTAAGTTTACACCTGACACAGTCTCTTGTAAATCTTGGACTCAACTGTTACTCCCTGCTGTGAAGTGATCTTATTCCTCCTCTTGCTGTTACATTTGGACTCTGAGGTTTGGCTGCTACTGAAAAAAGCCTTTAACACAGAGCCTCTAGCTTTTACCTGGCAGCATAGTTCCCGATAATGACTTCTTGAATTTTAACATTGCGTGTGGAAAAAATGAGACAGTCTTCTGCTGAGGTAACCAAAAACAAAGCACTGCAGAGAGAGGAGCTCTGGCTCCTGCCATACTTATGAAACCTGCATTAGAGTGAGAGATGTTTCTTACTTGCCAATACACAAGCAGACATAGCAGATGTGTAGTGTTTTCAGGCTCAGACAATCAGTATTTGCAGAGCTGCATTAAAGAAAGAAAATCACAATAAAGCAGTTGTTGCTATACTGCTCAAAACTATGCTAACTTAAAGTTTGTATTCAACTGTGGTGCGTTTTTGACTCTGCATAGAGAAACCAGACGTGCTTTTTAAAGATGTAGCGACACTCACATTAGGACTTATTAATAAACAAATCAAGTCAGACTTGTGATGGCTCCTCTGTTCAGAGTTTGAGGATTTTTATGAGTTTTGTATTTGCTTGGTTTTGTTGGTTTGTTTTAACAGGGACAAAAACTGATGCATTGATTCCTGAGTTAAAGTAAGCACCTTACTGTTTGACTTGTTTTCTACTCATTACTTAAACATCTTAATGACAGGGTGAAATTGCAGCGTTTCACATTTTGTTGGAGTTTAGTTACCTCCTGTGATTAGATTAGAAATCTGTCGGCATATTAAAAAAAGAAATCATGAAGCTTGGGAGTGAAGTATGTGTTAAAAATGTGCCACTGTGTTTATGACAGTTTTACAGAACCCTATCAGCGCTGGAGGGACGCAGGATTGACAGCTGCTTCCTGGTTTTGTAAATATTGGAATTAAATATTGGAATTGAAATAATTATTTTTATTTAGCTTGTACAGTGTGCACTTTGGTATAAATATTATTTATTATAGTTAAAATAAAACAGAGGAGTTATACTGGAAATAGTTATTATACATTAAAGTGTCCATAGAAATAATACCAAAAGGAAGGTCTCATTATTGGTGGAGATTGAAGACTTGTCTAAAGGAAACGGATCATCCTGCATCCAAAGTAACATGAGGAATATTTTTGGTGGTGATGGTAAGATGACAGGATGGTCACTACAGACATGACTTGATTTCTGAATGCCACATCACAAACTGTGTCTCATACTGCGCCCGACATGTGCCATAATACACACATGAAAGTTGATTATTGTCATCACCACACCGCTCCTGTTGTCTCCTGGATCCTGTGTTGTGACTATATTGTATATGGTCATTGTTATTGTAGGTGTTTGGTCTGTGCATGTGTTTGCTCAGACAGATGTGCCTGGATGGTTTTAATGTCAATAAATTCCCTTGTTTTTTAAAGAAATTATTTGGTCTATTTTTATTTGAAATTAAGACGATGTCAACTTTTTTATTGTTGATTTTGCTTTATGTTTACATAGCCATTATCACACAACAATCAAAAATGTTAATAACCATACAGAACATGCATGCCGCTACCAGCTACTAACTACAATATATTGAATAACAATAATATATGGAATTAATCATTTCAACCATTGAAAAACATTTTTAGAAAAAAGGTATTCAACACAAAAAAAAGTTAATAATTGAGGAAATTGATTTAAATCATTTTTTTCATAGCCACAAATTTTCAGTAGTTAAAATTGTCCAGAAGTTTTTCCACAATTCAGAACAAGCTTGTGTTAAGAAGAAAGAGCTGCAATGACCAAATTAAGTTTACCATCTCTGACACTATATAAAACAGTGTCATCTGCATAAAAATGTATAATACAGTTTGGGGTGGCGGAGATGATATTGTTTATATTTATGCTAAATAAAAGAGGACCAAGAATGGAGCCCTGTGGAACACCTTTAGTAATGTTAAAGGGACTTGACTTGGAACCATTGGACACTACTGTCAGTTTTACCTGAGAGTTAGTCATAAAACCATTTAATGGATCTACCATGATCACCTGAATTACATGCTTTGGATATTTATTTATTTATGTGCAGCACAGTCAGGGCACACTATTATAGTGAAAGAAAGAGTTGTTTCTGTAGCATAGAGAGCGATTTATAAACCCAGTTACTACAATAGAAACTGGATGCAACATGTTGGAAACTATTTTAAGTATTTTCAACAGTTGATTCATTTTTAAATAATATGTCATTTAATTAGATTGAATATTTTGAGATATTGATTTTTTTTGGCACAAATCTTATTTTTGACATGGAAGATAAACACATACAAGATTAAGCAAAAATATCTTGACCGAGAACAGACATCTTAAGGTGTCCTGTAAAAAGATGTGAATAACATTTAAACTTAGCATTTTAAACACAATGAAACATTTTACCTTTCAAGCAACGATGAATTTTAAAACTTGAATAACATGAGTAAGATTTAATCGCAGATGAATTTGAGTTTTTTCCTCACAGTCCCAGTTCTCCCACTGTCCCTCTTTGGTTAAAGCTCCGCAGCGTTTCCGTATCGGACACTGGTAGTCCTGATCTCCTCCTTGGGGCCAGGCCTCATACACCACAGGGTCACTGTCCAGCCACAGCCAGCTGTCTGCCAAGTAACGCAGGCCGATCCACACCCGCTCAGTGATGTGGTCGTGCTGGATCTCGGTCAGGGCCAGAAGCTTCTCGGTCTCAGAGTGCAGGCTGGTGAGGTCAGTGTGAGTCTCTCTGCAGCGCTGCAGAGCCTCCTCCCAGGTCTTCTGCACATCATCCACGATCAGGTTGAAGCAGAAGAAATAATGCTTCCTGTAATCTGTAGTAACATACCACCAATTACTACTCCAATAGACGTAAGCATCTGTAGATGAATGGAAATCATGATCCTTTATGTAGGTATCGTCTGCTCCTCCTGAACCCGGTAGAGGCCGATCCAACTTGGCCTGGTCTTTTCTGGTAGGAACGAGAGTGTGGTGTTGTTCTCTTTGTCTTGGTATGAGCAACTTTTACATACATATAAATATCACCTGAGACGTTTTTTCAATCTATTCAAATAATGTGCAAAACAAATCTAAAGGTGGAGATGAAATGATGGTGCGGCTCTGTTTATTCGGACAGACAAACAAATTACAGCAATAAGAAATTTTAAAAATAAGTTTTGAAGGTTAAATAGCCTACCATAGTTTATTTTTGACTTAAATTAAATTTCTCTTTTTCACCAAACACTTCTGGTCTGAGAAACAGTATAAGTCTAAAGGTATGGATGACTTTCTGTAACAGTGTACTCAACAGTTAAGAAACGGAGTTGTATTTGTAAACTGTACCCATTATTTCATTTAAATCCTTTATTTAAAACAGGAAGTCTAATTGAGATTGATATTTCTTAACAAAGAAACAAACATAAACGTGTTTAAAAATAGACAGGCGCCCAGACAATTAACGGACATCTATTATTTCACAATTGGGAAAGCATGTGAAAGTGTGATTGCAAGTTTACGAGTAAAATGTTTAAGATAAATAAGAGAATATATCTCAATTTTCTTTTGGAGCTCTTCCAACTTGTGTGCAGGTATTTGAGCCTACTTTTTCCAAGCTCTGTGTGAACAGGAAGTACAGCTCTGTGACCTGACATTATAAGTACTTTGTTTAAATGTAAGCAAGGAGCAGAGGTCAGGGGGTCGTTTTTGCAATAGAGCCTCATAAATGAACAACATACAATGCAACTCTCTCATATTGTTCATATTCACTTATCCCATTTGAGTATATCGATCTTCTGCTGCTCTTCTAAAGGGGCGGGGCAGTGACGAAACGCACGTGACTCTGGGTCCTTCCTAAACTGTCTCGAGCTCTCTATAAATTCAGCGTCACTTCCTGTAGTGATCTTTCTCTCTTTGCTCTTCACATGAGGTAAGTGTTTCCTCCCGGCATGACCACGTGGTGATAAATAAACTTTGTAGGGTACGTGTAAATATCATTGTGGCACTGAATGGACTATAATTCTCGTAAAGCTGTCACTTTGCTGCATGGGTACATATTAATATACCGGTATGTCTTTAGAGTATGTTGTAGTTCACACAGTAACAATATATAAGTTACTCGTCCGACCCATGTTGCACACCAATCTGTACGTATACATTTAGTAACATCGGTGTAGTCATTGTGTTTTGATTAAAAAATAAACTACAGTGTCTGCATGCTATAATGCACAAGCTTCTTAATCTCTGCGTACAGTTTAAAATGGCCTGTATTGAAAAAAGTAATTCCTGAATCAAGTATTGGATTGTCTCATTAAAAGAACATCTTTTAAAATCTTATTTTACGACTATTTAAACTTTTCTGTAATGCAATTTTGGCCGACAAAAACAAAGGGGTTCTTGATAGTCTTCAGTGTTTCATTTCATGTCATTGCCATGAAGTCTATTTATGTTGTTCTGGTTTATTGTTTATCGTTATCTGACTGTTTTTTGTTCTGTCCTTCTAGCTCTCGCAACACTAAACTTATAATGCCGCTAAATTGGTCACGCTGTCTTAAGGAGGAGGATGTGTTTTCAGTAACTCACAGCAGTAACCCCTCTAGGAGGAACCCATCTGGACTTCGAGATGTAGTCGTGTGTCTGCTGGAGCAAGGCTGATGGTGAGTTAAACTTGTCTAAAAAAAATAAGTTTCACTACTTGTGTTAATTTTACCTGCAGGGACAGTGTTGAGAACTCATACTCGTCAGGATTTTAATGCATCCTTATGATCATAAAGTTAAATCGATGGTGTTAGGAATAAGTTGTATGGGGTTTCTAGTGTGTTTAGGATTTTAGTAATTTTGGAAAGTAGGTTTCCGTTGGTTGAAAGTTTAAGGCATTACTATTAAGATTTCTCTACACACTTTCTTTTGCAAAAAAAGAAACAAGTACTGTGTGTGGAAATCAGACATGTGGTCCCACTCCCTGCATACTGTGTTAGGCCCCCACTTCCAATTTTCACCTTAAATGCAGCTTTTACTATTTAATGTGTTAGAAAAGGCTTGGACAGTTGAATCAAAGGATCTTGATCAACAAAATGTACTGCTGTTATAACTTTGTCAGGATGTGGAGAGTGATATAACCTCATTCTGTTTTTCCTTCTGCAGGTGTGAAAATTGTTAACTTTGACTGCTGGCAGCCAGCGCCGTCGTAGCTGTTGAATCGAGCCAATTTTTGTGCGTCATCTCCTTCAGGAGCACATGACAGGTCTGTTTATGCAGAAGGCTAACTTGCCTTGTAAAGAGACTCATACAGCACATCATTAAAGCCTGGCACCGATCTCGTCGGTGTTTAGGTGTCGGAAATGTGCCAGAGTGATATGGCCGGGTTTTCGCTAACACCATTAGGACTGCTGTCCCATGACTGGGGTTTGATAGTGACCTGAGCCACACCTGAACATTAAATGATCATTGTAATATTTATTGGGAACCATCTGAAGGCCCATTTACACTAAATGCTGTAACTTTTGCAATGTTTGTTGCCTTGTTTTTGCATTTACTGATTTTAGACTGTATTTGATATTGTGTAGGAATGGGAGTCATTTGCAGGAGTGAGTGCCTACTTGTCTGTAACTTTGGCCACATCCGACCCCCAGAGTGGTGACCTGAGGGTGTTGAGGACCAGGAGCACCATCTGGGAAGTGACACTGGATCTTTACTTCTACAGAGACTCTGAGGAGGTGAGCTGTGTAAAATCCCAGACGTTGGGACTCCAAGAAGTGAGCTCATGGACGTATGAATGTAATTTTTTTTTGGACTTGTTAAACTAAAGGAAATTAATTCTAATCACTTAATACAGAAAATGTGTTCATTAAATATCAATTAAGCCAGTTTTGAACTATTTTTAGTATAGGAGCAGTAACAAGATTTTCAAGGGGTACAAAATGAAACGGTTGGAAGTATTGGTTTACCAGAATGAAAACAAATGCATAAAAATCACACTGTTTTCCTCTTGTTCCAACAGTGGTGTGCTTTATGCTCCTGATGACTGGTCCCTCCTGCCCCACTGCTGAGGCCTCAAACTCGGCCAGTGCCAGCTCTGACTAATGCTGATCAAGACTCGTATGGAAAGCACTACAAACAAAAATTAATAAAGTTCCCCATTTATTCTTAAAACTGTCTCATTTTGCTTATTTATAATTTGTGTGTGTGTAATCCCTTCTAATAAAATCAAATTCAAAATTATCCCATTCATGTTCAGTTTTTTGGGTAAAGAAACTCACTAAATTGTGAAATTTATATGAAGGTTGAAATTCTATGCCACATTTGCCTCATATTTCCACTGCCCCACTACTGTAGGCTACATACACTAAAATGTACTGTGCTCAGATTTCCACTTCTACAATCCATACTGTGTTTCTTACCTATAATGTTTTACTACTTTTACAGTTGTCTATACTTATACCTGCAATATAATTTGCCTAATGTAAAAGCTTTTTGCACTTCTAGTTAGATGGAAAACTTTTGATACTTGCACTCTATGATGCAATAAAGTGTTCTAGCTACGTATAAACCAGGGGTTCTCAAACTTTTTCAGGCCAGGGGAGAACATTTTCCAAGGACCCCCTCATAATTGTAACACCCATTAAGAATATGCTTGCTATCATTTGCACTCTTAGATGCCATTGGAACTATTTGTATTGTGGAACTAATCAACCTAAATACTTCTGACCTGTTTTCATAGTGATAAACACATTTTTTAAATTTGAATCATGTTAATACCACTTATACTTTAAAACAGAGGGTCATTTATTCAAATTGCTTGTGGACTCTACACGATAGCATTTATATTTTTCAAGTAATTGATCTTAAAAGCTTTCAGAAGATTAACAGTCGCAAGACAGCCACAGGAACAGTTTGTTGCGACCTGAGTGTATTGAATGATTCACGACAGATTGACTCGATGTGTCACAATCATATCAGTTTCTATTGGTCCAAAGGTAACGTGGGTGAAAGTAATGGACACAATATGCTTGTTTCGTTGGCGCAAATGGTCCTCATCTGTAGACATGCCGTTTTATTGATAAAGCAGGATTTATTAATTTCTATATTTATTATTTCACTGACCCCATTTTGAGAACCACTGGTATAAACAGCATCTAGTAGAGATGAGCTAACTAGGAAATTGAACTCTATTCATTACAGCTTTCAATGGAGCACCAAGTTTTTGAAGTAACAACGATGATGTATTCTTACCTTTTAATCGTTATTCAAGTTTTATCAGCGACATATGGACCCCTTTAACGTTCATGTTAAAACAATCCACCCCAGATGGGACTCGAACCCACAATCCCTGGCTTAGGAGGCCAGTGCCTTATCCATTAGGCCACTGGGGCAATGTTAGTGTGCATACAAATTAAATATAATTGTATTATGTATAAAAAACACATTTGTCAACTAAAAATACTTTCTTGTGGCCAGCAGCCATAGCGCTCCGCTCCGTTGCTAGGCAACAAAGAACTTTTAAATTTACCACAGAATAGTCCAACCGTTTCCGGTTCAGCCCCAGACTCTGTTTGACTACAAAATAAGTGTCACTCGAGCGCACCATTCTAAAACGGTACCAATGTCTAAGCTTTTTCAGCCACCTCAGAGGTGTTTAGTAGATGGCCAACAATATGGCTTACATGAATACGTCACCCTAAAAAGGCTTTCCTCTTCCTACCTCAGCAGTTTCTTTGCTCGTACCTTTAATTTGAAAATATGAGAGCGGAAGAATAAATATATGCTGCTGATGAACCATCAGCTAGCTAACGTCAACCAAGATCGTACATAGCAACATTCTTCACAAGATAGTGAATAAACCGTAAATTAAACAAGGTCATGTTAGTCGTAAGATAACTAAATTTATTTTGTTAAAGTTATTTGTAGTAGTCTCGTTCCGATGAGTGGCGACATTAGAGAGCTTAACGCTGACTTTTAGGTAGCTGTTTGTAACCGCTAGCGTAACAAATTGTGTTTTCATAGGATCATCCGACGTTGCCTAGGAAAGTCATAAACGAGTGTGAAGCTAGCAAGGTATCACTTTAAAACAAACCCGTCGACATGGTGAGTTTGCATACCTTATTAAATCTGTTATAATGCCATAATCGTCTCTGTAGATAATTTATATCTCGAATTGTCTCACGATTTGGCTCCAACCCACTGAAAGTTAAGCGATAACTTGTACCTGTACGTTGTTCTTGTTGTATGTTGTTGCTGGACAGATCCTCTCGCGCGCGAAGCCAGCCTTGGGCAGCGTCAGTGAGAAAAAGAAGAAAACCCAAACAAAGGTCTCGCGCTTGGAAGAATATCTGCAACAGAGGGACTACCTTGGGGCCTTGACACTATTAGAGGTACTTGCATTAACATAACATATATGTATATACAAATCAAATAAATGCTGATGTTTTCAGTGACCACAAGTGGTTTAAAACCACAACAGCATTATAATTGTGTAGAACAGCACTAGGTCAGTAGCAATGCAGTAACTACTAAAAAACAATTAGAAAAGCCAGATGTTGGTTCTGTAAAATGCCTTCAATTAAGTTTAGTCTATCATCAGCTTACTGCAAATTCAATATAGTTATAGTCATATAAAGTCAGGGTGTAAGGCCTGGAGGATGTGAGGTTATGCAGTTGAGATCAGATATGGCACACTACATCTTGGAGAGAAATTGTCGATTTTTAACCACGTTTTCATCATCATTTAGTAGCCCCTCTCAATGATAACTCTGAAAATATTATGTAAATGTATTTCCTTAATAAATTAAGATTCTATATATTTGATGATACTAGCTTATTTCAGATATAGATTTGTATTGGTGTATGTTTAGACTGAGAACAGAAATGCCAAAGTTGTTTTGAGGTAATTCAAAAGAGATAGTGTCACCATTACATAGTATGTCCACCAGAGAGCACTGACAAGTTAATTCTTTGAGTGTGAAATGATCCACTCAGTATCTAGCTTGGTCACACAAAATCAAACAGGGCAAGAGGAAAAAATAATGGTCTCTATAAATATTGCATATGTCTCAAGAAAATTACTTTCATCAATATACTGAACATTGGTAGTGGATTTGGAGTCCCAAATGTTGCTTACAAATCCACATTCACAGCAACCAATGGAAAAGACCCTAATTCCAGCAGTCATTTCTTATGCATAAGAAATTTGATTGTTCAGGTTGACTTGCATTGAACTGTTGGGCTACTTGCCCCTGAATGGCTGAATAAATAATGGCTGCATTTTCACAGAGAGGCCAACTATTTTATGTATTTGTAATTCCTCCTGCAGATTATCCTGTGTCATGCCCTTGAATTAAAGTTTCAGAAATAGAATCACACCCACATCTGTGCTACAGAAAACACTGTACTACAGAACACTGCTGTTCTGCTGCTGATTTGTGGCTGTGTCATCTCTAGTTTCAGAGAAGTATTGGCGAGATAGAAGAGCATGCCGACCTCTGGATTGGTTACTGCTCCTTTCACTTGGGTGATTACAAGAAAGCCATGGAGGTATGTTTTTGTCTTCTATGTTTGCGTGGATTAGTGTGTAGCTGCACATAAACTACCCTAAATGCAATTTTAAAACATCTATTTCTGTGTACTTGTTGGATGAATAGAAAGGGTTGTGGCTGTCAGGTTTCTATTGTGTTTGAGCACATCTGTATGATTTCCTGATCATGATCTCACAGGTGTACAAGTCTCTGACTGTGAGGCCTGAATGTCCTGCTGAGGTGTGGGTGTATCTGGCCTGTGCCTTGTTTTTTCTGGGCCTCTATAAAGAGGCAGAGGAGGCTGCGTCTAAGGGTAGGCTTTCCAGCTGAGTTCATTTGTAAAAATCCTGCTTTGTGTTGTATGCCAACCACTTGACCCACATTCTGTACTGTGCTGTTTGATAAACAGCCCTCTTTCTACACTGTGTCTCTTGCTCATCAATATATCACTGAAATTTTAACAATTTACGTATTCTTATCTGTTACGCCATTTGCAACAAATTGGTGTATAGATGCTGTGGTTTCTACATGTCAATAATTATGATTTTATTTTTACATAATGTAAAGCAGTTGTGTGATTTCGATTAAAAATCCTATTATAGACACATTTTACGATTTGGGATTTATTTATATTGTACACAAAAACACAAGTGTACAGAAAGGCCATCATTTTTACGCATTGGGTTGTCAGAATTATTTTGTCCATATAATGTATTTTAAGAAAACCTCTAATATAAATATTCATTGTGCACCCGACTTTATTCAGAAAGTTTCATATTAACTTGAAAGCTTTTATTGTGAAGCAGCTGTTATTCTGACTGCTTTTTTTGCAGCTTGAATAACACAAAGGGACTGAGCAGATTTTGTTAAATGGGGTTGCTGTATCTTTTAGTCTGAGTTTACTCCACAGTTATTGTGAACATTTTTTAACCAGAAAAGCTGTTCAGTCAGTTCTGTGAAGCTGAGAGGAAGGTTATGATGTCAGTGAATTGTGCCTCTTATTCTCATGTGGTTTTTTGACTAAATTTGGTGTCTCTTGCTCTCTGTAGCGCCGATGTCCCCCCTACAGAACAGACTGCTCTTCCACTTGGCTCACAAGGTTGGAAAGCTGTTATATTATTTTACTTCTGTGTGTTTACTTATTATCTCTGCTTTACTGGATCATTTACTGCTTAGTAGCAGTGCATTGTAGATACAGGTTTATGTGTCTAATGTTAGAGAAACATACAGGTCTGTATTTATGTTGTCACACATAGTTCATTTCAGCTTGTGTCATCTGAGGTGAATAACAAGGAAACGTTTGTGGTTTTCCAGCATTTTCTGTTTCTTAAAAAACACCTGATCAAATCCATTTTCTGCTCTTGTGTCTAGAGATGTATGAGTATTACTTCCACTAGCGATTCCGCGAGTAATTGCATGTCTGAATAAGGTATTCCTTCATTTTATTTCATCTTTTATATCATGTGTAGTTCAACGATGAGAAGAAGCTGATGGGCTTCCACCAGAACCTGGAGGATGTCATAGAGGACCAGCTGAGCCTGGCATCCATCCACTACATGCGCTCCCACTACCAGGAGGCTATAGACATCTATAAACGGCTTCTCCTGCAGGACAGGTCTGTGCATTCCTTTATCTTAAATGTAGTCCTACAGTCCTGCTGCACTTGGGTGCATGCACCATCCTACCACCTTGACAGGTGTGAGTTGTTAATGGAGGAGTGTTTCATTTCATGTACTTCACGCCCTGTGGACCCTTAAAGATAATTCAAGTGTCATTGCTGCAGACCTGCTGAGCTAGCTTCCTTTACCACTGATATACTGCTTCGGTACTAACAGGGCTGTGTAAAAGAAAGTCTTTGATTTCACTGAGCCACGTCTCACACAGAGATCTTTTCAAGGCTTTGTGGCGTCTGTGGGTTAAGGTGCATCTGAGGTGTTTTTAAGGTTGACAGCAGCTTTAGTTGAAGGCCTCTGCAGCAGTGTTGAAATGCAAATGAGCCGTCTACTGCTACTTCAACTTCTGAGCACAAACAGGAAAAGCCATAAATATCAAAATAGGCTAATGCAAAAACTTTACATTTTCTTTAGAGAAGATTACGACCTATGCTGCCTCTGACAATGCATACTGCAAAGTAAATATCCATAATGTATACTATCATTGAACATACTTTTGTGTGGATAAACAGCAGCACAATGCTGTGCACCATCAGCATGTATTACCTTGCAAGTTCCTTAGAGACCCAAGCCAGTTGTAACCATTACTGTGTCTCAATACGACGATGTGACCAAACAATGAATTACTTAAAAATCTGAATAAGGTGGAGCACATCCTTAGAGAGATCTTGTTTCCTTAAATCTCAAACCTCTTCTACTAAGTCTTTATTAAGATTAATTCTGAATTTTACTAATGTTAAACAATTTAGGCTACTAGGGAGGGATTGACTGTGTTGTGTCCAGCTCCTACAATATAAAAGTCTGCGAGCTAGTTTCACACCCTGAATGCATCTTGCCCCTATAGAGATTTCCTGGCCCTGAAGGTTTACGTGGCTCTGTGCTACTACAAGCTGGACTACTACGACGTGTCCCAGGAGGTGTTGGCTGTGTACCTGCAGAGAGTTCCTGACTCCACTATCGCCCTCAACCTCAAGGCCTGCAACCACTTCAGACTCTACAATGGCAAGGCAGCCGAGGTACTCCACGTTTGATACCTGCATGTACACGCCTGTGTTGTGGTTGTTCCTGATGTTGACGTGTTATTATGTTATTGTTTCGCGGAAAGACCTAATTAGAGATATTGTAAGTGGTGTCAGTACACAGTATTTATGCTTTTACTGGAAATCATTGTTTTTTGTAAATGTTTTTGTAGCCATTCATGCACCATTACAGTTGAGTCATAGCCTGCTTTATCTTTTATTTCTTTGGGGAGAGGAAGTGGTGGCGGGTTTGACTCATGTGTGCAATCTCTCCCTCGAAGGCGGAGTTGAAGAACCTAATCGACATCTCCTCCTGTTCCTTTGAGTTTGCTAAGGAGCTTATCCGACACAACCTGGTAAGCTCTTCACAAGCTCTTATTTGAGTGTGTGTAGGTGTGTGTGTGTGCATACTCCAGTCACTTACATGCTTGTATTCCACACTCTCTCCTCTGTGTACTGCAGGTGGTGTTTCGTGGCGGAGAGGGGGCGTTGCAGGTCCTGCCTCCTCTGATCGATGTGATTCCTGAGGCCAGACTCAACCTGGTCATCTACTATCTGAGACAAGGTGTGCAGCTGCAGCCTGGCAGTGTTTGGAGCAAGCAAAATGTGTTCATTTAAATGCACACAATTTGATGAAATAGTATACAACACAATGAAATCACCTCTGTCTTTCTCCTCATCCAGTCACATTTATCATGCAACATTTATAGTAAATACAGCATCTTTATTGCCATGTTGCAGTTTGAAATGTCAGGTTTCAGAGACAACATGTTTTAGCTCATGCTTAATTTTACACTTCCAGATGATGTCCAGGAAGCCTACAACCTCATCCAAGATCTGGTGCCAACAACACCTCAGGTAACGAATCAAAATGACATTAAGTTCTGATGTGATAATTTGGCGCAATTTGGGTCAGCAAGGGACTCCAGATCTGCTTAAGTCCATTCAATTCCAGCATAAAAAGAATACAGAATCTTTATTTATTATAAAAAGTGCAAAAATTGCTAGGGATTGTACGTTATGCTCTTTTACAGGAAAGAAAATCTTCTAGAAAAACCAGAATGATGCCAGATGAAATGAAGTCTATTTCTAAACCCTGTGTCCTTGCTCCATTTAAGAGCTCTGTGTAGCCAATCTCTGTTGCCAAACGCTCCCTTTTTCACCTGGATCTGAAAGCATGTGAAGTGTGAGGCTGCTCTGCCTTTTATTTAACTTGTTGAAGTGGATTTTGATGAATAAAAAAAGATCTGTTTACAATCAAGATACTCAGGGTTGCCTTTCTCGTTCACAGCAAAGAGACTAGACAGGAGAGCAGGTGACGTGTTTCACTTTACTTGTTTATTCTTTCAGGAGTATATTTTGAAAGGAGTGGTAAATGCAGCCTTTGGACAAGAAACTGCATCAGTGAGTATTCCTGTAGAGTTAATGGTTTCACACAAATAGAAGTGATAACAGCGAATTGAAGACAAATATTTGTGACCGTGCTTTTTTTCTTTCAGGGGGATCACCTGAAAATCGCTCAGCAGTTCTTTCAGTTGGTCGGAGGCTCGGCAAGCGAGTGCGGTACGTTAAATAGAAACTTGATCAATATGATCCTTTAGAGCGACACTGAGAGAGAATGTGTGTGTATTAACATCCTCTTCACTTTCAGACACTATTCCTGGCAGGCAGTGCATGGCCTCCTGCTTCTTCCTCTTGAGACAGTTTGATGATGTTCTCATTTATCTGAACTCAGTCAAGGTTAGTGTTGCTCAGTACAAGACTCACATTATGTGATTTATTACTGTGATAAAGCACAGGGAAATTACTTTAATGGTATTGGAGTTGAATGGAGACTTTTGTACATTCAGTGAGAGTACATTAAGTTAGGTCAGAAATAAAAAATAAGCAGAAACATTTTATGCACTTTTGTTTAAATGTGTGCACTTTTTGTGCTTTTCTCTTTACAGGGGTACTTTTTTAATGACGATACATTCAACTTTAACTATGCTCAGGCTAAAGCCGCCCTCGGAAACTATAAACAAGCAGAAGAGGTACCTTACTACACATCCACACGGCTGCTTTTTACAAACTTTGATTCGACTTCGACTGTTTTGAACTAATTTGACTGTTTCTTTCAGATTTTTCTGCTGATTCAAAATGAAAAGATCAAGAATGACTATGTTTACCTCAGCTGGCTGGCACGATGCTGTATGTATAGTATTTGTAGCATAATATTATATGTCACACAATTCACACATAAGACTTCTCGGAGGCTCCTCGCCTAGCCTTTCTCTTGCACCTCACTAGTGGTACGCTCAACAGCTCTAAGAAATGGATGTCTCCATTAAATGATATTTCTTCCTTTCATGGCTTAATCCACATCAATAAATCCTGCCCACGGGCGCTTCATATTTTTCAAATCTGAATCTCTAAATGTTGCTGAAACTGCCTGCAAATGACGGACTATTGAACACTCGTCTTGTTCTTGTCAGACATAATGAACCAGAAGGGTCAGCTCGCCTGGGAGCTCTATCTGAAGATGGGCACTTCCTCTGATTCCTTCAGTCTGCTGCAGCTCATTGCCAACGACTGCTACAAGGTGACATCATCTTCGTCTGCCTTGCATATCAATGGTGTTGATTGAAACTGTGAACATTTATGAAAAATCGCTGAAACATTTTAGTAAATAAATATTTTTGAACAACAGAATATTAACCTGCAACCATTTTGATAGTTACTTGTTTGGATGCTATAACACCCTTTCCTTTCCAGCTTCTCTAATGTGAGTTTAATTTTATCGCATGTTGAACATCTTTGATTTTGGGCTTCAGACAAAGGAAGTTATTTGCATCAACTTGATTTTTGGAAATTGCGACTGCATTTTTCACAATCAAGAAAGAAAAGAAATAAAACAATTTAGAAAATCTTAATTTGCAGCATGAATATTTATCCGCTTTTTTCCAGTAAATTTAATTGTAGGACTACAATTTAGGATTATGTCCATTATTGGTAAATCTGCAGATTATGATCTTGATCAATTACTGTTTCTAAAAATCTCTCAAGGTTACATTTTAATAAATCTTCTTTTGTCCGACAAGACAGTCTAAACCAAAATATGCTCAATTTATGATGATTTCAAATTGGTAATCACATTTTAAGATGACCAATCAATTCCATCAATCAATTAATGGTTTCTTCTCTATTTAAATTTGATTGCATGGTTTCTCAGTTTTAAAATACAATTATTTCTGGTTAGGGGGGCTGAAGTGTGAGCAGGCGTTTCCCACATGTGTTTTTATGGATAAACGTTGTCATTGTTCTTCTGATAAAGAGGTTGGGGGTTTAATCTGTGCTTGGGTTTTCGATATGTTGCATGCTGGTGCTCATGATCCCGCCTGTTGTTTCAGATGGGACAGTTCTACTATGCAGCCAAAGCGTTTGATGCACTGGAGAAACTGGACCCGGGCTCCAACTACTGGGAAGGCAAGAGAGGAGCATGTGTCGGCATCTTCCAGCTCATACTGGCAAACAAGGAGCCCAAGTATGTTTGACTCTTTTTTTATTCATGTGCAGTAATGAGAGTCTTGATTCTATCATAACAAATCCAACAACATTTAGAAGCTGATTTAGTGAGCAAAAAATCAAAGAAACTGAGTAACATCTGGACTCACATATCAAACCTCCGTGTTCTGTTTTAGTGGGTGTGCTGTTTAAATAAGAGAAACATGAGAGATGGTGCATTCTTGATCCAATCTTGTTTCCTCACATATCCTGTTTGTGTTCTAGGGAGACACTTAAAGAGGTGGTGCCCCTGCTGCGTAATTCAGGAAACCCTCAGGTTGAATATATAATCCGAACGCTGAGGAAGTGGGCCAAAGACAACAGAGTGCTCCTCTCATGACGGCCTGCAGCACGGAGCTCCAGCTCTCTGCAGGCCCACATCAGCAGCCGCTCCGTTATGCACACATCAGCATTTCTCATTTCTCTTGGATGTATTGTATGAGTGATATCTATGCCACACGAAGCACAGAAGTATAGAGCTAAATATGTTAGTTTTGCAACTATCTATGTACTTGTATATTTGTATTAAAATGTGAATGTATTTTTAAATCACCCTTATGTTGTGAGTAATTCATTTTTATGAATTCCACTGCAGTAACTGACTTCATACAGTTTTTATTTTTGTTTTTTTCACAGCATATAATTCAAATAAATGTGCAGAAGAAGAAATAATACAATGTAGATATGAGGCGCAAGACACAAGTGAATATTGTAGAGGAGGGAAAAACTAACAGGAGCAGGACAAATTTATAATTATATATACAAGATGCATTTACCATTATTATACCATTTAGTGATGTATTCTTCTTTGGTGTGAATTCAATTAACTGTTTTAAACAAATAAATTAAGATATATGTATCTCATTACAACTGCACGCAGTATATGAATGCCATATTTATCCAGTAAGTGATGTAAATAGTGAAACATTCGAATTTTAAGGACACACATTTCTCTATATCAAAGTGCATGAGTAAATTCTGAGAGAACAGATGCTCAATAGTTTATATTGAAGAATGGAAAATACAAGTATCCATGCCAACCTACAATTTCTTCACACAGCTTAATGTCGTTGGGAGCATGTCTGCGACACTTAATCTGCATCGCACAAAAGGACTGAAGAAGCTGCTCACAGCACAACAAGAGAATAAAAGCTGCAGAAAGATCTTAAGAAGCAAAAATGTGTCAATCAGTACATTTTAAAAGGTTTTTTTGTGAAATCTATCAAAGTTATATAACATTAGCTTGCACTGGCATATGAAAAACACAATATTTTGTTTGTGTCACAAGTTTAAAGGAGCACTTTTTTTTATATAGAATTGCTCTGCGATAGCGGGGGGTCGTATGAGTGACAGTTCAAAATAAGAACTGTCACAATCAAAGCATTAGAGGCTCAGAAACTGTGACTTTAAGTCCCAAGCAGAAGTGAGGCAATTCTGATAATGCAATTTACTGGAAGCTTTCCTCAAACTTTGACTGTTTTAATACCTTTACCTTACAAAGTTTACTCCACATATGTAATGCAGATTGTACATCAAAAAGTTGAGAAGTGTATAATGAAGGAGACAACCTTTAGTCACTTCTTACAGCCCCTGTGATCATTCATTTAAATGTACAGTGCTGTTGTTGTCATTAACTTGGATTTGTTTTTTTTGATGGATGGCGTTCCAATTATAAAATAAGGATTAAATCACAGCATTGCAGTGATTTGGGAATGCGGTTTAACATTTACATTGAATCCAACTCTTTCCTGTCCTAAATTTTGGCTATAATCTTGGTGTTATTTGGCAACTTTAAAGACAGCAAAGAAGAATCTATTAAGCTGTTTTCATGTTGGTTGGGTATTTCAGAGGTCCATACAAAAGTGACAAGGAAGAGCTAATTGGGACACAATTTTTTTCACATTGAAATAATGTTTAAAGATGTAGAAATCGTCTAAGCTTTACTTCTTATGATGATAAAACTTATTCTCACATAAAATCTGCAAATTTGGCAACTTTGCTGGAGTGACCAGATTGCATAAAGGCTGGTTGGTGGGGGGTTAACAGGGGCCCAACAGGAAAACTTTGCCCTGGGGGTTTATAACTGGTTGATCCAGCCCTGGTTTCTATCACTGAAGTATAGAAACTCGAGCATCAACGTCAATCTTTAATTTATTCACGTTTATTGTAATGAGCAGCATTTAAATGTTATTTCTTCAAATCAACAGGTGGCCATCAGTGCATGTAGCTAAATGAGCTGTATTGGGGGGTAGGTGGGCGACCATCTGACTTGCTTTCTTCCGTTTAGGATTTGATGTTTGAGGGTGTGCTGGTGCCATTGTGGAAAAATGCGCAATTCAGCATTTTCCTGAATAGACCGAGAGAAAGGCATCAAACGAGAGCTGTCAGTTGTCAAACCAAAGATGAAGCTGTTAATTGACACTAAACATGCGTTGTGTGGATTCATCAGCCTGTCCTTCACTCACACACTTTATAAAGGTCATTATAGTGCTGATAGTGTTGTTATTATCGCCTGTTGTGACAGAGGCGGGTTTAGGATCGGGGCACGCGCTGATTGGACGTGATGACCCCCCCTGTTAACGATGCTTCCGTTTTGTGCGTACGCGCATGCGCATTGACCCCTCTCTTCTGATATTTTATTTACTCCCGAAACCCAAGATGGCTCCTGTGAATGTCTCGGTCCCATAGCAAATTGAGGATGCGAGTAGCTGCCGAAAAAACAACTTTTCCCCGACCGACGCGTCCCCTGGAGCTCAGTTCGTATGGTGCGGAGGAGGCCCTAACGGTCGTCTAGGCACCGAGCAGCCGTCGGAGCTCCGCGAGACCTCCTTTAATCCTCCAATTTGGAGTAGTTTCGCGAAGTAGCTCTTCTCCTCGCTGTCGCTGTCTGTCCGGAGCGAGGTTCAGACAGGCAGGCAGCTCATCCAAATGGCCGAACCGAGAAAAGTGCAGTTTGTCACCCTCTCGGCCTTCGCAGCTGGAGCAGCCGCGGAGTCCAGGAAACGCCGGCTGGAGGAGGAGGCCGACTTCAACTTCGGGAGAGCCGGGGAGGTCGAGGCAGCGACCGGGGCAGGAGGAGGTGCTGCCACCGACGATCGTCTCGGCAAACCCGGCGACGGGGACAAGGCTGGAGCCGAGAAGAGGGCGACGGTGCGACTCAACCTGTCCCTATCCGAGCCTGACGACCGCTCCTCCGTCGAGTTTAATTACGGTGAACTCCTACAACACCTCCAGGTACGACCTCCCAGTTTAACTAAGGCCGACCGAGACTGGAGCTGGAGTTAATTTTATCGCTCTTGAAGTGTTTGTATGGACTTGTCATTGCTCAGTAATGGTGTTGGTGGAGTGCACCTTGTCCTTCCGTGGACTCGCGCGGCTGAAAGTGACCATTAGTGCGCACACAAAAGACAGCAGCAGTTTTGTGGACACGCAGTGAGCCCAGTGTGTGTCCAACTTCAGCTGCGCTCCAACACAGTGTATCTCATCTTTTTCAACATGTAGAGATAAAGCTTATCTTGTGCTGCTACCTGTGTCCTTTCCACTCAGACTTGCCCAGCAACAGCCCAGTCACACAGCCATTACAGCACTTGGAAATGCCACATGCAGTTTGGCCCTCTGGCTGCGGGTGATAGATAGATGAGAGAGCATTGCTGATGGAAGTACCAGGATGTAGCAGGGAGCAAGGCAAATGTCAGAGCGGAAAGATCAAAGACAGGCTCGCCTCATTTTGACTCTCTGCAGTTTGGGATAACAATGCTCCTCCTTTATTGTTGTTTTACAAGATTGGAAAAATGTGGGGGAAAAACTTTGCAAACCAGATGATAAAATCTTATTGAATCAAAATGTATGAATGACTGCTACATGTTTGGCATACTTTGTTGTTTTTGGATTCTGTTGTTTAAAGTTTTTTAATAAAACTTGTTGTTTCAGTGTGACAAGCTCTGAAATCTGATCATCAATGTTCATAATATTAAATATTATTTTTTATTATCTGTTCCAGGCAAAGAAAAACCCTCCAAGTCAGACTTCAGCCCACAATCCCAGCAACCCCTTCAACGACGATGAGAGAGAGCGGCTCCAGGTTGAGGCCCTGGCAAAAAAGTTTGAAAATAAATATGTGAGTTATTCTTATTAATCGTATTCTTATTTTTAAGTCTCTGCACATGAAATGTGTTTAATCCAATCATGTTAAACATAATACCTTGCCCGCACTGGCTTTTTGATGCTCTTTAGAATATTTGTAATTGAGAGTCTGAGAAATCTCTTAATGATACATCATCAACACTAGAGGGATATTTTACAGTTTATAAATAGACTTGTAGGTTCTCTCAACAAATACATTGATACAACTATCTATAATAAGCGTATTGTGGCTTATATGTTAGTTAAAATGCACATTGTTTCATTGTAACTAAGTTAAGCAAATTTTATTTATACAACCCAGTATTACAAATTAGCCTCTGAGACCTTTACAGACCGCACAACAGCTAACGCCTTCTATCTTCAGATCCTTAGTTTCGATTAAAAATGACAACACACAAACATTCAACAAGGTAAAAAACTTGTAGATGAACAGAAGTGGTTAAACATATATTGAGTGATATTTTGAGTCACTTTTATTGCAATTTTTTTGGTTTGGATTGGTCAGATTGATATACATATTTAAGATGAATTTAAAATATCCCATGATAATAATACGATGGAATAAATCACTTAATTATGGTTTGTTTGCTTTAAAGATCTGTGACCAGTATACGTGTGGGACAGTTCTGAGTTTGAGAGCTAAATATTCAGTGCTCCCTGGTGGACGGAGTATGTAAAGGAGAAACTGTTTTTGTCTGACCTCAAACTTAACTTTGCCCTTTTTGTACTGCAATTTCTTTCTACGTATCAGCCGACATACATGCCATTAAAACTCATCTATAAGAAACCAATATTTGCCGATGTGTCCACATGCTGGATTTATCAGTCAGACTTTAGTTTACTTCTGTGTGTTTCTGTTTCGTAAGAGGACCAAACGCCTCTAGAAGAACAGCCAAGTGAGGACATTTTGTCACAGGAGCCATTTTTAGATGAAGGTTAGGAAAAAATGGGAGGGATT
Organism: Semicossyphus pulcher; assembly: GCF_022749685.1. Classification (NCBI taxonomy): domain Eukaryota; kingdom Metazoa; phylum Chordata; class Actinopteri; order Labriformes; family Labridae; genus Semicossyphus; species Semicossyphus pulcher. The sequence goes on from NW_027211681.1 coordinate 13,014,436, forward strand.
TTCATGTGAGTCAAAATCTAAACTTAAAACTTTTTATTGTTTATTATTTAATTTTTTAGGGTAACACAGGAAAGAAGAAGAGGAAGGACAGAATGCAGGATTTGATCGATATAGGCTTTGGCTATGACGAGACAGACCCGTTTATAGACAACTCAGAAGCTGTGAGTATCCCTCACTTTATTAATAATGAGGTGTTTTTCCTTTACGACCGGTTTATTCTAGGATGTCTTTTTTATTTAGTCAGATGTCTCTTTTTCCGTCCTCCTCACAGTCCTGAAGCACTGCCCCCTCTGTTTGTTGTGTTGAGGGAGACATTATTCCTCTGTGGTTAAATATTTATTTCCGGGCTTGAAGTTTTAATACAGTGCATTCAGTGGCACTTCTAAAGATAGATGCATGTCCCCGCTTACAACCAACCTGAGACTGCGGTCTAAAATCATCCTCATGACTCATGAATGTATACGTGCTGCTCATGTCCACACAGGAATATGTGACTGTTGTTGTTTGACAGCGTTTGTTGCTCAGTATTCAGAGCGTTTCACTCTCTCTGACTGTAATAGCTCAAATTATACTCTTTGTATGGATTCTCTGCCATCATATGATAATTGTTCTGTTGTTGTGATGGCTGTCCTCTTCACTCACACATCTACAGCGCCCGTTTGACCCTTTTTTCTGTTTTGATATGCTCAGTATGGAAAATATTTCATCTGTGGCCTGAGGGGATTGTGATTCTTTTTAGTGATTTATTTATTTTGGCAAACAACAAGTCATCCATTCCCACCGGCCAGCAGAGGAGCTCAGGCTGCTCTTTGAAATGTTGACAAAAAACATTATTAGTTACTCAATATGTTCTGAAATCCGCATAAGACGTCCGCTGTTGTTGCGTAAGAGGATTTATTGTTTTCTGGAGTCCTGTGATCTTATACCACAAACTGTCTGCTTTTGTTATTTCTCTCAGTATGATGAGCTGGTGCCTGCGTCTCTGACCACAAAGCTGGGGGGATTTTACATCAACACCGGCACGCTGCAGTTCAGAGCAGCCTCCGACTCCGAGGGAGAGGAGGCCAAGGTGAGGCTACATGAACACCTACATCGCTGAACATTAAGAAATATTGACTCACGTTCTCAGGTCTGGAAAAGACTCATTTTATGTACATTGTTTTTGTTTTATTATTTCGTTTAGTTTGTTTGACTCTTGAAGAAAGAGCCCTGGAATTATAACTCAAAAGCCAATACTAAAAGCACTTCATCGTCATCATTCAAATGATTCCAGACCAAATATCCCAAAAATAAATGATAAAAAATTACATAAATAACAAACTGGGGTAATAGGCTCATTAGCCACAATTTTGGCAAGTCAGAAATAAGTAGTTCTTATTTTTTTTGCATGCAAAGGAAACTTATTCCAACTGCAATCAAAAGAAAGTTATAAAATATATTTCTTAAAAAAAAATTGGTTGAAAAATAAAAAAATGATCTTTGGCGCGAGGGGTAGATGGATTCTTTGTCCCTTCAAGGATATTTGTTGCCACAGTCTCTACAGAGCCTCATATAATCATAGAGTTAACACCACTAAATGACTACATCAAAAACATCAGAAACATCCACCTTTGTGCACACACACCGATACACCCAGCACAAACACACATGACCGGTCGCAGTGTGTTTCGTTGAATAATGCTACGACAGGGAGGGATGAAACTACTGCTAAAGCATGCTCGTCTGCAGGCCAGGGGTCTCTAGGGGGAGTTTTATTAGCCTTTTTTACGTTGCAATTCCGCCACAGTGCCGTAACGAAGCTCCGCCGTCATGCATGCTTTGCCATTTTACATTGGACCAAGTCATGCTGGCGTAAAGCCGCCCCAGTGTGTGTTTTTACACAGCGTTCTGGCGATACAGAAGCAAATGTGCGCGAGGTGTAAACAAACAGCGCGTGCTTCACATAGACACAAGGCACTGCCGGCTCCGCTGTTTCCACAGCCGCTGTTTCACTTCTGTTACTACCTCCGATGTAAAAGGGGCTATTGTTAGGTGCCATGTTATTGGGAGCTATAGGATGGATTTGCACAGTTTGCACAAGTTTTCTTTTTACAGAAATGCAAATTTGCCACGAAGATAAATCCCATTGACTGTGATATTTCCCCCTATGCTATTTTGCAAATGCTAGCATGCTAACATGCAAAACTGAGACTGTGAATATTTCACACTTTTTACCTGCTTAACATCAGCATATTAGCATGCTGATACTAGCATTTAGCTCAAACGTTGCACAGCTGTGCCTAACTACAGTCATTGAGCTGCAGCGTAGCTGTGGTTTCTGGTTTTGTCTTGTTTTTTTATCGCTTTCACTTCCAAATAATAATTAAAAACAATCCTGATCTGCCTGTGCCAAGTTCAGAGAGGCTGAGCGACACCTCGGACACTGCGGACAGATGGTCGTTAGGAAAATTGTAATGCGTCATAGAAGATCTGAATAATATTATTTCTTAAAGTTGAGAAGCCTAAGGGTCCCATGCCAAACCATGCTTTATGCAAGAGTAAATAAAGCATGGTTAACGAGTAGTGTTTTGTGTGATTTATCTCATAGTTATGCAGAGAAGCAGGATCTCAGTAGTCCTCATGGTGCATTTAAATGTCCTCCCAACAGAAGCTTGATTTTCATTGGTTTTGATGATATGATGGGATGTAAAGTTTAATCTTTCATCACATCCAGAGAAAACTGTGAAGGACGTATAAGTACACACCTGCACACACACACACACACACACACACACACACACACACACACACACACACACACACAGACCAACAGACACACAAACACACACAGGACTGCAGGAGTGTTCTTCAGACAGAATTGATCTTTTGCCACTGTGCGCTGTCGTCACTCGCTTATTTGAGCTAAGGAGTGTGTGTGCTCTTGTTTCAGAAGCTGAATGACAACAAGGAGCAGGTGATTAAGAGGAGAAAGAAGAAGGAAGTGAACAGTCTGGAAGAGAAGAACCTGAAGAAGAACAGCGGACCTAAGCAAGGGTGAGATTTATTTATCTTTGATTGTCCTGTTACAGCTGTGGGGACTGTTGGATTTGTATTCATTAACAGACTGAACGATTGGCTCATGTGTAGCTGAAACTGCGTCCCTGGCTCTCATAAGGAGGCCACCATTTTCCTCCCATCTCTAAAATATCCCATTCGATTTAATAATTCATGACCATGAAGCCAACATATTAAAAATTGTCACTTTAAAATGTCAAAAACACACAGGCACTGCCATATAATTAGAGTTTTTATTCTTTGATTGAAAATGTTACCTTCTGGACACCCATGGCTTTGTGTGCCACTGTGAATATGTGATGACACATTTGTCCGATATTTACCGAGCTAATAATCCACCACCCTGTGTGACATTATGCTCCCGTGCTTTTGTGCGCGCATCCTCTCATATATCTATCATGAGGCAGGGATGCTGACTGTGACTTGCTCTGAGTTGCTGTGACACATCAGCCACCTTCTAGAAATCGCTCTATTATCCACGCTCAGATAGGCCGAATACTCCCATCGCCGTTCTGAACACAGCTTCCAAAAATAGCAGCAGTTATTGCCATTGTGCTGTTATGATACAGATAATGTTTTATTTGTGCGTTTGTGTGAGTCGGATATTTCAGAGCAGACTGCAGGTTAATCCCTCAGAATCCCCTCAGCTCTGCACTCTTTCAGCGTTTCTGAGTAGTCTTTCAGTTTGCAGTAAAATGTCTCTTATTTGTAGCATCATGGCTTTAATTTTTCCTCATCATAACTGACCCACTTTCTGTCCCTCTTACATGTCACTGAAAAGGTCTTTTGTTGCCTTATTAGGTGTCTATCACAGTGAAATAAGCATACAGCTATGTGATTTATGTGTTTTTCCACCTGTTTGAAAAACAATCAATCAATCAGAGTTTAGCAGGGAGGATTAATAATGCAGATATCACTTTCTACATAGCTAGCTATGAGAATGACAAGGCTGTTGGCTCACAGAAAACTACTGCGAAATCGACATATTCATAGTATTCATATCAACATAACATCATATTTATAAAAGCAACCACGACAACGGCTTTTGTGTCAATTGGCAACAAAACATTGACTTAAAGGGGGGGTATTATGCTAATTTCCAGCGCTTTGTGATGTCACAAAGTGCTGCACGTAGAAAAAAACTGTGTGAAACCTGGCGTTCACAGCAGCCTGCAGACTGAGGTGAGAAGCCTTGGGATTACTCCAACATACTTTTACCTAAAGATTTGAAACGTTTAGTCTGGACATCCATGTCTTAAAATGTGAAACGGCATAATAACCCCTCTTCAAACGTCACTTAGTGCTGTATGGTTAGGGGAGAGCAAATCAAAATAACCCCCTCTCCGCAAAAGAAATCGCCTCACATCAACACAGTGTGTAACGTTAACATACTTGTGTCCAGATATGTTTTCTGTCATCGGTTTTTGGAGTAACCCTGTTGTTTGTATCATATTTCTGGAATATCCCTATGTTAACTAGGACAGTGGGATGCAAACATCTACTGTCGAGTTCGGTGTATAAGACGCATTTTTAATAGATTTTTTTAGGAGTGGGCTGCGTCCTATATACCAGTATAAAATGCAGAGAGGTATTGTGTTACAGTATTTTACCCAGACTATGGCGCTATAATCTAGCTAAAGCGGTTACAAACATGTGGCGTCATGGTCGCCAGTGTAGCCGCCATTCTCACAACAGTCAACATTAACATAGGCTTAGCTCAACTACTGCACTGGTGGCTAACAGGATTGCAAACTCAACATGGCGAATACAGATGATTCAATACAGATTAAAATTAAAATACATTGTATATTGTTTTTATTAATAAATAGCAATAGGAAACCCTTTTCACCTCTGGGAGCCCCCCAGAAACAGACTGCGTATCCGTATTTCACGCTTATCTAATCTAAGGTTTTTGATCTGACGGTCCTCTCATGTTCGACCATGTAAATGTCACATCCTGAATATGAGAAAAAATAAGGATAGGACAAAAAAAAACGGGCAATTAATGTTCATGTGACTATATCCACAGCATTTAGCTATTACTATGTTCATCGTTTTGCACCAAAACACCAAGACAAACTCCTTGTTTCTCGTAGTTCTGACTGCTGTGTTTTCCCCCCACAGAGTGACAGCCCTCACCCTCCACCGGCCGGAGAAGAAGAAGAGGAAGAAGCTGATGAAGGACTCGCTGTACCTGGCGGCCATGCTCCGCCGCTTCACCCGAGAGAAGGAGGACATGAGGAAAAGAAACCCAAACATGGCTCACCTCGCCCTGGTGGGAGGCGCGGCTAACAAACCCCACTCCACCAACTCAACCAACCACCTGTTGGCCTCTAACTCCACCCACCCGCAGGGCAACACAGCCGGCAACGACCTCTCACTGGCAGACCTCACCTCAGACCCCGCTGTGATGTCACTGCTGGGCTCGGCCAATGAGAAGGAGCTGCAGGATCTCCTAGGCGACCTGGACTTCAGCTTGTTGGACACTGACCAGCAGCACGCCATGGTTGCCGCAAGGGAGAACGGCATTCTGGGAGTCGGTGTTCCAGCTCATAAAGGAGCCGCAGCAGCAGCAGCAGCAGCAGGAGCAGGAGGAGGAGGAGGAGGAGGCGGCCCAGGGCGAGGTCTGGGGTCTTCCAGCGGACTGTTTTCCCCGCCCCCGCTGCCTGATGGACTGCCCGCTCCTCTTATTAAACGCATCGAGGACCTGAGGGCGGTGAGTCAACTGTATCCTGTCTGTGGGCGGCTGCAATTACCTGTGAAGCCTCTTTACTCAAGATAAACACAAACGCCAGTCAGCTCAGGAAGTGGCACAAAATGTTTATTATTGTTGTTCAGTCCAACCAGAGAAGTCTCCTCTGAAGTCGTGTAGAAACACGGCTGCAGGCTGAACCCTGAGGGGCTTTATGTAACTACAACAGCAGGGTTTGAATCACAGCCTCTGAAGAAGTTCTTGTTTTCTTGTTGCTCTTATATCTCAGCGCGTCAGAGCCGGTCTGTAGCTGAGAGATATTTTGTAGATGTTGGTAAAATTGTTTAAAAAACGGCGATTGAAAAGGATGATGCAGGTGAAAGATACAGAGGTGAGGAAGAGAACAGCGAGGAGGAGGGAGAGAAATGGATAAAGACATGGTGGATTTTTATGTTATTACCTAAGATACGTTATGAGGAAAGGTTCCAAGATTTAACATAAGAGAAAATGTTTTCATGAATAAATGGAGTGTAACTCAGGTTGGGTACAATTGGAAAAAGTTATCTTTTAGTTTCTAGCGTCACAGATCAGCAACAGGTGTACCTTTCACATGGCAGTTCTGTTGATTGTCGCGCTGCATTATCAGCTATGCTTGCACCCAGGTGGGGACAGCAGACTCCAGCAACATACAGCAAATCATACAGCTCTTGTCGCAAAAAAATAAAGGCAGGACACAAACATTAAAGATACTGTTGTAATTCATTTACAGTTTTTGCTTGATCGGGGAAAAACTTGCAGGTGTATTTTGATTTTAGTTTGAGTTTAACTCCTCAAGTTTGACTTAAATCACTTATCCACTGTCTGAAAATGCTTCCTCAGAGTCTTCCTGGAATATGAGGTTGTTTCGCCTGCTCTAGAGTTTGATTAACAGCTTTCAAATCAGCCTAAAGGAACCAAACAGGCAAACAACCAAATCAGTAAGTTTATAGTTAAAGTTAGAATCAGGTGTCAGAATCAGAAGTGTAGGGGAAGTAAGGAAATGTGTTTCATCAGTACAAAGTCGTCCGAAGGCTCAGCATCTCAGATATCTGTACATGTATTTGTAGTGCATGCATCAGTGCTGGTGTGCTGACTCAACCTTTTCTCCCACAGGCCTCGAGGCAGTTTGATCAAGAGGGCAGGAAGAAATTTTTCACCTTGGACATGAATAACATTCTCCTGGAGTGAGTAGGACAGCTTTTAAATCACCGTCAGCCGAATCCCAGCTTGCTCTCCTCCTCTCTTTCAGCGTTTCTCACTCATTCTCAGCAGATTTCCCCCGCCACCTCTCCTGCTGTCTCACACTGTTTAGTCTCCATCTCTCATTGCCCGTGTTAATGACATGCTCCTCATTTCCATTCCTCTCTCTTGTTTCTTTACACTCCTCTCATTCTGCACAGCTACCTTTTTTTAATGTAACAGTCGTGACTTCTCCTCCCTCCTCTTCCTCCTCTCAGTATCGAGCTGCAGGTCCAGGAGCAGCCTCCTGAGGTGCGTTCAGACATCTACTCACACATGGAGGCATTCGTGCCATGCAACAAAGAAGCCCTACTCAAACGAATGAAGAAGCTCAGTCTCAACATCCAGGTGAGTGAGTGAGACGAAAGATGCTTCAAAGACAAAAGTGTTGATAGCTGCTGCGGTGGAGATGGGCGAGATGTGATGGTTTTGCAAACGGGGATAATGGAGTACACTTTTGGGTAGTCTGAATTGTTCCACACATGAAAACTAACGTGCGTGCAGAATAAAATAGGAAGGTGAGAGACGTGTAAGATTAATTTTTACAGCAACTTAACAAATCAGGTTCAACCTGTTGAAAGTGCAGATGAACCTCGTAACTCGCTGAGCTCTGCTGACAACATCGAGTCAGATTTCTAAAAAATTCAAGGAAAATTGACGCACAAAGCTACGTACAACTGCAGTCCCAAATTGATTCATTTATTAGTCGAGGTTTAGCTGAATTAAAAGTTAGTGGGGAAAAGTGCAGGGTAGGGCTGCACGAAAAAAAACCATTTTGATCTGCGATATTTATTGCGATTTTAAAAAATACAGGAAACTATACCAGATAAACGCAGTGTCCATATGAGCAATTACCTTCAACAATGAATCCTACTTTTTATTATTTGGAACTTTAAAGTCTGTTTTCTTCTAACAAAACAAAAACCCACTCCTACTTTCATCACATTTGGTTATTAAAAAAGTAAAGAGAGTTCAGGTGGAGCGACACGTTTCTTTATAAAATAAATACAAACAGACGTGTGGGCTGCAGCTGTGTTACTTATGCGGTATATATGTCATCTACCCTCTCTACTCTCTACTATGGTTTTTTCAGGGCCGATACCGATTATTAGCAGTCAAGGAGGCCGATAACCGATATTTGAAGCCGATATTCATTTGCAGTACAAGTGAAAATATTGGCGTCAAAATTTTGAATAATACAAACTCCAACACTTAACTTGTTTAAATGCCTTTAAGCATATGCATCAGTGCCAAATTAACCCAGTTTTGAATTGATCGGCGCCGATAATCGGTCTATCCCTCGTTTCTACAGTTGTCTAAATGTATGTTTCATCAGCGTGACCAGCTCGGTGACGGTAACGCTTGGAAACGAAAGCTCGCGTCTCCTACTTCCTGTGGACACACACAACCTCGAGCGGTGTGTGCGCTGCAGGTGTAGCCGCTAAAAGTAAACACTCCACGGCACGTGCGCGCCGTAAACGGTCAGTTTATGATATCCTGTTATCGGATTTTGTCCTGTACATGCTTTAGTGGTGTTTTTAACCTAAACCTTATAGTGCTTTCTTTAACAGTTATATGTATCACTCACTTTAAATATTTGTGCTGAAAAATGCAGCGTGCAGTTAATCGCTTCATCTGACACCCCCCGCCAGCGGTTTCAGACATTTGAAATGACTATATAGAAATAATCAATCTTGTCGCTGGCTTGCTTTTGTAGCTCATATCGAGTAATCAGAACTAAATTCAGTCTGTTTCATAAGCAGATAAAAACTCCTCACAGGAGCTTTGAGAGCTGCACTAATGTGATATCAGACGGACGTTTCCTGTAGATTAGTCATTGATAATGAGGTTTTCGTTTTGCACCGAGCAACAATAAAGTAGCAGCTTGACTTGTTTTGCTTAATTTGCCTCTCTATCACACCTCCTGTGATGTGACTAGTGCACATGCGCCCATCGCAATTGTGATTGTTAAACGATATATACAGCAGCCCTAGTGCAGAGGTCTGAATAGGTCAGTTTAGGTCAGAATTACAAACATTGTGCACAAAGTATAATCTATACATTTTCTCCCACAATCCTCTTTAGTCAACTGACTTTGACATCCCCCAGTAGTTAGATTTGTTGTTTTCTATTTGTCTCAATTCGTCCTTCCTGTTTCCTGTTTGTGTTTCTTATTTTTGTTGCACCATACCAGAGATTTTTACCGTCCCTTGTGCCTTCATTGGCCAAACACTGATGCTCTTCCTTGACCACAAAATATAAGCCGATCAGGGAAGCAACAACACTTCTTTAAGAGCTTCCGATTTGAATATGCCTTCTCGTATTTCTGAGCATCTGAGCTGCATCGTTCAGCCTCTGTTGTGTGTCACATGAACTGATTCTCCAGTTCCTCCACAGTATTTGTGCCTCTCATTTAGCTGTTGATCCCCAGCTCTTTTCACTGCTTCAGTTGTTCATGTGTGGGTTGAACGGTGCAACGAGGAATGTCACATGAAACAGGCTCTCAAATGTCTTTTGTCACAGACCATTTAAGAAGCATTGTTGACAAAATACATCAACAGACTTCCCCACTACTCCCCACTTTGACTATATCTCTGATTTCCTGTGCTTTTTTGCTTTTTTTCCTCTCCCTTGTCTCTCTTTTTACCTTTTCTTTCTTATTCCTCTTTCCTCACTTGTGACATCAATTTCGTCCCTTTATTCATCTTATTTTATTTTCTTATCTTCCTTCCTTTTGTTCTCCCTCTATCTCTCTCTTCCTCTGTCTTCAATGCACCCATATTTTCTGTCTCTTTCTTCCTCTCTCAGGACGATCGACTACGGGCTCCGCTGTTGAAGTTAAAGCTGGCGGTGTGCAGCGTTATGCCAGAGCAGATTTCCCGATACAACATGGACTGCATGGCCAAGGCGGCAAAGTAAGTTAATCCTTTATGTCTCTTTAAGGAAAGGCAAGTAAGAAGCAGGTGGTTTTTATGGCTGTTTATATCACACCTTAGCCATCACATTTGTTTTTAAGTTACATTTTAGCTGACATATGCAGCCTGGTGTCTAAGCTTTGTAAAGGTGATGCAATTCAGTTGATTCAGGTTGTAACTGTACGTGTCCTAAATGACTGTCTGTGTGTGTGTGTGTGTGTGTGTGTGTGTCCTGCAGGCAGCAGTCAGAAGAGGGCGATAAGAACGGCTCAGAGGAGGAAGACGAGGAGAAGCCTGGGAAAAGGGTGATGGGCCCTCGCAAGAAGTTTGTCTGGGATGACAAGCTCAGGTAATAATCCATGACTGCTCCACCTGAGAAGCCGGTTTGCATAGCATGTGTGCTGCTGCAGGTCTGACTGATATTTTTCTCCCACATGTCCCCGTTTGCCTTCATATTTCCTGTTGCTCTCCACTGTCAGTTTCTAATGTAGCTAACAGAGCTAACATGGGCTTGAGAGGATAGGGAAAATATGGCCTCAGAAGTTTTGAAATGAATGAATGAAGGGGGAATAATGGCGACTAAGTCACGAGTATTATTCATAAATTACAACTATTAGGATTAAAAGATCGAATCCTGGGGTTTCTCTTTACTTCATCCTGCAAATAAATTGATTTGATTTGATTCTCTCTAATACCTGAATTTCACCAAACAGGACCTTTTTATTCTACTCACTCAAGTTTACCACATATGGAGATTCAGATGTGCTGTATTAATAGCTACTAACATGGCCTTGAACCACCAGCCTTAAGCAGAGATTAGAGGCGGCTAAAAGGACTGGTCCCTTCTCTCTCACATCAAACCCACAGGTTTTTTTAATTTGTAGCGTTCAGACCCGGCCAACATTGTCTAACGCAATGTCAGGACATATATCAGACTTTGTACAGCTTCCACTGGAGCCGTAAAAGTCTTTTTACACCTTCTTTTCCACATGCAGAAGTACAGAGCCTTTAAACAGACCTTTTAAAAGCACTGTGGAGAGCTGATAGATGTGGAAACCCCGAGTAAAGAATTAATGAAAGGAGAGAAACCTTGAAACTGACTCGCAGCTGCTTTTCAATCATCATTCAATTTCATAAAAGCTTCCACATTAATAGGAGAGACTTTTCAAATTCATTAGCACCTCTGACTCCCTGAAGAATAAACGTCTATTCAGTCATTGTGTGCTCAACACCTGCAGCCCCGTTTAGATTTTAATACTGAATGATTTGTGTTGAATTGATCATTTGTGTGCTTGCAGGAACCTGCTGTGCAGTTTGGTGCGAGTGAAGCTGAGCTGCTATGAGATGGAGAACCAGTGCTCTCTGTCTGTGGAGGACTACCTCAAGGCCTTCTTAGAGAACGAGGTCAAACCACTATGGCCCAAGGGCTGGATGCAGGCCAGGTGTGTGTGTGTGTTCTTGTGCTTATGTAGCCTTTATACATATGACAGCTGTTAACCATGCCCACAGTCCGGGCTGTTTCTTTTTCTGACCATAAACCTTCCTTTGAATGTGCAGACACCAGATATAAAAACTTAGATGTACTGCGTGACACAGTGAGATACCGTTTGCTGTGTTGATTGACATTGTGTGATTTGTGATCTCGTCTTGCACATTTTTAAAACCTGCTCTCATTGTGATGTTGGAAGGATTAGCTGCACCAGTCGAAAAAGGAAACGCACAACTTTGATCTTTATTCTTTTCCTTTTATTTTGTGTCAACTAAGAGTAAACTTTCAAAGATAGGGCTGGGTGTCAAGATAAGATAAGATAAGATAAGATAATCCTTTATTGATCCCCAGGGGGGAAATTCAGGAAGGATTTCTCAATACGATTAGATTCCAATTCACAAGGTCGATTTGTTCAGGGGTATTTCAGTTACAATATCAATGCACCTCTAACCTGGTGCATTATTATGTTTACAATTAGAATTGACCTCAAAGAAGTTACATCATGTACTTGTTATTCAACATGACAAACAAACAGCTGTCAACACAATATTAACAATTTTATGAATTTTTTCCAGTTTCAGATTTTTAGTCTGAACATCTGGCTCATGGTTTTGATTAAAATAACTGGGCTTCAACTTGCACAAGATTTGAGAACAAAACCACACGAGACTAAGAGTTATGGGGAAAAGCATACTGTGCAACATGCCAAAGCCGACGCTGAGAGAGAGTAACGTAAACATCAGTGCAAAACATATTCATGGACGCACACACGATAAAAAGAGTCCGTCGGAGATCGCTGATGTCTCCGAAGTAGGTGCAGTAAACAAGTCTGGGCATGTCTCCCTCACTGCCTTGTTTCGACTGAGTCATGCTGCGTTCAGGAGCGCTCAGAACGTGAGTGATCAGACACTTTTTTACACATGTTTTTCAAGATCAATCTCGGGATTTATTTATCGATATTGGGTCATTATAATGAGAATCGGTTTGAATCGGAAAAATCTAATTTTTGAAACCCAGCCCTCGTCAAAGACATGGACATGGTTTGACTCTCACGGGTTGTTCTTTATCTCAAATAGACGATGAAGCATTATTAGAAGTTAAGGAAAGATCTTTGCTTCTATGACACTGATACGTTGTGCAAATAGATATTGCTGAGTCATTACTCTGGTAATTTAATCCTACAATAATGCAGCCATTCTGTCCTCTGGCCTCATTACTGTGGTTCTCTTCTCGCTGCTCAGGATTCTGTTGAAGGAGAGTCTTTCCGTTCACTGTCACCTCACTGGAAACCTGTAAGTATTTACTTTATCTCACACAGCTCGTGTTCCCTCTCCTGTTTCCTCAATAACGATAAACACTCTGAGGCTGGGCTTGAATACAAAATGTAAACAGACATGTTTAAATATTCACTGCCATGTTTCCATACAGAGTGAAGAGGAGAATGGTGCCCGGGCCAAAGTCCAAAGCCAAGGTGAGTCATAACTCATGTCATGGACTTTATAGTTGGTAAAAATATGAAACTTGAGTTTTTCTTCGACAGTTATGTTTTTTTAAACCCTAAAAATCCCTGAGCCCTCATGATGTCATCGATTTATAGGTTATGTTTCTGAATAGTCGTCAGTCAAGCGGCAAACACAGATCCCCCTTAGAAATAAATATGAAAAACCTAACTGTTAAATCTTTCCACATGTTTTCATGTCATGTATATTTTAATGCACCAAATAAGAGTGATATATCAAAAGACTATTGATAAATATATATGTATCAATAAACTCCTTAATACACGTCCCTATATATAGCTGATTAAACTGAAATGGGTCTACAATATTTGACAAATTCACACGGCAGCCATTTTTCACTGATGCCACACATTGTGTGGGAAGCTAAAATGCTGAAATGAAGTGAATTTAACAAATCGTCACAATTCCACCTCTCCTCGTTTGATCAGCAACTGAAAGACATCGAATAGAGAAAATCCAGAGAGACTTTGTCCCACATTACGAGTTAAAACAACGTATTTGATAATTCATTAGGTACCAGCAGCTAGCGTTAGCATTTTACATTCCTAGCTAACATTACTATTAGCTAGCTTGTTATCTAGCTAATGGTAAGGTTAGTTGGAAATGTAAAATGCTAGTGTTAGCTTACATTAATTAGATAACTTTACTATTAGCTAGCTTACATTACTGTGAGTTAGCTAACACTACAATTAGCTAGGAACTTACCCCTTTCCTATCGTATTGTTTAATTAATTCTCGCTCAGAAAGTGGTTGAATGCTAACGTTAGCTGCAACGGGTTATCAAATATGTTGTTTCAACGTGAGGTCTGAATTTTAATCAGCCATTGATTTTTTTATTTGTAGATCAAACTCAACAGTCTAACATTTTAAGGCCGTTTGAGCTTCCCGCCCTGTGTGACATCAGAGGAAAATGGCCGCCGTGTAATAACTGTGAATTAGAAGTAAAATCCTGGTTTTCTCTGACCATGTGTATCCTGTTTTTCAGGAGGCTCTTTGGATCCACAAACCACCTCACACCATGACCTCCACACCGTCTCTGCACACCTCCACATCCGCTCTGACCTCCAACCGCCAACTCGTCTCCTCCTCCTCGCCCACGGAGCCCATCTGTCTGTCCGACTCTCTGGATGAGGATCTGACTGCTCCCTCTCTGGACTCCATCTCTCACGCTCTGGCCATCCTCAGCAACGCATCCAAGGGCCTGGGCCCCTCAGACAGCCCCCTGTCACCCCCACCCCTGCAGATGCCCACCTCCTCTCCTCCCCCCGTCGCCCCTCACTACCCCTCAGCCTCACAGCTCTCCGCCTCGGTCTCGTCCACGACGCAGCAACATTCCCTATCGAGGGTGGATGCTGGGAACTTATCCTCAACGACAACGCTACAAACCTCCTCTTCTACCTCCTCCTCCTCGTCTCTCTCGGTCTCCTCCGTGGCTCGTGTGCAGGCAGCAGGCCTGTCGCTGGCCTCCAGGACTGCAAACGGTCCGTACGGCCCGATCAAAGGGTCTGGTACTATCCAAACCCAGACTCAGAGACTCGTTACCATGGCATCACCCAATCACAGGGCAGGCATGGTGATGGCTGGAAGTGGCAAGTTGCACCCACTCCCCTCCCCATCGCCTCCCAAGCAACGGCCTCCTCCCACGGCCTCACCTCTGCTGCCCCCTCATCAGAAGGGCTTCATCAGCCCGGTGAGCATGCTGGGAACTATGGGAGCCCCTCAAGGACTCACAAAGAGCAGCATCAAAGCCGGCGGCATCAGCCTCAATGGCAGTGCTGCGAGCAGCAGCCTCACCCCTTCTTCCTCCTCATTGTCCCGCTCCAACTCCACCACCCACTTGCAGTCCTTCTGCCCACCCTCCCCTGTGTCCTCCTCGCCGTCCCCCACCTCCCACACTTCACACTCCTCTCAAGGTAAAGCGCACACACACCACCACCACCAGCCCAACTTCATCACACCCATGCAGGCCACCCTCACCAAGTCCTCCCACAGCAGCAACTCCTCCCCCATCATCAAGCTCACCCCTCGGCCTCCTGCGCCCACCCCACCTCCCTCCTCCTCCCCCTCCCCGTCATCATCGCCCTCACACGCGCTATCCCATCAGATGGTCTCCACCCAGCAACAGCAGTACACCCCCAAACCCCCCAAAACTTTCCGCCCCCCCTTCAGCGTGTCAGGCTTCACTGGAGGCCAGAAATCTCAGTCGACCACGAGCAACAGTAGCATCAACAACAACAATAAGGGAGTGCTGTCAGCCGTCTGCAGCCTCCCAGACAAAACTCCATCGTCCTCTGCCCCTTCAGTCTCAGCCAATCACGGGCAGAGGCAGAGGATGGTGGGCGGAGCTAACCAGAGCTCAAAGGCAGGAAACGGTTGGCCGTCTTCAGGAACTTTGGCCACGACATCGACAACCTCACACCTCTCACAGGTGAGTTTCTTGGCAACAAGAGGAACAAACGACAATAGATATTTTATACTGAGCTTTAACCCTGTTTGGGAAAAAGACCTACAGCTCTGAGTGAATAGAAAAAACAAACTTTGACCTCTTGGTTCTGCAGGTATCAACAGCAGGCACTTCCCTCCTGGGCAGCCCCTCCGCTCTGCCGCTGGGCTTTGGCATGTTGGGAGGTCTGGTGCCCGTCTCGCTGCCCTTCCAGTTCCCCCCGTTGCTCAACTTCAGCCCTCCTGGAGCACCAGGGGCCGCTGGCATGGGCTCAGCCCCCAGCTCCAACTCAGGATATCCCCTAGCACAGAGTGACCTAATGGGTGAGTGCACAGACATCCGAATAAAGCAAGATTCATTGTTGATAAGAGGAAAAAAAAAGGTGTAATATTTGTGATTTAAGGACTTTTTTTTGAAAGCAAAAAGGCAATATAATTCAGGGGGAAGCACAACTATCAACTTATCATTGTACCTGTTTTTGTTTATATAGAGAAATAATGTTACCAAGGCTTCCCCTGTTTAAACTCCAGCCCTGTAATTACTCATAAATATTAAATGTTAAATATCGTTCATCCCTGTGTGAAGCAGATTTACTCCTAGAAGAGGACGTAAACGTAGCAGGGTAGATGTAAGAAGGAAGGACAGATAAGCTGGAAGAAACTGAGAAAAGCTACTAAAAGTGATAAACTGGAAACATTAACACATTCACAGTCTGTATGTCTCCTTGTGTGATACTGAAGTTTAGCAGCAGTACGTCCACTGTGTCTGCTGTGTTTCACATCTCGCTGTGACCCCCTCTCACCCTGTCTACATTTTATTATAAACCATCGTCTCCATCCTTTGTTCTCTCCATCTTTTGTGTCCGTCTCTGTCGTCTCAACCTTCTGTACTTGTCTGCCTCGCTGCCACTTCTCTCTGATCCTCTTCTCTCTTTTGTTTCTGGTCTCCCATTTTAACTGTGCAATATCTTCTCCGTATTCCCCTTTATTATTATTCTTGTTGTTGTTGTTGCCTTCTTCCCTCTCATCTTCCCTCCATCTCTCCTCAGATCTGTATAAGAGTCTCCAGTCAGGGTCGCAGGCTGCCCTACCTCCTCACTTGCAGCTTGCTTTCTCAGGTAATCTGCATTCCTCCTCCTCCACCAGTCCGTCCTCCATCTGTCTGTGTCAAGTCGACCTGTCGTCCTCTGCTCGGCTGCTGTGTGGTTCGCTCTTTAGCGTTGTGCTTGCTTCAGTGTGTTTGATGCATACTTAGCATGCCTCTGGTTTGTGTAGTTATAGCACAGTAGAGAGTTAAGAGAGTTTAAGAGTTTTTTCAGTAGTTTGCAATTAAACAAAGCGACGACTCACTAGGACAGACGGTTTCATTGATTTGAAAGCGATCTCATTAAGATGTTAAACTGCAGCGTGTGATTTGGCTATGTTTAAAGTGATGCCAAACATGACAAACAATTTTGTTGTTTTATTGGTTTTAAACAGCAGCTCAACATTCACAGCCCGTTCTCGCCTGATTATTCATGGCGCTCAGGTCACAGAACCGTCTTACTGGGAGACTCAAAACTACAACAGACTGTTCTTGTTTGCAAATGTCTTCAAACTTCACCTGCAGCCTTTTTACCAGCTCAGCATGTGATGAGCCTCCAAAGTTACACTGAATATTATCATTCATTAAATAGACCTCTGTGGTTGAAATGTGCGTCTCTAATAACAGAGTGTCGTCTGTCGGAAACAAAACTACATTTCTTGTGTATCCAGACAGTCTCGCGTGTGTGGCGTCTACGGTTGGCTCTGGTTGTAACTCTTGTAACTCCTCGCTGACGGTCACTTTTTTAGACTGTTTGCTTCATCTGAGCGTCAAATTTGTTTCTTTTTCTTTGGAGTTGTATCTGTAGTCATCCATCTTCTCTTTGTTTGTTCAGCCGTAGTAGATTACTGTTTACTCGCAACACTTGCAGAGAGCGGAAAAGCAGCCGCTTAGCTCCGCCTACCCTCTCTGGCAGACCAACCACTGCTGGCTGATGGAAAACACGTCACTAACTGGGCGCACGCTTGGGATTTTTTTCCGTGAAAGTCGCACCAGACACCCAGTCTGTAAAACTGTGAATGCAAAGGGTTTCATCAGTGGGCCATAGGCTCAATCACCGTTGTGTTACCTCATTCGACGACAGATAGAAAGTGACTTAACAGACATTTATTTACATGAAACTCTTTGAGATTATTACTTTAATATAAAAATGCCAAAGTCAGGTCTAAAAGACATGACCAGGGAACAATTAATGAATGTGCAAGAAGAGCAAAAAAATCTCATGATTAAATAGATAATGTTGAGCTGAAAATAATTAATAGGCAGCTATTTAATTATTGCTTAATTGTGTTCAGTCTTTTGTGAACCTCAAACGACATTAGCACTGTAGCTGTAAGGTGATGTAAGAGGCGTTTTCTTTTCCTCTTTTTGATGGTTAATGGACCAAATGATTAGAAAATAAGAAAATCAGCAGTTACAGCAAAATAATTACCTGAATTTTAGGTAGAAGTCAGACAAATCCAGAAACAAAAGAGATTTGAACTTCTCTGTTCTCTCCACTCAGATGCCAACCAAAGCCAGGGTGGAGACATGAAGAGGAAATCCCACTGACCAATAACAGCGCAGGACATCACAGCCTCCTGGACACATCCACCAATAGGAACCTTCACTTTGATTGACTGACAGAGTCATGTGGTATGAAGGGGGCGGGGCTACACTGCCTCTTTTAAAATGGACCTAAAGGAGAATCAGTTTATCCTCGCTTCAAGTGGCAATGATGAATTAATTTATCTGTATTTTCTAATGAACCGGGTATGAGAACAAGACGGAGTGAATGACGAGAGATCTTTATTTGTTCAGCTTATTTTTATTTTTGTCAACATGTTTACATACGACCGACCTTGATCACTGTGGAATGAGTGCGAGCGAGGTGGAGGTGGTGGTACAGATGAGAGTAGTAGTAAGCTACGTAATATAATTTGTATTTAAGCTTCTGTGGAATAACAGGACTCTTGTTCTTGCAGTACAAAAAGAAAAACAGACTGAGTTATGAATTTTTATTTTCTTTTGTCTCAGTGGGAATCTTTGTGTCCGTAGAAATTTTATTGTTGGTCACATCTGCTCCCACAAATGACTGTTAAGTAGTAGCTTAAATTAATATTGATAAATTATTTGTAATTTACACAGGGACAAACATGATGAGTGTGTGTATGAGAGAGAGAGTGGTGAGGGTGATGTGAATGTGTGTATGGACATAAAAAAAACACAATATACTGTTAATTTCCAGATGATTCTGAATGAATGGGTAAGGACGTGTTTCCCCTTTTCACAATAATGAGTGTAAGTTTGATGCCCCTCTCTTGCTCAGTGTGTTTTTGGTGCTGTTTCATCACACTGGACCTTTTCTGGAAAAAAGACTTGAATTGAAAAAAGTTTTGGGCTCCTCTTCTGGAGAGAGGAGCCGCCTGTGAGAGAGGGGGGAAACGTCAAGATTGTAGCCTACTTGAATTGTGTTGTTTTTTTTTTTCTTGTGATTTTAAGATTTTTTATTTACTTCCTCTGCTTATTGACTCAAACCAACTTAATATAACACAACGCCTTAGTTTATATTGAAAAAGTATGAAAAAGATCTATGCAGGACTGTAAAACGCTCAATGCAAAAGTGCAAGTCGTCGCTTGGCTTTCAACCTCTACTCAACTTGTCAGTGCATTTCTGGAGTTGTGAATGTTTGTAGATGTTATTATGTCGGTTGAGACTCCTTTATTTCCTGTGCGTGTTCAGACAGAACGCAAAGCAAATTGTAGAAGCTGAGAGAAGAAATGTTGTCATGCTGACTGTGCGCAGTAAAAGATGTAAAGCACATTATAATTAACTGTTTTGTCGTCCTTATGACCTGCACATGTTGTTGACTCTGAGTTCTAGAGAGCTCATTTTGTTATGCCACTAAAATAACTAAAATAACGCCACTGCGCTCAGAGAACAGAAACTAACAGGTGTATTTGCTGATTTTAATTTCACACTTTGCTTGGGTGTAAAAGTCGTCCTAAGCCACTAACACATATTGTTTGAGTGTAATTATTGCAGAGTTGAAAAATCAGATATTGTGATATTTCCGACACAGACAATATTCCCTACTTCATACAAATGTAACTAGAAATGTCAACAAACGGTTGACAAGGACAACGAATGCACGAATGCTCACTGTTCATGGTGATGAAATCTAAAACCTTAGATTCTGCTCATTTAAAAGCAGCTATGCAGAGTTAAAGTCGGCCTTAAACCTCTACAAATACATGAAAAAAGAAAAAGCATAATTCGTTTTATCTGGTGTGGCAACAAGGTTAGCTGTCGAGCCAATCCAATGACTGTATATATAGATGGACGACGCGTCTCCATCTGCTCCCATTTTTACGAAAGTGATGCCAAATAGCCCCTGTGAAAGGCGCTGCCATCTTGCGATGGTGACGTCATTTGGAGCCAGAGTCTGCGCAGTAGAGATCGGCTGGTGAAGCGGCGGTAGCCACTTCTGCTAACCCAAACACACACTCAACTTACTGAAGAAACAGCAAGGATCCCGCACGCTGGCGTGTTTAACAGCAGAACAGCTTCTTGTGTTGGTCTGAGGTTAATGTTCACGTATGGAAACTTCAGTGACTGTAGTGATTGTTTTAGCAGGAGCCGTATTTGTCAACAGAGCTGTCAATCATAATTTTTCCAGCATCAAATAACTTAATTAAAAACCAAATTAAAAATAAACGGAAAGACGTAAATCAGCATGATAAGAACTAACTATAATGACAGAAACCATGTTTGACAAACATTTATTTGACGTGTATTTTGATTTTATAGTTTGACTCATGTCCCATCTGTCAACATGGAGGAGGCGGGCTTTATGACCTATACTGCAGCCAGTCAGCAGGGGGCGCTCAAAATGTTTTGGCTTTACTTTTAGGGAGCTGTCATGTCGTCCATCTTTTTATACTGTCTATGAGCTAATCATATTGTAATAATGCGTGAACACTACACAGTGTAATAACGGCTGCTTTCTGTTGTTCCCATTCTCCTCGCATCACGTGAACGCATCACATTTGACTTTGTGCTTCATGACATGATTAGACGTTAAGAAAATGGAGACCAGAGGAAAACGTATAAAAGAATTGGAGTTTATTCTGAGTTCCGAGTTGACCACATACACACCCGCTGTCGCTATAGAAACAGCCCGACTGTTGATAACTAGCTTACAATTAAAATGTCTGTGTTGGATCGCCTCTAACAGTCAGTGCACAAACGGTCAAATTTACGATGAAAATAAAATGAATTACTTTGTTGTCTGTCTGAACACTCCTGTAGAGATACCTTCCCTCTATTGAATACCTCCGTTAACAAAAACCGTTCTTCCTGAGTCTCTCGCTGTCCTCCCCCGTCCTCCTCCTCTGTGTGTGTGTGTGTGTGTGTGTGTGTGGCTGACCGGCTGCATCGAGAACGCCGCCAAAGATTGATGTGTAGCTAACCAATATTAGATGGGGTGTAGCCAGCCAGTCAGTGAGCGTGTGTGTGTGTGTGTGTGTTATATTTCCCCAAAATGTTAAACTCATGAGTGTCGACGTGTGGTTCTTCAGGATGTCATTGTGAGGTCATGTGACTGGAGCAGTGGGTGACATCTTATGAATTGTGCTTTCTTTGGGGTCGGGGGAGGATAAAAAAAGACATTTCGTGGTTAACTGGTTGCTTAATTTGGTCTTTTGTAGATTATTTTTGTGTGTCAATTATGAAATTAAACAAAACAGGTGGTTTTCATGAAGACTTCTGTCGACCTTTTTCTTTCAGCTCTTCTTTTCTCTTTCCTTCTCAAAGCAGTTCATGGATGGTTTACATTACTTTTTATTGGCTGGACTGGACTTTGCACACCTGTGGATCAGATAACTTTACAGCAAAACAACACTTTGTTTTCTCCTGGTGTCATTTTGGTTTCAGTGATTTGTTTGGTCCCAGCTCATCCAACAAAAAGACTCATAAACCTTTAACAATGAAATGGAGATGCAGTATCTTCCAAGAACCAGGTAAAACTAACGAATCAATCCAGAAAAGCTCATTTAATTAACTATAAACAGGAAATCACAAGTTTTTCTAAGAGGGTTCGACCCCCTCGGTCCTTTGACTCTTGATTTGGATAAGAAAACATCCAAACACATAAAAACAGCCAAGAGAGGATTTAAAAGGGAGCACCATAGAAGGAAAAGCTACTATATAGGCCGACAGAGCATGCGTGATAGTAACTGCAGTAGTTAAAAAAAGCTCCCAGCAAAATGTATTCATATATTTAGTGAAAGCATTGTCTTATAAAAAGCACTTAGTTCAGTTTTCCAGAGAAAGATGCACTCACTAGTAGGACAATGGAGGAATGAAACTGCCAAATATTAAAAATCAGGCATTATTTAGGCATCGATTAATTGATCAAATGTGACTTAAAGTTCCTGTGAGGAACTTTTGGTTTGTGTTGATTTTGGCGCCCCCTGTGGACAAAGCCGTACCTCTTATCTCTTTGCTGATTTTGTTCTGTACATACATAAGTGGAGGTTTTTAACAAAAAATCTCATCCTGCTTTCTTTAACAGTCACATGTATCACTCACTATCAATCACATGTCCTGGAAAATGTAAACAAAGGCAGCGTGCAGTTAATCGCTCCGTCTGACACCTACCCCCCGCCTGCGGTTTCAGGCACTAAAAATAACTATATAGAAATAATCAATGTTGTTGATGGTTTGTTTGCTTTATTAGCTTATATAGAATTAATTTCGGTCTGTTTAATTACTAGCAAAAAACTCCTCACAGGAGCTTTAAATTGATATTTCTGATTTAAGAAATGTAAAAAGAAAATTAATGTCAAATTGTCACTGATGATGACGTCAAAGTTAATATATCCTCCTGATTGAATACAACTCATGTCAATCAAATGGGTAAACAATGAGTGAGTGGAAACATCTTTTTCTGACCATATGACAGCTTGTTTCGTGTTCAAAACTCCACCAAATGTTGTCAGAAGCAGCACAAAATTCACTACCAGCCCACTTTCCCCCAGCCCGAGGTAATCAGAAGAAGCCTAAATGGGTGGAAACCAGCCGGATCTGGCGACACTGAGTCAGGACAATATGGAGGATAATTGTTTATTTTCCTAAAAACACAATTCTTGGCATACTTCAGTTGAGCTAAATGTATAACTAAACATCCTGAATCTTTTTCTGGCACACTTGTAGATATTGGAACGCACCCCATGACCAAGATAAATTACTCTCCCACTTCCGGACCATGTCTGAGGCTAACAGCCCCACTCCATGACTTCCTGCTGCAGAGTTAGGTCTTGAACCGGGGCACTGGTCAAAGACTTTTTAATGTGAGCCTTTCTTAAAACAGCTCGGCGCTGTACTTCTTAGCTCAAGTAAGTCAGGGTGAACTGCATTTGTTGAGGACAATGTTTGGTGCTCTAATATGAGGCAGCAGGACAGTGTAGAGACTGTAGAGAAAGAAAACCAAGAGATATTTTTATTTAAGAGGCTGAAAGGAAAATTTTAGGGGGAATTTGTGCTTGAAGTTTTATCACGTTTGAAAACAGAATGCAGCTCAACAGAAAACAATTTAGATCCACATTAAGTACATTAAAGTCGAGGTGAAATGAAAAATGTCATTTTAATCCTTTTCGATCACATCCCCGGTAATATTGTGCATCTATTTGACAATATAGGCCAAAAAAAAATACAGAAAATCAATTTCTTCGTATTCTTATATCAACATCCGATCATTTTTTCTTCCGGTAAAACTAAATTTCACGCGTGCTTACGTAAGTTAGCACCAAACAATTTCAGCCAATCAATCTGCAACATTTAGCCGCAGAGCACCAAGAACGCTCGGTCAGTTAGCTAGCTACTGCGCTGTGGAGAACGTCTGTCTACGCCCACTTCTCAACGATCAAATCAAATCCCTCTAATGATATGTCCCGCCTGCACGTCCTGTTTCACTCGGAAATACGTCACGATACGGAAGATAGATACTCTCAAAATGCCGTTTCAGCTCGACTTTAAGTGTTGCAATGTTTTTTGAAATCCTGATTACAACTTGAATGAGTCAAAACAAGTCCAACAAACAGAAACAGCATCACAGCTACAATGAATATGCTTTATTTTCCTTTTACAAAAACAAACAGAACGAAAAAAATTACCGTCTAGAAATACAGGTATACAGGAAATAATATGATGGGAGTATCTGCAGTTGAACGCCTGGTTGTCAACAGCCAGCTGGATAATAATAATAAAATAAAAACGAGTTAACTACATGTGGATGATAAAGCTTCCAACCAAATGAAATCCCGTGCGGTGCATCATCCCCCACTTTAACTTCAGTACTGAACCTCCACCTGCGAGGAGTCACAGGTGGAAAACTTCTTGGTACAAACTGAAGTTTGGAAAATGCAGCTGCCGAGTTCTCCGCCTCCTTCTAGTTAACCTGTTGGGGTCAAAATCGTTATTCCAGTATGATTATTATGAACACAGTGGTACACAGCGGATATGATATGAAGCACAGCAAGAATACAAAAGAAAGAGAGATTAAGTGTTGAACATCTCCTTGTTGTACCTGTTTCATCTCATTAGGGTTTTTATTTGTCACACCTGTAATGAAATCCTTCTTCTGGTCTTTTTAGTGTCTAAGGCACTAAGACAAACTGTTAACATTTGAGGAGAAGAGCAAACAAGACAAAACCTGCTGATCCAGAGGACAAGAAATGAAGAGAAAAGCCGACAGATGGATATGGCTGTCCTGGTTTGTAGTTTCACACTGTAGTGGTTTATCTGTCGAGCCGTACTTCACCTGCTAAAAAGCTATGAAAGGAACTAAAATCGCAGGGAAAGACGAACATAAAAAACCTTAAAATCAGACCGTCATGGATGAATACTAAGTGCTCGATGTAGTCTGAAGAATCGGGCTTCAGCTCACCAGGCCCGGGCCCTGGTTCACCGTGTTTCCAGGACATTTGAGTCACAGAAGTTAAAAACTCGGGCTTTTTAAAGCTCTCGCCGTCTGGATGAAAAAATATTCTGTAGCACTTTTGATTAAAAATCTTCCTACTTGTTTACAGTACGGTTTGTGAGCCAGCATGGATGAGAAATCTTCATCAACATAAAACATGTTGGTTAGTTATAAAAGCTATAAAGTAATGAGATGTTACATGATTTTGGACAAAAAATGTAGCTTTCCGCTGCACGATGGTGGTGATGCCTCATAGCTAGAAGGTTTCTGGTTTGAATCCCGGTTCGGACGTAGGGGGAAAGGTTGTCTGTCTCTATGTGTCAGCCCTCTGACTGACAGGTGATCAGTCCAGGATTTAATGGATAAATGGATGGATTTAACTTTGCAGTTTGTTTCATGATACCTACAGTAAACAAATAAAAGTCGTTAGGTTGGAAATAAGTGAGGGAATGGGAATTTAATACTTCTCATCCGCGCTGGCTTTAAAAGTTAAACGTTGCGCAACAGGCTAAATATTAGTTTCATCCAGAATCTTCCAGAGCTGTAGACGATTTAGGAAAGGCCGTCGGAACAGCTGTAAATGTTGTAAAAGGACCTTTTGTTAGGTTATTATTTTTTATCTCTGTGACTCAAATGTAACAATAGCACAAACACTGAAATGTAGTGAGGAGAAGACTGTTTTCAGTCTGTCTGCATTTCTAATTGAACTACATGATTTAGCTAAGCTTTAGCCATTTAGTGTCACATTGAAAACGTGGACTCGGTGCCACTTTAGTGCTTCCAGTAAGAGCTTTGTTTCCCTCTGGTTTCCAGTTAAAATGCAAATAACTTCCGGTGCAGTTTTGTGCATTTTTCCAGCAACTTCGCATCACGCGCAGCTCTTACCAGTCCACAGTCAAGGAAAATAGTGTTCCCAATATAGTGGTCAATATTAAAAACGTTAACTTGAGATTCCCAGTTAAAACCCAGCTCCACATTCCTTCACTAAATGTTGAGATGAAGCAACAGAGAAAATAAAATACCTTTTTTTTTTCACAGTAATACTTTCAATTCAGAGTCCATGTTTTTCCGTCGCATGTCTCGAGGTGTTAGTCGCTCCTGTGGTGCTGCAGTGTCGAAGCTGAACAGTCTGTAGGTCGGAGGGAGACTCATGCAACACGAGCAGCCTTAACTTTTGGGCTCTCCATTTTTAAAGTCAGTCTGAACACTGGGAGGAGGGAGAGTGTCGGGTATATGAGATGGCTTTTACACAACTAGTGAGCATGAACACTTACAACAACACCAGAGTGAAACACGTTTCCTTGTAGTCCTGCATTTCCACTATAGAGTGCATTCACATGGGTTATAATATGGATGTGTGCACCTCACAGCCTCCACCTACGACACACACGCAGAGTTCATATGTATAAAAAGCACTTTGCACCTAGGCAGACTTTCTCAAGAAGCAGATAACTTCGCGCCTGATGGGAGGGGGTGTTATGTCATGATATTGAGATGATACATGGCCGAGAGACGAGCCAGGACTAGCAGCTTGCCGGAGGAGAGCAGAGTAAGGCGGAGTTGCCCCTGTGACTCTCAGGCTGGAGGCTTTACTTTGAGGGAGGGTGGTGGATTTTCCCTGCAGGTTAACTGATAGAAAAAGGGCGGAGCCGTACGGCCGGACCACAAACAGCTCATCGCTCCGGTCTTCTGTCCAGTCAGTGGTTTGAAATGAAAAAGGACGACAGTGGCGCTGAGGATCTTTTGGGGGAATCTGGGCGCAGGCCACGGGTGGATGAGGTGGGAGGTGTTGAGGCCAAAAAGAGGGGGGGAGGAAAGGAAGAAGGGGGTCTTTGTGTTTACTCGGCATTGGCAGTCGGCGTCTCGTTGAAGTCCCCCGAACGGCTGTCGGCGTCATCGTCTGACAGGTCGACGGAGGCACCGTCCAAGTTGAGGTTGCGGCGGCCCGAGCGACTGGAGGAGAAGCTGCTGACCGGACCACCGCGCCTGATCAGAACAAGGTGACAAAATGACTTAATAATAATAAAAAGACTATGAATCATAAAAACACAGGGTCAGCTGAGTCCTCTTCCTACCTGAGGCGGTTCTTGAGGGAGTTGACCTCCCGGGTGAGACCCTCGCTGGCCTCGGTGGCGTCGTCTAGCTCCCTCTGCAGCTTCCTGCGGGTGGCGTTGGCCCTGGTGGCGTCCTCCTCCGCCTCCTCCAGCTGGCGCTTCAGCTGCTTCATACGAGAGTTGGCTTTCTCCATCTGCCAGGAGGACGGACACATGGGGAAGCAGACGGAGACAGTGAGAGGAGGTGGGTGGTTGCATGGAAACCCATCCTCAGTAAAAAATCATCTTTGCATGCGTGTCTCTGCGAGGCTAACCTGCTCCTTGTACTGGTCGGCATGACGATGCTCGTCCTCCACCTGCATCATCACCTCCTTCAGTTTCTTCTCCGTGCGGCGGACGATTTTGTTGGCTGCTGCTCGCTCCCTGGAAGTTTAAAACAGACGGGAAAACACGGATGGTAATGTGCTCTAACTTTATCTAATTTAATTGTGCGACATCTTTCACAGCTGAGTTTTGTTTCGTACTTTGCTTCCTGCTCCAGCTGCTCCTCCAGCTGCAGGATCTTGGCCTCCAAGGCGGTGATGGACGCCTTAAACTTCAACTTCACGGCCCCCTCCAGCTCTGCAAGCTTGGCTTTCAAATCCTGTGTTAATAATATGTAGCTGTTAGGATCAATAGCATTAAATATGGTATTTAACGCAACCTTTACATGTTAAAGCACTTTGTCAAATGGTTGCAAATGCTATGTTGATTGGATCACTCTTAAATAGTCGGGTTGTTTTTAATACCAGCATTCAGCATGGTTTCAAAGGAAGGTAACCAGCTCTGTTTTTCTATCACACCTGCACATGATCACATATTAATCTATGATAATGTATTCAACTATCTATGGGAGACCTTGTTCTGTCGCTCCATCTGTTGTCGGGCGTTCTCGCTCTTCTGCGCGGTGCTACGCTCTCCGGCCAACTCAGCGTTCAGGCTGTCAACCTGAGAGAGATGACGGTGAGAGAGATGGCAAACAAGGAGAGAAGAGAGACAGGTGATGAGAGACGGACAGGTTGGTGCACTTTGTACATTGATGGACTTCCTGTAGAGAGAATTTTAACAGTTTGAGTCAAATAATGAGCTACAATCTAACGTGTATTCAGTCTACCTGCATGTTTGTTTTTCTGAAGCGGTCGTTAAGCAGCTCCATGTTGCCCTGCTCCTCCTCCAGCTCCTCCTCCAGCTGGGCGATACGAGCCTCCAGCCTCCTCTTCTCTTCCAGAAGTGACGACCTGACGCACACAAACACACACTTTGATTCAAGTCTCTCATTGAAACTCCAACTGCCTTTTTAAACTAAGCCCACAAAACAATAACTAAAGATGATAAAGTGTTAAAAAAGGTGCCTCTTGGTCAGATATTAATGTAAATCACTTTTTCTAAAAAGTCAGTAAAAGCAATGAGACACTGACTTTCCAGAAGCACTGTTGGAGATCTCATCGGCCAGCTCGTCCCTCTCCTGCTCAGCATGTCGACGGGCCCTCTCTGACGCTGCGTGGTCCTACACACACACACACACACACACACACACACACACACACACACACACACACACACACACACACACACACACACACACACATATTTTTAGGATCAGTCCTAAAGCTGAGATTATTAACAGCACAAATTCTACACTGATCACTACATTAAACCCTTTTTCTGGTTAGAGATAGATAAGATAAGATAAACGCTGTACCTCCTGCAGCTGAAGGATCTCAGCCTCTAGGCTCTTGAGTTTCTTCTCGTTCTCCTTGGACTGGGTGAAGATCTCATCCCTGGAGGCTCTGGCCTCCTCCAGCTCCCTCTGATAGTCCTTCATCTGAGCCTGCAGATCAGAAACAATATGTGGGTCACGTCAAAGGCTGAGTCAGCAGAAAAGTGACCGCTCAGGCCAGGGGCTGTCAAACTGCGAGACAGGCCGCAGTAAAAACAACACAGAGTTAATGCAGCTTGGCTCGCTCCTCATCGTGGTCGGCAGCTGCGGCTGAAACACGGCGCAGGGAGTTACCTCCAAATGTAAAGTTTGCTCAATAAAGTTTGAGAAACGCTGCACATATTTTAAGATTTAATCATCTGTAATGTTTGTTGTGCATAAACGCCCACAACTCAGCTTTAATAGAAAAGAAAAGCTCCTTCTAACTACAGAACCTGAGAATCACAATGTTTTTACATTTCCTTCAGTATCAAAGTAATCCACTGATATTTGTGTCTACATCACTGCCATCTGCTAATAGCTAATTCTGCATTATTCAATTCAGACAAAGAAAAGTAATATGTGAGTATAAACTTTTATCAGGCCCCACCAATATTTTGTCCGATCAATATCTCTGTTGCTTTATAGACAGATGTTTGCGCTGTGTGGAAAACCTGTAAACATTTAAAAGCATTTTTGTCCAAGGAGAGACCCCGTGAGACCCTGTGTTGCAGGGAGCAGGTTTGATGTGTGTGTGTGTGTGTGTGTGGAGTGTGTACCTGTAGTTTTCGGAGCTGTTTAATGGCCTCGTCCCTGCCTTTGTTAGCAGCTTCGATCTGTCCCTCCACCTCGTTCAGGTCCATCTCCAGCTTCTTCTTGGCGGCGACAGCCAGAGTTCTCTGTTTCCTCTCGTCCTCCAGCTCGGCCTCCATCTCTCGTACCTGCAGGTGTGAAACAACCGGGGTCTCAGATTAAACCACAATATCTTCCTTTCTCGGGTAAAGTTTCTGTATTTCATGTCAAATAAAAACAGTTATGGGGTCAGTTTGTGAAGGTCATCCTCGGCGTGTCCTGTGTACCTGTTTGACGAGCGCCCTCTTCTTCTCCTCTCCCTGCTCGTCTCTGGCCTGCAGGTCTCGGTCAAACTGCGCCTTCATGGCCTGCATGTTGACCTCCAGACGCAGTTTGGCGTCCTCTGTGGCCTGCAGCTCATCCTCCAGCTCCTCCAGCTGAGTCCTCATTTCCTCCACCTGTTGCTCCAGCGTTCGCTTGGACTTCTCCAGTTCGTGGACCTGTGCACAGCATTATAAAAAAGACCATAATGTTCGCAACAGAAGCTAAAAAAGAGTGAAGAATTTTTTTTTTTTTTGATATAGGCCCTCCTGTCAGAAGAAGAAGAGGTCAACGGTCACTCACATTCTTCCCCACGTCATCCTTGGAGCTCATCAGGTCCTCCATTTCTGCACGGAGCTGCTTGTTAAACCTCTCTAGCTCCTCCTTGGCCTCCAGCGCCTCCTCCAGAGCTCTGGCCATAGACAGAGCTTTGGTCTCCTTCTCTCTGGCCTCGGCCTCCGCTCGGTCTCGCTCCTCAGCATATCGAGCAGAGATCGTCTTTTCTTCAGCCAGCAGCTGCAGATCAAGAAATAAGAGTTTTTAATACAAGGACATAAAGCCGACCTCTATCCATCATTGTGACTCATTCTGGCAGCTCCGCGTACCTGATCGAACTTCTTCTGTTTCTTCTCCAGGTTGGAGACGATCTGTCTCTGGTGGTCCAGGTCCACCATCAGGTCGTCCAGCTCCTGCTGCAGACGGTTCTTGGTCTTCTCCATCTTGTCCATGGACATGGTCTTCTCCTCCAGACGCTGGCTGGTCAGCTCCATGTCCTTCTGGAGTTTTCTCTTCACCTCCTCCAGGCCCTCCATCGCTCCCACGTCCTCATCCAGCTTCTTCTTTGTCTCAAACAGCTGCAGGAGAGACAAAAAAACATATCAACAAGTCATCATGTTGCTTTCTTGGGGTCATTGTGGCCTTTAGGGTCCCGGCCGTGTGCTGGTAAAATTTTCCCCCACTGAGTGTCTAATCTGTCAAAATACAAGCAATGTATTCCTGTAACTGGTGTGTGCAGATCCCCCTGAATCCGACCCAGCCATGCAGGTGATGATGACGGCATCCACGCAAAACAACAGATGGACACTTTATTTTTTAACACAATGCACTGACGGGAGACGGAGAGACGCCCTGTGGCTACAAATGAGGTGGGAAGAACCGGTTGGAGAGTCGAGGCTAGATTATCCCAGGTAAGGAATCCAGATATTACACAAGTCAAAGTGTTAAAGAGAATGAAATGGTGCTTTACAGATTCAAACACTTGGTACAACCTGTCACCTTGAGTGACACGGACATCAGACCAGTTTCTGATATCCGTGTCAGGCTAACTGAATTAGTCGACTTAAAGTAATGACTAAAGTGTGATGACTTTTTGTTGTCATTGAGTAAAACAAAAAGAATAAAATGTGACAGACTAATAAGCATTTTCGTCTACAGACTAAATCAAAAATAGTTGCCCTGCTTTTTGCCTGATTTGAATTCTGTGTTGTTAAAAATAACACGCCATATGAATGAACTTGTTTATGTAGTGTGTGGAGCTGTTCCGCTGTAAACATTGTACAGTTAAGTGTTTCTTTATATTGTGTTCCACATTGATAAAAAAAGTTTCCCTTCTAAAGAGTACATTTTAACACTGATGAAGGGACGCCTTATGGCAGTGTTGTTGTATCAGACTGCAGTAGTTTAAGCTAGGTGACCTAATAGACCTGCAGCTTAGAACATATGTGGCAGGTTTTTATACTTCACACTGAGCCTAACATTCTTGTTTTTAGTGTCTGACATCACTATAATAAATAAAACATGAACAACTATAATCTCTGTCATTCATATTTTATTGTGCCTGATGATTGCAAACACATTTATCTGGATAAGTTTCAAATAATTCTTGGTCTCTTCAGCCCGTATCATAAACTGTGTACAAACATCTGTTTGTTAGTTGAACCCATAGACTGTATAAAAAGAAAGTGAAGCCAAAACATTTGGAGCGCCCCCTGCTGACTGGCTGCAGTATAGGTCATAAAGCCCACCTCCTCCATGTTAACAGGTGGGACATGAGTCAAACTATAAAATCAAAATTCACGGCAGATAAATGTTAGTGCTAGTTCTTATCATGCTGATTTATGTCCAAGTGTTAATTTTCCTGACAAGTTTATTTTTAATTAGTTATTTGATGCTGTAAAAACGATGATTGACAGCTCTGTTGACAAATACGGCTCCTGCAGCCGATCTGTTCCGGATTAGCAGAGCAGAGGAGGAACGGTGAGAGGAGACCTAACAAATACAATCACTACAGTCGTTGAAGTTTACGTATCTGTGAACAACTGCTTCAGACCAACACAAGAAGCTGTTCTGCTGTTAAACACACCGGCTGTTTTTTCGGTAAGTTAAGTGTGTTTTGGTAAGCGGAAGTGGTTAAGGCAGCGTCACCCGCTCATCTCTACTGCACAGACTCTGGCTCAAAATGACGTCACCATGGCAAGATGGTGGCGCTTATCAGGGGGGGTTTTTTGGTATCGATTCCGTACAATGAGAGCAGATGGAGAGGCATCGTACATCTATACAGTCATTGGTTTAACCACAGATTTACATGACGGGGGATTTTATTTTACCACACATGCAGTATTTATAGTGATCTGTGCTTTTACGGTTACTGCCTCTACTGTTTGGTAAAAGGCCAACAACATGCACTTTTGTAACTCCTGTCTTCACATCCCTGTTAATGTGACACACACATCCTGAAGTGAGGTCACATTTGGCTTTATGGGGTCTATAATTTGCTGCTTTACAGCTGTCCTCCTGCTGCTCTGCACATCACTGACAGATGTTTGCAGCTGGTAAACAGCTGGAAACGTCTCTGGCCCTTCTCTCAGCACTCAGTCAACTATCAGCGGCACATCTGTGAACGACTGTACCTGAGCCTGCACCGTCTGCAGCTGCTTCTCTAGGTTGCGTCGTGACTCCTCGTCCTCCTCCTGCTGCTCCAGCAACGTGTTCTTCTCCCCCTCCAGCTGGCGGATTTGGCCGCTCAGGTTGAGCTTCTGACGCGTCTCCTCCTGCCGCAACTCCTGATCAGAACACCAAAACCAGAAATGATGATCAGTACATTTTGTTTATCAGGTGTTTTCTCAGTTAAAGTGACAAATACTTGATGCCTTTTTAACTTCTACAGTGATTAGTGACAGAAGATTATGTTTCCTATAACAGAGAGGCTAATGATGAAGCCATCTTTCATACCTCTAAATCTTGCAGTTTGCTGTTCAGTTTGTCCACTTCCTTGGCCATTTTGACGCCTTTCTTCTCCGACTCCTCCAGCAAAGCAGACACATTGTCCAGCTCCGCCTGACAAAGCACAAACAGGGTTATAAGGAAAGCAAAACAAAATGATGCAAAGCAAACATCCAAAAACAGTCCTTCTTCTTCTAGAGCAGTCCGGAGCTATATCCATTTGATTTTTTTGATGTCTATAAATGTCAAAAGAAGTTTGTACCTGGAGTTTGTGTGAGCGTTCGGACAGCTCTCCCTTCACCCTCTCCACCTCGGTGGTCCTGGACATGAACTCCTGCAGCTGAGCCTCCAGTTTCTTCCTCTTGTGTTCGGAGTCCGTCCTCGCCTGCTGCAGACCCTTCACCTCACAGGCCATCTCTTTGTTGTCGCTCTCTAAACTCTGCTTGTTCTTCTCCAGGTTGGACTTAAACTGCACAAACCAAAAATATCAAGCTTTATGCTTTCACATTTGTACTTATAGAAGGTTTGCATGTAAACTGGTGTGTATAGGAAAATACAAGCCATGTGAGCCTGCCCGTGTATCACCCACTCACCCTCTTTGCCTGGTCCAGCTGCTCAGACAGCTCCTCCAGTGCAGTGGCGTGCCTCTGTCTCATGTCCTGTATCTGAGCCTCGTGGTTTTTGGTCTCCTCATCGATGGCCTTCTTCAGCTCTGCCACCTCCTGCTCTCGCTTGGACCTTGAGTTCAGACAGCAGAGAGAGAGTTTGGAAGAGAGAAAAAACCTTCAGAGACACAATCAATAACATCCTAACAAGCTGGGTTTATTGCTTTAGCCATTTTATTAATCAGTCAGTGCCTGTTTGTAAGATGTAAGCTGCAGATATACTGTTTACTGATTTCCTCTGTGTCTAAAATTGAAGATATGTCATGTTTTTTTTACTTTCTAACTGACTATGTGACATTACTGAAGGAAGTTTAACAGATGCTTATCAAAGTAGTTCTCCTATTAAACACATGACAACAGATGTAAACTGATGTGTTCCATCATCACTGAGTATGAAACAAGCACCTGAGCTCCTGTTGGGCAGCCGTGGTATCCAACGTGTCCTCCAGCTCCGTCTTCAGAGCCTCCAGCTCCTCACTCAAATCCCTTTTAAGTTTTTCTGCTTTAGTTCGACACATCTTCTCCGACTCCAGATCCTCCTGCAGCTCAGCGAGCTGCGCCTGCAGCTCCCGAACCTGCTTCAAGGCGTTGTTCTTCTGCACCGTCTCCTCGTCACTCCTGGTGGGAGACATAAACGTTGATCGATCAATCAATCAATCAAATTTTACTTGTATAGCACCAAATCATAACCGAAGTTATCTCAAGACACTTCACAAATAGACCCAACATGAGTAGCAAGTCAGTTTTTTCTGATTAAACTTCAACACTCAATAAACAATTACAACTTCTCTCTAGTTTAGACTTCAGCTGACGATCGGAGTTTCTAAAGATCTCTTCAACACCAAACTAAAATCTTATAGAAAGTATAGAACAATGAATAAAATCAATGTTTATTTTTTTATTTTAATATTTTAGTTTTATGAAAAGAATTTGAGTCCTAAACGTAACAGGACGGGCACAAGAACATAGAATAGACTAAAGTAGCTCTTGAGAAATTTAGCTCCTTTTGTTGCTTTCACTTAAACTGACACTAGAGATCTTTTAGGGCGGGTTCACACCAGCCTTGTTAAGTCCAATTGAACCGAACCCTGGAGCGTTTGTCCCCTCGGTGTGGTTCGTTTAGGTCGGTATGAACGCTAGAATCGAACTCTGGTGCAGACCAAACAACCGGACCATGGTCTGCTAGACGTGTCTCGGTTCGTTTCCAAGCGAACCACAGTCCGGTTTGAAACGTAAACGGACTTAAAGCAGGACCTAATAAAGGATGCAAACCATAAAACTGTGCATTGTAGTGTTTATGCAATGAGGAAACGATCTTCCTATCGTTTTATAACTTTCACACTTCACTTTCAGTTCTACAGCTGACTTTAACTGAGTCCTTCTCAGCAATTAATAATTAAACTAATTACATTTCAGCCCCTTTCAGTGCTTCAACAGATGAAGGAACTTCCCTCAGCTCTCACACCTAAATTAAACTTTATTTTGGGCTTACATTAATTTTTCATCCTTTTACCACTTCCTTTTTCACTGCCATTTTAACTTAAATTACAAAGAAAATATTATAATAAACATTAAACATATTATAATCTATTTTGCCCTTTCTGGTTTCAACCTTTTACGAGGATATTTTGTCAGTCAGTGATGTCATTATTCAACCTGAGATGAGACCACTGGTGCACACAGGGTGGCAGTGTGGTGAACAGTTTACTGCTTAAGCTCTCCACATAAGATGTGTGTGTGTGTGTGTGTGTGTGTGTGTGTGTGTGTGTGTGTGTGTGTGTATGTGTGTGTGTGTGTGTCCTGTTACAAAATGAATGATGATCGACTTGTGTGCTGCTGGATGTGAAGCAAAATAAAATTCCTCTCCGGCTGCAGCCCTCCTGTAACATTCCTCTTTAAAGTAGAAACTGATTAAACAGGCTGAAGTCATAATGACTCAGTTACATAATTAAAACAATACCACAGCGTTGATTAAAGGAACTAATGACTCCTTTATAAAAGTAATTCCGCTTCCAAACACAGATAATACAACTGTTCTCAGAATAGCAGCTGGTTTCAGAATGAGGCTCATCAAGTTTAATGAAAGCGTAATTATCTGAGGCCGTGACTAAACTGATGATTTCTGCGTGTGAAATTAGTCAGACACTTCCAGTGCGGACTGCTCGCCTGGTGTGAGGAAGAAACTGCTGAGGAGCCACGAGAGTCTGAGCTGACCTTCAGAGCAACGACCTCCACAGCTGTTTACCTCGTCTGCATGATAGGGAAATAATTAAATATGGCAGCAACGTGTCGCTGAGGATATTTTGCCACCGTGTGGAAAAATCAGGACAAACTGAGGACTGAAAACAAACCAGGAAGATATTTTGTTGCAGGGAAAGAGTTGATGAGCCATAACTGATGTTTCTCAACTGAGACTTAAAAGACTAAAATCCTCTGAAGATAAAAAGTCAGCTGCGAAATGATAGCCGATAGTTCTTTGTTGCTTTATGTGGAAAAAACTACTGCACGGCCTCCAGACTGAGAGCATCAATCAACATTAATGTGCCTGTAATCAGACACGGCTGCCTCCCAGATGAAAGGTGTCAGCCAGTGTCGTTGAAGGAAAACGCTGCAGCTGTGAGCGGAGGAAAGGAGGAGAGGAGGGAGGGAACAGAAGAGTGAAAGATGGAGGAGAAGTGTGTGTGTGAGTGCGGAAACACTGCAGAGTGTGTCAGAGTGGACTCAGTGTTGTTCTGTGTGTTGTAACATCTATTTTAGGTCTTCTTATTGACTTGGCTGTAACACAGTGGAGTGCAGTTGTCATGGAGATGGGATGTGTTTCGCTAGTGATATCAGGAGTGTCTGAAGTGAGCAACACGTCTGACAGGGATGTTTTACCACTGAAGGTTTTTTATTGATATGAGTTCAGAGGACTCTCATCAGTGAGGACAACACTTCAGTATTTTGGAGCTTTCAGCCTGTTGGTTTAAAATAAGTGGTGGAGCTAATATGTTAGCTGAATAACTGTGAAGGGTGAAATATGTCGTGCCTAAAACACATAGAAGCATACTTCTTTAAATATAATTTATTATTTCTTCCTGTTTCTAGTAACATTATCATGTTTAGAATCAGTTACATTATTTTTGTATCATGTAAGTAGCAAAGGCCTGTCTGCTGTAGGTTTAACATTAACTTCAAAACATATATTTTAATATTTGTTGTGTGCAAAGTCTAACTAAGTTTGATCAACAAAGAAACCGTCATTAAAGGCTCATGTTGGGGTCTATCAGTGTAATGTAGTTTACAAAAGATAGAAAAGCTCAGTTGTATAATTTTGTACATTAATGTGCACACTTCTGTGAGGATGCTGTTCGTGGACTACAGCTCAGCATTCAGCATCATAGTGCCCTCCAGGCTTGTCAGCAAGCTCAGGGATCTGGACCACAGCACTGTGTGACTGGATTCTGGACTTCCTGACAGAGACCGCCTCCAGGTGGTGAGAGCAGACAGCCGCACCTCTTCACCGCTGACTCTCAGCATAGGAGCGCCACAGGGCTGTGCCCTCAGCCCCCTCCTATATTCCCTCTACACCCATGACTGCGTGGCGACACAGGCTTCAAACACCATCGTAAAGTTTGCGGACACAGCAGTTGTGGGGCTGATCTCCCGCGGCAACGAGACAGCCTACAGAGATCATCACCACCTGGTATGGCAGCTGCACCAGCATGGACCGTAAGGCACATCACCAGGTGTGAACTGCCCTGCCTGCAGGAACTGTACGCCCAGCTGAGCCTCAGGAAGTCCCTGAGGGTCATCAAGGACACAACACACCCTCACAACAGCCTATTCTCTGTTTCATTCTATTTCTTGTCTCTATATTTTATATTTTACCCGTTCTAATCAGAGCATCCCAGCATAAGTATTTCACACAATTGTAGTTGTATAACCGGAGTGACAATAAACATCTTGAATCTTGAATCACTGACCTGGCCAGAGAGGCCTGCAGCTCCTCCTCCTTTTTGCTCAGCTGGATCTTCAGCTCCTCGATCTGAGCCTGAAGCTCAGCAATCTGGTCCTGCAGGTCCGTCGTCTCAGCGTCCAGTTTGCGCTTGGCCTTCTCCAGCTCCTGCCGCGTTTTCTCCTCCTTCTTTAAACGCTCTGCAGGGAGGCACAATCGCCGGGTCATAAACTAAATGCAAAATGAAGCTTGTTACTAGTTTTAAAAAACAAAAACTTGTTTGAGGTAAACCGGCAGAAGATCAAGACATCGTGAGATCTCAAAGGGCACAAAAAGGGCACAAAAAGGATTTAAACACAAACTGCTAATTGATCAGATAAGCTGCTTTTCCGCTAATTAACTCTTAAATGTGCTGGGGGGGTTTTTTCCGTGAATTCTAGGGAAAACATTGCTTTCATAGTTGACAGACAAATTGTTTAGCGTTATAGCACAGAGATCAGTGCTAATTTGTCTGAAATGAGTGAATCAAACAGGTCTACTAATCACTCATGAGGTAAACCTTTGTGTTCATGTCCTACATCTGACCTGTGTGGTGTTCTACCGCAACATGATGAAACCTTTATTCTTCCTCTTGCTGTGATGACAGCTGTTTTAAGCATCTGTACTTGAACAGGGTCTCTATTTTTATCTGATGTGGTGAGGCTCCTTCGTCTTATTTTTGGACACAAATCGTAGCCACTAACAGAGCGTCTTACCCTCCAGGTCAACCATCATCATCTCCTGCTTGTTCTTGACCTTGCCGAGGTTCTTGGCTTTCTCCTCCTCCTCTGTCAGCTGGGAGGTCATCTCGCCGATCCTGTCCTCCAGCAGCTTTTTCTCCTGTCGAGTAAAAAGAAAAGTGTAGGTTAGACTGGTGTGAATGTTTCTTTGCCTTCAAAAATATAAAATTATCTACTCCATCATCCTACTTTTAGGATCCTAACTTAAAGGAATTTCTCTGCTCTCTGGTTCTTGTATGACCCATCATCTGCAGGTAACATCCTCTCACCTTGAGGAACTTGGAGTTCTGATCCTCCAGCAGGAGAATGTCCTCCTCCATTTTCTTGATCTTTGCCTCAGCTGTCACTTTGTCCAGCTGCAGCTTCTGTCGTGCAGCTTCCTCTTCATCGAGCTGCTCCTCCAGGTCCTGACGAGAGGAAAACAAACACACACACAGACATAAAGATTCATCACATGATATTGTATAAAGTTCTGTGTGAAGATCAGCTATCAAATACAGCAACAGAAAAAGGAGAAAAGCTTGTGCGCATTGGAAGTTCAAATACCTGGATGTGTGACTGCATCTTCTTCTTCTCGTTCTGCATGCTCTGGTTCCTCTCCTCCTCTTCCTCCACCCGAGACTCCAGGTCATGAAGGATCTCCTCCAACTCCTGCTTCCTGGAAAGCAGACGGACTCTCATCTCTTCAGCCTCTGCAAACAGCTCCGTCTCTGCGTGGAGCTGCTCTGCTAGAATATTCTTCTCCTCAACGAGCTGGAGAGAGGGAACAGTTTGAAAGATGAATCAGGACTCTTAGATGAAAGATCATGGAACAAAAACATGTCTAAAACCCTGAATATACAGTTATTAGATACATTTACTTATAAAGTACTTGTTTACCTGTTGGTGTTTCCTCTCCATCTCCACCAGCTCATTCTCCACCTTCAGTTGTCTCTCCTTCACCTTCACCAGCTCCTCGTCTTTGGCCTGCATCTCCTCCTCCTGCCTGGTGACCTGCAGCAGAGGCTTCACCTGAAGGAGACGGAGAGAAATAAAAACTCTGAACGAGGGACTTTAGTTTCTCTGCCGACTTAACACATTTTTGAGCCGCACAGTCAATTATTTCTAAAAATGCTCAGATCATCGCGTGAGGCAGAAATGAAGAACGGTGTATCATCTGTGTAGCGCATATGAACTCCTCTGTCAGAGGAGGTGTCTGTCAGGGTTCTCACCTTGGTGAAGAGCCTCCACCACTGCCAGTGTCGCAGCTTCAGGTAAGCAGCACAGTTCCTCTGGAGGACCTTTAGCGCACTCAGCTGCTGCTGCTTTTTAGCAAAGGCTCTGCAGGGAGAACAAACGGTAAAATGAGGGGTGAGAAATGTGAGGGTACAATAGTGTCTGTGGTTAATGAACAGAGATGCTGTTAATGCATCAAACTTAAACTTTATTAAGTAATGTTTTAGGTCAATATGACGCAGCAGAGAAAAGTGCTAAACGCAATATTGCTGCTCTTTAAGTTGGTTTGAACATTACTATTGATTTGAAAACATGTTTCTGACCCCCTGCTAACTCAAAATATCTCTTTTAGTTCTGTTTTTGTTCTCTACCAACACTTCCTAACTTCCTTCTTGATGCTTTGTGCCAACATTGAGCGAGTGAATCCCTGTCTCTAAATGCTTCTTTTGTCTCTTAATGCAGATATCTGTTATTATACAGGAAAAAGTTTAAATAAAATACAGAGACACTCACTTGCGTGCCAAGTAGCCCCGGCACACAGACTGGAAGTAGATGATGATGTCTGTGATTTTTAAATCTCTCTCCTCCTCCAGGTGAGCCAGGACTCCGGTTCTGAAGAAGATCTTACTCTGGCCGATACGGAACAGGTTGGGATCCAGCTCCAGGGCATGGATCTGTAAAGGAACATGAAGGGGAAGAATTGACTTCTGTGGGTCAAGTTTCCTTTTTTTTTTTTTTTGTCTTTTTTTCTCATAAATTCAGAAAATGTTTCTCGTCTAGTCCAGAAAACATTTTAACAATAAAATCAAGCAAGACTTTGTGTTAAGGTGTTTCCAGCGCAGGAACGTTCTGAGGTAAATTAATTCATTTCAACAAGAAAAAACAGGGAATTTCTTTCCTGCTGGATAGTTTCTTGTATAAAAATAGTGCCTGCACTGGAGAGTAGATTCTTTATTGATTGAACAGAGACACAGTGGCTGCTTAACCTTGAGTACCACTTCACTTATACATCAAAGAAGCACTCTAGTGTCAATATAATATAATATAACAACCAGTTCTATGTTGTCGTTTTCTTTTGTACTCCCCCGTCATTTTGCAATTTGCTTATATTTACAGTTCTTTATATGCAGTTGACATGCAAACAGAAACTTGCGAAAGGGACTTTTATTTCCTTATTTGGCTCCATAGTTCCTAGAACTTTTAATTACAAGGCCTGACAATCATGTATTCAAATTCAGTAGCTGAGCAGAATACACAGTATATTAACTAAACTGATCGATGAATAAGGAAACATAGCCCTACCATTCTTTCACAGGCTTGTTTCCCATCCATGAATCCCTTTGGGATAGCGTTGGGTGTCAGGATCTCATATCTTTGAAAAAAAAGAGAGAACATAAATATAAAGTGAAAATTACACCAACTTCTCCTCTGCTTAAAAGGGAGTTACAGAGTTCAGCTTCTCTGCTGTGTATCACCTCTGTCTGAACTCCTGGAAGACGATGCGGTTGGGGAAGCCCTGTCTGCAGATACGAATCCCCTCAAGGACTCCATTGCACCTCAGCTGGTCCAGAACCAGGTGAGGCTCCAGTTTACCCGCCTGAAGGTAAAGACAAATACACCATTTAAGTACAGAAAAAAGTCTCTCCGAAAGGCTCTAACAACGAGTGTCTGAACATGACAATCAGGGAAAGATGAGGTATTCACCCTTTTTTCGTGGTTGGGGATGATGCAGCGGACAAAGTTGGGGTTTGTGTTCCTCAGCGTGGCCATCAGCTTGGTGAGCGACTCCTTGTACAGCTGCCCCACCGTACGGAACATGCCCTTTTTCGTTTTGTAGGTTGCTCCGAAGGCCGTCTCGTTCATCCCCGCCACCTGGTCCAGGCCCACGATGCGGTCGACTGCAGGGTGAGATGGGGAGAGCTGGTTAGACTGAGAAGACTTCATGTGGAGCACAGAAGCACTGTAGGAACAGCACTAGCAACGTGACATAACAAAGCTACATGACAGTGCAGATGGATGAAAAAGACATTACACACAAAAGCTAACAAAGTAGCATTCAAACTCTATCACTACCAGAAGGCATCTATTCCTAAGCCTACATATCTGTAAACACATGACTATACGTGTTTTGTGACTTCCAGAGAAGCACAATCTTTAATATTATTTACTTAACGAGGATTAATGAGGTTAAATTGAAAGACTTCAAATGACCTTTGTTGATCACAGTTGATGAGCATCAACATTTGATGGCAGCTACATGAAAGCTTCTCGACATGCTTCACAAAATTTAGCAAAATTTAAGCAAACACTGGATGCAAATTATTACAGCATCACTACTGATAACATTAAAATAGCAGTCCACAATTTTCACACGAAGATCAGTCAATGAATCCTGATTAGTCAGCCTATGAAAACTTATTAGACTTATAGCTGCAATGATTTGTTTATTAATAATAAATTATTCAGTTGATAATCAAATAATAATTTAAATAATTTTGCAGGACAAATTCCCAAAACATTTGGTGGTTCCAATTTCTGAAAGATGAGATTTTGGTCCTTTTCCACGCCTTGCTTTGTTGTACGTTGGATATCTTTCAATATGAAGATAAGGACGTTTAACCTGATGAGTTGGGCTGTAAAAGCTCTGAATTTTGTCTCTTCAATACAAAACTTCAACAATTAATTCCTCCTTCCTTTACACCGACATCCCATATCAGTTTACAGGCGTCTCATTTTTTACCCCTTTTTGTGGGGGGGACAATTTTAAGCAGCTGATTTTGTAGGCAGTTATTGTTAGTGTGATGAATTCATTGTTGGTTCTTTGCACATATAGAATAACATCAGAATAATAA
This sequence comes from Semicossyphus pulcher, assembly GCF_022749685.1. Classification (NCBI taxonomy): domain Eukaryota; kingdom Metazoa; phylum Chordata; class Actinopteri; order Labriformes; family Labridae; genus Semicossyphus; species Semicossyphus pulcher. The sequence goes on from NW_027211681.1 coordinate 13,056,446, forward strand.
AGTAATGTCAGTACACTTATTCTAAAACAGCTCATTAGTTATGACTTAACAGCTGATTAAATATTCACTCTAGCACTTATTTATGTCCAATCTACTAGTTTTTCCTGAGTATTTCCTGAGCCTCAGACTGCTGGAGCTTCAACACTTAAACCTCAGAGACGTTCCGCCTCCCATCGGATCCCTCTACACGTCTGACGTCTGAGCTCAGAGCCAAAGAAAATAACGACATCTGGATTGACTTTCCCGCTACTGTGAACCGATCCGGGAAGGAGGAAGGCGGGAAATTAATGTCATTAAATTTCCTTCAGTTGAGCTTCAAATCCTTAATTTGCTCGTAAATGAATCTCATCACAGAGGGACAGAAACAGACACAAGCTGTGAAGACTCTGAACAGCTGCACTAGATCAGAGCGTCTGCTTCAGGGCTATTTGACCACACAAAGATCACAAGACCAACGTCAGCCTACAAAAATACTGAAACAAATTAAAGCAAACTACTTCGACTGGAGAGGTAGACTCTACTCTACTTTAACTTGTTCAGGAATCAGGCACTACTGCTTTAGGCTGAGACGAGGGAGCCATGCAGCCTGGAAGCGAATGGGAGCCACAGTAGCTATGACAGACACAGCACCGGCTGGAGCATGACACATACAGCCAGATCTGGGCAAAAATACACAAGGACACTTTCTAGTGATTAACCTGCTTGGGAAGCTCTTACATTAAGGCTGCCAAGCTCTTTCAATATATTTACAGTATTTATTATTTTAGCCCAGGTCTGCTACAGCACGACCCAGTCATTCACCTGCTGGCTCATCCAGACTAGTGACATTGTCATAGAATGAAGCCCTTTGAATGGTCTGAATCTCTACAACACAGAGAGAGAGACAGGGAGGGGAGGGGGTGTTACATTCAGTCATTAATGTGTAGGCCTGGGTCAACAAGGCACACAGCTGCTGTTAGTAGGCTTGATTGAAAGACAAACAAACGTGCTTGTTAACTGAATAAGCTAACAGGAAAGTACATAATCAATCTTAAAGGACGTTGTACTTTAATGTAATCTTTCTTGAATTTATGAATGTTTAGAGATAAGAAGGCAGCAGCTCACCATCTTTCCAAAGTTCAGCCACAAATTTGTCAGTAGACTGATGCAGGAGCGTGGCCACGTTGTCGTTCAGAGGGTCCATGTTCTTCATCAGCCACTCGTCTGCCTTATAGTCCACCTGCAACAATCAAGAGGTGCAACTCAGTCATATGGACAAATCCAGCACCACAAAGACAGAGCTAATATCATATGGGTATTTGAGACCCTAGACATTTTTTTCCAACACATAATAATAATGAACAGTTTTGATAAAGGAGTCTTACATTAGATTTTTTAAGAATTGTGATGCAAATCTACAGCATTTATTTAGCTTTTTAACACTTCAGTTTACTAACAATATCAACTTATATTGTCTGATATATGAGCCAAGCTGATTGTATCAGGGTATTCAATAAATCTAGTCTAAATCTAGTAAAATATAAAACTCAGTTAGTCCCACAACGCCTCAAAAATATATGTTCTTGAGTATTTAAAATATCTCTGACAGCCTTTGGTAAAATGTGTTATTTTTTATTTACACACATTCAAACTTTTTTTTTTCTTTTGACGATTTTGTTTGGGGGGGCTGTTTGCCTTTATTCGATAGGACAGCTCAAGAGAGACAGGAAATGTGGGGAGCAGAGAGTGGGGGGGCGATATGCACCAAATGATCGTCAGACCTGAGATCAGTGCGTTGAGGACTGTAGCCTCTGTACATAGGGCGCCCGCTCTGCCAACAACTCAGAATATCTAAAAAAGTGAATTTTGTCAACATATGTTTATGGAGAGAGAAACAAAAATTCTGATTCATCATCCTTGCCTATTTTAAAGATTTGGATGTAGTGATGCACTCAAAAGCTTTCAGTAAACATTAACTTAACATGGATAAATCGTTATGAGTGTATATGAGAGAGAGATCATTTGGGAGTAAGTATTAGCATTATGGTATCAGTTGCAGCAGTCCTAACAGCCATCCATCTATACAGCTTAAAAGCACATAGATCTTTATATTTCCGACCTACTCAAAATGCTGACGTTCAGGCCAAACTTGACTGTGTTATTCAGCCTGCACACATGAGCTCATATATTTCTGTGCATACCTGTTGACAACATTTGGCTTCATGGTGCTGCAGATTTTCAGAGTTCAAATCCGTGAGTGTTTGACTGAAGCTGGTGTTAAACCACACAGTGCACATAATGATAAGCAGATGTGCTCCTCAGCAGGTCTCTTTACAAGACAAATGCTGAATGCTATTACGTAACGCCGCTGACAATGTCCAAATCCACTTTCATACAATGTCACATAAATCAAACCAAGACTCAGTACGTCCCTGAAATCCCACCACAGGGGGACCGTAAGTCATTGTTTAATCCGAGCACTGACAGGCAGCAACTTCTCACTCGCTGTTTAATATTTGCAGGAGAAGATGCTTTGGAAAATTTAAACATAGACAGTGATAAAGTAGTGGAACCGGCACAGAATAAAAGTCAAATACAAAGCAGGGGAGTTGCATTCTGAGAGTAGTAGTGGAAACTGTATGTGTGTGTGTGTGTTCTTCAACATGCCTATTATTGTGATGAACTAAAACAACCGAGAGTCCAAGTGCACACAGTAATACATTAATATGATGGTATATATCAGTCGCAACAGCTTCGACTCTCAATATGTGTGCCGTTTGCCTCTGTGTCTGGCCGTCTGAGTGCTTTGTAGAAGACAGCCTGACCTTTGCCCTAAAAACAAGCTCCATATAAAGAGGCTTTATCCTTCAATAAACTGTAAATTCCAAGTAATGACCCAATTTATTTTTTCTCCTGAAAAGCAGCCAGGGTCTGACGGCAGAGGCAGAAACCTGCTGAGTTAAATTTAACAGAGATAACTGGAGGCGTACCTTGCCAGCGTAGTGGATGATGCAGAAGTCGGCCTTATCTTTGAGCTGGCGGGGCTTCTGGAACTTGGTGTGTGTGCCTTGCTCCTGGATCAGCTTATCTACAAAGGTCTTATCTGTGGCCTTAGGGAACCAGCACTCTTCATCCAGCAGAGCCAGCACTCCTGGAGGGTTCGCCTGGAACAAAATGAACAAAGGACGGACCTTAAGATCTAGAGAAGGAAAACAGTAAACGTGACATTAACCTCAACCAGAGAGACAACTTTTTTGTGGCTATTTTGTACTTTTTAGATCGTAGCTTTGTGGTTAGCATCTTAAATCCTACAGCACCCGGATGGCCTGACAGCTTTACCCACTCTAAACAATGACAGTCAAGAGCAAGGCAAACATCACATTTCCTGTATAATTTAGGGAGGAAGACGTAGCTTCTAGTCAAAAAGAGATGTTGATGGTTACGAAATAATTCAAGAGTAATTGGATAAAAAGAGTTTAAGTATGTATGTTTTCACACTGACCGGTCGCTCGATGAGGTCGATGCAGGGCTGCAGGTCGAGGCCGAAGTCGATGAAGCTCCACTCGATGCCCTCCCTCTGGTACTCCTCCTGCTCCAGGATGAACATGGTGTGGTTGAAGAGCTGCTGCAGCTTCTCGTTGGTGTAGTTGATGCACATTTGCTCGAATGAGTTCAGCTGAAGGAGGGGAGAAATTCAAGGAGGAACAATACTTTTAGCGGAACTGTGCGGAGGTGACAAGACCTGAAACCTTAAATGTAGATAGACGACAACAATACAAACAAACACTGTTATTAACTGTACAAACAAAAATCCTCTTGCAACTAAGTGTTTTCTCCAAAGATGAAAAAATGTTTTTAAACCAAACCTGGAAAATCTCAAACCCAGCGATGTCCAGGATGCCGATGAAGGAGGCGCCCTGACGTTTGGTTCGGTCCAGAGCTTTGTTGATGCGATGGACCAGCCAGCGAAACAGACGCTCATATGTCGCTTTAGCGAGGGCCTCGACAGCAAAGTCAGCCTGGATGAACGAAGAGAAGAGAGGGCACATTTGTGCTTAACAGGCAAGACTGTCCATTTTTCCATGTTTCGTGAGCCAGACTTGTATTCATATCTTAAACTGATGATACAAAAGACAGATCCATTGACTTGTAGCCATCAGCAGTCTGAGCTTCAAAGCCTCTGGAAATTTGGCTTGAAATAGTAAAAATGCAAATATGATATCAAGGTTGGGAGTCTCATTAATCATCCACAAAAAACCTGAGGGGAAAAAATATTCAGGAGCTTCCAGTGGCCCTTAGTAGTACATATAACAGAATATTAAGCTATTTCTATTGTTCATTAGTAATATGCATCTTGGGAGTTGTAGTTAAACTTTTCCTCAAACTTCTTTGTGCACAGGCTAGCTTGAACTATTTTTTAAATCAAAGAACCACACATCTCTTGTACCTGAGAACAAATGGGAAAGTTTTTGCTCATGGTCAGCAAACACTGTCAGAAACTCCTCCGACTACATCACTCTCTAATTCCATTATAAAATGTACTTGCACTCACAAAGACCTCTTAAGTAGAATCACTACACAGTAGATCCTCACAAGGGTTACAAATTATTTAAGCAGGCTGCAAAAGAGGATGCACATCAGTTAATCATTTAAAAAGTGCAGCACTGACCTGCTCTTTAGTCTGAGCTTTCTGCACGTAGTCTCTTCCCACTTTGATCCTCGGAGACAGGATGGCTCTGGTAAACTCCATTACATTCATTCCCAGAAGATGACACAGCTTCTGAGCAGCTGGGAAACAGAGACGGACAAAATGCACACATTTAAATGAGGATGGAAGAAGGCCACAGACGAAGATTTCAACATCGGTTTTATTGTTAAATAGTAATTAAAGAATGTGGAGATTACATCTATTATTATTACAAACCCTTCGTAAAGGCTGCAGAAACTGAACTCATGTATCTCTGTCAAAGATGTTTTCTTATGAAATGAAGCTGGGGAAAATGTCATATTTCACATGGCTTGAACTTGTGGAAAAGTCGAAAAAGCAGGATCCGGTCTCGATCAGCCAAGTCCCACCGCTAAAAAAGCGTCTGCTGAGATCAGTCCTGAGATCTGCTGCTTGCATTTGTGAATATCTGGCCGAGCAGCGTCACTGGCTTTAGTCTCGTTCTCTCTCCCTTGTCTCCCTTTCGTAAGTGCCAAGTATGCAGTGCCACATGTGGAGGAACTGGAACGTTGTGCCCCATTTCCTTCAGGAGTAAATCCTCATAATGATGTGGCTTAATGACGAGTGACATGGCTCGTGGAGAGAAAAGACATAAATCAACGGTCTCTCTGTTGTGTGGACGAGTCCCGCAGCGTGAGGGAGGCAGGAAGATGGCAGGAGAGGAGGTGAAGTATATATGTGAAGAGGAAAAGGAGGAGGACGATGTCTTGACCTGTGTGCTCCAAGCTACGAGGTTATGAAGCAGATGTGAGAGGACTACAGTGTGTGTGTGTGTGTGTGTGTGTGTGTTACCTACCAGTATTATCAGGCATAGAGGCTTGGTCAGTGTTCCTCTCCTTCTTAAAGATGATGTTACCAAACTGAAGCACTGAGGACACCACCTTCAGCATGGCTAAAGAGATAAGAATCATATAATGTGTTAAAGCAGTGAAACTGGACAAACTTGTTGTTTTCAAGGTCATGGTACGCAGAGAATTTTGTTAGAGACTATCAGTTAAAAAAGATTTGTACCGAAAAGTTTGGTGTATGAGACGTACTTTTTTTTACCTAAAATTTTACCCAGAAGATGGCGCTATAATCTAGCTAATGCTTCATCGTGAACATGCGATGTCATGACCACCAGTGCAGCCGCCACTGACAACAATCAACGTTACCGTAGCTCAACTACCGCACGAGTAGCTAGCAGGATTGCAAACTGGACATGGCGAAAACACATGGCAGGCTGTAACTTGTGTGTTTTGAATGTGTTTGAAATGAAAATAAATTGAAATAGTGTTCAAATAACTTGTATACACGTTTTATTAATAAATAGCTATAGAAAACCTTTATTCCCTCTGGGATACCCCCCAAAACAGACTGCGACTTATATTACGGTGCGACTTATATTCCAGATTTTACGGTACTTTCTGATTTAACCAGATGAACTGTCAGGGTAAAATAAAGAAAATGATTTTCCAAGTAAACTCTTCTGTTATGTTACAAAAATATGGAAACGGTATAAAAGTCAAAAATCTCTTCTTTGTCTTCCTGATAAAAGTTTCAGATGATTTATCCTACATTTATCAACTGGATGAATTCCTACATAAACTAGTCTAATCAAATGTGAGTTGAGGCAGCTAGCTTAAAACATCATGAACTGAAAACAGGTTGGCTGAGTAATATCACAGAAGCAGGTGAATGTTTGACGCTCAAGATGCACTTGACTACACTTTACTTTGACTTTAACGTGGAAAAAACAATTTCTAAACCATTAAATCAAAGGACTTTAATAAGTAATCTAAACTAAAGCCTACAATATAATCTAAAAGTTTTATGCCAGTGTGATGGGAAACTTACCCAGAATCTCCTCATGGTTGAAGCTCATGATGTGCATGGCCTCCATGGTCTCCTGGAAGTTGTCTTTGTCCTGCTGGCCTGGGATGGAGATGTTACCGTTGGACAGGAAGCGGTAGTTGTTGAATCCTTCCAAAAGCAGATCAGCTGTGGAAAGTCAAATGGAAAAACATTAATAAACATGTCAAGGAAATTATTCTTTATTTCTCATTAGGAAAGACCTCCTGGACTTTTATGCTTAAGCTGCCAAAATGAGCTTTGGTTGAGAGTTATGAAGGACAATGAGAGGTGCCTGAATGGTATAAAAGCTCAGTGTACTTACATTTGAGGTGCTCTCCGGCTCCAGCCAGCAGCTGGTAGAAAATGTGGAAGGTGCGCTCATCTTTGGCTTGACGAATAGCTCTGGATTTCTCCAGTAGGTCTGACACGGGACGGTTAAGGAAAAAAGTTATTCGCTGGATCAGTTTGATGTTGATGTTTAAGTCCTTGTTCATGTGAAACACTTCTGAATGTACATGTCAATGTACTGCATCAATACAAGCAACACATTTCTACGGTATTCTATGTTGAAAATGTCCTACTGGATAAATCTATAATGTGCCTCCAATAAAGCATCTCATTACAAATATCTCACACACAATGATAGTGATAAAAATGTTAGTCTGTTCAGGTCAACTGTTTTAAAAAGAGGATACAGGTTTCTATGTTGGCTCCAACAATGTAACCGGTGACATCAAAGTTGATCCGGATGAATTTCCCCTGCAGAGATAAAGCGATGATAAATAATCAGAGAGTGCATAAGATGAGATAACCACAACAATCACTGATCTAATGACACACACCAGAGCAAAATCAGAAGCATCTGATGAGTCTTATGATGATGGAATATTTTAATAAGTGTCAGCATGAATTCTCCGTAAACATAAACACTGATACAGATCACCTACACAGACTGATGATCACATTTATACAGTACAAAGGAACATTTGTAAAATGTTGACACACAAAACAAGAGAGTGATTCTGATCTAGTTGTCCTCTTGTCCTCCGTCATTATTAAGAAGTCTGGAGTCGCCTCCAGCCTAAAAGGATTCATTACATCAAAGGCTTCAGTAATGAGTAGCAGGCGCCTGTGTCCGGCTTTATGGCCTTTGTAATTGCTTACAGGAAAGTAGGATAATCAAATTATTTATCAGTCTGACCTCAGCCTACTCCCTATCCTTAAAAAAAAAGCTTGTTGAATGTACAAAAAGGTCACCTAAATCTGCTTCAGTTGCCAAATCAAGGAGCTGTGACGTGACAGGGATGTGGAGTAAAGTTAGAGTAGACTTTATTAGATGCATCTTTTTTTTTGTACTTACAAAACGTGATGAGTTGTCGTTTTTCACCGTCTTTGCATTCCCAAAAGATTCAAGGATGGGGTTGGCTTGTAAAAGCTGACGCTCCAATTCACCCTGTAAAAACAAGAGAGATATTACAGAAGTCCTGCGACGACACATGACAGCTAAGACAAGACCAAGACAGGAAACTGATAAGAAAATAACTGTGAATCTCTGATTATCACTGAAAAACAAACAAACATAAACATGCAGACAAAGACAGAAGACATCTGAAGATTTGTTATGTATTTTATACAGACAGATTGTACATTATCCCCGCACAGGTAACTGGAACAAAGGCAGAGAGAAAATGGTGACAGCACACGTGACAGCCACTCCTTAAAGGGGGGTAATTATGCTAATTTCAAGCTTCATATTTCACTCTGTGATACCTGTGGAGTAGCTTAGCATAATTTACAGTTTAAAAAACTCATCATTTTTTTCACACCAGTGCTCTGTGCAGGCCCTCAAATCAGGCCTTTCCCAGCTGTCATTGGGCGAAAGGCGGGGTACACCCTGGACTGGTCGCCAGTCAATCACAGGGCTGACACATAGAGACAGACAACCTTTCGCACCCATCTATGGGCAATTTAGAGTCACCAATGAGCCTTTACTTTCCAGGGTTTGAACCAGTGACCTTCTAGCTGTGATGAAACAGCGCTAACCACTGCACCACCGTGCAGCCCTCCAGTTGATTCCATTTACAGAATTGTATCTTTTGAAGTTTAAACTACAAAGGAAAAAACTGCACCGGGCTGCTCTGGACAACAGTTGTCGGTCATAAATTGAGGGAACATTTGGGGCTTTCTGTTGTAAGAAAAGCAGACAGCCTCTCTATCAGATCAGGAAGAATGTGCTCACAACACACAACAGAAACATTCTAGTTTTTCTTTCTCAGACTGGACACTTTAAGAGGCTGGATAAATAAATAAAGGACTTATAGAGATGTTTGGACAGGTGGCTCACTGCGATTCCATCCGAGCCACATTGTGGGTTTTGTCATGACCAGAGAATCCAAACCGGCTCAGAGAAAAAAAATAAAAAATTCTTCTGCAATTTCACTTTTCTTCTTGTGGCTGCATGTGGAACACTTTCCCATTACGTCAAAAATAGCTGCGCACACTGAAGGTTTCAGGAGGCCATTTTCCACCACTGCGGGATGAGGAATCAGCATTGCACTCAGGATGTGAGACATGTAATAGGATCTTTGGCCCGACAGCGAGATGGGCTGCTTTTAATTGAGTTTTTGAGCAGCTGGAATGAAGCAGCGCTGAAGTGGATCAACCTGGTCCTGTTCCAGCTGTCAGAGCGGCGGAGGAGCCCACAGAGGGCAGAGGATTCAAACCAAAAGCCTTTGTTTCTATATAAACACAGGCCTGTGGTGCAAGCTGCTAGTTAAACTTATGCATTGGCAACCTCTCCTCATCTGTGTGGTCTGCTGTACACACATAAAAACAAAGAGCAGATTACAAACAGCAGCGGGGGGCCAATTTAGCAGCATTACACGTTGACCCACATTCCTGCTGCAAAGTGAGCATATCAGACATCTGACAGCCAACAGAGACGGCTCCTCTGCTCGAGCTGGCCAATTGTTGTGTAGCTGTGATCACATGTTAGCAACATGAGATGCCTAAAATTACAAAGAGACACATAAGAAGTCTCTAAAAATACACCCAGTTATCGTGAGGGGGGAAAAAATACAATCATCTTCTCAATCAAACATGAAAAACTCCTCCACCTTAGAAATGTAGAAAACATTCACAGGAGCTACAAGTTTGCTCTTATCAAGCTGCAGGCTGCTTGGCAGGCCATGGAGGGGTACTTTAGGACAGATTGAGTGGAGTCAAAGAGGATCAAATTGTTCCACTAAATCTTACGAGGCAGAGGCCAGAAGTTGTGGATATGTGTTCACTGCTCAACATCTGCTCCAGGAGCTCACAAGGCCAGACAAATATTACAAGTCGCTCTTTTCACCAGCAAGAAAAAAGGAGAACACTCCTTTGGACATGGCTCAAAGTATCTAAATCTGGATGGGAAGGCGCCAGCATGGAGAACTCATGTGGGCCAACAGAGCTTTTAGGGCTGAATCTAACTCAATATAGGAAAAGGTCAGAAGAGGTTCTGCATCAGCCACTGGGTCACAAGATTAAAAAGAGCGGGCTCGAACCAGTGAACCGATTTAATCACACATGCAGAAAAAGTTCTTACTTAAGTGTTACTAATCTGTACTTAGCTGTATCCTATACTTTCCATGCAGTGAATATGAAGATACAGATGACACCGAAAAATTCCCCCGCGACCGTTTGCTGAGCCAGGAATGATGACAAACAAATAATTGTTTATTGTTTTGAAATATTACATAGTTAAAATTAAAAGGTCTGCAAATTACATATAGAAAAGAGGTGATATCAGGTGAAAGCTTAAGCAAGCAACTGCTGATTTATAATGACATCTAGTGCAAGGGAAAAATAGGAAGTTCAGGAAAAAACAAAGCAGAACCCCTTTTGCCTCATCATAATGCTCGCTGGATGTAAGCGTTGCGTGTCAAAGATGGTTTCATTAAAGAAGAGACACCACTCTGTATCATTTTTGAGGTCTGAGAAAAATAAAGAGATGGCCTTGTGTTTCTGCTGCTTGATGATTTCATCATATTTGCTACAGAGAAGTAGCTAAAGTAGCTGCTAGCTTGGTTGCAATGTTAATAACCTGCTTTGTTTTACAGGCAAATAAAGCCATGGGAAGTCAGCTACACTGCATCCCATGTGGTTGTTGAATGAGGATTAAAATAATGATATGTTTCTATGAGGGAAGATAGCCACACATTGTAAGTAATGTTAATGTTAAATGTCTGAAAGACGCAGTAAGTTATAACTCAGTGAGAAGAGGATCATGCAATGCGAAAGCTGTAGCACATCTGCAGCAGGTGGTTAAAGGTGAATGAAAGCATCTACTGCCCAGCTGCAGGCAAAATTAGAGAGTTCATAGTGAGTTATTTTGGGCGGTTAGGAGTCAGTGCTAGCAGAGTGGGTAAAGCACCCCTTTCATACTGTATTGTAAGTGAGGTGAGATAGGTGAAAAACTACATGCTACTCACATAAAACAGGGCTCCACTCTGTAGGATATGGGGAGATTCAATTGTTATTATGGAAGATAATAAATTACATTAATGCCATGAATACAAATGAAACTGTACTTAAAGCTGAACATCTTAAAATGATGCAGCAGCATCAGAATCCAAAAAGCAGGTGTTATTTAAACTCCTCAGAGATCTCTGTTATTCTTTGTAAACAGATTGTTAATGTACACTGCATCTCAGGCTTATACTGTAAATCAGGACTACCTGCAGGGCTCAAGGTCCTAATAACAAGGACTAAGAACAGTAATATATGTCTTGCTATAACACAAATACAATAATCATTTAACTATTTTTACAGCAGCAGAAAAGTTCTGTACAGCACAGGATGACAGTTAAACACGAGGCTCCCACAACATATAAAAACATCATGCAGGTGACTATATTTCACTGACTTGAATCACAATAATAGCGAGCAGGTTAACAGTACGGCACAGCTGAACACAGTACAAGTCATTCACATGAAACACAATCATCATGCCAGTTTGAAAAATGTACTTACAACTGCATTTTGTGCCTGACAGAGAGAGACAATGTAAAGGCTGAATATGCTGTTTTCAGTGTTAAACCATGTATTTTTTAATCAGTACAGTATGTTATGTGTCAACTGTGACTTGTGGTGTAATTAACTTCATGAACTTTTAGTTGAAGACATTTTGTTTCGGAGGAAAAGATCCGTGTAGCATGCATGTAAAGGTGATGTATAAAAAGCATAAGGACTTGCCTGTAGTTTCACTGGTTTGGGTGATTCTGGCTGTTTGATAAACAAATGCAGATTGTTAGATGGTGCCACAACAAGCCACAACGCCTACTACAGGCATCTGTATCTATATTTATACTTTCATACCCACACTTGTGCTTTTGTATTTATCAGTACAATGAATTTGTCTTAATCTCAGCAAAGTCAAACACAATCCCAACTGCACAGCAGATACTTCTGATGGTTGTTACCCTTATAATTATAATAATACAAACTGGTTACAAGGGGTTGTGAGGGCATACAAAGATATAATAGGGCAAAGTGGTTGTTTTCAGTATTTATACAAATCCAAGAATAATGTTAGTGTTTCAACGCTAATCTAGGAGAGATGGAAAAGGAGAATACTCACTGGAATGTTGTGGTCCTTTCGTCCTTTGTGTGAGGAGGCAACATGTGCCAGGTACTGAATGACCTTTTTCGTGTTTTCCGTCTTCCCAGCTCCTGACTCACCTCTGTGACACAAAAGAAGACAATGCACAGACAGAAGAGTGTGTGGGCAACATTACATTAACCCTTTACATCTATAAAGCCACTATTATTACAACATCTTAAACAGAATCAATTGTCTTAGTGATCAGTAAAGAAACTAAGATAAGCAGATGCTTGTGTGTAAGGTCAGACTTACACAGAGGTCATCTTTTCTGCTACAAATAAATGCACATATATAATCTTAAAAGTGAAAATACTGCAGCAGATCTTATCATGCATCTTTCATTGCAATATCTTTGAGTGTCAGCCCAGTTTAGGCCTGTGGTTCCTGGCGTGTGGGTGTTTGTCCTGCTTTTTCGCTGCTCTGTCATACAGGGGCCGTGACTCAGAAAAACAGGAAAGAAATCTTCTCGAGTCCTCCGAGCCATGTGAAAACTTTTCGGGGAGCAGTTTAGATTTAGAGCATACTTGAGGTTTTACAGTAAGTGCAAATTTGCTTTCACCAAGTATGCACAAAATATTGTTTTGCTTTCAGGTTGATGTGGCTCAGAGTAAGAGTGTGGGAGAGCGGTGTGTAAGTGTTGTAAGTCTCGTTGTCTGCTGTGAACGGAGGGTAATCACGGAGGGATTATGTCAGAGTCTCTGTTGGCCTTGGACGGCTGGATGTTAGAATTCCGGGCTCCTCCATTTCAGACATGTCAAAAAAAAAGGGGGAGTGCTGACCTAATCATGTGTATAGATTCTGTTTGTGTGTCCACATTTAGTGTGTCAAATGTAAATAGTTTGCAGATCTCTGCGCCAAACAAACACTTTGATAAGATAAGATGAACCTGTATTGATCCCACAATGGGGACATGTGCGGTGTTACACAGCAAAGAAACAACAAAGAACACAGGGTGCACAAATTATCAAGCAGTTAAAAAATCTGTTGCATATTTATAATTGTTTGTTTGCAGAATTGTTGCATGTTGTATTTTACATTTAACAGAAAAATTATCGTTTATAGTATAATAAGACATTATCGTTATTGTGGGCCACGTATCGCGTATCCTATCGTATAATGAATCACCTTGAGATAAAAATTGCCAAATGCAGGAAATCGTGGAATTTGGCAAAATCTGGACGCAACTTAGAATTTTTTCCCCTAACATTATTATCGTTTTTTAGAGCACTTAAGTCAAACGCTGCTGTGATTTGGTTCCATTTGCAGGCATGCTGCTTCTGTCCTCTGCACTATGTGTTGGTGTTTCTTCAGGGTGCAGCTCAGCTCCTCTGCCACTCACACCGAACTGCTGATTATCTGTTCAAATGCAATATCACTGATGTAATACAAATAGATGTCAATTCAAATGGTCCAAGTACTCGCTGACTGGTTCTGTATCCCTATGTAATGAACTTCACAATGCATAACAAGCCCTGTAATAACAGTTTTCTTTGTTAACCTAAATATAGTTGTCTAATGTTGGTCAGAACAAAAGAGTATGACACTAAACTATCTGAGAAGTAAGGCATGGATGCATTTTGGATTTAATACCCTAAATGGACATTTGAAACATTTGCTGACAGCATTAGTTCCCTGTTATCTTCTGACTCACATAAGGCAGCAGCGACAGAGGTATTAAAGACTTTGTTTGTGGTGTTGTTGTATTAAAGTGAATTATTCATAAGATGCGGAATACAATGTTGTTTTGAGCCCCTGTGTTTATATAGAAGTGACAAATTAACATGAACACGTCACCCGTGACTATGTGTGTGTAAAACGGCTGCTGCATGGTTTATGTTGCGATACCCTCCCTGGCATTTTCTTTGCCGACATTCCTGTCATCTGTAGACACTTGTCACTGGAAAGACGCCAGAAGGCTGCGTGGCAGAAATGTCAGACATTTCTCAGACACACATTTCTCACTTTTCTGTTGGAGGAGTGACAGCCTGGTCAGTGTCACTGACATGCACCATTTGAAATAACTGTCAAAGCCCCGGGCAGCTGGATCACTTTCACTGCTCCGGACCTGTGTAATTACTGGTAACTGTCTTATTGTCACTTTCAATTTGATTTAATTTAGACACAAAGGAACAAAAGCAGCAGGGAAATATACTGCACCATGTGATGCTATTTCAGAGAATGTAAAGGGAAAGGAGGCAGTTAAATAAGCAATTTAAGAGAGGCATATAAGTCAACACAATAACTTAAATATGCTTGAAATAACAACAGATTCTATGAAGCACAAAGGGGCTTTCTTTAAAAATGTAATGTATAAAATAAAATGCATGGAGTAGGACTGAGCCTGTGTACTCACGTGCAGAGAATGGATTGGTCCTCTCGATCTGTGGGAGACGAGCAGAGGGGGGAAAGAGAAGGAGAAAAATAAGCGGAGCTCAGCAGTCTGTCTTTGATTCAGTCTCTACTGTCCATTCACAAAGTTTGATTGACAACCTCATCACCAAAACACTGAGCGCAAAGTAAAGTCAGCAGATTGTGTATTTAAAGTTCAAAGACAAGCAATATGTGTGTTTGTTGTATGTAGGTGTTTTTTATCAGAAAATAAAATTACTTTTTACACGGTGCATTTCTTGGTTTGCTCGAGCTTCATAGCATTTCATTTCAGGTATTTCCAGGAGGGCAATTTCCAAAATGTCAGAAAAGCGGCACTGTGAAGTCAAATCACTGCACAGGAGAGATAAGGCCACTGTAATGTCAGCTTCATAGAAGAAACACAGGGTGCTGCTGACTGTGAGTATAATGTTGGGACTTGGACTAGGGCCAGAAATCTGACAGATAACTGAATGCTGTGGAAGATTTTTAATTTTATATGACAAGATATTGATAATGTATCAAGAGAAATTACTTACGTTTTATTATTATCATTAAATGTAACCTTTATTTTAACTAGGCAAGCCTCCCTCAGTTAAAAATATTTATTTATTAAAGAGTTTTCATGATGTCGCAAAACCAGGCCGATCTGCTTCATGGCAATTGAGCGTGGCGGCTGGGTGCATGTCAACTGCTTGTCATGGCTAATTAATAAACGTAAATATAATATATACATTCATCACTCACTTCACTTTACTTTACCTAGCTGTTTGCCATATCCAGGGGTAGTTTCGAAGGTTGGTCTTATCAGAAAACAATCTTATTTACATAGCTAGGGTGGGAGAGAGAGCGTTCGCACCAGAGTTACGTCCGTAACCTGTTGTTATTAATTCATGTTTTACTAACATAATGTAGGTTAAGGCCTACGTGAGACTTCAATGACTACGTTATATTTCAAAGGAAATTAAGCAGGAACCGCAATAAGGAGCTTTGTGACTGACTTTATCTACCAAATGTCCTAGAAATGTAAATAATAAAGTAAAAAACTAAACAGCTGCCCTGGAAACACTTTAAAATAAAAGCATTGTGAACAAACGAGGAATGCTAGATCAGGCTTTTACTTTGAAAAATCATACCGGAAGTGTTACTTTCCATATTACTTTCCATGCCTATCACATACTCTATAGGAAGAGATGCTGTCAGAGATCAATCCATTAAAATTTCATATTGAAGGCTAGGGCTATATTTTATTTATTTTTCATCCTTAAATTGACTTGAAATTGTTAAGTTTGCACCAAAGTTCTCAATAAAATAAGAACATACCCGGTCCTTTTTATATTTTTAGAGGAATAATTAGCTCAACATTTTGTCTGTAATTTAATTATCACTTCTTAAAGGATTCATGACTTTTTTTAAGCATCTGACACGTGTTTTTTTTATCGCACACATAAACCCAACAGACAGGACAATGCCATTAGAGACCAAATCAGGATAAGTGGGCATGTTTTCATCTTGCTAGTAACAACTGATGACTTATTCTCATCTTGCACACAGAGAAACAGAACACAACAGGGTGACCAATCAAATGTGACACACCCACGCTGTTATGTTTTCTCTACAGTTTACAGAGACGGATCTTTTTCTACATTTCTATTAATGCAGTGACTTCTTTTCCTTCTTTGCATTTTAAGTCTTGTTAATCTTGTACGGCTTTTGAATCTGAATTAAGGTCATTGACTGTTCACTTTTACGGCCATTAGTGAACAAACTGACCGTAAAAACACATGAACCATTTGAGTCGCATCTGCATCCAGCCTCATTAAACATAATTGGACCAACAATGCCCATTTGTGGTCCCCATATATGAGAAAGTCATGTGTCCTCAAATGTCCCTGAGGACATTCATCTGTTGAGGATAAAGTGGATGCCATTATAATAAAGGATCTCAAAATATGTCAGCTCGATTAGTAGAAGGAAAATGTGCAGTAGTTTGACTGACCATGAGGTCAAACACTTTGCAGCACAATCACTGAAATTGTGTTCCAGTTTGCAGGTCTAAAAATGTTAATGTGTGCTGTGCCGAGGGCAATTAGCACTGTGGTCATGTGGCAATAAAATATGACATCGAAAGTGCCTCCAATGACCTCGCGGGTATTCCAGTTTAGAGTGTCTTGTGAGCTTTGAGTGAGGCGGATCTGAGTCATCCAGCGGCTCCATAAGGGGGATATAATGGTGATGGTGATGTCATGGGAAAACTGTGCTTTGTCTTCCCGTCAATGCCCCCCGCAGGGAGAGGGCCCCCTGTCCAGTCACATGGCTGTCTGAGCACCAAAAGTCCACAGATTAGATAAAAGTCGAAGACTCACTTCTAAAACTTTGGCCCTGACGCTCGCCATGGCGCTGTCAGTGAGAGCTGCAACTATGTAGGATCTATTCAGTTATGTTTAACATCTGATTAAAAAAAGGTTTCATATTAAAAGTGTTGGAAATATAATGATCCTTACCACAACCTTAAACAAATAATATGGATTTATACAAAAATACTATGAAGCAACATTATACTTGTAGGTTGGTTTCAGACCGTCAGAATAATTGTGCATGAAGCAGATTTCATTCTAGCTAACGCAGTTTCCCGTACCTCTCTTTGATGAGTAAGAGCCTGCTCATCAATGGGCCTGATCCCTGAGGTAATCAATTCTGTTTCTGTATTGCACACTCCACATGTTTGCTAATTGAAGGAGTTACCAGTGATTGGTAACTGGCATGCTGCTGCATTAGTAGATTAACTTTGGAAGAGTTATCAGTGACTCAAGGAAAGGCACATCTTGTGACTTTAAATATAGCTGTGTGACTAAATGGTTGCAAGGCAACAAGAGCTCACAAAGACTTGAGTTTTGATCCAAAGTGTTACAACAGGCGGAAAATTCACCACACTGTTAGCATATCATTACTCTGCTCCTGAATCAGTGGGTGCAGCCCACTCTGTGTCAGAATGATGGACCATCAAAGCCTGCTGAAGTGATCTAATAGAGCAGCACAAAAATAAGGCTATAGGCAAAGAAATGAGACAGTAATTCTCTGAAAAACAGCTGGAATTCCTGATGTGTTCCTTTGCTATTTCAGCAACAAGCTAATGTGATATAATTCAAAATCACAGTCGTAGAGGCGGTCGGAAGAGAGCTGGGAGAGGAAGCAGATGAAGAGAAGCAGAGCACACTGGCAGAATGCTAACAGCGCAATCCTTGACTGTACTAATAGAGTTTAGCAGGGTTAGTCTGATGGCTCCCTAATGACAATTTATTTTGTATTCAAACTTCCAGGTTATTTTAAATCATGTAGAAACACCAGCCTGCAGATGAAGAACCCCCCCAGCAGGTCCCAAAATCTACTATTATCAATTATCACGCTCCAGTTAAACTGCTCACATCTCATGTTGGCACTCATGGCCATAACATGCAATGAAGTCTAAATAAATATTAAGTAAATTGTTTAATCACAAGCTAAAAGGGTGATAGGAACCACAGATCTAAGCTGTGCTGGTAAACTTTTAACTCAGTTTGTACATGCTGAGACCCAGCTGGACTGATCAGCCGGAGGTGAAGATTTCCTGTATGAAGTGCTGACTGCTGGGTAAAAAGATGGAGGGTTATCTGACCCGAGAACACAGCTGGACGGCTCATCAGGGACAACCTGTGTTTCCTGGCTGGACCAGAAACTTCCTGCAGTTAAGCACCATAACAAGGGGAATTGGCCTCACACTCATGCATGCACACGCACGCACGCACACACTGAAGCTGCTCCTTAAGGATCTCCTGAGCTATCACGTCAACTTCTGCTCAGTGCATGACAGCACACATGCAAACACAACCCCCCACCCCTTAAGCCCCCTCCTCCTTCTCATCCCTCTTTGCATTCACACCCCTATCTGAGTCAGACACAAACACAGCGCTCACAAAGCTCGGGTCTCCTTTATCGCACTGACTGCAGACACAGCGGAAAGATATGATCCAGTCACTGGGAGGCAGCTCACTTCCATTCAACAACTGGCCAGCGCTGCTGCAGCCTTAACAACATCTCCAGACTGTAAGCTGTGATTACTGTTAGAGGACTCTGTGTGAGTGTGCACAACTGCCCTAACAGGGGCTGTTATTTCTGAAACATTACTTGATGGTCGTAAGGGCTGTTTTGTGGGATTCGCATGATTGGTGATGCTCTCGCCATCTTTACATGGCTCCATTATGTCGGGATGGCAGTGAAGAGAAAGAAGTCTGAATATAGTATTAAATATTTGATCCAGACATTTTTATGGGCAAAAAAAACGTGTCTGTCATTGGTCTTCCAAACGGCTGACAGTAAAAGATTTGAGGATGTCTCGAGCCTTTGACATAAACACAGCAGCTCCGCATGTGTTTTTTCTCCCAGTAAGGAGAGAGGACAAGGGGATTGGAGGGGGGGGCTGATCTCAGCCTCACGACACTGAGCTCATTGTGAGGCTGTGGCACGCTGGGCCTGGGCCAGTGTCTGCCACTGATGGCTAATGCCGGTGTTTAGGAGTGCAAACACTCACCTCAGGAACCACTGCTGCACGCTGATCTAGCCGCTGCCTGAGTATCATGGCGGGACAAAAACCTCCACAAAACCACAGCGATGTAAACAATAGAACATGTCCTATGAATGTGGAGGGTTCTAAAAATCATGAGCACAATTATGCTGTTTCATTATCAGGAGGAAATAGAGCTGTATCTTATCCTCTCTGTGATGAACAAATGAACTATAATGTTGCTCAGGTACACACAGCATGATCAACCATCACCAAAGACATCAACTAGCAGTTATAAAAGATAATTGAGTAAATGGGCATCCACAGGAAATACTTGGGTATTTTTACTAACTTATAACTGCTAATTTAGGAGGGGTGGGAATCGCAGGGTAACTCACAATACAATACACGATACGTGGCCCACGATACTGATAATATCACGATACATGGATTCTCCGATCCCTGATATATTGCAAGACAATCATATCACACTCACTCAGTCATGAAGTAGTGTTGCGATGAGTCAAAATTGCAGAGCGCAAAATATTTGTAAACTGAAATATCGATACTTGGCGGCAGCCTATAGTGATACTTGTTTTGCATGAGTCAGGATGACGATATATTGTCATATCTATATATAGTACCACCTAATATTAACGATAAACTATGTGCACTGTGTGATGTCACAAAGGAATGAGGGCGAATAAGAGAGTTAAAAGTAACAGTAACCCTTTGCCCACCCTGAATAGGTGCAACTAAACCATTAGACAGGTGAGAGCAAGCACAGTTGGCACGCGCCCACGCGGTCCTGAGGAGAGGGCTAATCAGGCAACATAATTGAAAACACCTGTGAGGCCACTCTTCTTCAGTGTTGCGTCCTCCAGACAAATTCCACTTCTACTGTCAAGATTTTAATCCTGCAAATCAGCCATACATGCCACTATGACGCAACCTGGTTTTAAGGTTATAATGACCAACATCAGAGACACTTCCAAACCTGTATAATGACCATTCAAAGACGACCACATATATTTGATTTTCCAACTAAAATAAAGTAGCGGTTAAGTATCCCGTGTGGCAATTATGGGATTTGCTTCTGAGCACATTTGGATGGAGCAAAAGTGTTGGCATGAAACTGAACTATAATAACAGAAGAGAAATGTTAAGCGTTGCTGATGTTAAAGAATTCTTGGTGTCTTTCGTGTCCTTTTTGGCACAGAGAAGCTTCCAATAACTCAGAGGGGGCTTGCGATTGCTTATTAGTTTTACACCTCAGAGCAGTTAAACTTTAACAGGGTGCCAAAGGCGCTTTACTGTCTATTAAAAAGGAGGCTTGGGGGGGCAGGAACTCAGGACTGATCTTTCTGCACCTTCCAAACACAAGAAAACTATTTACAATGGATCAAAAGGGATTGGACACAGTCGCAGAGGAATCTGTCATTTAGATCTTAAAAGTTGAAGCAGTCAGTCGTTTTACCCATCCATTTTAGGGCACAAATGGGGCTGATTGTTCAGCCAAAGACCTACAAATGGAAACAAACTCGGTGGAGATCCAGGGTATTTTGTTTCCTACGTGGAGCATTTCAGAGAAGGAAAGTCTGTCATGAAATCGAATAGACAGATTAACTGTGTTTGACCAACACTGACAACAGGATTTAGATTTTTATTCCGGGTATCCATGCCATGAAGCTAACAAACTTGTCAAGAAAATCGTTAAGGAAATCAGATTATTTTAATACAGCAGGTGAAAAATAAATCAGAGGTGACAGGGAGTGTGGCAAGCCAACGGAAAACCATTGAGCACCAAAGGGAAAAAAGAACATAGTGAAGTTGATATATTTAAGAGAGAAGAGAGTAACAAGAAAGACAGCAGAGACATAAATCTTCTCTCGCTCATATTATTGTATAAATAAATGCTTGTCTGATACTTCCATCTTCTTTCCAGTTTCTGATGCAAAGAAAACAGCCACTAAGGGAAAGTTAAGACGTATCTGCGACTTTACGAGCGAGACTCATACAATACAAAGTCCACCAGACATCATTTCATGCAGGGTGACAACAACGAGACGGTATTTACTCTGTAGATCAACATCTGAGCATTTCAAAGGGGGACAATAAGCAACTTTAGTGGACTCCAGCAATCACAACAACTTAGAATTTTGTGGGGCGTCTTTATCAGATGAAAAGCTTAATTCTAACAAACAGAAGGGACATGCTAACTGGATGTTCAGCACACTTATCATCCTTGCACACTATCAAAACAGGCTTTCTATCTTTGGTCATGGCTAACAGATGTGTGTACCTCCATTTTGGATCCATTAAAGGTCAAACAGATGTCACAGGACAGATGTTAAATTTTATTGGAATGTGCTTGGAGTATGTAAATGTAAGTAAATCGAGCTAATGTAAGTAAAACGGTCGGTCGGTCAGTTTACAGTGCTCTGGTGTGCCTAGGAGAAGGTTCAAGCCGGGGTTCAAAAGGGCATCAGAGCCATTACTGTTTGTTATAGACCTCATTGGTGCCAGGTGGGCCACAGTTGCTGAGCCTGTAGCAGTGCCATATTAAACATTCCTGAACTCATTTGCTAACATTATAACACCCCTGACAGAACAGATTACCCTGTACAATAAACAGAAAATTTGAATTGTTCAAACAGGTCACTTAATCTTTCATCAATATGCTGCTGACATGAGAGATGGGCTGCTTTGTTCATTGTTGAAATGGACCTGGACAGTGCTTTGGGATAACCTCACTATGAAGAGATGGATCGAGCTGGACTTGACCTAACACCCTGATTAAACACCAGGGAGAGGCTCAAGAAGGGGGGTCTTTCCAGTGGAACAAAGACCCCCTGTTTCATAACTTTACCTAGGGACACTTTCGAGCTGTTGATGCACGTCCACTGTTGGAATCCATTGCAATGTGGTCATGACCGGTCCTTTAACAGATGTTTTTATTCAAGCAAGCGTCAGCACTTCCTTACAACACATTTCCAGATCTGATAAAATTAGCTTCTCGTACGTCAGTGAGTTCACATTGGCTAGGCAGCAAGGGCAATTATGTAAAATATCTGGAGCGGTAATCAATGACAGATGTGCAAAGAGCTGTAGAGGGTCTGCTCACACACCCCGTCTTTGTTGGGTAACACCTCATTTAACCTCCCATCTGAGCAGTGACTGGCTTCACAGCAAGGCGGAGGTAATTAACAGATCCCTGCGAGGTTTGGACGCCCTTCAGCCGTAAATATGATTCGCCTACGTGTTCAGCTCCAAAGGTCATAAATCAGAGGCAACAAATTATCTGCCTCAAGTGTACTTTGTTGTTCATATGGCAACTGACATCGCAGAGTCTAAACATGAGGTGTCAAAAGTCTGATATTAATGACTGAGATTTAATGAAACCATGTGAGATAACAGGATTGGGATGGCCAATATGTAGACCTGTAACGAGAAACATCCTGTCTATTTAGGGCGCTTTTCGCGCTGACTGTGCCCACAACCTCAGTTTCAGAGCACGTCTTACCAGCGCTTACTGTTGCTAGCTTACAAAAGTTGTCTGGCGGCACTGTTGGTAGTGACCGTTAAGTCTGTTTTAAATTAATCTGTTTATATTCAATTTATTCATGGAAATTTTACAAAGAAAATGTAAAACAATGGAAAGGAATCATGTCCTGTCATTAACAGCAGCCCTACACCTGGAAATTATACCTTTGAAAAAATTAAAGGATTAGCTTCTCCTCCGCCATTGTTGTTTACAAAGTTTATATCAGAGGTCCCACCGCTTCCTGATTTTGATTGGTTGGTGAGGGAGAAGTGGCATTGATGAGCACAGCAGTGTTTCGCGGCGTTTCTACAGCGTAAACGCTGAACTATATTGTTTTTGTATAGAAAATAAACACCGCCCTTAGAGGACACAGGCCCTTAATGTTTATCGGGACATGGGTTGCAACACTACAAAAATTCTGCTTTATAAATGTGAGTTAAAAATGGTTGTTGAAATTTTAAGAGAGCGGTGAGACTTCAGCAAATAGCTTTGTCCAAAGAAAACCCAAAGATAAGGAACTTACATAGAAAACAGAAATAAGACTGAATGTTTGGCATGTTGTCTTGGTCGAGGACTTGAATTACCCATCGATTTAATCATGAGTTGCTTATCAGCTAATAGATTAAACAATAAATAGTAGTGGTACTATACAGCACGATTGTAGGAAACTCTAGGGCATATGCTTAAGGTCAATAATGATTCATATTTGCACAATCTTTCCATCAAAATGATTGATTATCTTGATTTGTCTGGTATCTATTTTGCTGAATGAGCCAAAAAAATTCCTGTACGCTTATTTTATCTATGAACTGTAAATCGATTTATATAATTACAGCCACACGAAACCACCACCCTGATAAACAAATGCATCTATATCGCCAGCTCCTATCAGTATCATCTTAGCACGGTGATTATATCAGCCATTGTGTTTGTCTTTTAGTGACTTCATTGCCCACTTAAAGAAGAAGAGAAAAACCCACATTGATAATCTTTACGGCTGGAAATTCACTTTTATTAACCAGGTTGTTGAAATGCTCAGGGCCACAGCTGAACAGCAGCTGGCCTCCACTAATCTCCAACCTACAAACCTCCTTTTCAACCACAACACTCTTAATTCTTATACGACCACGGCTGGAAATGGGTTGGAGTAGCAGTGCATTAAAAATTGGAGGCCAGGCTGCTGTAGTCTGAGATATACAGTGAATACACGCAGCACTCTGAACAGCTCGGGGGCAGAGGTCATTGCTTCAACATATATAATAAACGCAGACATATGTTGGATTCAACGCAATTGTAATTGACAGGTTTCCCCGCCCTGCCCCCCATGCAGTTATGTCCACTCATGTAGAAACACAGTGTGTAGTGAACACAGGGTGTGAAGAAGAGAGGAGGTGACAACAAAAACTAATGGGATTAAATGACAGGTTGGCAAAGCTCCGCAACAGCTGCAGCCGAGCTACTACTGAAACTATGTTTTTGTTCTGGTACACAATCAGAGGTCAGGAAATAATACTATTCAATTAAGCATCTTTGGCCCACAGCTGAGAAAGTTAAACTACAACAAATAGAGATATGAATAAAAAAAATGTCTTGCCGTTTTGATTTATGATTGTACTTGTTGTGTAAAGAGGACAAAGTTATCATCAGGCTACTTGTTGACACGACCAAAACTTCCTCTGTGTACCAACATGTGGAGAGCAAAGCCTAAAATGACTGACAGACTGTCCAGTTTGTCACCACCCCCACTGGTCGGCCTTCGCAATCACACAAAGGACCTATTGTCGAGCACAATGGGGTCACCCTCTCTGTTCTCGCTGGTCTGATCCCAGTTAGTCACTGCCCATAGAGCCTGGAAAGTTGCCAACTACCAGGCAAGGATCTTTGAAGACATCGTTCTGCCTTTAGATCTAAGGCTCAGACATGAAATAAAACTTGATTATTGGTCACTTTAACTCCAAAAAATGAAACCTGAAGAAGTAACGGGTAAAGTTAAGCAAAAATGTTGAATGTCAGAGCTAAGGCATTATTTAAGGTGAGAGAGACTTCCTGGTATCACTACCCTTTATAAGCTGACTGCAACTGCATTTATAAGCGGGTCTTCCCGGGTCTGAAAAACCCGCATCAACGGCTAATTTCGGCGGGAAAGGGGTTTCAGACTTACCTTGCAGCATGCATCTGTACGCAGACTCTGAGATGGCGTAGATGTGAGGGGGCATTTCGTGTCTCTTTTTGCCCCTGTACATCTCGATGATGTTGTCTGAGTAGATGGGCAGGTTTTTGTAGGGATTTATGACCACGCAGAAGAGACCAGAGTATGTCTGCAAAAAGAAAAAAATGGTTGACTGTTCATCACACAGAAACCATAATATCACCTGTTCATATAATATTAGCACGGTGAATAAGAACAATAGGGACTTTTTGCACTGTCATTGGTTTAAAATGATGTATGAGGAGGAGGTTCATTATATTATACACTGAGTATGCTGAGTAAGACTTCTAATCTTTACTACTAATCTCTTTGGCCTTTTCGACTTTATTGGATCGGACAGCTGAAGATTGACAGGATGACATGCACCAAGGGACCGTGAGTTGGAGTAGAACCCACAGCTGATGTGTCAAGGGCTTCGTCTCTTTAAATGGGGCGCCTGCTCTACCTACTCTAACATTTTTGCATTTATAATTCTATCCTAAACTTCTCTTACTTTTTTATGTTAAAGTTTTTCTATGATTCATATTAGAGGCAGTAAAGTGGACATGACAGTCACTGACATTTTTATTAAAGCGAACAGTAGGTAAAGTGTGAACTGACACTGTAGGGTGCAACAGAGGGTGACACTGACATTTTGCCCTGTGGTTAAATTCAGTCAGCCTGCACATGACTCATGATATCGGTCTGACCGCTCGTTCATACCAAAGAGAAATTACGTCAAACTTGGTGAATGCCACAAATTCTCTTAAATCCCCCGAACACTGCGTGCCACTTCTGAACAAATCTGTTTGTACGAGTGGTTCTTGCATGAGGCCCATTGTGCAGTGCAGATTATGAAAACAGGGATCATGCCAGAAAACTGTGCACGGCTGCAGACGGCTGGCTCGCTGCCAAGTATCCTACAGTATTTAAGATTCCTACTCCACTCACTTATCCTCCTCACATGTGGAAATTCTCCATCTCCTCTTTTTCTTCATATTAAACCGGTGGAAAATGTACCCAGACAGTGTTCGGCTGACGACAGATATTCTTTAATCCACACAGTATATAGGTCCCTCAGCTGTATAATGCAGACAGACAGGCCAAGACAGGGTTAATCCCTGATATGTCTGCTGCTGCTGGAAGAATCCATTAACTCAGGAGTGTATGGGACACACAGTGTACAGTAAAGTCTGTGGGATTAGGGACTGGGATCAAAAATCATCATACCAGCAAAAACTTTTTGGGTGAATAAATTACAGCCGTCTATCCAGCCATGACCATGCTTTAAATTAACCTCAACCATCACGTCAAAATAGACCACTCTATTCCTCTCTCTCATCCTCATCATCCTGTATTAGTTGTACTAACTTTCCTTTCCTGCCTCTCTCCCTTTTCACACCTTTCTGCTCTGAGTGCTCGGCTCAGTTTAAAGCCACATTCTTTTGATTAAGTTGTCTGTGGCGGCCTGTGAGCTGCTATGAGGCCCCAAGGCCTGCTAACCCGACTGCTGACCTGGAACAATGGTGACATGACCAAAGCATGCTGTGGACCTCTGACAAACACATCACAACTGTCACCTGGCTGTAGGTTAAGACCAGACCATCACACATACACAACACATAACTATAGTCTGATACTGTGGAGCCAAAAGTCACATTGTCATGTTATGTTATGAAAGTGAACACATGAATCTCAACATAATAGTTCTGAATTGATTTATTCCATGTTGTTCCAACCTTCATTTAAATAAAGGTTTTTGTATAAATTCAAATGATTGTAATTAGCAAGCCAAAAGTTAGTAAAATTGGGCAAACATTTTAACCCTCTCAGACAATTACATGCACTCGTTTGAGGGATGTCACGAGGAGTGGTAATTTGGTGTCGTGGCCCACAATTTTTTGGAGTGTGTGTTTTTTTTACCAGATGGCCATGAAATCCCCCTCCCCACCTCTACAGTGTGCACGGATGCTTTAGACACAGCTCTGTTCTCGACCTCGCCGCATACAGATTTGTCACCGGCAGCAACATTGTTCACCAACACTTGTGACATTCACACCTTGCTATTTGTAACCACCTTCATGCGGCTCAGGATGTTCTACGGGGCTGCTGCTGCCATAATAACCCCTTCCCCAGCCCCCTGTGGTGGGCACAGCGCCAAGCAGACAGATCAGCGCTCCTGACCCAGCGTGGGCCACGGGTAGCGGGGAGAGGGATGACTCAGCTGGCTGCCCTTGACGATGGAAACCAGGGGGTATTTGGGGGATTAGGGGGGCTCTGAGGGCAAGGATTGGACCCCTAAAAAAGCAGGCAAAACAAGACACCAGCCAGCCGGAGTGTTGTTGTTTGTTTTTTCTTAAAATGCAGTTTACCCAAATGGTTGTCGAGCCTCAGGAAAAGTACAACCTCACTCAACAATGTTTCTGCCAGAAAGGAGCCCAAATAGTCAACCGAACATTAGTCAATGAGGAGATTCTCCGTCGACCAAGTTTTCATTGGTTGGCAGTCCTGTGTCCTGTGTGTTAAGATAAGTACGTGGATGTTTCCCATGTGTTGTTTAGTTTCAGCAGTCAGCAGAAAGTGTGCAGATAAGCTCAGGTTCACGTCGAGTGGTTTTGAAAAGGGCCACATGTTTACTGCACTGAGTGAATAAAGCAGCTGTAATGTTCTGCAACATTAAGGTCTACGGTTATTATTCACTAGTTAGTTAGCTAGTTAGCATCTACGAGCCAGGCTAAAGCCAATTTATTCAGCCAAAACAAACAAAGCTGCGGGGACGCAATATTCAACTGAGCTAAAGAAATGAACCAAATGTTCTCTGTGCTGGTCATTCGTATCACAGCCTCTGCTGTTAGCATTGTCATTTAAAGGCAGCTTAAATAATAATATATATTAAGTTAATTAAATGAATACTTTCTAGTTGACTAAATGCTTCAACTAACGGCTTGTAGTCAACTAAGACATTCTGTAGTCCTTTGTAGCTCCGTAGACAGCTGAACTACATATCACTCGTTAAGTACATAATGAAGGTTATATTGAAGTGATAAATGAGTTTGAGCTTTAAACCCACAACCCAGAGACACTATGCTTAAAAGAGGAGAACTCTGACACAGTTGAAAGTGTTCCCAGCCCTCCGGAAATGTCCAAATAAATGTCTGTGAAGAGACTAGTGCTTAGCAACAGGGCCTCTCTCAGTTAGAAAAGAGGAAACGTTTTCTGGGGTCTCTGCGATTGCATGAATTAGTGCCTCTAAATTCTGACATCACAGGGCTTCAT
Organism: Semicossyphus pulcher; assembly: GCF_022749685.1. Taxonomy (NCBI): domain Eukaryota; kingdom Metazoa; phylum Chordata; class Actinopteri; order Labriformes; family Labridae; genus Semicossyphus; species Semicossyphus pulcher. Next base: position 13,084,543 of record NW_027211681.1, read on the forward strand.
CCTGTCTTTTAAACTCTTAAACATGCTAGTATCTTTGTCAACTTCCCAGCAAACTGATGAAATGTTTATGCCTCACACGGGATATTTTAATTAATTCCAGTAGTTCCCAGACAGACCATGAAGCCGTCATAACTCAGTGTTTGCTCTAAATCTTGAGGTGCTCTTAATCTCACACTGATTAAAAATATGAACCTGTCATCACTATGTGCTTTTTGGGGGCTTACCACAGGGAGCTAACCTCATTCAAACAGCTCTGACAGCTGAGTGGAGTGGATTCTACCGGGGAAGCAACAAAGACAGTGTAAAGAAACTACAAAAAATGACTTGAGAAAACTGTAAGGGATTTCAGTTGGAGACATGTTTTGGCACTACCTAAAGCAGTGTATCTCTACTAGTGTATAAACAGGCAAGTTTGATGTGTGAGTCAGCAGAGAGTCTGCACCTCTACACAGCATAGATAAAAACCAGCCAACTGGCAAAGGAGCCACAATGAGTTGCAATGAGTTATAACCACTATTAGTCGTAATTACTGTGGCTGTGCGGTGTCATGGTTAACATGTAAATGGAGACCAAAAAATTAAGATTTTGAAGATAGATTTTGTGACTATGTTTCAGCAGTTAACAGAGGCCATTGCTCCAGTAAGAGGCGGGCCTTAAAAACAGAGAAACATCCTGCAGATGAAGGCAAATGAGTATCCCCATGAAGCTCTCAGCCTGGAGCGGCCGACCTTCCTCTTCAGGGTGTACACTCAGCAGCACCAGAGCAACAAAGGATGAGCATATAGTGGCCTGCTTTCAATTATAAATCACAGTGACATCATGCCTTCTTTCTCCTGAGCCACTGGGTTGAACCATATTTGGTCAACCATGCTAACCAGCATGATGTTTTTTATCCCTCACAGCTCAATGAGCAGCCATAACATTATGACCACCTGCCGAATATTGTGTAGGTCCCCCCATTTGCCGCCAAAACAGTCCTGACCCATCAAGGCACTGACTCCACTAGACCTCTGAAGGTGTGCTGAGGTATCTGGCACCAAGACATTAGCAGCAGATCCTTTAAGTCCTGTCAGTTGCGAGGTGGGGCCTCCATGGATCAGACTTGTTTGTCCAGCACATCCCGCAGATGCTCGATTGGATTGAGATCTAGAGAATTTGGAGGCCAAGTCAACACCTTGAACTCGTTGTCGTGTTCCTCAAACCATTCTTGCAGTGTGGCCGGGCACATTATCCTTCTGAGAGAGGCCACTGCCATTAGGGAATACCGCTTCCATGAAGGTCTGCAACAATGTTTAGGTAGGTGCTACGTGTCAAAGTAACATCCACATGAATGGCAGGACCCATGGTTTCCCAACAGAACATTGTCCGAAGCATTGCATTGCCCCCACCGGTTCGCCTTCTTCCCATAGTGCATAGTGCCTAACATATCCTACCCACTGACAGGGGCCATAGTAAGAAGATAATCAATGTTATTCACTCGACCTGTCAGTGGTCGTAATGCTATGGCTGATAAGTGTATGTTCAAGATTGCCCATTGGTCCATAAAGTCCTTGTTATTTTTTTCTTTAATGTTTTAATACCAACAAATCTGAAGCGTTGCCTTAACATCTACTGCCTCTGCTTGACTTTATAACAGCACTGTGCTCTGCTGGTCTGACTTAAAAGGTCACAAAATCCTCAGAAGCCGCACAGGAAAACATGCAGAGTTGGGAATGTTGCAGCAAATGACAAACAGAGTTCCTCATGCATGTAACTGAAATCTCTAAATCTTCCTGTTCATTAGCTTGTCAGTTGTGGACGTGTTTTAGCAGCACAAAAAAAACGGACTGTGAGTCAGATGAAAGGTTTGTCTGTAATAATGCAGAACAGCAATCACATTCAAAAGCTAACAGGAATTGGCTGCTAATTAAGCATCACTTTTGTGACACCAACCCTGAAAACCATTTCAGTTATTGGGGCAGGCAGCTGTTACTTATCAGTGAACACAAAGAACTCTGTGAAGGCGGTTTGGTTGTGACTCAGCACAGACCTCCCTGAGTTCAAAGATGATGACGCTGGGGTCACTTCTTTTAAAAGCCCTCTGAAAATACTGAAAAATACAAAGATGTTCTTTTAGAGAAGAGAAACTGAACTTGATCTCTATTGTGCTTTAGCTTGTCTTGGAAAAGGGGAGCGTTTTTAACAGCACATGCAAATAAGAGTCTGAAAGCAACTATACACTTCTGTGAGCAGGTGTGAAGAGATTCATAATAAATCATGTTACAAGATATTTCTTTGAAACTGTGTGTAAGATCACGGTCATGTAGAGGGTAAAGTCATCATTAATCCAGTTTTGCGGCAAACAACTTCTGCTCTCAGGAGATACAAGCAGACAAAGCAGCCTCTTGGCAGGGAGCCAGCAGTAGACAGTGACCACATGGCAGAGCTCTCACTGCTACACTTTGCCTGGTCACAACCCGAAAATACACAACATTAATTATGTAGGAGTTAACCGTTATATTTAGCTACAATACAGCAGGAGACCAGGGTTAAATATTTAACCAATCAAAGGACAGCGCCGCTCTCCTTCCTGGTTCACATTTCTGCATTGTAAATCTCTTTGCCTTATTTAAACAATCATCAAATTAGTAAATAAATCAAGAAAAATACATTGAAGTCAGTTGATTAACTGGATGGTCGTCTTAATCAATAAAGGAAATAATCAATCACGAAAACCTCTTGAAATAAACTGAATATCAGAGACAGTTTGGGTCCATAGAGAAAGAATACCTTGCATTCCTGTCTTTATATTATTATTCCACTGAGGGCCATAATGCTGGTGGTTTGGCAGCTCATCTACTGGATGATGTAATCAAGGCTCAAAAGCACTAAGAATAAAAAGTGTCTTCATTTACCTTCAGTTCATCATCACTTTATCCATAAAGCTTCCAAAGCAACTTTTAAATGGTACAGGCAGAAAACCACAAACGTGCAAACAAGCCTGAACACCTTATAAATTATCTCTGATTTGATTAGGAAAAAATATTTCTGACTGGATAATGAAACAAACCCTCCTTCTCACACTCTAACCCACCATGAGTTAAACATAGTTCAGCAAAGCTCATTTGATTCTTCGTGCCCGGGCCTCTAAGTGGGAACCCCTTGGCCCCGGCCTCCTCGCTCGCTCTCAGGTGGCCCACAAGCTCCGTGTCTGGGCTATTCCAGGAATGCATGTCGCTAAGTGGGTCATAATCTCAGGGGAAATCAGCAGCTTATGTAGGACACGATGGCTTATTCATTGAAGGAAATATGTTTCTTAGTCTCTTGAATACATAAGATATTTAGATGTTTTGGTTAGAATGGACCAGAACGATTTTTAAAGCATGTACATTTTACGTTAAGGATTGTAATATCAACAGTTTTTATTTGAAGACGCTGAAGGTAACTTATTCCTGATTTTATCAACCTCCTGGAGGAATTTGATTTCTGGGTATGGAAGAAGGTGATGACTTACATAGATGAGGCCAGAGTAGTAGCGGTCTTTGAGGTTGTGAAGCACGGAGGCTTCGTTTAGACAGGTAAGCTCCGCCATGTCCTCCACTTTGCTGAACTTTGGAGGGTTCATCTTCTGGATGTCGTCCTTGTTGACCACCGCTTTCTTCCCGTTCTCTGCCAGCTCCACCACCACCTCGTCTCCACGTTCCTCTCGAATACTGGCAGCCTCGAAGCCGTTGCGCTCTGATGGGATCCATACTAGCCTCTTGGCCGTCCAGTCAGCCTGTGCGGCCGGGTTGTAGACCACGGCGCGGTCCACAAAGAGGTACCGCTCCGGGTCCTCCTGCCCACTCCTCTGTGACATTGCTGCTGGAAACCAGAAGCAGTACACACACTAGGCCACCTGTAGGGAGGAGAGATGGTTACATGTTTATCTGACCAACATAAAAATTCTACAATTCAAAGCTACACTGCTGACTTGTGTCACATCGTTCACTGTATAGAGCAGAGATGAACACTGTTTTGTAAAAGGGTACTTTTAAAGTTTGTACTGTCACAGCAGGAAAAGAACATGTGTTATTAACAAACTGAAACTGAAGCACCTAAATTGAATTCAGAGGAATGTTTCTCTCCTTTTGAAAAATCCCAACTGTGTTTGTTGCTTTGGTTCATCTGTTGCACGAGCTATATGAAGGAACTTTTTCCTCTGTACATCTGTGGAACAGATTACATAAACTAAATCATTTTATTGGCTTTTGTTGCACTTGCAGCAGCATGGCCAGGTATCTTTTGTTGGCTCACCCCGATGTAACACCATACACAGTCCGCCTCAATAAAGTTCAATTAGTCCACTCCCATTGGTTAAAAAATGCCTTGACAGGCCCTGAAGCTGATCTTTGAGACTGTATTGCGACATCCCTCATTTAATGCCTGACTAACTGTTATAATGCCGTCCTCTGTGTGTAATAATGATGCAGCTGTTTACCCTGGTATAACGGATACATCAAAATCTCTGACTGTTGATCAGCATTTTGTACATTTCAGTTAAGGTATTGATTAAAGCTGTTTTCAATACAGCTGATGGTAAAGTGCTCAAAGGATGACGCAGCTTCTCTAATGGCCTCTAAACGCTGGCGCCAAGAAAACTTCACTGTAATCCATCATAAAATACAAAAAACCTCCACAAGCACATGGATTCATTTCTCATGTTTGCCTTGGTGACAATTTTAAATATTCCTGTTTCACTGAGTTCTGTCACAGCTTATCACTGTTATCCACTGTGGTCGCTGCTTTCCTGTCATAACTCAGCAGGGACTGATGATGTAATGTATGTATAACCTTTTATCAATGTACTATGAGAGGGAAAATGCTGCTCATCTAAAAACAATGAGCAATCTCTTTGTGCATATTCAGTAAGTGTATGCTTCATGTTCAGAAAAAAAAAAAGTGATTATAAAAAACAAGACTTGTGTCATAATGAGCATTTACAGTAGAGCCTTCTGAATCATCATATCTATTAAGCAGTCACAGAAAGAGCTACGGGAGCACCTGTCCGACCTGACCAAATGAGAGACATCTAAAATGAATAAAAATGTGCATTGCATTCTGTGTTTTAGTTGGATTTATTTGCTGTCTTTCCTTTGCTTTATGGCTTTGCAATTTTTTGTTTTACAGAAGAACTTGTTTGGCCCACACAGACTGTTGTGTGCTTCAAGCCCTTTACACCTCCATCCCTACGCATTTCCAACCCACATGTTCACTTACTTCACCATTTGAGTCTCTTCAATAGCCAAGTGAAATCCTGACTGTATTGTGTAATAATAACAACAGATATCTATTGTTTTCTGAACCAAAAACCAAAACCAACTTACTGAAAATGATTAGAGATTTTGTTAACTGATAGATAATTTATCAAACATTTTCTAGGTTTCAGCCTCTTGCTACTTTTCTTTGTCTGGATTGGATAGTATACTGAACATTGTAGGGAATTAAAGTGTTGGATAAACAAAAGAAGTACACTGAAGATGTCGATGTGGGGTTTAGGAGACAGAGGGGCATTTTCCACTATTCTCTGTTATGCCATAGACACAACGATTTATCAGTAATGAATATAATTATTAGTTACAGTTCTCTATTACTACAAAATAACTGGTTATTTCATGCTTCCTCTTTCATTCAATAGAGGATTGAATCACACCAACACTAATATAAGCACATACTTCCACACAGTGAGATGAAAACAGCAGAGCAGAGTCACTTTGTAATACTTGGCACTTGATGCCTTCAACAGCTGATGCACGTCTGAATGTTTGCCATGACAGAGAGCTTGCTTCTTATTAATCTGAGACAAGATCAGCTGATCGATGCTCGGAGATATTTAACCTAAAATCAAGTCCCATGTTTAACTCAGGCGCTTGTTAGAAACGAATCTGGGTCAGGTCAGGGGATGGGGGATCAGTGTGGCCGCTGGCTGTCGTGTCACTGCATCCCCTGCATAACTTTCATCCCTCACTCAGCACTGCACCACGGGGATACAACGCATACTACACCTCTGGTATTATATTTGAACAAATGAAGGATAAGAAAAAGCAGTTAGCTGTGAGAGTAGCTCGTGGTGGACTGATAACGTTACCCTGGCTGGGCCAAACAGCTGCATCGGCTAGGTTAGCTTACAAGCGTTAGCTAAAGTTGGCGTGCTGTGCATATCCCACCCGCTTGAAAAGATGCTTGCAAGGACTCTGATTAACCACCTAAATATCAACAATTGGGGGTCTATACTGGCACTTCTGTTACTTAAAACAATTACAAGGTGAACAAATATTCCAAATCAGTCTAAATCCAATGCAATTGATAGTTTTAGAGATGAATTGAGCAGAATCCCATCATGGGTGTGGGTGGCTCAAAGACGTCTGGGTGGGGATAAAAGCAAGCGGACAATGACCACCCCGTTTCACGCTAGCTTTTACAGATTTAACTTCTAAAACAATTACCAATGGCAAAATATGCATTTAAGATCATATCCGACTGTTACAAGTAGCACGTTCCCTCTGTGGCGCCGGCTAACGTTAGCAGAGCTGCTGGTCCTCCATCATTGAAAAGTCATGGCACAATAATCCGCTAGCTAACGGTAACCGTTACAGCCGTTACACTTGCATCCTCACTAAAATGACCGGACCAGGCTTCTCTGTTCAACTTACCGCAAACAATAGATGAAGAAACCCTTCCCCGGCGTTTATTAGTGTTCAATAGATAAATGCAATAATCCTCCAATGCGTGCGAAAATAGTCCCTTCTTTCGCCCGCTCTCTCATCAGTGGTACTCCCCCACCATCCAGCACCCTCTCAACCGAACTTTCTCGCCGGCCAGGCAGGGAGGATGCACCGCACCGCCGCACTCCTTTTTTAGGGCAACGCCCACAACACAAATCTGGAATCTGATTGGCTCTCAAAGTCTGATGCCTACGCGCGATTGGTTCAAATTAATTTCCATCCCGAAACTTTGATAGTTGACGACTGCCGCCCAACATATCAACACCTGCCAAGCGGTGGATGGAGCATAGGCTTCACATGGCTGTAAGATATTTAACTTGTCGCTGACATAAAGAACGACTTTTTAAACAATGTGAATACATCTACATTTGTCAATTTCATATACATACACGATCAAATAGATTATGGATCCAAGAACTGTTGACTCTATACCAATGTCTATACAGTCTATGCTCTATACCTAGGTGAGACTGGGGAACTTTGCAACTCTTTTTGCATTTCTCTCAGTCATTCAGAGACTATTTGGACAAAACCAGCCAAATGTATATAGGCCTAGCCTATATAAAACTTCTGTCTTCTAATTGCCATTTACATTTAGAGATGATGAATGATTTAAACATATCAATCACAATATCTATTTAAATGGAAGAAGTCAGATAGGCTATTACAACCAACACCAAGTTTTTTCTTATCTGCAAAAAAAATAGTCTAATGTGTCTTCTGTCCCTCTGGTGGGTGGAAGGTCTAAGTGTGCATGTGCAGTATTAGTGCCATTTCTCTAGCATGTTTATGGTGGGAGAAATAAGAATTCTCATCTGTCCCTTGTGGCAACAGTCCCCCTACGGCAGATATGTTAAAACATTTTAAACATCATATCCTACACTACATCATAACTTGCATAGTTTATTTCCTTGCATTGTTTATTCTCCTCTAAAATAAGTAAATTAAAAAACACTTCAATTGTGTAGAACTCATAAAAACATATTTAGATTTAATTCTTCTAACACAATTTTATGAAATATGTCTCTCCGGTTATGTGTTTGTGCTTCAGATTTCACACTGGAAACTCATTTCATTGTGTTAAAGTAGTGCCCTCTGCTGCACAAAGACAGCTATTACTACTGCTGACTGTGCCTCCATGTAACATACTGTGGATTAATAATGACGAGCTGCAGAAAAACAAAACAAAAACAGAGGTTGATTTGTCAGTATACATCCAAATAAACAAAACAAAACAAAACAACAGCACAGAGAGTAAAGCTTCCTGTCTGAATTTATTCTCTATCTGATATTATTATAGTTTCTTACACTTGATTCACTAAACTTGCTTGACAGAATTTAGGATTAGGCAAAGCTGTCATAAACTCTTGTCATTTGTAAGGTGTTTTTTTTAAGTCTAGCATGTATTAACATTATTCTGCTTATCCAACATTGAAAGGCCATAGCCATATATTCTAGCTGCCAATCTCAGTTCACACTGCAACTTGTAACATATTCAGGCATTGAAAAATGCAAAATCACACACCACCAAGGTCTTTCTGTCTAACAGGAAGTTTTTAGTAAGTCCTTGTCCTTATGCTCAAACCAAAATCTTAATAGAGAAAAGTTGCTCCTTTTGCTCTCTTTCTCTATTCTTTCATCTACAGAAACACATGATTTCACTTTTAAACATCTTTGTGTCTCCACAAGAGATAATTTGGCACAACCAACATTTTCCTGGTGGAAAAGCCGCGCAATGCATCTATTAGTAAAGGCAGTAAATTGGCTCCCACAAACTATATCTGGCCAAAAGAGCCAGAGAGCTTCTGTTAAATGATACTGAGGTGAAGCGGTTGTCATTGCGATGATCCTCGCTCAGGTAGGTTACTTTGGGTCACAAATATATTTGATAACATTTCCCAAAGAAGCATGAAGGAAGGAAGTTTGGTGTCAATCATGGATTAATCAAAGTCTATAGCCGTTACATTAAATTAGTATTTAAACTGGCTCATTCATGTAAGATATTGTTGCTCAGTCCCATTTGTGCCTCTCATGTATTAGAATACAAGTAAGCCTACCATTTGACGCATGCTCTGACAAAGTATATTGAAACATTGTGTTTCACAGGATTGAATCAAACTTCAGTCCTTTATTATTAGTTGCTATACTTTTAGACAGGCATGAAATGAAAATGCCATTGGCTACTTGTTGGTGAAACCCAGCCGAAATGTTCTACCTCTTAGTAGGAAGAGCTAAATGAAGAAAAACTTTCAGCTGCATAGGAGATTTGTGCATTATCTATTATAATTTGAATTAAAAAAAACTGTCAGACTCACAATGCAGTAAAAAGAAATATATATACTTTTACTAAGTTATTCCAGACATTCTTCATTCATTCTCAGATTTGACTGGTTTCCACCCAATTTTGCTTCTTTTGATAACCTTGGGCTGGGGAAAAAAGCATTGGGCTGGTAGATGAAAAGTTTTATGCTCAAAAAAAGATTTTGTGCTTTCCACTCACTCATTGTTGACCCATCTGATTGACATGAGTTGTATTCAATCCTATGAATAAAGGAGGACCTATTGACTTTGACGTCATTAACATTGACAATGTGAAATTTTCTTTTTACATTTCTTAAATCAGAAATACTAATTTAAAGCTCCTGTGAGGAGTTTTTTGCTAGTTGTGAAACTGAAATTAATTCTGATGTCTAGATATGACCTACAAAAGCAAACCAGACCATCTGCTGTAAGTCACATTTGATCAATTAATCAATGCCTAAATAATGCCTTATTTTTAATATTTGGCAGTTTCATTCCTCCATAATCCTATAGTTTTTAAATAAGTTGGATTTTGGTGTTTTAGTGTCACATTTCATTGCAGTATTTGATCACTTAATTGTGGTTTTGCCACAACATCAATTTGTGTAGTTGTTTACAGCACTCTTTTTGAGTTTGCGATAGAATATTTATCTAACATTTTATCTTTGGTTATTTGATGCAGCTATAAAGCTCTGCGTGCTTATGATCTGTTTTCTATTGCGTATGAAATGGTTTTACACGGGTTCCTTGCAAGGTAATGATTTGGGCTGGTTTTGAGTTGTAACTGGGCTGGAAACTGTCAATCTGATCTGGCAACACACATTACTACAATTACTGGACTCTGATCGTTACAGTGTGACAAATGATCTGACTGCACATGCTGATCACATCCGATCTCCGTTCAACAAACGACCATTTTAAAAGTTATTTTCTTCTCCTCTTGAGGACAGACCTGACAAAGCTTGCATTTTTACTTTTTACAAATCACGGTGGACATGTTCTCCATTGTCCCCAGGTGGGACAACCCCGAATTAGATCTAACGACGCCACTAGCTTCGATCCGTTAGCCTCAAGCAGAGATGAGGAGTATGCTACAGAGTTCTGCCGGTAAGCTCACTTCTTTCCAACCCTTCAATTTTTAATAATTAGGATGAATACTTTGTTTATTTAACTTTCTGAAAAACAAAGTTACAAAATGCCTTACATAAATTAAACTGAGCAAACACATTGATAAACATGGAAATGGAGACAAACTGTCAGTTAGCAAAGCAATTATTATAGGGACAATTTCAAAATTTTAATAATAACAAAAAAAAATACGTTTAATAAAGCAAACAGACAAAATTACATAATAGGTTAAGAAAAGCCAAACTGGTTCATGATGAATTAGCTAACTTGACAATGTTATTCTCAAACTTTTCAGCCGAACCAGCTTTTATTTAAATCATCACTTGAGGAAGATTTCACTCAGCTGGCGCTGGATTCATGAGGAGCTTTTCACAACTTTTGTCAGATAAGAAGTATTACTCGCCAAGACCAAGGACATAAACACAAAAATACAGATGTGTGTGTGTTTCTGTACCATTATGAGTCTTTATGCCCTTCTTTTAATATATTTCCTTTCTGAAATGCTTATTTGCTAGTTTGGCCTTTATGAGAGCAGTCTTCATACTTTCACCTCATGTGCCCTTATTGCTCAAATTATTTGACACCAAAATGTCTCATGTTACCTGACGTGTAGCAGACAGTAGAGGGCAGCAGCAGTAAAGGTAAAGCTTTGCAGACCTCTAGCTTGACAAAGATACTGTTGAGGTTATTGGACAGCTTTCTTTTGCTAATGTTTATCACTTATTCACATTTACTATATACACTGTATGTTACATAGTGAAACTATAATTCATCCAGTTTTTATAGTACTTTCTAGATTAGCCACAGAGGCATCAAGTAGGCTAACCATGAAATGTACATTTGTCCTCTTAATCTGTGTTCACTAACAGTATCACTTCATATACTTACTGCTTATGGATTTACACACAGATTCATAAATCATAAGTAGCAGACTGAGAATATTTCTTTCTAAATTGTATGTCACATACCGAGCACTGGCAGAGCTTGAGTGACAGATGCGAGATGTCTGAGTGAGTTATTTCATCTCGTCTTGACGAGTGACAGAGTGACACCCTTTGGTGTGGTGCATTTTGCAAAATGCTGCGACAGCTCCATCTCTCAATTGTTGCCTTCTCCAGCCGCCTCTGTGGCATAATAGACCTGTCATCAGCATCGTCCTCCACCATCCCTCTTCTGCTTTTGTCTAGACAGCAGTTTATCAAACATCTCCGTCCTTTTTTTTCTTATTCTTTTTTGCAAGCGCAGATAAGGGATGTCAAATGTGCCGTGGCAGATTGGGTAAAGATAAATGTTTGACCTCCTTAGGCGCTGCCTTCAGTTTTCTGCACAATGATAGATTGATGTGCTCTATTGGATCTTGCTCACAGCAAAAATCTCCATCTAAATAAACAAGTTCTGTTTGTTGTTGAGCTTCTTCAGAGGGGGAAAATTATTTTATTTCATGTACAAAACGAAATGATATTTTCTAGAATCAAAAGGAGTTTTTTTTTTTATTTGCCTCTCATTTTCTTTCTGTAAATTTTAATTCTCAAAGCAAACAAAATTCTACAGGAAGCAGGTGAAACAGTCTGACCTCACTTGTATACTTTCAATACTTCTAACACAAAACTGAGTAGACTCCAGCTTGGCCCAGTGCTCCCATTGAGATCAAGAAATGCTGAGGTCCTGTCCACATCATCTTTCAGGAATTTGGGCATTTTAAACATCTTGATGGGAGTCTGTTTACATTACACTTTTTATAGGCTTTTTATGGGTTAACATAAACATTTTAGTGATCTGACTGTCGGTGTCAGGGGGAGAATTTCCTGGGGTATTTGGTGGGTTTATATTTGGGGTATATGATTCTTATCTAGTACACTTTTTGTCAAAGTCAACACATATCTCATTACAGTCTGCTTGTACATGTTGTACATTGCTCTGCCTCTTTAAATGGAAACAAACAAAGTGGTCTGAGCAAGCCACATAACAGGATTCCAACTAAATAGCAACAGGTAGTGCAGGAACTGACCTTTGACCTCTCCCTCCGCAGGCTTCTCTCCTTCTTCAATGTCCTCGCACATAATCGAAGCTACACTGTTATGCTGATGAAAATTGCTTTCTCTATTGAGGCAAAATTGCTTGTTATTAATTAGTTGTTAAAGTCATTTCCCTGGCAATGCCCGTCAAAACATTTAGGGCTGGGCCTTTGATTGTTTATTTCTAAAATCCTCTGTTCAGCCTCTGACTGAAAATGACCCGTTCAGAACCGAATCAGATCTTTTGCAGACACTTTGTGGTTCTGAATAAAGTATTGCAATTTGGGATTTAATTAAATTTGACAGTACATATTGACAGTAATGACACTCTGATCTATTTCCTGTCCTACTCCAGGTCCTCAGCTTCCTCTGTACCCAGGAAACTGTCTGCTGCAATGTCCAGGGAGAGTTTGTGGAGAAGCAGAGCCTACACTTTGTGCCTGACTGTATGTATAGTTTACTGATACAGAAACACACACACATCTCTATTTCTGAGTTTGTGTCCTGTGACCATTGAAGTAGTAGGTAGGTAGTGTTTTTAGTTTTTTTCTAATTATTTTAAGTTTTTTTTAGTAGGGAATATGAAAGATTATTCTTGCAAAAGCATAAAGAGAGAAAATAATGGATAGAAAATAAGAAAGCAAGAGAAAGTTCCACCAGCGTAGTTTTCATCAATAATTGCACCTCCTCCATTGCTCTTCTGTCACAAGGCGTCCCCCAGGGTTCTGTGCTTGGTCCTCTCTTGTTCACCCTCTACTACATCCTCCCCCTCAGTAACATCATACGCAAACATGGTCTCCATTTCCACTGCTATTCCGACGACGTCCAGATTTACATATCCATCACCACAGCAACTTGCTCCACTCTGACCAACTGCCTCACTCAAATATAAACATGGATGCAAGCAAACTTTCTCCAACTCAACTGTAAAAAATCTGACATAATAATCATCAGCCCCAAATCCCTCACTAAAACCACCCACAACTTTTATTATTATTATTATTATTATTATTATTATTTTATTTAAAATGTATGTTGTGTTGTCTTTTTGCACCAGGTCTTGTATTATTTGACAGGGTTATGAAGCTACAGGCTACTTGAAGGCACAGGCACAGTGAAACCAAAGTCAGGCAGGTGAAGATCAAGTATGTTTCTGAAGTTACTGGGAGGTACGAGTGCTTTGATTTTTAGGTGACATTGTATTTTAATCTGCTGCATGAACATCAAAGACAGTCTTTCTGGACGGTTCTGGTCCGGGGGGGTCCTGGAGCTTTGAACTAGTCACTGGAGCGTATTTAATATGAGAGTGCTGGAGCAGCAAAGATGAGAGATTGCAATTTTCCAACAGCGCGGTATCAATATGAATGTTTATTACATGCTTCAGACGGGCGAGTTAAACCAACTTTACCGTATAGAAGGCAGTGGTGGGTGTTGTAATCATCACTAGTGTTGAACCTGAGGCTAGAAATGAAATCGAGGAGTCTCTGATTGGAGGCAGCAGCGTGTCAGTATTTGAAGCCCCTGTAAGCATCTCAGTCAGAGAGATGTTGATTTGTCTCAGTACAAAAGGCCAGGCATCTGTTTACCAACAAGGTTTTCTACTATATTTTATTTCCAGGTAGATATCCTTTCGTTTCAGTATTGGAGATTAATATTATGTCTCTAGATCATGACACTGGCCCTGAATTTGTTTTATTCTAGGTTAAAAAGGAAATCTTGCAGTGCATAAAAGCTGCATTCATTGATCATTTTAATCACTTTGGGGCAGCAGAACAGGCATTACAGACATCACCTAATGAAGCTAAGGCAGTGACAATCAATATTTATTAACAATGGATCAAAAGGCTGTGTGTAATGTGTAACAGGTCGTTTGTAGCAACAGAAAATTATCGCATGACTCTGCAGTCTCCTTCAGCTCTATGCAGCATTATAGCTCATTTTAGTTCATTGTTTTATTTTCTCACCTGCAACTGTAGTGTTTTAGTTCCCTTTCACTTAAACCCACAGCACACAAACAAGTTAGACACCTCCTGGATGGTTTGGGCAGTCAGATTTTAATCAGTCTTAATGACTTGTTGTCTGCTTTAACACTTTGCTTTTTTGAATAAGTATTAAAGTATTTTTAGTTTCTTTTTGACTTATTGGCTAAAATCAGTAACATAAAACACAGTATCGTCTGCATAAGGACGAATAATATGGCACCAGCACTGCTATTTGGTGACCTTGAAGAAGTACTGACTATTTCAGCTTAGGTTTGTAGTCTCTGTCTTTACTTGTATTGCAAACTAGGTACAAAAAATATGCAACCTGTCATGTATGAACCTTGTTTAGTTATGTTCTGTTGTTCAGATATCATTTCCTGTTTTTACTGTTTGTCTCGTGTTGATCCACTTCCTGCCTTTGTGTGTTTTCCTGCTTGATTATTTGCCCTGCCCTTATTGTTTTCACCTGCTCCTTGATTGTGTCACCCGTGCTTGATTACCTTCACCTCCCCAGTGTATTTAGTCTTCGTCTTCCCGTCTCTGTGCCAGTTCGTCTTTGTCTATCTTTGTGAAACCTTTATTAACTTTGTCAACCATGATCCTAGTTTCCTCGAGTCTCCCTGTTATTTTCACCTGTTTAGTTGGACTTTGAGTTGGACCTTGTTTTGGATTTTGATCCCTTTTTGTTTATACTCCAAACGTGACACAACCAACATTAAAAAAAGGCCATCCAAAAATATGTGTGCAAAGGATGAAGGAAGACACATTTGGCTGACTCGGATATTCAGCTGTATTTATTAAGCCTACGTATGCGGCCAAAGAAAAGGAGTGGGGTGAGGCGGCAGCTGCTTGCAGGTAATTCATCCTGGTGCATGAAGGGACTACCAACACAAGTCCGAGAGCAGGAGACTTCTCCGTAAATATTCCATGCACTGAGGAATTAATTGATTTACTTGTCTACATTTATCAATAAATATTGATGAGATGGAAATACCAAATGCGAGGGAAGGTATGTCTATAATAAGAATAATAGTTAATAATAATAATAAATGTTTTGTGATGTGTCTCTAAAACAAAAATAGATAACTACATCCTCACTGGATGTGTCAATGTGTCAATATGTACATAGTGTGTGTAATTCTGTGTGTGTTGGGGGTGGTGGCCGAGTCCCTTGACCCTCTCTCTCTCTTCCTCTTTACCTCCAGATCTATCCACCCCCCCTTCTCTCCCTCTGTCTCTCCGTCTTTCTCCCCACCCCGCTCTCATTCCATCAGGTTCTCCAGCAACGCACACCACAGCCTCCGAACGCCTCATCTTCTTCAGTGGAGCGAGAGGATCAGAGAGAGGGGGGAGCAGAAGTGACGGGAGAGCAACAGCAGCATCACTGACAAGCATCTCCCTTACTGGGGGAGAGAGGGAGAGAGAAATAGAGAGAGGTGGGGAGAGGAGAAGTGGAAGAAGTGAAGAGAAAATAAAAGAGGAGAGGGAGACAGAGCAAAACAGTGAGAGGAAGAAGTTTCTAGCTGGACGGAGGAGAAGCGAGGGAGAGTTTTGGGTAAAAGAGTGTGGTGGGTGGCAGTGGGGGTTTGGGAGCTTCATTTTTCCTTCTCTTTCATCGGCTACGAGCACTGCCTCCCTCCTCTCTTCTCCTTTCCCCTCCTCCTCCTCCTCCTCCTCCTCTTTGCTCCTCTTCTCATCCCGACTCTCCTCTCCCAGCTCCCGCCGTGGGGTCTCAGCTCTCTGTCTCCCTCCCCCCCTCCCTTGCTCCCTACCTCCCCCGGGCTTTGCTGGGAGCCTCCGGGCTGCTGCGCCGCAGGAGGATGTCTCGCAGGGAGTCACCACCTCCACCTCCGCAGCTGCTGGGAGTGCGGAGAGGAGACGTGGACTGCGATGATCGTCCGGAGCGTGCCGAGCCGCTGACCGACGCTGAACGGGAGATCATCCAGGACACGTGGGGGATTGTCTACAAGAACTGCGAGGACGTGGGGGTGTCCGTGCTCATAAGGTGGGTTTCTTTCAACCTTTGTTTGAGTGTGTGAAAACTTTATCTCTAGTCTGAGATGCTTAAGTTTAACGCTTGGTGTGTTAATGTAAGGCCATCTGTTCAGTCTCTCTACTGTGTCTGTTTGGATGTAGAAGCTTTATTCTCACATTTAATCCAGGAACTCTTTTCATTCTTGGTGATCACCTCTTAATTCAGTATGTCCTTAATATGGAGAGGTTGGGAAGGGAAGTGATCGGAAATGAAGGTCACAATAATGCCAAGAAAGAGAGAGGAATATAAACTACAAACCTTAAACAATAAAATCTGCAATGTTTCAGTAAGAACAAACTCTCAAAAAAAATCTGAAAATGTAACTTTTAAAGGTCAATTTGATTGTTTATTGTCGGCTGAAAAATAAGATAACAACAGGGCCTTTCTGTGTGGGGTTTGCATGTTCTCCCCGTGCATGTGTGGGTTCTCTCCGGGTACTCCGGCTTCCTCCCACAGTCCAAAGAAATGCTCTTAGTTTATTAGTGACTCTAAATTGGCGTGAGCGTAATCGTGAAAGGTTGTCTGTCTCTCTCTGTCAGCCCTGTGATTGACTGGCGATCACTCCAGGGTGTACCCCGCCTCTGGCCCAATGACAGCTGGGACAGGCTCCAGCCTGCCCGTGACCCTGAACAGGATAAACGGTATAGATAATGGATGGATGGATAAATAACCTTGTCCTTTTAAACACTGTCCCTCCTTGTTGCTGATTTTTATTTAAAAAAATACAGAGATCACACACTTTAAATGTGGTTAAATTGACTTGTTGCTGATGATGTTTAATACAATATCCAATATTTCAAAGTCAGAAAGGGAAAAAAGGCAAGTCGGAATAGTGCATGAAAAGTAGATTGATATTAACAGTAGTTGTTGTAGGAGTCAGTAAGGTTTGGTATGAACTTATATTATAGTACAGTCATGAAAAATGTGACAGTTGTGATAGAAACGACCATCAGATTTAACTGATCACATTAAATAACTATATATAATGTAAAGTTAACTACAAATACTATGACTTATTTTTTCAACAAGTATTTGTATTTCAAGTATTGCGTTGTTGTCAGTTACATGTTTTGTCCCCATATGACATTTTGTCACACATACGATTCACAGCTTACAGTGGGAGAGTATCTTGGGTTGTGTGGGCATGTTTGTGAGCACAGACTGAACCTCCAAACAATCATCTAATATCTGCAAATCCCTACCAAGCCCCTGTTGACCGTGCTCGGCTGGGTTCACAGTTAGGGCCAGGGTCCGAAGTCATGTGACCAAACAGGCCCAAAACATCTTTTCCCAACATGCACATTACAAAGCGCTTGGCTGTAAATGATGATACTTAATTTCATGCTCTCAGAGTGAAGAACTAGAAAAGTAAATTATTTTGTGTTATTCATGTGTGAGGGGAGCCAGCAAGAAGCGTAAAGCCAAAGTGTTTACTCTGTCTGCCATCAAGTCAAGAAGAGAATAAACTTTTTCAGCGTGCACGCCAAAGAACAACTCGTCTAAATGAATGAGCTGCCACATGTTGCAAAATTCTTTAATCCTGACAAGGCATGCTTCGGCACACTTACAATATAATGGATCACATGAGAGCTTGGCAGGGTAAACATGAGGCCTATAATCTGGGAAGCAGTTCTGACTATTTTAATATCTCATCTGTTACCTGAACCTTAAAGCTGCTGTGAGGAACTAATGGTTTGTGTTGATTTTGGCGCCCCCTGTGGACAAAGCCGTACCCTTATCTCTTTGCTGATTTTGTCTGTACATGCCTAAGTGTTGGTTTTCAACAAAAAATCTCTTCCTGCTTTCTTTAACAGTCATATATATCACTTTAAATTTTTGCCCTGGAAAATGTAAACAAAGGCAGCGTGCAGTTAAATGCTTTGTCTGACACCCACCCCCCCGTCAGCAGTTTCAGGCACTAAAAATAACTATATAGAAATAATCAATCCTGTCGCTGATGGTCTGGTTTGCTTTTGTAGCTCATATAGAGTCATCAGAATTCATTTCAGTCCGTTTCATAACCATGAAAAAACTCCTCACAGGAGCTTCAACAAATTCTTTTTCACCTTCAAACAAACGTTATGATCTGTGATCAAACACAAAGGGTGCACCCAGTGTGATAAATTTCAACACATCTCTTATTATTGTGTGTCAAAATGCACATTATATAAAAAGTATTGAATTGGACAATTGATTTAAATTCCTGAATTTTCCTAAAGAGCGGCTGGACATCCTGTTTTTTAATGTGGCTAACTTATCACGTTGCTGAAGTGATCTAGGGGTGTACTCAAGGGTGTGTTGGTACGCTGTGACATCACTGTGGATGTGGTTACTGCTACAACAGACTTAACACTCTGAACCAAGTCGTTGCTTCTGATTCTGATTCTCTAGTTTTTATGAAGTCCCACTTTACACCGTGTGTTGAGGCAATACACCTGTTATGATGCCATATTTTTTGAGATTTTATTGTTTAATTACAGGAAACAAATACAATAATTAAGCACACAGAAATGTATTGTTTACAGTAATTAATGCTGCTTAGCATCAGCAGGGGTCAGCAACAAATACTTTATGCAGTAAACCTAGTGATAACGATCAACACACGCACACACACCATGTTCTGTACCCATTCCCTCAACCTCTCACCAACGACTGAGCTGTGACACGTGTAGGGAAGGAAGGAACATCATATTCCTCTCATTAAGATGCTGGAGAAATACTTCATAGTGCACTTCTCACTCCGCTGTCAGACACTTGATGTCTTTGAGGTTCAAATATGAAGAATTTGTGCTTCAATGTATGCATTAATGTTTTCTTGAGTAGAATAATTGCACAGAAGACAGTTACTGCCTCATTAATTGTCATCTTATGATAAACTGTAAGCACCTTGTACTTATATGCTCATGCTCAACCATTGCCACTTCTTCTTAAGTTGTCAGATGTGTTCAGAAGCATAAAATCATTTGTTCAGCAGCCTTATCTTCAACTGGCAGTGATTCTTAGTGAAGCGTCACTGCAGAGAGTCACAGGCTGACTGGATGTAACGTGGCTTGACTGTGTTTTTTCCAGCTTATTCTTTGTTTTTTTTTATATTTCAAAGAAGAAAAGCGTTCATTCGTTTGAATGTCTCCGGCTAAATTGTCTCTCAGAAAGCCCTCAAGGGCTTGTTAAAATGGACAGCCAGTTGTAGCCAAGGAGACTGATGCGGGTGAGACAAACTGATTTTCGTTTTTTTTGGGTGACGATAATCCCTGAGGGAGAGTGGAAGGGGCAGAGAGCATCGTGTGTGTGTGTGTGAGACGAGTGTGTCTTATGCTCTTATCTGTGGATGACAGCAACAAACTTTGGCACTTAAATGTCTCCCTCTGTAACTCCTTTCAAATGTTCTATGTAGCCTGTCTTTCTTTCCAAATCCGCCGTATTTTCTTCTGCCTTGTTGAAAAGATGACACTCTTCATCCATTCAGATCTCAGTTGTTAGTAATTACCGTCAAATTCAATTTTCTCAAACCTGTCAACCACATTATATATCACACACATTTTGACTACTTTGAGCTCCTTGTAGCCAAAGAACAACACGACACGCACAATGCAGCTATGAACTAGTAGCTCTGCAATCAATGGCTATTTTCACTGTTAAAAATCACACCTAGCACCATTCACAAATACAAAACCAGTCATGAGCTTCAGTCTGCATTTTCAGGTATTGATTCCACATTCTAGGCCTTCTGTTAGAAGTGATGAAGTCCACACAACTCTTTTGCTTAAAGGGAATAGTAACACATGATTGGAAATGTGCTTATTGACTCTCTTCCATACATAAATCCATACCACTCCAGTAAATAGGAAGCTACAACTTGTATTTAGGACTCGAACCAAGGGGAAACAGCTATCCTGGCTCTGTCCAAAGATAACAAATTAAAACTAGTAACACACTACTTAAAACGTCAAATGTTGCTCTTCAGTAAAACTATTTCTTAGCTTTGAGCAATTCACCTTATTAAGGCCATTTTCCTGTAAATGGAAATGGACTGTACTTATATAGCGCTTTTCTAGTCTTTGTGACCACTCAAAGCTGCTTTTACACTACATATCACATTCACCCATTCACACACTGATGGCAGAGGCTGCTACGTAAAGTGCCCAACTGTCAATCAGATACCACATTCATACCCGTTGGCTATGCCACCGGGAGCAATTTGGGGTTCAGTGTCTTGCCCAAGACACTTCGACATGTAGCCTGATGGAGCTGGGGATCTACAAGGGGATCGAACCTCCGACCTTCCGATTGAAAGACGACCAACTCTACCACTGAGCCACAGCCGCCCCAAGTAGTCTTGGGCCTGTGAAGCCTGTGAAGTCACGCTTGGGACGCTTACTCCAGGTTGAATGTCATGTCAGCATGTCAGAAAAATGTAAACACTTCCCAATTCACAGGAACGGAAAAGCAGTTGGATGGTAAAAAAAACAGAGACGTTTGGCCATGTTTTAAGAAAGAATTACTTTTGTAATACTCCTTAGCTACTGTTAGACAACAGCTAACATTAGCATTCAACAACTTACTAGCTAACATTACTGTTTGCACAATAAATAGAAGGGCGTGCAATCCAAGCTAACGATAATGTTAGCTAGCTATTTGTAATGTTAGTTAGCACAGAAAGTATAAGCCTGCTAACTGTAATTTAAGCTAGGAACTGACTGAATGCGTCCGTTAGCTGTTGTGGCTCCAGCCCCTGCTGCCGTCCCGGGCGGCAGCCTGCTAGAGTCTCTCTTATTTGTACTGTATTTTTGGAGCTATGTGGCACTATAATTTCCTTTGGGAGTTCTATCTTATTCTTATTCTTATCTTATCTCGTGGCTTGGTTGTCTATACCCATGCTGTGAAATGATACAATTCCGTATCTTTAATGATTTTCAAATCTATTCCAACTGCTTCCCACCCTGAACGTGATGTCAGAGAAAAGTTGCCGCTGTGTGAATATTGTGAATAACTTCCTTGACTCTCTGTTGTTTTCTTGCAACCTCATCATGACCACAAGTCTCCAAGAGTATTTTTCCTATATAGGTGCTAGAAGGTTGAATTTGTTACCTGTTTATCCCATGCTTCCTGTCTTTATGCTAAACCTAGCAAGGCTGTAGCGTCATATTCACACATGTTAGCGTGGTAATGTTTTCATTAGTAAGAGAGCCAAATGTCAATAAATAAATAAGAAAATCCTCATTGACAACAATCCAGGAGTCAAATGTGACACAAAGTTATCACTGATTGTACAGATTGTTTCAGCACTTTACATGGCGTTTCCATTACTCTACGCCTATGTGTAGAAATCCTGTGATTATCAACAGTTGGCTGGCAGTTCCTCAGTTACCTAACACATCCTAAGGCTGACTCTGGGTCACAGTCTTGCACGGTTGAGATCAGTGCACAAAAAACCTCCCATGAGAGCACTGATTTGCTTTTTCATGTCAATCCATCTGCCTGCATGCATTTAGAGAAGAGACAGTGACAATAGCCTCAGTTGATCTCACTAAGGCGTACAAATGCAATTGCACCAAAGAGAGATATCCCCGGGGTACAGCAGAACAGTGCATATGGCAGCTTTGTGAACACAATCATCCTCAGCCCACTTTGACTCAAATAGTTCTGTTGTAGTGTTAATGGAAGGATTCAAGCACATTTTCACCAGGCTCAACTTAATGAAGAGTGACATTGAAACGGAATTTTGAGACAAGGGTGCTTCATTAACTTAAGGTACTTCATGGTGCATGTATTTAGTAGAGGACACATCAATGGGATTCATTTACTGTAAATGTCTTATTGTATCTGTTGATATAATTACAGGGCTTTCACACTTAAAGCACAATTGTGATATTGCTTAATTCAAGGCCTTTATTTCTAATGCCCTTTTATTTAAATTTAGTGCGTTGACGCAGGTTTTTTTAGACCCGAGAAGACCCACTTACAGATGCCGATTGTCTCTGTTCCCTTTGCTAGTGGAGTATACTCCTGTTGGTCTCTTTTCTGCTGACGTCACAAATGCGCCGGAGACAGGGTTAGTAAACAGTGAAGATGTTACGGTGGTTCAGTCTTTATTGTATCTATTACTCATTCAGTCTGTTTATCAAACTCGGCACCGACAAATTTGGAACGATGTTCGAGTGCTGCTGGGACGGAGACGTAGCATAGCATAGCATCACGCTGGAAAGGGGTAGCGGATTAGCGTGTCAACACGGGTTTTGTGTTCCCATCAATGTCGATCGGAGCCGGAGCGGAGTAATTTGACCTGGGGCTGGATGCTGATTGTTGCCTTTCCCATTAAGCAAAAAAGCTGGGCGTTAGCAGGTGTTAGCGGTTTTTTTTTTTGCCAGAGCACGGCTGCATGTACCATTGTAATGTGCATTGCCCTAGTTTCCTGCCAGTTTTAGCAGTCCAGAGTTAAAAAAAATATATAGTGTGTACCCCATATGTGCAGATTTTGCTGAAATGAATTGGGCATTCTCAAAAAAAAAAAAACCCAAACAAGACTCTACCTTGTGTTAACTATGTTTTATGTGTGAAAATGCTGTCTGGGGCATTTTTATTTAAATGTAAGACATAACATCAAGAGTAACTTAAATATAAAAAAAGGTAGAAAAAAAGGAAGTAAACTAATGACTTTAATGATAAATTTACATTTTTTATTTTATAAAGTGGGATCACTTTCAGAGCAATTTGATGAAGGACAGAAAGACTGACAGCCAATAAAATCAGTGTTAGCTTACTGTCGACCTTAATGAAACATTTTTAAGATGGTCTATCTGAATCACACGTACAGTCATGGCTATTGTGGTACGCAAACTTAATAATTCATGTAATAAAACATTATTCCACATGAAATAAAGTCTAGTTGTGGCACATTAAATGTCCAGAGATCACCAAAGTGATCACTATCAATACTCTGGGATCCTCAAGCTAATGTTAAGGCAAGGTTTGAAGCATTCTGGTGTCCCTCTGTAGTCTGACTAATATCAACCACTAGCGTTACAGCGAGCTTTGGTTTGCAGGAAAACTGTCTATGTGCAAAAGAGATGGAACACATCAGCCGTAATGCAACCCCGGAACCAATCGCTATCATCTGATGATTTTATTCATTTCTATAAGCAGACATCTGCATATAAGTGCAGCTAACAATCCTGTCGTGGATGTCGTAGAACTCAATCCTCGCTTCTCAAGTTGCTTGTGGGGCTGTAAACAATGACCAGCGCTCTGAAAAGAGGCCTTGGATTTCCTGTATTGCTCACCTGGATAACTGCTAGCTGCACATGGAGCCCTGGAAAATTGGCCTTTGCTCCCAGAGTGCTGGATCAACAGTCATTGGGATTCATTGTGTGGAGAATATGAATGTATGTACAAAATGTCATAGCAACTAACCAGCAGCTGAAAATCCATTTCTTCTGAGTGCGAGTCTGAGGTTACAGAGTTTGCCTTGAAAAAGACGTCCTTGAAGTTGGAGCAGTGAGGCTCAAGGTTGTTCTTGGTACTCGAAGAATTATAAAAAACCCTTCTGATCCAATTAAAAGTGTGATTAACCAGTCCCTCTAATAGCGCTGCGCTGGCTTTGATGACTTCATTTAAATGCATAGACAGGTGCAAGAAAGGGCTCGGAGCTCTCCAAAGTACTAAACACCAGCGCTCCTCTAACACAGGGACAAACTGCTTTTCCCCATGCCTCCATACACGTGTAGCATTACAGGTCTGAAACATACGTCTTACGGATGAGGTAGTCCCCCAGATATTCCCCCCGTCACATATCCCTCCATTAGCAAAATACATTGCACGCCACTGTCACTGCAGCTAAAAAAAATATTCAGAGAAAACCCAGCTCACCTTTGTTTGTCCCATTTGTCAGCATGTGGGTGCTTGCACATCAAAACTATTACTGCGGTGATCAACAGTGGATTGGCTCTACTAATCAAACGTGGATTGATTGACTTTATTCACATTTTTTTGCTCTCAAAGTCTTCTACTTGATTAAAACTGTAGGTTTTATTTTTCAGTATTATGGAAGTGACAATCTGGGAGCAACGTCAAACATCGCAGGCATTTTGGTTTAGCCAGCGGTTAGCGATTAAAGACTCCGTGCATTGTTTGCAGTCCAACTAGCAACCTGAGAAGTGAGCGTGTGTTCAAGTGAAGCGGAAACAACTTTTAAAAAGCATGTTTGTTAAACAGAGGTTTTATTGATCATTTCTGATGCATTCAAGGAAGTAAAGGCAATCTAAACGCTGAACAGCCTTTGCGACTGCATCAAGCGAATTTGTCTCAAGTTGCAATTTTTGATGTGGAACAGATTGTTTGCTGCACTCACATGCAGACATCTGTTTATAGAGATGAATAAGAAGCTAAATGGTTGTAAGATGACCTCTGATGGGAGCCGGGATGTCGTTACAGTGGATTGCGCTCCACCTGCTTTTGCTCTCCACACGGACTGTTTCTCCTGCATACACTGCAGCCTGCTGATGCGTGATTGGTCAATACTACTTGGACTATAAACGTACTACAAATGGAAACCAGAACACTTCCCATACTAAAATCTGGTAGCGCGTCAGATTCTACATTTTTATGTGGAAACTGTAAATAGAGAAGTGATAATGAAATGATAGTCTGTGTAAAACAATGATGTAGTTTGGTTAAGTTATGCTCAGGGTCTGGCAACAGCAGCAATTAGGAAAGGGAAAGATTGTGGTTACAGTTATTGCTATAGCCCATATTCTAAACTAGATTGTTGAGGCCGATGCTGATATCAATATTTTGGACTGTAAAAAATTGTATATTGGTTAAATTTTTGGTGAATTGATGTTTAGTGCTGTGACAGAGGGTAATCTTTCGTCTCCTGCATGAAAGCCAGTTGTTTACATGCCATCCCAAACCCCCCTCACTTCAACCTTTTTACATCCTCATTACCACCTCACATTACAGAAAGGGCACGCTGCCTCCTGTGCTGGCACTGGACGTAAATCATGAGCTGCACAATCTTGCAATATGCACATAATTACTGGGGATACCAGGCTGAAAAATGTACAAGCCCTGGGGTACACGTCCTGAATACCAACCTTTGGGTCACAAAGACAACATTTCGATGATGTTAAACTGCCATAGTGTGGGTCTGTTGAAATGGCCCTGAACCAAACCAAACGAGTCGATGTAATCCCTCAAACTGGCTCGTATTAGGAAAACAAACCACCTACAGTATAGGTAAACTATGTGAAGCCTTTGATTCTGAGGGTTATGCGTCCAACCTAAAGGATCACATTGATGTTTGGATGCTCAAACCATCCTGCTCTTGTTGGTGTGCCTTGTCGCATATTCTTTTAACGTACTGTAAAACCATGGCTTAGCTAAAGGGGATTAAACATTTATCTTCTAACAAAAGAGGACAGGCACAAAGAGCTCTCTTTTTCTCTTCAAAGAAAACATCCCGGCAGCGCTCTGTTTCCTTTAAACCATGCAGTTAAGTTTCATGTTTGTCTTAGCAGAACAAGAGCTGTTTGAAGGTGTGTATTATTCTGCGCACCAAGGACAAGAGTGTGTGTGTATATCGTGACAGCTGGTTCTAAGGACAAGCTAGGAGTGCTACGGGCAAGCCGAGTGTTTGTAGGCCTAGCATGACACAGGATCTGGGGGATGTGGATGTGGTGTAGCAGCGCTGCCGAGGGCCAAACTCACACTGAGAAATAACTGTACAATTATAGTCAGCTGGAGCACTGACAAGATTAAAAGTGGGTCAGAGCAGACGTGTGTGTGCAAAATCCATCTGTTTTTTACGCAGTGTCTGTGAATGTCTAAAGCTGTGTGTTAACAATACTATTCTGCGTTGTTGTCTGGGAAAACTGACAATACACAATGTGTCAGATTTCTCACATACCCCTTCAGCTTGGCGTGTGGAAACTTTGTCATTGCTTTGCCAGCCGCTCCTTCCTCTCTCTTACCGAGCTGCTGTGAGCTCACAGTCGGCTGTGATGAAAACTGTCAAGCCCCTGAGTCAAAACAAATCGTCCTAACTAGAAGCCCACGAGACAATTTACATTTTCCTTTGTTTATCTCTCCTCCTACATCTACCAGGGTGGTTTAAGAATGGAATTTACTACATATGCAGCCAAAATAACTCGCTGCACACACTGGGAAGCCGTCAAACACACAAGATAGATAGATAGATAGATAGATAGATGTCCTTTATTGGTCTTTCTGTCTGTCGGTCTGATTACATTCATGAAAAAGGCAAACAACCATCACGTGCCTTTCACTAAGTAAAGTCACAATATTCGTACATAAGTAAAATATTCTGGAAGTGAAAAAATATTTTGTCCAGCCTCTAAATCTGCTTAATATTGTTCCTTCGGAGATGTATTTCAGTTAATGCACTTTCATAAACAGCACCAGGCAAGCTTGTAAATTTCCTCTCTTTAGCACACCTGCATCCAATTACACTCAAAGCGTCTGATCAGTCTGACTATCAGGTCTCATCAGAGCTGCTGCACTGTGAAGGAGTCTGAGGGGCACAGCCTGTCACCGTATGGTGCAGAGGTGGATTACATATTTTGTTGACAGGAAAAACAATTGTGTGTGTGTGTCTATGTGAGTGTGTGTGTGTGTGTGTGTAAAGGAGAAAATTGGAAGAGATTGATTATAATAAATAGCATCTTTGCACTTAAAGGCTTTAGGATTTTTTTTAGGATACTTGGTGGACTCTGCCGGTCTTTTTTTTAGGTAGGTTTTTATCTGTCAAGCCTGAGTTGGCTCACCGTGCCCCACTCTCCCCTAATCCAAACCGTTGCCTCGTTTTCTGAGCACCTCTTCTCCTCTATGTTCTGTGGTTAGCTGTTGATAAGTTGCTAGCTGGTGCTTGCAGACTACACTGATGATGGTTAACTTAGTAGGGGTTGGTTGCGTTAGCTTATTCACTAGAAATCATCTGAGTGAGAGAAGTAAACTCGCGAGCTGTCTGCAGCAGCAGAGATGTCGCAGGCATCTGTTAAAGGATTAGACAGTGATGTCGTCGTCATACGGACGTACCGCTGTCCACTTCACAGACAGGTCCACGTCTGTGGTGAAGTCATTAACTGATCCTTAACAGTTATACTTTGGACTGGCAGGTGCTTAAATTTCCAACACTGATGTCAATAAAAGTAGCGAGACGTGTGTAGCTCAATGTAACGGAGTAGAAGTACATATTATTTATTGCAAATTTACTCGAGTAAGAGTAAAAAGTATTCTACAAAACAAGTTCTCTCAGAATACAATTTTTTGGAGTAAGTGTAACGCGTTACTACCCACCACTGGACATTAGCATGCAACAGTTGCTAACATGTCATAGCTGCAGCTCAGATTTCCTGCTCAACCAAACAGACCCTTTGACAAAACATAAATCAAGAACACAGCCATGCCAGCTGACTGAAAAGTCAGAGGACCATCGAAGTCAGTAGGATTTATACTCTGGGGACCTTGAATGTCCACTTTAAGTAAAAGTTCTCTACCTTTTACAGGCACGAGATGAAGTGAATGAAGATAGCTTCAGCTGGCAGCAACAACACAGCTCTAATGGCTGCAATGTAATCCTTTGGGGCAATTACCGGCAGGCAAACTAAGTCCACTAGAAGTGCTTTTTTTTGCAACTGACAGGCTCAGATTGTTATGTAAGGTGTATGACAACATCAAGACTTCTTGAGAATCTTTTTTTGCAGAGAAGACGGCTGACACGAGATGAGGAGACCAGTTATAAACGAGCTGCGAACTCGCGACATTGCTTTAACTTTTTTTATTCTAAACAGCTCTTTTCAGCTTCCTTCATGAATAGAATCTCATTCTGTGGGGAACTCTGTGGTTAACTAGCTAATTAGCCAGCTAATAGGTTAGTCTTAGTATGCTGTATTCCATTGGGAACTCAGCAATTGTAAACCCCAGTTGCAAAGTTTTTCATTCCAAAGTGATCTGAAATTTTATCTCCTTCTTAGGTTCTTCGTCAACTTTCCGTCAGCCAAACAATACTTCAGCCAGTTTCAGGACATGGAGGACCCGGAGGAGATGGAGCGAAGCAGTCAACTTCGACACCATGCCCGCAGAGTGATGAATGCTATCAATACTGTGGTGGAGAACCTCCATGACCCGGAGAAAGTGTCATCGGTGCTGGCCCTGGTAGGGAAGGCCCATGCGATCAAACACAAGGTGGAACCCATGTATTTCAAGGTAACATCAAGGATTAAACTCTTCTGATGCTATTAGAATTTTGTGTTATTAATCTGTGATATTCTGGAGTCGACAGTCATCCAGCCAAATCCTGCTTTACTTTGGTCAGGGATTTTATGAGTAACAATCACTCAAGGTAAATTACCACAGGGTTGTTTCACTCCGAGGAGACTTGACAGGAGTGCCCGTGGATTATAGTAGACTGTGTCGTAGAGTATAATGGTGGAGGGCTCCCTTTTCTGGAAAAGTAGCACTGTGGAAGTATTTTCTTGCTTCAGCAGTCTCAATCACGAAAGCACCCCATTATCACTCCAAAGAAAAGTTCTCATTACCAATCTAATAATCTAATAGCATTTTCTGCTCAATTTTCTCAGGCCAGAAATCATGTTCCTGTTCTGTTTTCATCTGTTCTTTTTCCAAGAAAGGAAATACAATAATGCAGTTTGCATAACCATACCGGCCAAGTTGTCATATTGACGTCTGTTTTGATGATTCATGCAAGAAATCACTCCACCTCAAAAGGTGCCAGGAGCTGCTGGTAGCATTTTCCGCCACTATTCACCACTCTTTAGCTAACTAGTGTTAACTGGTACAAATGAAAATGAAGGCACCAAAACAACTTGTGACTGCAGCTGCAACTTTTCCTCAGAATGAATGTTTCGAAGGGGGCTTCATTTAGCGCAAGTTAGCAAACCAAATCATTCCCAACACAAACTAGTGTCCCTTCAGCTATATTGGCATGCTAATTGCAAAATATAGCTGCAATATGCTTACAATAACCAACTGCTACATCCATGGTAACATCTACTTTAGTGGATATAGTTTACTCATGTTTGCAGACCAACGTAGAAACAGTGGTTTCATTTTCCTCAAAATGAGCTCGAACCACAACCATGGTTGGTTCACCTCTCCCACTGAGTTATGCAACATTTTAAAACAGGCGTTTACCTAATCAAAGTTATAATGTTAAAGTCATTTCAGTTCTCCTCTATAGAGCTAACAGCGCTGATCATCTATGGCGGCAGATGAAGACAGAATCAGACAAAGTATCATAAATGTTTAAGATCCAGTGTTTAATTTAAACTGTATGATTGCATCATTTTCTGTGTGAAACTTCAATATGATTCCCTCTTCATTTGATTGAAGAGGGGAAGCATACACTTCCTCCCCTCAAGTCTTTTCAGCGTCGTCTGCAGTCGGTTCATAAATGCAGCTGTGAAGAAAACACATTCCCGTCATTAAAGCTTCCCTCTGCCGGCTTCCGATTGCCTTTAGAAACACAATTTAAGATTTAATTGATCACTTTGTGAATAAATCATTACACTGATTAGTTCCACTGTGTATTCCCTGAGCTATTTATATTTATACATAATGTGTGTTTGCTGAACGTTTAGGCCATTATTAAGTATTTTATCACTTCCTGTTTCATCATGATGGAGGTTAATGTGGTGTGTTCAACAACACAGTGTATATCATTACCTCTGAAACGGTTATTGGTATTAACAACATTTATTGTGGATGGTTTTAACACAACATGAGTTATATTTTTAATGGATGAAGCTGCTCAATTCTGAGGAGTTCATTCAGAAAATTATCATCTTCTCGATGTTTTAACTTTTAATTGATTAATATGCAATGAACACAGCTGGATCCTGAGTCATCAAACATTGCCTGTTCACCAGCATATGAACAGGCAATGTTTGAGCTTCAAGTTTGATCCTTGGAAATATAGTTTGCCAAAAAATTATGTTCTTATTGTTTCCACAGCTTTCAGTCACAAGATAGTTTATCACATGAGTTAAGTATGGAAGTTTGCTTGCATGATAACAGGCGGTATTATAGATATATATATACTTGTGACATTTTGACATGTAACCTGGAGGAGCCGAGGATTAAACCACAGATCTTCCAATTAGTGGTCAATCAATGGTCAGCAACTCCATTCACAAAGGAATGACATGTCGCTGAAAGCTTTGAAAAACAAAGGTAAATGGACATTGTATTGAGAATTTTTCTGTCAGAAAGTAATTAATTCCTTTTATATTACCAGACAAAGTGAGAATGTTTTGTTTCCTTGCTGTAGCATCTACCACATTGAAATCCACATTTCCCTACATTCTCTACTTTCCTTTGTATCTACCTCTTCTTCTCTCCCCACCTGATTTGTCCTTTCCCTCTACTTTCTTCATTTTCATTCCTTTTGTATCGCCTGTCCACCCACTGCTTTCATGTTTTACTGCCATCGTTTTCAATTCTCACCTGCCGCGCTCACATTTCTGTAACGGTGAATTGGATTCTTTTTACATCCACCGCTCTGCTCTTACTTTGCCTTATGAACCTTTAGCATTACTCCGTCATTCTTCCACCTGCTGTTACTTCATAGAGTACTATTCCAACTCTTCTTTTTTGGTAATTTAATTTCTCGCTCTCTGTCCCACTTCATAGATCCTGAGCGGCGTGCTGCTGGAGGTGTTGGCTGAAGATTTCCCAGAGTGCTTCTCGGCAGAGGTGCAGATGGTGTGGTCCAAACTGATGGGAGCAGTGTACTGGCATGTGACAGGGGCGTACACAGATGTGGGCTGGCTCCAGGTCTCCAGCTCAGCAGTGTGAAGAGTCAGGATGAAGCAGAATAAATTGCTAGAGATTCTGAGATGGTTTCACAGACATGGATGAGTTTAACGTGGTAATCCATGCGACACTGTACTTTATTTTGGTGTTATTTTGGTGCTAAGCCTTCGTTCCTGTAGTGTTTCTACATCACACTTCCCAGAGATCACTTGGAACTAAACAATGTAGCCAGAGAACATCTTTCTTTTCTTAAAAGAAGTTTTAGCTAATGTAGGTGGTGCTTTGGTGTGTTGGTTAAGCCACAGAAGCTATCAGAGCTAATGCTAACTATCAAGTTCATCTTCTGTTTATTCCAACGTTAAAGATGCCAAGACAGGCAAATCCAAAAGCTTTAATACAGTAGTAGATTTAGTTGCTGCTGCTAGGCCTGTCAAGCTTTCCAATTCTGCGCCCTGCAGTTACCATAGTAATGATGGCGGATAAACCACTTAGCCTAAATTCTCTGAAAAGTTGAAATCAATGATTTAAGTCGAGGGTTTGCCATAAAAACAACTTGTGCTAGCAGATTATCTTCAACTAGTGCTAGCTAGCTAGCTCAGCAGAATAATTGATAATGCTGTCTTCAACTGTCTAGTTTTAACAAAACCTGTTTAAAGACTCTTAAAAGGTCTTAAGGAAACATAACAGCTTCTCCAAGATATTAATTCACCTGTAGATTTAACTATTTACAACAACGATTGATGGTTGACATTTTGCCATACCCGATACCCAATTGTTCCTGCTGCTAGGCCTGTCAAGTTTTCCAAGCTAGCACCATACAATTCACAATGATAATGATGGCAGATAAGCCACTTATATTCTCAGTAAAGTTTAAAACATGGTTATTCGATTTTAGACAGAGGTGTACCTCTCATTTATAGCTGAACATTGTTGATTTAGCCAATAATAGAAACAACTTTTGCTAACAGGTTTTAATCAACTTAGTTAGTTAGCTAATTTAAGTTAGCTGAACAAGTTATTTGATAATGCTGTCACTAATGCTGTCATTAGCATAATGACATTATGCTAACAGCTAAAGGTACACTATGTCTTAAGTTAAAAGACTGACAGTTGATAAAACCTGTGGGACACACGGAAACAAACGAGCAGCATTTGTAGCTAGTTAGCATTATTAATGATTTGAAAACTATGAAAAATGCTGTATCATAGAACCGAATCATTGCACTCAAAGTAGTGATTGATATGCGCTGTGGTCTTGCTAGCTAACTGCTGTCCAGCTAGCTTACTAGCTGAACATGCTAATATTTGTAGCTCAAGTCAGAGCTGAGAAACAAAATATGAATCAACTGCAAACTTTTGGTCTTGTATTTTGGAATTTTAAGAGTTGAAAAAAGCACCACCCTCCATGCTTTAGATATCCTATATTGCTATCTATACAGCTTCATGCTAACTGCTTTAGCAGGTGGAGAGCTTGACAGGCCTGCTGCGCCTTGTTACAGAGAGGCTTGAATTATGTTGGTCAATCTCTGTTCAGGTTTGTGTTTTAGTGAAAGGTCAGCCGAGATGGAAGAAACAGACAATTCATTTTTTTGAACATGTTGTGGATTATTACTTAACGGTGTTCATCTCTGTGTAAACCTGCAGTGAGAGGAGCATACCTGGGCTGAGCCGCACACATTAATACACCTCATGATATTCTAAAAGAGAGAGATTGAGAGAGAAATATTTAAACGAGAGATGATTAATAAGTTCAGAGAGGGGGCAGTTAGTTGTTGAAGCCCCGGCTATGGGACCATGGAGCTGCTGACTGTTAATAGATAATCTTTGTGTCCTATTACAGTATATCCTCATGTTTAGGGGACCTGTGCCCCTCTCTCTCTCTATTGATGCATTGCGTGCTCTTAATGTCTTGTTTAACTTTACAGAGCTGTTGTTTGTATAAGTGTACAGTGGGCAAGTGTGCATACTCTTCTGCCTTTGTTTACAACTCATTGACACGTTGATCTGTGGACGTGTGGAAGAGGGCTGTTTTTATTTGCTGGACCAGCAACATGGCTTTAAGTTTTGATTTGCCTATCACTGTCACTACACAGACATTTTTTTAAAGTGAGATGGAAAATATCAGCAGGTGGACACAATCAGCGACAGCACATGTACACATTCACACACAGGCATG
This sequence comes from Semicossyphus pulcher, assembly GCF_022749685.1. Taxonomy (NCBI): domain Eukaryota; kingdom Metazoa; phylum Chordata; class Actinopteri; order Labriformes; family Labridae; genus Semicossyphus; species Semicossyphus pulcher. The sequence continues at coordinate 13,117,713 of NW_027211681.1, forward strand.
CAAGAAGACCTCCCCTATGCTAATATTTACAGGTCTGTCAGTTAGTTTACCTCTCTGAAACCCCATCAGAGAGACGTGCCGCATTAAAGGCTCCTTTAAGAGCTTTAGAAAGTCACTCTGGAGTTCTTGGAAAAACATGTCAGCTTAAGAGGTGCCGTCAGACTGCTTCTCACTGTATCGCTGAACCATCTAACAAGATGTCGTTCTTCCTCACGGTTTCTCTCTTAACTCACATGCAGACATCAAATTCTCTTCCCCTCCAGGATCATGCTGCCTCCTGCACTAACCGTCTTTACCTTACTTAACCTCGTCTCCGGTGCTTCAGTAACCAGAGTCTTTAGCCTTCAGAGTCACTCTCTGGTCAATTCCCAAACATACACAGCAAATCTGTTTAGGGTGGGCATTTGATCCAATCTCCAGTTTGCATCTGCTCCTGTGACGTCCTGTATCTCCCATGTGACCCCCTTTGGCATCTGCATCTGGCATTAATGAGGAAGTAATGAGTCTCCTCTCCTGCTCATGTGGCCATTCATCTACTGTAACCTCCCATTCCCTCTGTTAGGAGCGCCGCGCTGAGAACAAAAACAATTATGACTGGACAGATGGTCTTATACAGACTACACCACGTCAGCCATTCACAACAACGCTTCAGAAAAATGCCTGTCATTCACTTGTAGGAAAATGAGTTTAGCACAGTTACATTCAAAAATAAATATCACAAAAGAACACATTGGCATCACATTTTTGGTGACTTCCTGAAGTCATTAATTTCCTATTTTACCTCACCTTACACCAGTGGATTTCAAAACTCTTCTTTAGTGCCCCCTTTTTAGAAGCCTGAGAAAAATCATACAATTTAAAATGATTGAATTTTTATCAACAAGGAAGAATTTTGAGGAAGCCTGAATGTCCTGAGTCTAAAATGTTAAATCATTAAATAAGTGTGGCGTTCTGCTTCCTGGTTTTAGGCACATTTTCACTTTGAACATTAAAATAACGAGTGAAAATATGCTTAGCAGAGGTATAAAAATTGGTATATGATTAGAAGCGACAAAATTAAAGGGAAACCAGCTTAGCAGATAAACCCTACTAATCCTGTATGATATTTACGTATTTAACAGTGTGGATTGAAATGCAGATTAATTCTTAATCCCAGCTGTCATTGGTTGAGAGGCGCTGTCAGAATTGTCACATGGGCTGTGCGAAGTGTGCAACCACACAGGGCCTTGCACAGGGTCCACAGCAACACTTCAAAAGTAGCCCAATTCCCCAGGAAAACCAAAGACCTGGCAACCCTGGCTTCGCATCCTGCATTTTTTTTTTTACTATGTATATATACACAATATTTTCAAGACAGCACCCACAATAATTCTGAAGTTAAAGTCACAAGTCGGGTGCTGAGAAAAGGGAAAGGACTTCAAAAACACGTCACTGCGAGGATCTCTGGATAAATTTGTCATCACTTCGCACAGGGCCTCGCATCCCACCTGCGACAACTCTGTACACCCTGGACTGATCTCCAGTCACTCACAGGGCTGACACACAGAGACAAGCAAGTTTTTTAGCATGCATCGGGAGAACATGCAAACTCCACACAGAAAGGCCCGCTTCGTCTGAACCGGGGTTGGAACTAGGAACCTTCTAGCTGTGAGACAACAGCACTAACCAGTGCACCCCCGTGCAGCCCACAGTTGATCTACACGAACTGAATTTAAATAATAACTTTAATCAAAAACCCAGGCATTCTTAACTTTAGTATCTTTAAAACCCTCCATTTATATTCAGCTGGCACACAAGTTTATTAAGAGGTCCCATTAAACAAGTCCCTTTTCAAGTCTTCAGCTTCTGTCACACAGCGAGACGTCAGAGAAGCAGATAAAAATACACACGATAGTCAAACAAACCTCACTGTGAACTATTTCCTCTTCTGCTAAAGTAGCTCAGGAGGCAGTAAAACATAAATGATCCGTTTCAAAACACACACCAGTCCTACTCTTCGTCCTGATCCTGACGTCAGAGACTCTCTGAGGTCGCACCTCAAGCGGCTCGAGGGTCAGCCATATTTTTGTTAAGCCGAGTTCCTCCGACATCTTGTTTATTAAACACACACACACAGATACACACACAAGATGGAACTTAGTGTTGCTGTTACTAAGCTGCAGGTTTTGTGTCTCGTTCGTTTTCATGCAGCCATTTCTCCTCACACAACAAACTTGCATGTAGAATATGTTCAGACACATCGCACTGACACCCTTTTCTTTCGTACTCACACATATATGGTCTCGCACTGAATTGTAGGAGCCGGGCATGTCCCCGCATGCCAAGTGAACGACAGCAACACTTCATCTGATATACGCGTTTGCTTTCAATCATTCCAAGCTGAAAAATAGACAAACATTTCTCAGCTCATTAATTCATTTCACACGCTCATTCTCTTCAGCGAATAAGGGCATCGCAGCACATGTGGAACTCTGTGTTTTTGTTGTGAAACGTTTCCGTCAATCAGTTGAAAAGTTAGGACTTTATATTTTTCTAAATATATCTGTGAGAAGGATTCTATGTATTTGAATACTGTATATGAATATGTGTTACTGTATTCTGCATCGTTGGTGGGAGAGAGTGCAGTGGCTTTGTAGTGTTTTGAGCATGTTTGCACAGTCGACCACGGACTTGTACCTTCGCAGACCTGGTGAACATGAATCATGAACATCAATAAAATATACTTGTACATTTGTCTCTGTCTAATCGTTTTTCTTTTTAGTTATAAATTCGGTTTCATAGATAATTTAAATGCAACTTCTGGCTTTTTCTAAAGCTTTCACTGCGTACAACCAAACATGTACAAGATGACCTTATGACAACACGCAGGCTAACGCTAATCAGACATATCACTGGTGAAATAATGAGCAAACATATGACATAACATCTGTTCAGAGGCAGGTCTCTGAACTGCAGAAAGTGTTACATCCAGGTTACATCACCTGAAAAATGTCTGCATTTATATATTTGACACATTTTAACTGGCTTGCAGCAAAGGGAAAAAGTAGGATTTCATGCAACTCCTAAATTAAAAAGAATTTATGTAACACAGGCTTTAATTACAATTACTTAAAACTTGAAATGTGTTCATGTGTTTCTAGGAGAACAAGGTTAGAGTGGGACTGAATCAAAGTTTTTGAAAAGAGATTAAAAATGTTTGGACATTTTTGTGGAAACAACATGAAAGCTTGTTTCCCATGACAGTGTTGACTAACGGGCTCTCTGCCTTTGTGGTGCGCTCCTGACCGAAGCATAACCCGACATTGTGATCATCCTTTGCCTACAGAGACACGGTGTTTTCTTTTGTTTGCAATACGAGACATTTGTCTGTTTAAAACATTCACGGCCTGTGAGGACCCATTGTGCTATTAAGTTTGTTTTTGAACTCTATCAGTGACAATGTTTGAACCATAGACTCTATGAAAAGATGGACGACAACACAACTCCAGAGCCAAAACATGTTGAGCGCCCCCTGCTGACTGGCTGCAGTATAGGTCATAAAGCCCGCCTCCTCCACGTTAACAGATGGGACATGAGTCAAACTATGAAATCAAAATACACGTCAAATACATTTTTCTCAGACATGGTTTCTGTCATTATAGCTAGTTATTATCATGCTGATTTACATCCAAGTGTTAATTTTTCTGACAAGTTTATTTTTAATTAGTTATTTGATGCTGTAAAAATGATGATTGACAGCTCTGTTGACAAATTCGGCTCCTGCTCCTGTTCCGGGTGAGCAGAGTGGAGGACGATGGAGTCGAGTGGAAACGTAACTAAAACAATCACTACAGTCATTGAAAACTATAAACTCAAAATACACGACAAATACATTTTTCTCAAACATGCCATTTTTGCTAATTATAATGCTGACTTATGTTAATTTTGAGAAATGTTGTTTTATTTAGTTATTTGATGCTACAAAAAGGGTCTAACGCCATGATTGACAGCTCTGTTGACAAATACGGCTCCTGCAGCCGATCTGCTCTCGAGTAACACAGGTAGTAGAGGAGGACTGGCGAGGGGAGAGAGCTAACACTAACACTACAGTCATTGGTTTGAACCAATGACTGTATATATAGATAGACAACGCGTCTCCATCTGCTCCCATTGTAGGAAATTGATGCCAAAATAGCCCCTGTGATAGGCGCTGCCATCTTGCGATGGTGACGTCATATGGAGCCAGAGACTGCGCAGTAGAGATCGGCGAGTGAAGCAGCCGGAGCCTCTTCCGCTAACCCAAACATACACTTAACTTACTGAAAAAACAGCAAGGATCCCGCACGCCGGCGTGTTTAACAGCAGAACAGCTTCTCTGTGTTGGTCTGAGGTTATCGTTCACAGGTATGGAAACTTCAATGACTGTAGTGATTGTTTTAGTTACGTTTCCACTCGACTCCATCGTCCTCCACTCTGCTCACCCGGAACAGGAGCAGGAGCCGAATTTGTCAACAGAGCTGTCAATCATCATTTTTACAGCATCAAATAACTAATTAAAAATAAACTTGTCAGAAAAATTAACACTTGGATGTAAATCAGCATGATAATAACTAGCTATAATGACAGAAACCATGTCTGAGAAAAATGTATGTGACGTGTATTTTGATTTCATAGTTTGACTCATGTCCCATCTGTTAACATGGAGGAGGCGGGCTTTATGACCTGTACTGCAGCCAGTCAGCAGGGGGCGATAGAGAGGGTTTGGCTTCACTTTTAGGGAGCTGTCATGTTCTCCATCTTTTTATACAGTGTATTGTTTTAAACGTAACAAATATAGTTACTAGTGCAAAAAAATCACGGACAATTCACTGCAACAGCTGGTTGCTATTAGCCCGTGTGTCACTGGAACTAAAGTGATTTTACAGATAGAGATGATTATAGATATATAATTGTGAAGTTAAAGAGTAGGATACCCTTCCATCAATCCATACCGCTTATACTGTTCAGGGTCACAGGGGTATAAGTAGGATATAAGAGTAAAATAATACAGAGTGGAAAAATCAGCTATAAAACAGAAGAACCGAGCAACACAGAGTCATTATTACCAATTGTCACACATTTTCTAATCACAGTGTACGAGTACAATACGTACTGATACATGAAGGCACAAGGGAACAAGCTGTGAAGTTAGGGAATTAGGGGGTGACAATGTGGGAACATAAAAGAATAATTATATTTTTAACCAACTTATACCCATTCTATTATTATGTGGTAAAAGCAACACCAAAACATTGATATCAAATAGGTAAGAATTACACCATATGTTTACATGTACTGTAAGCTCACATACGTTTGAAGTAGTGTGTGTGTTGCAGATATATGGTTCCTAGAAAATAAAAGCTGCTTCTCCTTGGAGCTTTGGATGGTTCGTAACCTTGCAGCAGTTCAGAGATGTATTTTGGTCCCGAACCACTCAGCGTTTTATGAAACAGTATTTTAAAGCATGAAGCTCTGAAAACATGTTTCACTTTCTCTTGTTAGTGAGACTGGCAGCACAAAGCACAGGAGAATGTTTTCTTTTTGCTCAAAACTATGTTGCTCTTCGAGGACAAACTAGCTCATTTTTCTCTCTCTTTTCTCTCTAATGCAAAGTCGAACTTGACCCAGATAACCCCACACATCTCCTGCCTGCAGGTATTCAGTGCAGATACTCTCCTTGGCAGTCCCACCGTTTCAGGAACAAGAGATAATTAAATGGAAAGAGATGTAAATGTTTTTTAATCAATGATTAATGGTTGCCTGTTCGCTGCTTGACGCTCCAGGCGAGACTCTATCTCAGGCTCCAGTGGGAGGTTCATGCAGGGAGGAAGACGCTCATATTTCTAATCTATACTCTCATTTATTCCGAGCGAACATGTTATCATCAAAGGAAACTTTTTAGATCTGTTTTTGAAAGTGTTTAGGAGGTTTTTAATATTCATGTCTTGCTTGAATCTCAGAGTCATTTCAGATAATTACAATTTAAATATTTCCCTCACCAGGTAACTGTGTTATGGTTTGATTTAAAATGTCGCCTAAAGGAATCACATCTCCGTCTAATCATACACGATGTAATATTCAGAAGTCATTTTACCTTCTTGCTGCCTGGCTGTTGTAATAAGAATAGCAGGTAAACAACATTATGAGAGTCAGAAAATAGAGTGATTCTCCCGTGAACGCCTCCATCGGCACAGCGTGGTCGACAGGACACTGACTTGTCACCATGGCGACACATTTTCCCACTGCCAGATATTGTCATTTCAGGAGAGCGCCACAAACATGGGCTCATCACATCCCAGCGAGAGACAGACACACACACACACACACACACACACACACACCTGGACAGACACACAGGCTAATATTAGATTAACTTTGAGAAGAACAACACAAGCTGAAAATACCAGGGAGAGATAACAGGACGTGTTAGCTGACTTCTGCTGCTTAAGCTCTTAAGCGTCAACATTTAGCATTTAATGGAGTGCACCTGTGCAGAGACAGACCGTCAGCTGTTGATTATTCAGATTACTGGGATTAGTTTCGTAATTCATCATTTGTCAAACCTCTTTAGTGGATTGACTCTGCTCAGTTGTTCATCCTCTCAGGCAGACTGTGAGATGTACTGTAGTTTAAAGCTCAAGAAAAAACTGGGAGAGACTTTGAGTTGATTGTTTTAATCAGACTTCTGTTTCTAAAGTCGAGAGAGAGTCATGACGCTCACAGGGTTGTTTCTTTTAAAATATATGATTAGCGTGTAAATTTCATAGCTGAAAATACTGGATTGGTTATGTTCACCATATTTGGACTAAAAGGTGTTGCTAGAGAGCAGCGAGGGATCAGCAAACGTCAAGTTATAAAAGCTAACCTGTTCTGTTGCTGACCACAGTTGTATATTTGTTGCACTAAAGAAGCAGAGAGCGCTTGGAGAAAGGAGCAGACTTGTGGCTCGCTTGTTAGTATGACCACCAAGAGCAGCAGGTTAACGGCACTACCAGCTTACATAAATAACCGGTCTTCTCATCACTATAGCCCGATGTATTCCCTGTGGGTGAAAGCCAATAACAACCCTGACTCTGAGAATCTGGCCTCCACAAACAAATGGATTTGCATTAAAGAAATCCACCCAAAAGGCTCCAAGAACACAAACACAACACAAAGGGTAACTGCAGGGACTGAATAAGCTGAGGTGACACCTAACAAACAACTTACAGCACTTGTGTCCCTCAAAGCAATCACGCCCCTAAAAATGCTAAATTTTAAGGCTTAATATAATAATATAGGTACATCCGTTTTCCCACTGGTCAAAAAGCCCGCTAACACCCGCTAACACCCGGCTTTTTTGCTTAATGGGAAAGGCTACAATCGGCATTCAGACTCGGGTCAAATGACTCTGCAGTAGACGGTAATTATCGCCTCAGCTCCCATCAACATTGATGAGAACACAAAACCTGCGTCAACACGCTAATCTCCACCCCCTTTCCGGCGTGATGCTATGCTCCGTCGGTAACTTCTGTGACTCCTCGTCATCTCAGCTACAAATTCCGCCCGTCTCCGTCCGAGCAGCGCTCGAACATTGTTCCAAATTTGTCGGCGCCGAGTTTGATAAACCGAAAGAGAGCATTTTAATATCGGGCCTGATGGGGATTGACTCACTTTTGGAGCCAGCCTCAAGTGGCCACTTGATGAACAACAGTTTGTGGGACGTTCACGTCAACTTCATTTCTCAGCTCTTATGGTTGCTGCTTGCGCTTGGGCTGCACTTCCGCACAGTGGTGCTTTGAGCTAAATGCTAACAACAGCATGCTAAAATGCTCAAAACAACAAACAGGCTAAAGCTAAGCACCTACAATGTTCACCATGCTCACTATCTTGCATTAGAGGGTTAGCATCCTACATTTGCTACGAGCACTACAAATACAGTCCAACAGGCTGATGGCAGTGTCATAATTTGTGCAGACGTTTAATCGAAACCCAAAGTATTAAACTGAAGAAATGATGATGGCATTAGATGGAAATACAGCATAGAAAGACGGTTAACAAATAAAAATAATGAACATTTAGAATAAAAAATAATTAAAACATTTAACTTGATGGAAACATGAACCAAAATTAGTTTGAACCAAATTTCATGGCAATCCATATAATAGTTGAACACACCCACACTCAAAACTGTGTTTACACAGAGGATGAAACTATACAGCTAAAAGAATAGTAGACCTATTCTCGTATACATCATCCAGACGCTGAATGATTTAACTACAGTTCTTGAAATTAAGGAACTCACAGCTAACGCTCAAAAAGCTTGTAACTTTGTCCCAATAAATCCATTAATTCTTGCAGTGAAACACGCCCGCGGCTCCTCTAAGCCAGCCAGCACAGGCAGGTCAACACAAATAACGGCTCTGTGACACATAAACCCCTGAATTTCAGGCATTGGTGAGTCCGCACAGCTCTCCATCAACACAAAGCTCGAGAGCAGGCCTGAGGAATTTTCCAATTAGGGGGCATGAGCTCGCCTCAAAGCTGCAGATGAGATGCACAGCCACATCGCTGCGACTTGACATTCCTGACAGCCACTTGTGTGAACTTCTATCCGTCTGCCGTCCACGCACCAGAGCTTTCATGACAGCACGGTGACAGCGGAGTCACAGATGCCGTCGAGGGGAATGTCAACGCTGGCTGGAGAATAACCACGTCCTGCTGTCTGCAAGAAATATGACTTCAGCCTAACGAGATGGAGAATGGGGAGGCTAAGCATTTTATTTGTGTTTTTTTTGGTGTGTGTGTGTGTGTGTGTGTGTGTGTTTAGAGACACTCTCAGTCCTGGGACCATCCTTGTCATGTTGCCAGGTTGTTCCATCCAACAATGGTCACTGTGCAGCCGTATCTGAGAGAGACACAATGTGGCTTAAAACACTACAGCATCTTACCCTTTATTATTCACAATTTTATCTGGCCCATCAACGAGTCAAACTTTTTCACTTGTCCCGTGAAATGTCTCAACATCTATTCATTCATACATGTACTGTATCTACAGCCCCCTGACAATGAATCCTTATGATTTGAACATTTCTGCAACACTTGTTGGCAAATAATTAAGAGTAAAATGTCAAAACACGTGTCTCGTAGCCAACCATGACATTTAAAACACATTCATCTCCCTCTGTGGATCCACTGTGATAACTTTGGTGATTGATTTACTTTATATTAACACGATCAGGTCAAAATCCTTTGGTTTATAACCAAATACCTATAGAACTAATAAGCCTCAGCTGGACTTTGTTTGGTACTAATTAAAACCTGCTAGCAAGGTAACATGCCTAACTAAGATAGCCAACATGAGTAAAATGAACGTTAAACCTGCTTTACATCAGGGTATTAGCATTTTTTGTTGTTAGCTAGCTAGTTAGCTAGTACTTGCGTACACTACAAAAAGCAACCTATAGAATCTACTCGTTAAAACTGAGGTAACAATGTGCACTTTTTTTGACTGAGTAACTTTTACCCTATGTTTTGAGTGAAGAGTACCTAAATTTATAAACCATGATACACTAAAACAAGTACTTAACATTTCTCATCAGATAACACAAGTAATTACTTTACAAAAATGAGTAATAATAACACACAGAGACAGACAACTTTTCATGCTCACACTCACAGGAAATTTGGAGTCACCAATGAACCTAACGAGCATGTCTTTGGGCTCTGGGAGGAAGCCGGAGTACCCAGAGGGAACCCACGCATGCATGAGGAGAACATGCAAACTCACAACAGAAAGGCCCACTATGTCCCAACCGGGATTCGAACCAGGAACTTTCTAACTATAGGTGAGTGTGAGAGTGGTTCAAATTAGCAACTGTCTGGGCCTCATTCAGACCGGCAAACATGGTGAAAGAGCGATTCAGAGTTGGCCTTCTTTCTGTTGGACAGGTAGGTGTCTCAAACCGGGTAGGACAAGCTAACCGGCAGTTAGCATGCTAGTGCAATGGTAACCGTGATGCTGTCTGTGTTAGCTTGGCGGGGTGGGCGTGTTCTTGTGTTTTTGACAAAATGCAAGGAAAAATCCTACTTCATTATACCTTTAATTTCTTGTCATATACAGACACGGCGACGTCAAATCGTATATCTAATAAAAAAAATGTATAAACCCTGATAGCGCACCAGCACTTGCGATAATCGCACCGGTTAGTCAAGAACCAAGAACAATCGGTGATGCATGCACACTATGCAGTACAGGCCCAACATCTTTGGGTAGATTTTTTGGGTTTCAATTGTTACTGTTGAAAATGAGCTAATGCAGATAAACTTTACTCATTTCAATTAATTCACTTGCTGACTTGTATACTTTTAATATAATTTACACAATTTGCATGGGTATTATTTACTACCCCTCAAAAATCCTTTTATTATTTTAAATTTTTTTTACAGTGTAGAGTTTTCAGGTATTTGTACTTTAAATTTTTTAAGTAACCCTAACCCTTGACCAACAGGGAGACATTGAGGTCATATGGATTAAAGTGAACCAGCCAACATTGAAGACAAATTTGGAGCAGACTCAGAGCAACTGATTTACAACTCCTGTCATTCATTACAGTATATTAGTTTTTGGTTTTATTAAGCTATATCTCTTTATTCAGATTCTGTTTAAAACAGCAGAATCGCTCTGCGCAGGAACAGACTTTGGTATCAGAAGTGTTCTGGTTTCTGTTTGTAGTACATCTGTAGTCAAAGTAGTAATGATCAATCCTGTATCGGCTGGGTATGATGCTCTGTAGTCTTGGCCTAGCCACTGGCTACACCAGAAGCCCTGAAAAGTTAACCATTGCTCCCAGGGGCTATATCCTCGTCAGATGATAACCGAGACTCAGATCTAAGATTGATTTGAGCCAAGAATGATTTAAGTTTAATGGTCTCCCAAATATAACATGAGGTTCAACAGGATTTGCACAGAAACAGCTGGTAGAAATGTTTTTGATCACATGGCATGGATGGAAGAGAGCTGAAAGATTCACGTTTAAAACGATCACAAGCTTTCTCATCATCAGACCTAAAATTGTATGATTGTAGAAGTGAATAAAATTTTATCTGTCTATATATTAATAATAACTACATTATTAACTTTGCCAAAGGCTGCTTAGCACATCAGCCAGTCCAGCACAGAGCCGTCAGTGGCCTAGTATTTTTAATATTAGGGGGAGGATTATGGGAATAAGAGGGAAGGTGTGCAGGCAGGTGATTACAATAAGGAACAGCTACAGGGCCATTACAGCAGGGAGAGATGGTAAAGTGCAGAGAAACATGATAAAACATATAACATAGCTTTGTAAAAAGGAAACCTGAAGGTGGTTGCTATTCAGTGGAGATTATACTATAAATATCTGCATCATGCACAATAACTGCACACACATCACAACATAGCTTGAGTGTGCAGCTGTGCCTCAATAATGCACCGTGTCATCTTCGCTAATCTGGGATTGACTAATCCCCCCCAACGACTCTGATCCATCCAGAGAAGACAGAGAGAGAGACAGACAGGCCTCCTCGGCTGAAAGGCTGGATTCTCTGTGGATGGTTCGTGTTGACCCTGCTGTCTCTCTCTCTCTCTGGCTGCTGGGTGGTGGGAGGCTCCGGGGATCATGTGCACCACCATCATGGTTCTCTCCACTTTGGCTCTCGTCCTCAGCAAACATTTCACCAGCCGAGCCAAGACGTAAGTCGTTTCAGTTGTTTCTGTAAACCTTTATCTGAGCAGGGAAGGGTTTTCTAGTCAGACCCCTTTTCTGGTTCTGCCATAATATGTTTGTTCAAACTACGTATAAAACCTGGAAATTAGTAACTTAAAGTAACAATTTATAACAAAGTGGAAAAGAAATCTGTGTTTGCAGCAGTATATCTTGAAGCATAGTAACTGAAAAATATTCAAGTAATCTCATCTTTGACTAAGTCATTGTGAAGATATACTGTATACTGTAGGTCAGTGCTGATTAGGGGTGCATCACAGGGTAACTCGTGATACGGTACGTGGCCCACAATAACGATATAATCACGATTCTGCGATAATTGATATATTGCAAGACAATCATACAATGATTAGAGCGCCAGATATTTGTAAATTAAAATATCAATATTTGGTGCCAGCCTAACAATAATTGTATTGCACGAGTCACGACCAATATATATTGCAATATCAATACTTTGTACCACAGCAAGTGCAGATGCAGTAAATACTGTGACTTAAAGCTCCTGTGAGGTACTTTTGGTTTGTGTTGATTTTGGCGCCTCCTGTGGACAAAGTGGTACTGCTTCTCTCTTTGAATGTTAAAAGAAAGCAGGATTAGATATTTTGTTGAAAACCAATGCTTACACATGTACAGGACAAGATTTGCAATCGTATGACTCGCTGTGAATCTTTGCTGGTAAAATTAAGAAAAAAAGGCTGATTTAGCAGCACAAAGTTATCCGCCTCATCTGACACCTCCCCCCCGGCAGTTGTTACAGGCATTATAAATAACTATAAAGATATAATCAATGTTGTCGCTGATGGTCTTGCTTGCTTTCATATAGAGGCATCAGTTTTAATTTTAGTCTGCGTTATAACAAGCTAAAAAGTCCTCACAGTAGTTTTAATTTTCCATTAAATCTGTCTTAAATTAAAGTGGTAACTCACATAATCAGGGCTGTTGGCAAAGTTTCAGATATTCGTCCAAAATCCTCCAGTCTCTAAATACTAAAAAAGTCGTACAGATTTGGACGGTGGTTGAAACATTTTTAAGAAAAAATCTTGCTTATTTTATGCATTTAACTGTTTCTCCCTATAATATGCTCTTTTGCAAGGAGCTGAATACAAAAGTATTTAATGTTTGGCCTAAAAGAATCAAATTTAGTATTTTCAAAAAAAGGACACGACCTTCGGTTCCTTAAGTAGCTACCCCAACTACTACTACTATCACACACATTACTGTTGACCTGCACCAGTATTAAAACTTTTTTTTTTTTAGCATAAATTTGCAGCACAATCTATTTTACTCTTCAGATTCAGTGATGCATTGAGGATAGTTTGTCTCAGCCGTGTAAAACACAGAGTTTGGGGAATTTTGTGAAAGCTTTAATGAGCGTCCTGAGGCCTGAAGCGTGCACATGCTGTCACTAATTAGACCTCACATAGTACATGTTTGGAATTAATCTGGTTTTGTCCAGTGGTTTTCCAAATTGCAGAAAAGTATCAGAAAGCTCCTTCCTGGTTTAATGTGTACGCCTGATTAGTAAAACCTTAATTCTGGATCAAAAACTGTCATAACCACCTCCAGTCACATTTTACCCCTCAGCAGCTTAAAGGTTTATTTCTCAGTTCTTATTTCTTCTCTACAGTAAACCGGTGCTCTATATATGTGCTGGGATCTTCATAATGTCTGAGAATAAATGGCTTTAAATGTCATCATCCTCCAGTCGCACATATTGATCTTTACCCACCATTATGTGTAATGAGGTGCGGCGCCTCCGTTGGAGATCCATGTCTAATTCCAGTGAATGACAAAGTAAAGACCAGTACATGAGTCATTCTCCGAGAGCCCTTTCTGCCTTCAGATGCTCGACCCGCGGGCCGGGTCTGTCCTTGGATCTTTAGCTCATTACAGTGTTCAACACCTACGGATGGATAAAGCAATTATGTGGTGTGAATAACTCAGTGGCGTGGAGTTGAATTGACTCCAAGGTGAATGTTGCTGGAAGAGCATTGTGAAATGTTTTTGTCTCTGTGAATCAGCCTCATGGTGGTTTTCTCACTGAAGGGAATCTCCGACAGCTGGAGGCTTTTCTGAGCTGACAGGAAACTGGTGAATACTGATTGCAAATGCCAAGATTATTATGTGAAATCCACATTGACACTCAGAAAGCTGATGCTGGGTGGAGGTGCCCTTTATGAACGTTGTTTTACATAAATGCCAGAACATCTGATTTTCTAGGCTGCAGACAGTTGCTTTAAACATGACATTTCAGAACAAGTTTATAATAAGACTGTAATACTTTAAATAACTTCAGCATTGAATGAACTATTTGTGATGCATTTATACAGGCCTATTGATTTATATTTCATAAATGCCACAGATACTCGTAATTTTCTTAATTATACTGATATGTCCGGTAATAGCCATCCTTTGTTTGTGACATTTTACCAAATACAAATACAGATAACAATTAATTATACTGTATTCATTTGCTGAAACGTTCAATCATAAATACAACGTGAAGAAAATTAACTGAAAAGTGAACACAAACATCTGTCTGCTAGCTATAGCTTACGTTAGCCTGAGGCACACAGCACAGAAGTAGCTTACTTTTAACTTACAACGATAACTTACTTTAATGCAGCTCATAGAGACAGTCCTATTCTTCATTGTCCTCATTGTCCGTAATGTTTGCTATCAAAATGTCTCTACCATGTTAGCAATTAGCATCCTCGTTGCTGAAATTAGCCGTCTGTGATCGAAGCCACTGACATCATCCATTCTCCCTCGTTTCTTATTTGATAACAAAAGTAACGCTGTCCATAGTCAGCTGGTAGAAGAACTTGTATTTCACCAAATAAATTCAACACTTGTATTTCACCAAATAAATTCAACACTTGTAGTAGGCCTACTGTACATCCAAGTCTAGAAACTGCCGGTGTAACATATGGTACTTGTTGTTAAAATATAATGATTTTGACTGGGGGCTGTGGGGGATGAAGTAGCTTAGCCTTTTTCACTGGGGGCTAAAGACACTGCTAGCTTGCCTCAGTTGCAACTAAACTTACTTGGGTGAGTCACTCTATCATAACAAGATAATCTCTGTGATTATTAATGTGAGTAGTCTGCACTTAGTGTGACTGTAAATCAGATTAAAGTAGCTTGATGTGTCCTTTTTAAGATTAATACTCGGTATTAAACAAAAAAATTGCTAACGACAAAAAGTGCCAAAGTTGCAACATTTAGCTCATAAGTTTGCTGTTTATAGCTAAATGCTAATGTGTGCTTACATGCTCCCAATGACAATGCTAATAGTTAGCTAGTTTTAGCAGGTGTATGTTGAGATTATTGGTCATTTTGGACAAAATGAACTCTCTGTCGAGGGTCACTAAATTCCTCAGAAATCATCTAACAGTTAAAGCATTTCAGTCTGTTGACCGAACCAGCCACCCTGCTAGTAGCCTATGCTAAGATTAAAGTTGTCATCGCGCCGGTGGACATACTTGGTCGTTTACTTGTTTTGCTATGTTTAGTAGCACACGTAGCATGAACTCGCTCTGAGTGAACACTGTGTTCTTGTTAGAATTAAAAAGAATCATAGAATACATTTTGTGTTGCGTGCCAGTAACGAACTGCAGTGACAACATTGTGTACACAGCCTCAAAGTTATTTTCACTCTGCATTCACATCAAACCATTAGAGAGTTTGGTGTTGAGATGCCAAAATCAAAACAATGCAGACTTGCTGACCACAGACTGTCTGTGTGACACATCACACCACTCTCTCTATTTGGCTGCAGATTACTTCCCCTGACTTACTATGTGTATGTTTATACTACAACCTTCACTTCACTCATTACCTACCTGAGCATTTGTAATCATTTTTTCTCCCACCTAATCCATTTTAGTTTAAGTATAGCATTTAGTATCTTAACACAGCTGTGGCCTCACCCTCTCGCTCACACTCATCTTTCCTCCCACAGCTTTCCAAAAGAAGCGGAGGTACCCTGTGTGAAGAGCGGCAAAGACTCTGTGAAATGAGGCTTAGTGTATCACCAGGCGTCCACCTCAGGTAAACTGTGATAACTATCTTGTTTTGATATTTGCTTGGCAGGATGCAATCTTGGAACCCGCTGACCATTGTAACAATGATTTAGTTTTTTGGGGCATCGACCAACATTTCTAGGCTTATGGTGTAAACAGATGCCCAGATAAGTGATGGCAGATATCCAGGAAAAGATTTCCTGTTATAATTGGGTGTCAAGGGGTATAACCATTTATCCTAAACATTAGGCTACACAAGGTGACGCTAAGGTTTTTAAGAAGTGCTATTGTGCTTGTATTGTTAGGTGGCAAATGAGCTGGACTGAAATGGAACAAGGGGTTTGGACTTGAGGGTTAGTCAGATATTGGCACAACAACAAAAAATAACTATTTTCCATTTTACAATCTAACAAGATACTTGAGATAAAAAAAATGGAGCCAAATGTATGAGAAAAGAGATTAATAGTAATAACAATAAAAAAGGTTAATCAGCCTGAGATGATAGCCAATGGGTTCCTGGTAGCATATCAGCTGAAACATTCTGCCTCTTGTTTTTCACACAAACAAGCTAGCGCAAACATGATTGGTCAATACTACTCTCACTATAAATGGACAATAACAGAAACCCAAACAATTCTGAAACAAAGAACGTGTCCCTGGCTTTCAGGTTCTGCATTAATGTGCCAACATCTGTTCATGGAGATTACAACTGAAGCTGAGCTTTGAGAGCAACAAGTTTGACGTCTGTTCAGAGTTAAGAATTAAATGCAGTTAACCCTTTACCATTAAGCTCTTCTGTTTTAAATAGTAATATCTGATGATAAAGTTAATCACTGCAGTCGTCCTTTATTAAGTCTCAAACAATTGTAAGTAAGGCTGTTGTGGTTTTAAGTGTCACCCTCTGTATTAGTCTGTGCAGTTGACAGTTATATCGTTCCAATGGGTGAAACAAACGTCCATATTGTGACTTAACAGTTTATTAGATGCTTGTAGCATCTATTGCATTTCACCCATAGACTGTATAGAAAGATGGACGACATGAGTCAAACTATAAAATCAGAAGTGGCAACGGCGGCTCCACCCGCCCATCACTACTGCGCTGACTCTGGCTCCAAATGACGTCACCATAGCAAGATGGTTGGCCTATCACGGGGACTATTTTGGCATCACTTCCGTACAATGAGAGCAGATGGAGACGCGTCTAAATATACAGTCATTGATTCGAACAGGCTTTACATTAAAGCCTTTAACTGAAGTCTTGTTTGGTGAAAAATAGGAAAGTGTTTCAGTCTAAAAAAATAGTGGTGGCATCATTGAGGAACATTTAGCTTATGTAACAGTGAAAGCACATTCAGTCTAAAACATGTGTTTCATCTCTCCACAGATATATAGGCAGCCTACAGCAGGGAACAGCATAGAAAGATCAGACTCAATACATCAACAGGTGAGAGCTGCATTCATCTGACCAACCTATATCACTTCACACTGGCATCCTCTAATGTTTACAACACAAGGCCATTTTCATTTAATCTGTGATGAAAGGTAATCCAGGATTTAACGTGCATGTGTGTTTGTGAGCTGTTATTGTGCTGATAAAGGGACTGCAGCGGGACCACAACACTAACAAAGCCACCTCATACCTTGAAGCAGAATAGTTTCACCTGCACGGGGTCGACTCCCACTGTTCGTCTCTGTGCTGAAGAGTATCGGTTTCAAGAATCAAGTTTCATCGTAGGAAACTGTGTCGGACTATGAGGGGGCGGATGGGGGTGCAGTGACCCGGCTCTCTGGCTCAGTGACACACACACACACACACACACACACACACACACACACACACAGAGGAGGGAGACTTCATGATGGCTGCGAGGGGAGACAGCTGGGCGACTGATGCGTGTTTGCCCGAGCAGTGGAGGGACGTGCGAGACTGGAGCATAGAGAAGAGACAAAGCCACAGAGTAAGACCAGCGCTGACCTCTGAACTGCATCTGTCCTGCTCGTTCTCTCGTTCTCGCTGTCTGAACGTTGTGTGCTCTGGTTTTCTATGAATAGTCCTTCCTACTGCTCCTGCACGTTAACCTGTGAACAGACTGAACTCAGAGCCGCGGTGTGCCGTTTTCTCCCCACACAGTCGATACTAAGTCAGTCAGACATGTATTGTCATGACATTACGGTTACATTGCCTCTGGACATTGACCAACAAATGAATCAATGTCAGTGCTGCTGTCTGTTCTGCATCTCCTGTGTTATAGCACAAGTAGGCATCTGTATGTAAAGAAACAATGAATGCTTATCATATGAGGTTCAGCCTCTGTTCTGTTGAGTGCCATAGCAGAAACATTGTGCTATGATTGCATATCTGCTTGTCCTTAATCTGAACACAACACTTCAAAATAAAAGCATAAAACTTTTCCTGTAGGGACCTGACAGGCTATCAGAGATTAAAACCTGTACCTCTGTAATGCGTTTTGATGGACTAAATATTAAAACTGACATGAAATTCTGTACTAATTAATGTATTAATTAACTTACTTAATGAACTCATTAACAACCGCATTACATAACAGTCATTATGAAGCACTATCGCACATCGCTGCGCTCTGAGTGAATGAAAAAAACAAAGGACAAACCTGCCTGTCGGCGCCGAGTCGTCTCCAGCTGCGTGTGAAATTTTAATTTATCCTGGAAGTAAATATCCAAAATAACTTAATCATTATCCACCTGAGTGCGTGACAGACACCTGTCAGGCTTCATGAGATGACTCGGCTGTCATGCGTGCTTAGAAATGAACACAAACTCATCATTGCTATAACTTTAATTTGGGAAAACTTTTCTAAAAAATGAATGAAAAAAGTCTGGTTGAACTCATTTAAAAAGTTTCTTCAATCGAGATCAGCCGCTTTTTCTAAACCAAATAGCGCATTTTAAGAGTTTATCATCATCACTGAATCTTGGTTTAAAATGTATTTCTGTAAAACTCACCTGAGACTGTGTGCATGTGCTTTATCATATTTGACAATCGACCAACTGTCACTATTCAATGTTGCCATCTTTATTTATCTTCTTCTACTGACATAAACAGGCTCATTTATTTTACCATACAATGACCATAAACAAAATACTCATCTTGTGGTCGAGTGAAAAAAAATATGAGTGTTTAAATTCCTGTAGTTCTGATTCATATAAAAGCTTTAAGAAAAATAACACTGATAGTTCATTTACTCGATTCCTTTTCCTTTAAATCTAAATCTTTAAAACCGTCTATATGCCCCTGCTTTTAAAATAATAAAGTTCGGCTTTTTATCTGAAAATTTGTATTTATGCATATGAAATGAAGACAAAATAAAACATTATTCCGTTTTGAATTAAAATTTGTATCTTAAAAGTGAAGTTGCGCATTTTGTTCAATATTGTTAACAATTGGGAAGTTGGAAATGTTCTCATTAGGGACTTTAAGCAGCAACGGCTAAGGGACGGGGCGGCTACAGCGCCCGTGAAACATTTCAAGGGGTTGCTGTAGTGGTAGAAATCTAATGTCAATAAGCAACGGTTTGTAACAACAACTACTTCTGCTTCTTGCGAAAGTCGGTACAATGCCTCTGAAAATTGCCAGAGAGCACTTGCTTTAGATGACAATTTATAAACAGATGAGGAGTTTACATTTCTTTCTACTTTATGACATGAACAGGTCCAGAGTGTTATATAATTACCTGCTTACGCTCTGACGTACCGACTACGGCAGCTGGGCTACAACTACAGGAAGTGCGTAAACTTTTTTTTTTTAACGCCGTAGCCGTCCCTTCAGTATTCCCTTCAGTATTCCCTTCAGCCGCTTAAAGTCCCTGTTGGTTCACAGAACAGATGACATCATCTTGTTCCAACATAGCCACGCCCACTTCAAAGTGACAAAAGGCCGACACAGAAAAACAAATACAAAATCTCTCTTCAAGCACAACAAAAACTGTTCCAACTTTTGCTGAAAGAAGTGTCTTTGGTAGGACCTCGTCCCGTATAAGAAGCTGATTGCTAAAATAACTTTTACCTCCTGAGACCCGAGCTTTTGTTTGGTATGCATTTTTAATTTCTCCTACCTTTTGACAGGACCCAATAAGTGTAAAACCTAAGAATTGTCTTTGTGTTACATTGAAAAAGTCCCAATGTCCTGGTTACAGCGTTGTAGCTTGTTGCTATTGATAAAATTAGTCAAATTTGTCTGCCATATCAAGCTACAACTGTTGATACGCATTAAATTACCTTTAATTATATTTGATGATGTATTCAGGGTGTGCTCAATCATGTTTAATCATGTCTAAAAACATTTTGTCCTTAAGTCTGTGTTGTTTACAGTTTTCATGTTGATAATTGAGGACTATATTTGGCTACTCAAAATATAAACTGTCTGTTAGACGTGCAGTAAGATTGAGCACTTCCTGGAGTTTTGTTAATATTCCATCCACCAAAATATGAAACCGCTCTGTGCTCTCTGAATCCGCTGTGAGGTGCACAATCCAACCCCACTTTGCAACATCTCTCTCTAAATGATGACACACTTTGTCTCTTCTCTCTCTCCCCCTCACACAGATGTGGGTTGCAGATGTGCAGGGAGTCCTCAGGTCCATGGAGAGACAGCTGGTGAGTTCATCCAAGTCTGAGTCATTTAAAAAGGCTCCATAGATACTAATACTATTGTCTCTTTTAGGTTTTTAATGTCGTCGTTTAAAGCTAATTCTGGGCAGACTAACTAACTCACCTTCTCTTTTTTCCCCAGAATGCCTCTCTGGAGAAATATCCTCGTAGAAACAGCCCAGAGTGTCGTCCTCCATCTTTAAACCACAGCAGCTCTCTCTCCAGGCAACCTGCAGATCCAGAGAGGAAGCTTTAGAGTTTGTTTGAAGGCAAAACTCAAGACAAATCACACATTTTGGTTATGAGCTCTGCAACAAATATTCGTCTGAAGCAAGTTTTCTCAGACAAACCCGACTGCTTTAATCACTCATGCAAAGATCACTTCTCCTAAGCTGCTGTTTGACATCCAGGAGAGGAAAATAATTTCACACCCGAGTGTATCATTACTCAACTGTCCCATAAGCAATGAAAAATAGTTTCTTTGGAATTACTGCTCACTTTGTCGTTTACTCTGCTCACTCACCAGAAATAAACTATGTTTTCTGTGATGTACACGGCCTGCTGTCTTTTTTCTGAGGGGAAATCCACTCCCTGTCAGCAGCACAAAAACAAGCTAGCAGAGATATTCTTTGTATCACTATAATTCTCAAGCATATCCAATGACGACCTCATCCTGTGCACAAACTATTTAGCCCTACAAATGTACAGGATCTCTGCAATGACTGCCTTTTTTTATCTTCTCATGAGCTGGATAATTTACTTTGCAGACAATGAGCTCTTATAATTTCCTGCCTGATTACATAAACGACTGAATCCTTGTAGATATAAAAGGTTGTTTTCCTGTTTGTTGTCCTGGGGACGCCGGTGTGCATTCAATTTACGCACCGCTGGGACCCACAGGCCACAGAGTTATTTTTGAAAAGGGACTAAAACCACCACTGTGACAGGAATAATACAGAGTGTTATGCATCCACTCTATTATCGTAAATGTCTCTGTTTGCCACCGAGGCGACTATGTACCAAATCAATGCAGCCGTAGTGCTCTATAGAGACAGAAACCAAATGTGCCTAATACATCCCCAGGAACATCGCCTCCGCCAAGCCTGCACTCTGAATCCACCGGTGTAATCAAGGAGCTAAAGGACACAAATATCTGCTGATATTGGCGGCAGCAATTCCCTATCTCGCTGTTGCCTCCTGCCCTGATGAGCCCGAGCTCGAATTACAAGGTGAAAGCGGGGCTTTTGTGTGCTCGCTTGGTAAAGTGTATGATATTCCTGCACACTGTGGCAGGCCATAGGAGGTAATCTAATGATGAGGGAGAGAACCAGGGTTCCTAATGGCCTCAGAGAGAGAGAGAGGTACGGAAGGAGAGAGAGGTAGAGATAGACAGAGGAAGAGGGAGAGATAGGGTCTGATACAGAGCAGCCTTTCTTCTATAATCACTGGGCAGCACACTTGTACTGCAGACTTAACCATCCCTCCACTAGACTTTGAGATTCAATGTAATAAAAACGGAGAAATCAAAGACACAGATACGAACTTATTGGGTCTTGAGAAGCTTGTTATAGTGGAAGACACAAGGCTTTTAGACATCAAGTCAATATTGTGACCCGTTTTTATTCATCCGATACGAAACATGTAGCCTACGGGCATGGTTACTATAGCATGTAGCAGGGTTATATAGCAAATTGGGTTCAACTGAGGGACAGTTTTTTCAGCTTGGTTCACTGGAGACAAACAGACCTAAATGTTTGTTTTTCATCTAAACACAGTCTTCACTTGCCAAATCGGGTTCAGTAGGCTTTTTAGTTACTACAGTACAAACTGCAGCTGAAATTACACAGTATGACATTTACATGCAATATACAACTGGGACATACCCTGGTGTTAGGGCACTGATTTCAAACCCTGTTAAACAGGATGTAAAGAAGCAGTTCTTGGATTTTGGAGGAGTAAAATAATCCAAACAGACCGGCATTAGCATTAACATACATCTAAAAACATGATTAAATAAAGAAAAGAAAGTCACATAAAGAGGGGTCCCCCGCCAACAGACTGAAAGGCCACGTGGCTCAAACAGTAGCTTTGAATACTTCCTGGCTAAACCATGTTGCTAGGTAAATTAAACAGACGATTAAAGCTTAAAAAAATATTTGACACATCAAACTTTCCTTTCAGGCATTAAAATGTAAAATAAATCTACATCATACTCATCAAGCTAGAGTTCATTTTTCTTCAACTGGTTTGAAACAAAACACAAAAAAATAAACCACTTTATCCTCCCCCATCACAAAACCCTACTTGGTACAGTCCACATTGCCAACACCTGGTGAAGTAAGAGGCGTTCATGGTGCGCAGTTCATTAGAGACAACACGTTCGCTGCACAAAGGATTGTCTGACAAAAAAAGCATGCTGGCTTGCATACTGCAAAATATCACCAGATGTAATAAGAACATCCTGGCATTTTTGGGTAATTCTGAACCTGACAAACATGTATTGTGACATACTTAATCTTCTTCTGGCACATTATGCAAGCGTGGGCATTAATGCACCCACCGTCTAAATACTCTTGAAGATGAGGCTAATCAGACGCAGGTGTAACCAATTAAGACGAGAGACAATCACACAGGAGGGAAACACACAAGCAGGAAAGGAAGGATCTGAAACGGCAGGAGTGGAGAGAACACAAGAAGCAAACAGAAAATGATTGAAAACGGAGAATAGGAAAACACTTACACATTAAGTGAAAACACAGTAGGCTATTCACAATCTTCACGCAGCGGCCATTTTCCTGACATCATGTTCAGGGTGGGAAGCACAAATGCTGTTGGTTGTTATACTACTGTGTTACAGGTTGTGAGTGGTATAATATCTGACAATTGTAAGAAATCCACTGCTTTTCAATTACTGTTAAACAGAAAAGACAATTAATTGGAAAGATCCAGAGAGACTTCGAGCCATGTTTCAAGCTAACACAACATATCCTTTGCTAACATTAGACAACAGCTAGCAAGAAAACTCCTGCTAACATTAAGTTATCTAATAATAAACGCCTTTCCTATTGTATCATGTAAAACTACCAGGCAGCAATATTAGCTTTCAGCTAATTCCTAGCTAACAGTAATATTATCCAGTAGGCTAGGTGGTTAGCTATTGTCTGAAAGTTGCTAATGGGCTGTCAAATATGTTGTCTGAGCTTGAAATGTGGACATATTTTCATCTAGATTTACACTGCACAAAATTATTTTATCCACCCAACTGAGGCTGAGGAGAACGAAAGTGTGAACATAACAAACAGACCTGCCATAATGAGCCAACAAGGGAACATATATAGGGGTTTGGCCAAACCAACTCAAACACAAGGGGTAAACAAAATGGACACTAAGTGAAACTTAATACAAAGTTAAACTAACTAAAATCAAATCCCTCCGATGACATCAGAGCATTTGGTTTCTTCCAACGAGCTGGCTCCAGCATAAGAGAGTTCACAACCCTAGGCCACGCCTTTTTGCTCCAACCAGGAAGTGCCATCCCCCAACAGTCAGGTAACCTTGTGTGGTTGCGCCCATCACAGTAACGTTAGCTGTCCTTTAGCTTTTTGGCCAGCTCGCTAGTGAAACAATTCCTGCTGTGTAGGAGAGAATCGGGAATAACGTTGTAAAACGAGCTTTATTTACAGATTGTTAACATCACAGAGATGGTAAGAGATGACTGACCTGTTTTAAATGTCAAACGTTGTGCTTGTTGTGTATTGTCTTTTCAGTTGTTAGTCAATATGAAGTGGTGAAATATTAATGAATTGTCAGATACTCATAATTTATACGCCTAACAACCTGAAATACAGCAGCATTTAAGTTTCGTTTCCTGAGCATGATGTCAGAGGAAAATGGCCGCTGACTGAATCTGGTCCAAGACACAAGACGTATGTAATACTCAGAAAAAGAGTGGACACTTTGTCTTCACCTGCACATTATCACTGATAATTCATGTGTCACACAGCACATATTCACTCACAGAAAACTTTTAGAAATCATTATGTCCATGTTGTGTCCAAATAGAAAAATTCAGAGCAAGATGGCAGTTTGTGTTTTTTTTTTTTAATGTCAAATTTAAATAAATATGCTCCTGTGTTAATCCTCACACAAAGGCGAGAACACCTTTTAATCAGCAGTTAAGAAACAGCGAGTAGCAGCCTCCTGCAGTGAGAGCTATGGTCTGACAAGATACCACTCAGGTAATTATCACATACCAGCAACAGTTACAATCCTCAAAACCCTCAACCGAAGCCCTTCGACACAAAACAGCGGGAAACGCCCACACTCTCCCCCTCTCTCTCTCCATCTCATTCTGCTCATTTACAGGTTGTGCTTTTGTCAGGGGGTTTGAGTGGGCTGAAGAGGTTGTGAGAATAGCAAGGTGTCCTCTGAGCCGGCGTGATATGTTTGTTCTCCTCCCTCGGTACCACCAGGGCGCCTCTTCAGGAAATGAGCATCGATATAAAGAGAAGCGGCTTCTAACAGGTCACAAGTAATCGTCATGGGAGCAGACCCCGTGCTTCACACTGTGATGAAGAAATTAGACGATGGAGGACCACAGCAGTGAGCTGCATGATCGTATTCATTGCCGTATTAAAGATGTCAATAAGGGACAGGCCTCAGCAGACGCACACAAAGTAAATCTTTGCTAGTAAGAGTTTATTATTATTATTATAGACTCACTCATCTTTAAGTGTGTGCAGTTATCTGACTGCTGCATGCAAACAGATTACACAATGAACAGCACACATGACTGCCTCCCACTGAGCACCCTGCGGACATGTCAGTAATGCCCACTGGCCACGATATTCAACAACGCTGAATCTCAAGGGCTACATGCACTCCTTCTAAGTGTGTCAGGCATGTTAGCATTAGCACCGCCCCCGTGACACATCAGTGCTCTTATCATCATGCTAATCCAGCTGCCTCTGACTCCCCCTCAGCCACGCTTCAACAACCAGGCCGGCCTGAATGGAGGTGACCCAGTAAACCATGTCCACGTATAATGAGGAGTGATTCCCGCTTCAGAGGGAGAGGCCTGGGCTTCCCTCTGTCTGCTCTTCTTGGCATATCTTCAGTTTAGTAGTGACTCAGACTTTTAGATGGCCCAAAGCTGCTGGGTGCTGCTGAGAGTGTTGGAGTAAAGATGGCCTGGTGGGCCCTCAAAGCTGCTCGTGGCGTTCTGGGGAGCTCAGGAAGCTGGATTTTCCTGGTTGTGTTCAAGGTGAAACAAACTTCTGAAAAGACGGATGGTCACTAAATAAGACAAGTGACCCAAACATCTGGGTTAGTTACATAAACATATGATAATGGTCGCATGCTGAAATGACTGACAACAATTGAATGATCATTTTAGTCACAATGTGAAGATGTGCTTTTTTTCTTAGACAACTTAATTCATTTGAACAGTAATCTTTTGTTTCGGGACGGGTTGTCAGGAAAAAGAAGCAATATAAATATGTCAACCTCAGTTCTGTTAAGTTATATGGCTATTATCCACTATTTTTAACAGGCCCACCCAGGAAAGTCTGGCACATATCCCGTCGTAAAACCCGTAGTTTTAATTAATAAGCTTTAGTGGTTCAGGTTTTGTTTGCAGGCTAGAGTTTCCCCCTGTTTCTAGTCTTTAAGCTAAGCTAACTGGCTACACCAAAATGCTAAACTATACATTTAATAAAGAAATATATAATGTGCGGCTCGTAGTATCAGGAGTTTCTTGTTGAGCTAAGCAAAGCTAATGTAAAATCAATGCCACTTTATCCCTTCAGCATCCGAACATGCATCATCCATCACTCGGCTTGACGGCATCCCATATGTTCCGACTCTTTGATAAAACTACATGATGTTCAAACACACCAAGTTTTTTGTGTCCCACTCACAAGATTAGATTTAATGCCATGTCAACATAGTTTGTTCAAATTTGCTTTGTAGATCTCAGTTTAAACAAAAAGCCAAAGACGTCTCTCTAAGTAACTAAGACATAAAACAAGAGGTAAAACATAATAAAGCTAAGTCTGTGAAAAAAACCTGAATGCATTAGAGAATCATGAAAATTAAACAAGCCATAGATTTCCAAGTTTTCCAACAATTGACCCTTTTATAATATATATGGTGTCTTTGATCAGTGAAGTATAATCCAAGTTTAGCTGCACAGGGAGAGCGTGTATTGACAGAATCACCAGGCAGGTCAGGGAAGTCTAAGAAGGCAGAGAAAGGGATGCAAGTTGCAACAATGACGGTGAAATTACATTTCCAGCTTGCACAGTACTCGATCTACAGAGTAGTTAGAATGATTGTGCATGAAGCTACACATAAACATGACTCTTCCCCTCACAACATCCCTGCAGCGACAACTTTATTGGATCTAATGATGAATAACGGTGTATATAAATGCACATTTCACATGATTATTACCTTTAAACATAACATTTCAGAGCTCATAATCTGTCATTGTTTGCCCGAAAGAGACAGTTTTGCATAACTCTTACATAATAATAGCATCGCCTTGACAGAGGGAGGGTCAGGCATCTGGAGAAACAGAGCATAATGAAGAGGGCCAGTGAAGGAGAGGCGGGCAGACAGGCGAAACCTTTCTGTGAGCCGTCACTGCTGAGTAACCCAGATGGGAAATGTGTCATGTTGGATGCCAATGCTAACTTAATGCTGAGGTATATGACATGCAGGCCTCCCACTCTGTTATCTGTCAGTGTGCATGTGTGTGTGTGTGTGTGTGTGTGTGTGTGTGGGTGGGCTGGTAATAGAGCAGAAGCAGGCTCAGATACATGTTACATAAGCAATAATTAGGTTAATGTATTGAGCGTATTGATATGCGCTGAGTTGACATCTGCTCTGCATCGCCTCTAACAACAGTTAATGACTCCTTATCAGATATTAAGTGTGTGTCAATGGTCTCATGTTCAAACCAGATGGTGAGGAATGCCAGTGTTAGCAATTAATGCAAACTTGGGCGTGTGTGCAGAAAGTACACGCTTGTTTTCATCTGCCCTTTTCAGATGAAACCTCTCAAAACTATACACATGCAGGAGTGACAGCACTGTGTCTTAAATCCTGTGATTAAAAAAAAAAAACAGCATATGCAGGGACGGCCCTCTTCCCCCCCTTCAAGGCCAGGCAGCAATCAAGCTCACAGCTGGAGAGCGGTGGAAGTGAGAATCCACTGTCTCCATTCATGGCTCCTCTCCAGCTCCTCAGCTGTGCCTTTTTCAATCAATAGCTTTTAGGAAATTGGCATCTACCCTGCAGTTTGAAATGAAAGGCCCCTTTTGTTGTGAAGCCCGTACTGTGTGTAATGATCTCACGCTGGAGAAACATGCACGGTTTTCAGAGGCTTTTTCTCCCTGTTGCAGCAAATTACATAATGTGTTCATGTTCAAAGTAAAGCCTGAATGGCTTTGAGGGGAAAAAGCTGCATTCACAGCCAGAGCAGGAATTAAGGTGAAGCCTACAGTACCTTTCTTTCCGGTGTGAAGTGGATGAAAAGTGGTGCGTTTCAGCAGCAGCGTGCTGTGCATTCTGGTGCACAAGACTTGCATGTGAATAAGATAGTCTAGTTTCCCCTCTGGCTCCAGGTGTTTACTGGGACCACTAATTCCCATCTGCATATATGCTCACCATCTCCTCCTCATCCTCCTCCTTCTCCTCTCTGTGGATCATGTGCAGGCGCCTGCAGCGAAACAAGAACGCAAGAATGACTTTGATTTGACCAAGGAGAAGTCGGACAACTTCTGTATTATGTTCTCAAAGCAACACACCCATCAGAGGTTGCAATGATGAAGATAAATTATTATCTTTGATGGATTTAGTGATATACTGATAACAAAACGTGAAGGTAGAGGCATAGGCACTAGATAAGTCATCAAATATCTGACTTGAAGTAGGATTTCCTGAGTGTAAAGTTAAGGAATATCACATGAGGTGAAGTGCTGTTGTACTGAATATCAACACGGCTGCTTATAGGAAGATAATCACAGCTGTGCTGATACTGAGAACAACAGCACGGCTTTGAGTGTGATATTGCCTTTAAACAACAGTTCTACAAGTGGCATATATTATTACAATTTATGAGCAGCATTTAATATTCATTTAATCATTCTCAACAAACCCACAAACTGGACTTCATGTTACCACAGAGCAGCTACTTTGGATTTTGTACTTGTTTTTCCATTTCACAATACATACATGTAAGGGTTCCTCCATGTGTCTATGTCTCTGTGATATACAACATTTGTAAACAAACAAATGTCTCTTTTAATTTCAATATGATGTTTATTTTTTTTAATAAATCACATTAGAATAGAAAACACAATCTGCGTTTTCAAAGTGGTTGATACAGGCAAAGCTGCATCATATTTTACATCACAGTTTACATTTTATCCGACAAAGAGCAAGGCGTCACATGTTCCCCGCTGACAAGTGCTGGAGTTAAAGTAGCGTGTGCTGCATGCTGTCTGGCTACAGTATTTTAAGATATCTGAATTCCAGATCAAATGCATTCTGGCATGACTGTTATCAGCTGCCTTTTGCTCAATCCCACAGCGTCATCTGTTGGTGGACTGAAGTAACCAACGCTCTGCTCTGCAGCATGTTTGATTTTTCACTGTAATCGTACATTGATGAAGGCTGAGTTAAACGAAGAGGAGATAAAACACACAGCAGCGCAGAATATCCCACAGCTATGTGACTCCCAGAAAAAAATCCATTAAATGTGTATACTAAGCATTTATTAAAGCAGACTTCATACAAACTAATTGGTATCATGGTGGGCAGAGGCTGCTACTGATTTCACCCACACAATACTTTACTTATGTTGATGCTGCATGTTTTCTTCCACCAGCTGGCTCCTCCTCAGGCACATCGCCTTAATAATTACAAAATCTTATTCAGTATATACATGTAGATGAATTGAGATGACACTTGGGGATCAATAAAGTTATTGTTATTGTTATTGTTAGATACAATCACTTAATTTGGGCACAATCTATTAGTGCTTAAGAACAACACTATTTGTTTGCGACATCTGCATTATGAGGACTAAAACTTACTTAAGTAATCCTTCGCAGAGACTGTACAAACATTATTAATAGTTTTATCCCCCTAATTGTGATGACATGTTTTAAAGATGATATATAGTGCCCTCGCCTCACAGCTACACGGTTGCTGGTTCGAGTCCTGGTTCAGACGTTTTGGGGGCCTTTCTGTGTGAAGTTTGCATGTTCTCCCCGTGCATGCGCAGGTTACCACCAGGTACTCCGGCTTCCTCCCACAGTCCAAAGACATGCTCGTTAGGTTCATTGGTGACTCTAAATTGCCCGTAGGTGTGAATGTGAGCGTTAAAGGTTGTCTGTCTCTATGTGTCAGCCCTATGATTAGCCCCGCCTCTTGCCCTATGACAGCTGGGATAGGCTCCAGCCTCTCTGTGACCCTGAAAAGGATTGATGGATGGTGATGACGAAAATAAATAAAATATGCTTATATTGATGTGACTGTTACATATTGTACAACAAACAGCCTTTACTCATACTTATACACATTTTAAAGAAATACTCCTATAAGTAGTGGATTCAAAAGAAGAAAGAAGGGCTCTCAAATGTACTTGTTCAAGCTAACTGTATAGATTAGCACAACACAGGCTCATGTTATGCATATGCTTTGCTTAGTGAATCTAAATGTGCAAAGCAACTGGCTGTCTGATAATGGCTGTATGTGTATTTTTTCCTTCTACATGTTGTGAATTACAAATATAAAATAGTATCCAAAAGAAGCGCCTCAAATGTAAACATAAGTTCCATTTTGTTACAAGTCTAAGAGCCACCTTATGCGCTTTGCTCGAAACTTAATGTGTGTTAATGTGTGTTGCCACCACTGTTGAAGAGTGTTAGAGAGTGAGTGTGTGTATTTGCATACCTTTATATTTCTGTGCTGCAGTATCCGTCATTCTTCCCATCCATTTATCCATAGTTATTATCGTCAGCATCTGATTAAATGAAGCCAAACGGAACAGGAATCATTTTAACCATAATTAGTCAATAGTTCTCTGCACCTTCCCATGGCAAATTAATCTCTGCCATTGTCTTCTATTGCAGTCATCCTTTAGTGGAAGTGTGTGTACACAACTTTCACTGATTGATTTCAGGACACCAAGACAATGACATGCATATTTTAAATAACACTTTTTTTTTGGCTCATCAAAACATCAGTTCGTTTCCAGTTAACACTAATTAAAGTACATTTGTATGCATGTGGGAAAGCTAATTAAATTCCAAGAGCTGCTTCTAATTATCTCAGGTCATTTGTTGCTGCAGTTCTTGATTAAATGTTGCTGTAATCTTCAACAATCATCCGTTATTGTGTCTTAAAGCAAAGAAGCGACTGTCTGTAAGCAGAAGATAATGCAGCTATAAAACACATTCTTTTCTGCATTGCAACACAATAATTGCCTAAGATAAATATTCTTACATTTTCATGTTTTACACAAAGCACAGATTTTTGTCTTTACATCTCCAGTAAAATGTAGCAAACTATCTTTTTCAGAAAGTGTCTAATTTAAGGTGCTTAGAAAACACAAGTTAAAGTATGAATAGATTATGGTATAGAGCACATGAAAGGTAATAGAGACAAATGCAACCCAGCATCTGACTTCAGAGAGAGAGAGTATCTTTAATTAGATTAAACATAGTATCTTCTTATTTCTCCGAGAAGTACAGGTATATTGTGTTATTTATATTGGACATATAGTTAGTCACTACCAATTTATCCTACTTTAACGCTGCTTATTATCAGGTTTGTAACTAGTGTCTCTTTGTACCAGCAGGTGGCAGCATACCGCCTCTTTACGGCGGGCAAAACGACTGAACAGCAAAGTTAAACGCACACTAGAGGCAAGAAAAGAGGCGTCAAGCCAGCACGAGACACTCACAACAACATAGAGAAACCGGATAAATATGACCGAAACAATAAAAGCGACAGCACACGTGGAGTTAATTCATGGTAAAAATGTACTGATTAGGAATGTAATATAGCCTATACATTTTTTGTGTAATAATAATAAAATAATCTGATGAAATGTTTTATGTGGTACAAATTTAAAAGGACATTTTAGAGAATAGGCTGATGAGTGGAATTAAAAATACGTATACAAACATGCACCCACCTCACGTCCCCTCAACATACACCTGATGTTTAGCGCAAAGCGCGTAAATGTGGCTCTTATTTTGAAATGTAACCGGATACGGTGCGTTTCATACCGTTACTCTTGACACCGGTGCGAGCAGCGGGCTGTTAGTCGCTGTCTTGCAGTCTCCACTGTACTCGCAACATCCAGGCGGGTAGCAATGTGAGAGTGAGGCTGCTGCTTTATTCCGGACCCCCCCGCGTCTCGGTCTCCCCCGTCCGCTCAGGATGGACGAGAGGAGAGCTGAACCGGACTGCAACACCGGCAACAACCCGGTTTCGCTTTACGGGGAATTCACGGTCACTGGTAACCGGAAAGTCAGGTGTTCCGTATGCTTGACTGAAAAGGACCTCATCGTCCAGAGACTCACTTCGACACCTGTCGGGCGGAACAAGGTGGTTCTCAGCCTGAAGGACTGCGTCGGCTGCCGGGCTTACCGGGAGGATGATAACGCAGACCCGGCCGCGTACTTTTCAGTCTACTTCTACCCGCTCAAACGGCGCTGGATGAGTTCCGGGGTCTCGCGGCAGAGAGTGGAGCAGTCCTTTCGTCTCGCCACGCTCCAGGACGCTCGCGCTAACCTGGATGAGGCAGAGAAGTGGGCTCGCGCTGTCCGAGAACGCTCTGCCCGGCAACAGTATCGAAGAGAGGGTGAGTGCTCGTTAACAACAAGAGGGAAAAGTTTAGGCTACTGTTTGTGCTCAGTGTCAGTTAAACAGTCTGACTCAACAACACAGTTACATGTGAATGAATAAATTATGATGATACACACACAGGATCAAACGTCTCTTCATCAGGTAATAATGTCGAAGGAACAAACAAACCTTAGTCCAGGCCAGGGGGAAATGAGTCTTTGTACCCTGGAACCCCCATTTTCTCACACTCTTTTAACCAGTAGGTTAGGTCGTTTTTGGTAGGTCCCTAAATCAATTTAAAAAGCATATCTTTTGAATTAATTAAGGCTAGACTATCATTTTAAAGTTCCTTAAGGCTAAGTTCCTTTCTACAATATGGGGTTTCAAAATAAGGTATTTTGTTAGCCTCTATCATACCAGTGCTTTAAATTGCACATAGTGTATTAAACTAAGACATATCAAAGGAAGGTTGCACATCCTCACAATTGAGAACCTATTTTTTCAAACCTATGTCTTCAAACAATGACCAGAGAAGTTAAGATTGATAGGATAATATATGATGATCAATATAGAGATTAATGGTTTCAGCTCTTGTGTCATATGTTGCTTTAAGGAAATGACCTCCATGACCCGTGAAGATCTCTCTTAAGATTAAATAACTGATGACTAAATGCATTTTGGAAACATACAAATACTGCACCTACACTGCGTATTCCTGTCCTTTCTACACTTACCTTTAGCTACTACTTCCCTGTAAATGTAACTATAATAGCCTTCTCTTGTACATCATCTGTAGCCTTATTACATAACTGTCTAATCGTGATGATATTAGAGTCCCCTGGCACTGTTACAGTCAACATTTTAGATACTGTTACCTATTTTTATGGAAACTACAAACCTTTGTGTTTTGTCTATTTCAATCTGATTTACAAACCTAGGAAATGGTCCATTACAATGTCACCTACAATATTTTAACTGCATCAGTCTTTCCTGATACATTCCTCTATCAGTTAAATGGGTAGTAGCCTAATATAAGTTGTTAAAGGGCCAGTTCGCCGATTTTCAACCTTAGTCCTATCATGCTAGTATGGGGAGCTAATGCCATTATGGTAGAACAAAAATGCAATTTTGCTATGTGCCTTTGGAGGATGGCATCCGCTTCTCCACTGGGCCCTGGAAAACCTCCGTCACATAATTTAAACGTGTCATCTGGCAGAGACCAGGGAGCTCGCTAAACTACACTTCCTCAGTCTAGGAAGCCTACCTCCGATGTCATGTCTTGTTCAAAATCATCAGGTTTGAAATGTAGACTGCTAACCTGAAGGTTTTTTTAGACGATCCACCGGTATATTCTCATCGTATTTCTGATTCTGTACCGCTCTGAGCCATTGCCTGCAGCGATAGTATTTCACTCCAGCGTCTCTTTCTGGGCGTTCGTTTCAAAGGGAAGGGCACAATGCACGCTGGGTGTTGTAGGAATGTAGAATGGGCGAAACTGGGAGCTGTTTGTACAACTTTCTCCACAGCTATGGCGTCATTATCAAATATTATTGCTTCTATTGATTACAGAGAACACCAGCTTTTTCCAGGGTCGAACTGCTCCTTTAATTCTGTACACAATAAGTTTCTTGTTGTTTTATTCTTATAGCTATCCTGTTAACTCTAACCACTTTCCTTAAATAAATAAAACAAAAGGACTACTTTGGTGCAGAGCATAAACTATGTCGGCTATAAGAGGTGGACGAAGCCGCTTGGTTTCAAACCTGAAGCCAAAGTTGAAGTGTGCTAAACCTTCATTCTTTCTAATGGCCAGCTGGGGGCAACTCCACCCGTCACAAAAGTACGTCCTATGTAATTCTATGAGGAAATGACCCCACTTCTTAGTTGGTTTATTACCTAAAGAGTTAATGGTCCCAATTTCTAGTTCCCGGTCCTCAATACACCGTGTGTATTTAGTTGATTATGCTGCCATTGAGTGCGAGATACAACACGCACGGTCAGCAGGGTCAATTCTGGCTTCAAGACAGGAAGATGGAGACAACAAATACCAAACTCGACGCTTCGAAATAGTACTCCGCAAACCAGTGTGTGATGTTACAGTGGTTGCACACTACAAAGTCACCTTTCAGTAACCCCAGTATTCAAACAAAATATTAAAAGACCCCTGAAAAGCGTGAGGCAATATGGACGCTATCCAGTTCACACTGTGCAAGGATGAATACACTGTATAGAACTACATGCTTATCTCTTACACGATAGCATTACCATTGACTTACTCCTATATTAATTAAACAATAGGACGGGTGTGGTATGGAGAGTCACATTTCTGTAACTCCAGTCTACAAACAAACCATCTGAACATAAAAGACATCTGAGGAACATACCGCAATATGACTGCTATTGAGTTCATGTAATGCCAAGAGGTATAATTACTCCGGAGGGAAACGGTCTGTAAGTGGAGATTTTCTAAAGATAAGTCGTCTCATTATTTGTCCCCCTCACCAACATGTCCTGACTCCATGAAGAGAGGAATAAAATGCACAAACCTTCCCCTTCCACACAGCCGAGGTATCGTTGGCACTCTGTGACCCAGATAACATTTCCCCATTTGCACAAATGTATTTTTAACGAGACAAAATATGCTGCAAGTCTATACCGCCTGTCATTGTCAGAGGAGGAAAGATCAGACTTTTAGCAACTCAAGTGGAGACAGTTATTTTGTTTGAAACATATTGTGATTCCTCTGCTTGGAGCTGAACCTGAGACAGCTACCGAGCAAGTTTCCTACCAGGGAACCAAACACAAATGTCTCCATAGCTTCACCAGCTCTGTAGTCATGTAATTCACCTCTACCTCTACCTAAGCGCAGACCTTTGCTGTGAAACATCAGCTGTATCTGGAGCCATTGTTGGAGACATGATTATATGTCCTATTCGTTAAATCGGAACAGGGATACAAAGTGGAATCGAGCTGAATCGATTGTTAGTTACTCTTGCCAAGCACAGCACATTTGTGTTTTTTGAAGGATTTAATCATCAAACTTCATTTTAATTTCTGATTGAACGGCTCGTCCATTTCATAAAGAAGTAGCAATGTTAGAGGTTTAACATTAATAACCGAGCTGATTGTTTTGTCAGCTGAAATTTATCAGTCACAGATTTTAGCTCCAGCTAGCTAGCTACCATGAGTGGATGAAACCTCCAGCTGACTTCTTTCTGTTTCCAGCTGCCGTTTATTGTGAAACAGAATGTTTTACTTCTGCAGGAAACAAGGCTTTTATGATAAGAACGAAACATGAGTTTTGTTTTGCTTTCTCTCCTTGCTCTTTGAAATGTCGGTAACTACTTTAGGCAATAAGCTCGTTATGCTGATGCCAGATATGCTGATATTTGCTAACGTTAGAGCAGAGAAAAACACTGTTAAATCCATTCTTTACAATTTAACTCTTAAGTATTTTGTTTCGAAGACAGCTCGTGGAAAAGCTTTCTATGGAGAGAGAGAGTAACAGTCTCACCACAGCAACATGCACGTTGTTTTGGTTTGTGCAGAAGAAATCTTGACAGTCTTGTCATGACGAGTTACGGTTGCTAGACTGTGATGTGACAGTGACTGTTCGGTGCAGGTGTTAGTGAACAAGAACCGATAAATTGAAAGTTAAATAAGTTTTTCAAGGAATAAAATCTAAAAATTGATGGTGAAGATGTTCTATTTTGTGTTATGAATTATTAAATCTCATTGAACTATAACAAACAGAAGATGTCACCTTCAGCTGTGGGAATTACAGCTGGACATTTCTCACCACTGTTTCTTTATTGAGCAGAATAATCGGCAGATTAATTGTTAATGTAAATAATTAGTTGCAGCTCTCCTTAAAATCTGTGTGGGTCAACATTTGTATTTTCCCGCCAAGGACAGTTGGTCGTCCTGAAGTCACTGAGCAAGGTGTTTCTTTAATGTTGCTGTGCACTGACAGTGTGCAGGATATATAGTCAAACAGAGAACACGAGCAGAGCAAACATGTTGGCTTCATTGATTTGTACTTCTGAGCTACCTGCTGAAGTGTCACATTATTCTGATGTATTTTTGTGGCCTGCAACATTTCAAACATCATTGAGGCTGCAGCGTTTTGGTCTCTCTGAAAATGATGGGCAAAGGACTGCAGTCTAAAAAGTGGTCTAAGTTAGTGAGTTACTCATTATGCTGAAGGCCTTGTGAACGTTACTATATCATGTTCAGGAGATGCACAACACAACCATTAGTCTGAATGAGGTCGGTGCTGCATGTCTGACCTCTACGTCAATATTGGTGCTCGTGTCATTGGCTTTACTTCAAGTGTAGTACTCACAGAATTATTCAGAAAGTGTCTGTTTTCTCGAGATGCATTTACCTCTGACAGGTAGAGGCCTGCTGAAGATGTAACGTTAAAAATTTGTTAGTCAAGAGGCCGACTCTCTCTCCTTACTTTTGTAGTTATCTATATATCATCTTGCACAGTATACTGTTCAGATGCTAATAGGTGTACGGTCAGCTTGCACATCCATCTATGACACTGCAAAGCATTTCCACTTTCATGTTCACGTCATCAGTATTAGTTTGCATAACAATGAATCAAGCGTCTGTTGATGACTTTGACACAACAAGCTGTCAGTTGACCCTGGGGAGCGGTCGGGTCACATTTGGCATCTTCTGCAGTGCACGTCCTGGTGTTTGAGGCTGTTGATGACAGAGCTGTCTGACAGGTCACAGACCACAGGCTAATAATGCAAAAGAGTGCAAACAGCAAAACAATGTTTTATAAAAAGGAAATGTGTACATTTTTTTACAGAAATACTTCCTTTCCTCGCCTTACTAGTCGTATCTTGGCCTTTGCATCACAGACTAGTTATTTGGGAGAGCAGAGCAGAATATGCTGCATGTCGTGGTCAGCTAGCCGTTGGCTTCAGTCACTGTGTTGTGTTCAAGTGCAACTTTAAACACAGGATGTGAGCTGACGTGAGGTGACACACACATCAGTTGTTGGCATTAACTCCTAACACATCAAGGTGCTGACTCAAGTCCCCCATGAATATCATCTCCGCTCTGGCAATTTAATCTGACAGCTCAGATGCATTGCCAAGTGTTTCCTCGATAGTATCGACCCCATGTTGTCGATAAATGGATTGAGTTCAGCTTTGGACAGAGCCGTTATTATCATGAGTCAGGAGCTGGCGGCTGGCAGAGAGTTACTATTATTGATTCAATCAATCGCTCGGGTTGATCTTCTGGCGAGAGAACTTGGCAGCCCAAAGACAATGATTTACAACACATTAGCAATTAATGTGAATTAATTAATTAGGGTTTGATTACATGTGATCAATCAGAGAACGGACTCACTGGTGCGTTGGGAACTGCCTCTAGGTCTAACGCAGTAACATTTTCTGTATGTAGTGGTATTACAGTACATTACCTTGCTGATATGTAGCTGGAGTGACAGGCTGAGTAATTTCAGGCTCTCAGAAAGGTTAAGGTATTCAGCAGCAGCAGCAAAATCAGCATTAATATAAATTTAATCTTCAGGTCGTCGTATAAAATTATGTTACAACTTATTACAAGATAGTGAGATAAGGTGAGACACTCGGGGATTAAATATCTGTGAGAGAAACTTTGTCATCACAGGGATCGTGACTTGCACTAATGCACTATAACTGAATCAGGCTGCTCAGACAGGATCGAATGAGTACGGCACCGATGGGTAGTCAGATGAGAAGCACTTTTTTCGACATTCTCAGGGGGACGGCTGATGCCCCTTTTAGCAGCAGAATCCAGGCCTCTCTCAGACAGACAACGCTATTAATAATACTTACCTCTGGCCGAGACAGAGCAGAAGCTGGGACAATGGTTGGTTTGCTCTGTGACACACAGTGTGATACATGACAGATCCCAAAAGCTTTAAGGTAAACGATGTTGTCATGTAATGCCTTTTTATAAAAACAGGGAGTCTGCCTGAACCTAAATGATTTTAGGGTTTCTCATTTTTCAAACGCGCACATACTTGAACAAGATATTTTTAACTCTAAGATATTTTATGATCCTAATTTTTGGGAGGACAAAATATACAAACTGTAAGTCCGATGTGCAATATCTTGACTCCACTGTCTCTGGGGCTGCACAATAAATCATAATCTAATCCTTATAGCAATATGAGCATTCTCAATAAACACTTTTTCGCTCGGTATGCAAACATTTCACCTGTTGGATTGAGATTGATACTTTCACACCATTTTGATGTAACCAGATGAAGCACAAGCTAGCTGTAGCTACCCTCAGATTAATTTGTGTCAATTTAGTGGTGAAAAAAAAAAAAAAGCTTTTTGGATTCAGGAGGGACACGTTGCAAACAACTAACAGCTCTGTCCCTTTAAGAAACCCCGCCCCCTGCAAGCCCTCTTTCTTCTGATCAGCCAGCTTTCCGAAGCCTGCTGAGGCTGCACTTTGTGACGTCACAAAGTGTAGAAAAAACTGTGTGAAACCTGGCGTTCACAGCAGCCTGCAGACTGAGCCGAGAAGCCTTACAGATCTGAAACTTCACCCACGCTTACTTTGGACATCCAGCATTGTAACATTATATACATGTCTTAAAATGTGAAACAGCATAATTCCCCCTCTTTAATATTTGGTCATTAATCGCACTTCATATTGTTATCGTAATGTTGGACAATGTTATCGTGCTTTCAATGTAAGGCTTTTGTAAGTCAATGTAAACCACCTAAGTAGTAAGCAGTTTGTGCAAGTGAACTGCTCACTGTTACATGTTTTCACATACGGCATCAGTATGAGTCTTTATTTGGGGACCTTTTTATGACTTTGTGGGTTTGTGAAGGTGAAAACCATGAGTTGTTTGGTGAGTGCGCACCTCATGGTGAACCTAGTATGTGGCTGACCGCATCAGGTCAACGTGGGTGAGGACAGCGGACGAGCAGTATCCAGAGCCATATAGACAGAGTGTGGCCATGTCTCTCTCTTTCTATGGCTGTGAAAGTACCGTCACTCAGTCAGTCAGTCAGTCAGTTACTCAGTCAGTCACATACTGTGAGTGAAAACAGTTACGAATTTATTCATCCTGTTCTCAGACGTTCATCATGAGACTTTTCCCATCAGAACCAAACCCTGATGATTAATCAGTTTTGAAGAATTGTGAAGCTTCCTCATTCTGATAAAACGGAAAACCACAGTTCATTCATAAAACAGGAGGTTGTTCATCTTACAACTGCCGTGATGAAGGGAAGAAAGATCTCCTATTATAAACATAGAATAAGTATATCAGCATCTCTTTGTGTGTGTCTGTGTTGTGTTAGATTGTGTGTGTATAGTCAGACAGCAGTGCAAGCAGCAGTCCTCTCCCTGAGGACTCCTCCTCATTGGCTACACGCTGCGATAGAGCTTGACGTGTTGTCCTGACCTCTGATTCAGCCTCTCTGGAGATTTCTCTGTGTCTCGGGGCTCACAGCAGCTTTGTGTCTGACATGACAGCGTCCTGCCTGCTCTCGATTTGACCATAAATGATGAAATATACTCGTCAAATTTGTCAAAATCCACTCCAGCCTGAACCCCATCAAAGTCCAGTTGTTGTTTTTGTACATTTTACCACCATGCATTGAAAGCATAATCTGGCTATTCTCAGAAACGGCGTCTCAAGTCAGCCTGTGATTCGCCGACAACAACAACAACCACTAATTGAGCATTGGGCCTGCAGAGCAGCTGGTTACCCTCAGAGAAAGTCGGTCTTTGCCTGGTAAAAGAACATGTGGTCGTGTTTTTTTTTAGTGGTGGGAAATCCACTTCCTCCATATACAGACTCGCAGCACATTTCATCTGCATTTAGCGGTTTGTTTTTCTACAGTTTGTTTTAATCGCATGTTTCGCTCTTGTAATTTTCATTTAAAACTGACTCATATTTGCAGGAAATCAACAAACATGGTGCAAACTGAGCTTAATTAAGAATTTAAACTCCAGCTCCCAATAAAAAACGTATCTAAACATTAAATTAGTGGCAGTGTAACCGACAGACTTTCGGAAAGTAACCTCCCCTCTCTGATCTGACCCTGCAGCCGAAAATACTCACACGGGAGAGACAGTGGTCACTTTCTCATATGGATCTCTTTATTATAACAAAACAGGGGAGAGAGTATAGACAAGTGGTTGACAGACAGTGCAGGATGATTTTAATGCAAACCTCAATGTCGTAAACTCTCTGCCGTTCCTAATATAGATCTACATTCAGCTAACCGCAGCCACCTCCTCCTCCTCCCTCCACACCCTTTGTGGTTCTGGCTCAGCAAGAATCTGCTGAGTGCTCGAGCAGCTTCCCCTCTTTGATTTACAGAGAGCATTATACATCTGAAGTTATCACCTCGCTGCTCATAAATGTTACCGCAGTTTCGGTTAGGTAAGAGAAGGTTTCTTTTAAAGGTACAGCCTGAGATTCAGATGTAAACAAAAAAGGGGTCCAATCACCAAACATCAAAACAAAGGGATGCAAATTTATGGACAGGTTTTTTAAAGACCAGCTCCAGTCATGTTGTAAGACATATAAAATGCTCTGCTTGAAAATATAAATTGTGTCTGATATGTTTTTTTTTTTTTTGCTAAATACATTTAATTACCTTGTAAATCTCCTCCTTCTCCCTCATTTAAAATTCCCCAATCTGCATAGTCCCCGCCCACTATGCACATTTCTAACCGCCCCCTCCGTCACAAAAACAAAACACGTCTGTGCCATCGTTTCTTGGTGACTTGTTGAAGCTTAGCTAGCTAGGAATGTAGTAATTACAAGTAGTAACATTAATGTTAGCAGTCAGTAGAGAGTTAGCAAAAATTATGATCTTGATGATGGTTATATCTGGCTCGTACATCGGCAAAGTGGTTGCCATAGGTTACACATAATGGTATGCATAGCGTCACCCCGTCCATTAACGGGATTGGCTCCTTAGGTTTGTGACGTCTCAAACCTCCCAATCTGAAAACGTGTTGTTCAGCCTGTCCTTGGTACACTGCAGTTTAACAGCAGACAGGCCCAGCCATGGAGATGACTGCTGATGTTGTTCCTGATATGGCTTGTAGCACATGAGAAACACCACATGGAGATGTTTACAAGGTTAAACACTTGAGGGTCTTTAAAACACGTGTTTATGTTTAATAATGACCTGAAATATTTAGATTAAGTTTGTAACACAAGCAGTGAAACAGGCTCATATATAGACGACAGCTAACGTTAACATTCAACCGATTCCGAGCTAACACTTCTGTTTGATGGCAATACACGATACAAATTGCTAGCTAAAGGTAAAGTTAGCTTCGCAACGTCAGGCAAGCTGTTGTCTGACAGTTTCATTCAATCTATTCCTCGCTCACTTTACTGCTTGACAGAGACGATACAAATTTCCTAGCTTACAGTAAAGTTAGCTCGTAATTGGGTGAGTCCTAATGTTAGCTGTTGTCTAACGGTAGATAATGGGTTATTAAATATGTTGCTTAAACTTGAATGTGGTGTGATAATGGTCAAGAACTTCTGTAATGTGAAGACCTTAGTAAAGTTAAACAGTGAGTTGCAATGGTGTGGCAGGGAATAAGATGTATTTAGTTAATCACCAACTACACCTATAAAACACTCGTTATTGTTACCCATAAACAGTATTTTTAACGACCTCATCTCACAGAATGTAGCACATTCATTTCAGGAGTCAAGAAGCGTTCAGATTAAATTCATAAAGGCACTACAGTGTAAAACAGTGAAAACGTTCTCTATTACAGATTGTTGTCAAAATCTTACTAATCTTACTAAAACAAGCAGAATACACACGCTGAAATAAAGTGGAATAGAAGTACAAAGTTTAGCTTGAACTGGAAAAACTCAAGGGCCACAAATTGCTCTCAAATACAGCACTTGATGAAATATACATACTGCAGTTTGCATTTGACCACTAAATGTAGTATATATAATGCAAGAGCTCTCAAACGTTGTGATTAAAGGACCACATATGAATTTAAAGTCAAGTCAGAAGTCTGACTGGAAAAACCCATCAGCCACATAAATAAAGGGTTAAAAAAGGAGCTTTAAGATCTCCTCACTTGTTCTGACGTGTTGTCTTTCTCTGTATCTTTATTGCGCTCTAAATGTTTTCCAGAAAGCCGACATATAAATAACACTGGCCATATAACCAAATTAAAACACCACGCATTTTGACACTGTACCTCTATGTGCATCAATGTTTTAAGTCAAAGTATTTCCTCTCACAGTTGAATGACACACGCTCCAGTCCAAACTGACTTGCAGTTAGATGGATCCAAACCCTGGTGCTCCAAATAAAGCACGTTACTGTGAATGATGTGACATTTGAGAGTAAGAACTGAACCTCTAATCATGATGAGTACATCCCAGGCGTTGTGCTGCATCTCTAAATTACGATCATGACGATACAGTTGGCGTGTAGTTAACTACAGTGGAGATTACAAACTCTGCTAAAAGGATGTTTTCAGAAACTCAGACAGCTGCCTGGATTCAGATGCGCACAGCTGAAATATTTACACTGACTTTATAGCTGCACGTTTTCACCCTTTTCTTTGCACTTAGAGCTTTATTCTCTTTAGCAGCAGATCTGCAGCTTAGATGTGTTCAAGGACGAAGCTAACTTGTAGAGAGTACGTTTGTGCATATCTGTCACATTAAAGGGGGAGGGAGCGTTTAAGTACCATGTCAAATACATGTTAATCTGTTAATTCCCTAAATGTGGAAACTGGATTCTCTCCTAATGGGTGTTTGTCACGGCTTAGAGCCCACATCAGCACCGAGCAGCCAACAGAGATGTAAGAGCAGCTATAGGACAGGAACCTGAACATTTTCTGCTTTATTTTCAGTCCAATGTCCTGTGCAGATAACGGCTTGAAACCACAGGGTGCTGAGTGATATCACCCCTGTGCTGCAGACCGTGAGCACACACGTCTTGTGTTCACACTAGGGATGCACTGATACCGATACCAGTATTGGGTATCGGGCGGTATCGGAGCTCAAGTACTCGTACTCAGTACTCGTAAAACTAGGACAAGTACCGCAACCGCATACCACTTTACGGCTTGACGTTAGCCTCCTGTTAGCTAAGCAGGTAGGCAGAGAAGGAGCACCTTTCAGATAAAGGCTAAACATGTCCACTCACGGCCAAACTGAAGCTAACAGAGTCTAACATAAACATTAAGGCAAACTAACTTACATATTCATGGATGCACACACGATAAAAAGAGTCTGTCGGCGATCACTGACGTCTCCGTAGGAGGTGTAACAAACAAGTCCGGGCATGTCTCCCTCACTGTTTCGGTGGGATGCACTGTGTAGTGCTGCGTTCCGGTGCGCTCAGAAATGGGAGTGTTCATCACGTGACCTTTTTTTACACTATGTGTGGTATGTTGTGTTATACTGAAACCCACTGAATGTGTTAGAGGTTACATGAAAGTAAAATGTGTGACAGTGTCATAGAACAAAGTTGAGTGTTGAAGTCAGCAACAGTTGCATCATTCTGTCGATTTACTTTGTTACAGTCAGAAAGTGAGGACCATCTGATGCTTTTGGTACTCGGTATCAGCAAGCACCCAAATGTAAGTACTTGTACTTGGTCTGAAAAAAAGTGGTATCGTTGCATCCCTAGTTCACAACACTCACAGTAAATAGTCTAGATTAGATACCGTGGCTGCGTTATTTGGAGCGATTTCTTGAACAGACATTGGTAAATAAGTCCCCTCAAACGGTAATAAACAAAATAGAGACTCTCTAAAAACATGAACCCGTATGCATGCAGCTGAAGAAGATAGATAAGATATTGCTCCTTTTTTTATATAGGCTTTAATTGTTGTAGTCTTATTGTTTGATTTTATTTTGGTGAAATTCTCAGTT
The DNA here is from genome assembly GCF_022749685.1 of Semicossyphus pulcher. Lineage (NCBI taxonomy): Eukaryota > Metazoa > Chordata > Actinopteri > Labriformes > Labridae > Semicossyphus > Semicossyphus pulcher. Next base: position 13,161,908 of record NW_027211681.1, read on the forward strand.
GACGCTTCTGTGGTTAATTTCAGTAATTGAGAGACATCGTAGCTGTCAGATAAGAGACTGTTGGGGCTTTTTTGGACCTTTTTGAAGCTTTTTGTGAGATCATCTTGTTTTCCTTCCAAATGTGTCCCATTCGTCTCCCCTCAAATCCCCAGTGACATCTGTACAGCGTGGGACTGTTCCCCTCTGTGCTGAGTGACGCTGTGTGGGCCGAGCTGATTGTGATGAAAGCTTGTACTTTTTATAATCAAGATTGCTGCAATGATTCCTTAATCACAGACAGTTTATGCTCCGTCATGCTTCGCTGCTGAGGGGACGGTGATTTACAGGAAGTTGAGTCTGACTGACTGATGTGAGCGCAGGTCGTCACAGTGAGTCAGTGCGAGTTGTGCAGGGAGGGAGTGAGCGTGTAGGGTCATGGATCATTTTAGTCGTTTACATAATGAGGATGCTATATGCTGAGTAATGTTTGCATTTTTCTGTCTTCTTTAAATATGATTTTATATCTTTAAGAATTCACCAGCACTTTCTGCACTCAAGGAAACCAGGAGGAAGTATGAGTATCAAATGTTTGATTTCTTTTACACCTCCATCCCTGTGTGTGCTCAACAGAAGCCGACATCCTGCTGAATGTTCTGCAGAGTTGTCAGACAAAGCTAAGCATCTATTCTCAGGCTCTATATGTGCTCCCAGATATGTAGCTATTACAGGGAACCTTGACGAAAACTGTTTTCCGGCTCCCGGGTTTTTCCCTTTTATTTGGGCTGTCATTTCCTTTGGCAAATACCTCGGTAGTGATTATTCCATTAAGATCTGGGACAGTTCCCATGCACTGTGTTTGAAGCGCGCAGATGAGACGCCCGTAATCGCACATCAAGTGAGCGCGGTGGAGATGCAGGGCAGAGCTTTGTAGCTGCCGTTGTTTTTCATCTGTTTTATCTTTGGTGACGATGATGATGCAGTTATGTTGCTGATGTCATCCACTTTATCACATCCTCCCAGACAGTAATTAGCTTTTTAATGAAGCTGTTTGAGCGGAAGCTCTGTCATCAGTGTGTGTCATAACTTTTGGTTCAATTAACAAAATGATAACAGAGCACCCAACCCTTTGCAAACAAACCAGACGCACTATCTGCTGTCATAAACCACAGAAGAAGAGTAATGGCCTCCATTATCCTCACACATGGACTGCAGAGTCTCCAGCATGGTTGATGATGTGTGTTCATAGATCTGGGAGGGTTGTAAAGCTTATCATATTTAAGTTAATGTTATTGGGTGTTGTGTTTTGGCTGCGTGCCATGACGTCGCAGCAGCCCAGCTAATGATAGAGGAGGAAACGTGGAGCGTGTATGCAGCACAGACGAGTAGTTAGATAGATAGGGCCCTCTGGAATGTTTAGAGAAGGGGAGGGGCGGCACACAGGAAGTGGCATGGGACGGGATTTAGCCAACGAGGTCTGCGTGGGTGTCCGTGCACACCGACAGCAGGGTCAGGGCCTTGGGTGCCAGCTGTCCGGCCAGCTGATTCATGAGGGCGTTTGTGGGACTTTCCCTCAGGAGTGCAGTCGTTAGGAATCGGAGACGACTCCGTTGAAATATTGGTTCTGCAGAAAAACTAGCTGCAAATCCAAATTGATATAGTACATAATCAGGGGTGGGACAAAAAATTGATACAGCAATATATCATCGTCCTGACTTGTGCAATACAATTATCGTTAGGCTAGCAAATATATTAAATTTACAGATATATGCTGCTCTAAACAGATTTCCTTGTGATTTTGACTCACTGCGTCACTACTTCATGACTTCTTGTGGCTGTTCTTATGACATGAATCAGGGCTGGGCAATATGACAATATATATTGTCACAAAACCAGCGTCTGATTTTTATATCACTTTGACAATGCGTTCTGTTCTCATCCTTGCATGCGGGAGTGAACCTGGAGCGAACCATAGAGGGCAACGCTGTTTATTAACATGGACACATGTTTTTCTTTTTTACTTTATTTCCTTTCTTTTATCTCTTTTAGTTATTTTAGTTTATTTACTCTTTCTACTTCTTCCTGCTTTGTCCCCTTGGTCTCGGTCTTGGTCTTGTGGGTTCTCCTGGTTTTATGATCTGCTTGTTTTCTGCTTTACTTTGCTTGCTTGGCTGTCAAAGCACTTTGTAAACTCTTATTTTTAAAGGTGCTATTTAATAAGTTATTATTATTATTATTAACGTGCAGAAAAGGACTCAGACTGAGCACAAGTGAAAACAGAAACTCAAGTATTAAATTCACACAGGATTATCCCAAAATAGGCTTTACCATGTGGATATTTGAGAATTATTAGTTAAATTACCAGAAAACATGATATATCGTGATATACATTGTTATCGAGATATGGAAAATGCTATATTTTGGCCGTTCTGCCCGGCCATAACGTGAATGAAGGTAACGTGAACGGAAATTAATCTACCAAAAAAGTAGTTAATCAAATATCAGGATGTTTCATTATATGATTGTCTTGTAATATATCACTTATCGCAGAATTTCTGTATTGTGATATTATCGTTGTTGTGGCCATGTATCACTTATCTTATCATATCGTGAGTTACTCTGTGATTAACCACCCCTATAAACAATGCATGTGCTCAACTCAACAACAAGCAATTTGTTATACTGAGGTGATGATGCCTTTCAGTCACTTTCAGGATTATCAGAGGACAAAGTGCTGGAGGCCTGATGAGTTCACTTCAGGTCAAGCTCCTCTGTCACAGCCAAACAAGGTGTGTTAACGTATGAACGTCTTTCCGACCTGTTTCTCTGCATTCCTGCAGTGTCACTGAAACTCCTGAAATTTCAGTATGGAGTAAGACAAACTGTATCTGTTGCATTATGAACCAGTTAGATGTGTCCATCCCTGGAGCATCAGCTCTTGAGTCGTTCCCGCCCCTCGTTACTCATTTATCAGCTGTCAGACTTGTTTGGGTGGTTCCTCTTCCTCCGCCCTCAGACTGTTTTAATCCTTTAAAAAAATCCAGCAGACTGCAACACAAAGTGAGATGGCTCTGCATGAGGGATCTCACTGCGGGGGGTTTGCCTCGCCTCGCTGAAATACTTTGTTTGTTTGTGGCTTGACAAGGCGTCTCGCACATTGTGTCGTTTCTACAACAAAGAATACCTACCTGTGAAATGATCCCGCAGCTGCAGGCTTTGAAATGTGTCTGATGGCTTCCTGTCACATTTCTCTCTCCTTTAATTTGACTTCTTTCTCTGCTGGGACATTATTGAAAGACATTTCAAAGGAGAGAAAACTGATGAGTAGTTTGCTCAAGGTGAAGACTTCTTCTTAGAGGAATCCATTTAATTTCTCTAACATCCTCTTATCCTTTGATTAGCTCTCTTTCTGGACTACCAGCTTGACATCACCACAGTATTATCATCAAACATTAAATTCCATCAAATCTATATTTCTATTTAGTTTTTAAGATATAAAATCAAGATTAATATTTTGTAACTGCAGCCTCATGCTTTGAGCGCGTTATGAATCCTCCTCAGAAGCTTTGGGGCAGAAGGCCAGAACCGGCCTCCTCCTCTCCCTCCTCCTTCAGCACCACGCTGCGCCTCTGACAGGCCGTAATCTTCAGTGTTTTTTTTTAAAGGTTTTGGGATCTCAGCGATATAAAATCTGCATAACATCCGTGTTTGATCCCAAAGATATTTTGAAAACTAATTTGCATCTCCCCAGCAGTTAAAACATTTACCAAGGAGGCTGTAACTTCTGCTTTCATCCATCTTTTTAGATACAAGCAGTGTAGGATTAGTGTGTATGTTGGATCATGCATTGGTGACCCCTGACCTTTGTTTTTGCTTTTATTTACAGATCTCCTGTCAATGCAGTATTTATGTTTCACAATATATGAAGTACTGAAGACATTCAATCGCACAGCAAATGTCCACAGGGAGTATCGTAAAGACATCCAAGACGTGCTGTCATAATGATAAAAACACAATACAGAAAATATAATATTTTATTACTACTATATTTTTCATGAGCAGATTTACAGATTATCTGTACGAGGGTTGGAGTAGACGTTTACCCAACATGCCTCGTCTTGTACCACCTTGGTTCTATAATATGTCAGCACCAACGGTCCTCATACACCTCAAAGACGGGGTAAGGCAGGAAGATGAGGGCCCAGTTTGTTCCCATGTTTCCCTCCTGCTCGTCTCAGCTGTAGATATTTTTCTTGCTGTGGCTCTTGACTCAACCACAAACTCAGTCTGTTTAAGTGAACTTAAGAGACCTGTCTTTAAAAGTATAATAAGCAGGATTTTTCCCTGCATTTTTTCAACAACACATTCAAACTGGGCCCCTCCTCCTTGGCTCTTCGTCACCAGAAGGTCACTCTCACTCTCTCGTGCGAGAACACGCCCACCCCGCTGAGCTAACACTGACTGCATCAAGGTTACCTTCGTGCTAGCATGCTAACTGCCAGTTAGCTTGTGCTACCCGGTTTGAGGCATCTACCTGTCCAACAGAAAGAAGGCCAACGCTGCATCGCTCTTTGGGGCCGAGTTGCTAATTTGAACCACTCCCACACTCACATATACGCTCTGACTCAGGGAACCACAACAGCGCCCCTCCTGAAAACGTCCCGTGCAGAGCAAAACAACAGAATAGATGCAGAGGGAAGGGTCTCACAAGAGTCTGCACACACACTCACCAACACACATGTATATGATTTATATTATATTATATTTGTAAATGTCTATATTTTTTTTTTCTAGGAAAATCCTACTTATTATACCTTAAACATTTTTAAGACGTAATGCATGTGTAAAAGATTGTTAAAGGGTAAACAGAGTCAGACTTTTGCAGGAGAAACTTTTTTTACAAGGGTGCACATAAATGACACAGATTGAGACTGAGGAAGTCTGATTTTCACAGCAGTACATCGAGATGAAAGGAAAAATACTGACTCATAAGTTTGTTTCTTTGTATCTAAATATATAAACACAAAAGTGTGACTCAAACTAGGACTGAAAATGGTGCGGCTAAAGGTTTCGATCTCTAAAGCTGAACGGTTGAGTCATTGTTAGAGTCAGACTGTGAGAGAACAACTGCTTCGCTGTCGGCCATCTTTGATAAGTAGATAGTTTTGGGTTGTGAAGGAGTGATTTTAATATTCACCATCTGAGTGTAAATGCATGTTGTCGTTTCTCTTTTATTGCAGTCAGTCATTTCCCTCTTCTCTCCTCTGTAGGGGTGCTGATGAGCGAGTTGTGTCGCCCGTGCCGGATGATGCTGCTGGTGAACCCTCAGAGCGGGAAGGGACAGGCGCTCACCCTCTATAACAACCACATCCAACGCATGCTGAACGAGGCCGGAGTCCCACACACGCTGGTTATCACCGGTGAGTCTGAGTCCACAGAGGCGTTTAGTACACCTAAAGAATACAGACAACAATATAAAAGTGTTCGTTAATATTTTATTTTCATGTGATACACATCTGGTATGTGTGCTGCACAAGTGGTTAGTTAATCCATCAGAGGAAGGAGGGTTGAATTCAGTATCGAATGAGTCTGTTCACTCTCAAGTGTCCTTGAGCGAGACATTTAATCCCTTCCTGCTCCACGGGCTCAAAGACACTGGTGTGATAAATAAATAAAATCCAAGGGGGCAAAGACTTTTCCTGGGTAGTTGATCTAGTTCGGTTGATTGAGTTGCTTCATTGTAAATTAAATAAATAAATCTTACATACAGAACAGGATGCTTTTATTTGCATCCCTTCGCCGCACACATATTAAGATCTCATGTAGCTGCAATCTCACTGTAATTGTTTCATCTGTAAAATCATTAGCAAATCTAATCTGACACATGCTGCACAGTCAGCTCAACACACACACACACACACACACACACACACATACACACACACACACACACACACACACACACACACCCACACCCACAACCACACACACACAGCTCGAAAGGCCACAATAACAAAAACAATCACACCTCCCTCAGTGTCCCAGTGCCCCTCCTCCAGATTACATCCTCTCCGTGTTTTCATGCCGTCACCATCATTACACTGAACTACCTCTGACCTGCATGAATGCTGAGCTGTTACATAATGATAAATATGTGTACACACAGTCAGACACACGTATGAATAAAGATAAACACACACTCGCACAAAATCCCCTCTTGCCTTGATTTGATGTGTGATATAATCTCGCAGGGCTGCATATTGATTTATTTATAATCTACACTGGGTGGTGATGATTATACCGAAACACACGCATCGCACGCTGTATGAAAACAGCTCAGTTATTTCTGCAGAGTTTTCACTTGTCTTTTATACGAGTTTCACCCTCCTCCCGGGCTTGTTCATAAATCATCGCAGTGTCAGATGAGAGACAAAAAACACGTCGTTCATCGGCACAGTGCGAGGTGCACCGACGGAGAAAAGAGGGCAGACAGAGACACACAGAGACACATGAGAAATCATCTCACTGCTACTGAGCTGCAAACACATAAAAACGGAGCTTTTTGACAGGAGATGTACTTTTTAGTTAATCCTGGAGAATACATAAGAGTAGCTTTAATCCCCCAAATCTGCATCTATATGAAAGAGCATGACTAGTGAAGGAGAACATTGGGATAGCACAGTTGACAGATTCACTTCTAAAGTAAAACCGTCTCTCTAATCTCTGCTGAATGGCCCCGGCCCTGAATGGTGCCTCTGCAGAAGATTTTATGGTCCTTACACGCTCTCTAGTAACTCCTCAACCATCCTCACTGAGCTCCAGTGTATAAGAAACAACCCTCTTTACATATTTCACTCGATTTCTAGGTGGTTAGTTTATTAATGCTCTCTAGAATAGTTAAAAGACACTAATTAAAACGTTTAAGTTGCCAAATCTCCTTGGCTGCTTCTTATCCTGCCTTTCTCGCTCTTTAGTTTATTAAGAGGCTACACAGCATGGCAGTTCTCTTTTGAGTGATTAACAAAGACACTGTTTTTGCAGCTGAAGAGGTTTTAATGAAGTTTAGGTTCCAGACTGAGATGATAATTCTGTGGTGGGCGGGCGATGAGTGGCTGACTCAGTGTCTTGAGAGCTGAAGATAGCAGACTGGTGACAGAGGTGCATCCTGGAGCACAGGAGGAGTAGGCTAGCAGCAGGCAATCTGATGAGAAAGCAATAACATAAAGCACAAGGAACAAACTGGTCGGACTTAGCGTTGTGCCCGTAGGCTGAATGATCTGGAGATGAATGGCTGAAGAACCACAGTATACATACACTGCAGGCAGATGACTTGATGATGAGCAGGTGAGCAGGCTGAAGCAGTAAGGTGGTGGTAATGGGCGGAGCAGGTGAGGAGCACTGAGGATGGCCACGCCCAGAGACAAACAGAGAGAGAGAAACACAAGAAACACAAAGGCAGGGAACGCAGGAGAAACACAGGGAAAGGTAGACATGACACATGAGCTGAAAGTTTCTGTCCTGCAGCAAAGAGTTCACAGAACAGATCACTCTGTGCTGAAAGCTCAGACAGTCTTCAGGATTTAATCCTTATTTATGTATGATATAACATTTTGCAGTCAAAATATGATTGAACTTTTCAATGAATCATTTAATCACAATCACTTCAGCTTTGCGAGAGGGGGAGATGTCTGTTTAGAGGGATAGTTCAGATTTTTGGACACCAGGTTTTATGAAATACTTGTTAGTAGTGTCGTGGATGCAAAGCTATTAGCTAACTCACCGAGTCCCATGGTCGGAGTTCTGGCCGGTTCTGAACGTCGAATAAGTAGTTCCGGCGAGATGCCAGGGTCATGAACCCAAAAAGTTTTACCCTACAAAAACAACACGCAGGCAGTGGTGATCCATTTTCATCACAAAATCATCGTCCTAGGATTTCATATACTGCAGCGTTTTTTTGGCACTATTTTCTCTCTTGAACAATCCAGTATCACTACACCAGCAGGAGGCCGGTTTCTCAGGTAGAGCCGACCTAGTAGCCGTTTCATGTTCGTGTCATCGTTGAAGTAAACATGTCGGACTATGAAAGTGATGAGATTTATCTTTAACAACGGATCCAACGGGACCTCTAAGGGCACGACATTCTCATTACTACATCCAGGGAAATCACAAATTAGCAGCATTCTGACATGTATTTTCCTCTGTGACAACAAACGTTGTCTCACATGTTACCAGTTTCGGCGTGTTCTCTTAGATACAGCTGATAGTGATAGTACTGATATGCTAAGTCTTGGCTCTAAAAGTAATGCTACGTTTCTGCCTGTTAGCCAGACAGATAGCCAGACATGCTAACATACCTAGCAGCAATAGAGCAGATGGTCTAATTAGGTCCTTAGCTTTAACTTTAACTTTCTGAAAGATGATTAAAAGAAATGGCCGTCTTAAGTCTTTATATGTCTCTTAATTTGGACCCAATTTGCTCAGCTTATCACCAATAAACAGTATGTTTCCTAATATTTGGCATTAATAACTACTTAACAGTGTAACTATGTTGTTGAGCAGCGTGTGTATGGCTGGTACTGTTTTGTATGCAGATGCTTGCAAATGTAGACTCATTACTGGATCTTTGTCTGTGTGGCAGCTGTGAGCTCTGCCAGGGGTGGAGGGCAGATGAAGGATGAGTGCACTGCTGTTGTTGAGAGAGTGTGTGTGTGTTTGTGAGTTAGTGAGTTCCTGCACGTGGTACATGGTAGTAAAGCTGGCACAATGTTTCCTCGCAGGCACAGTCCCTCACTGCTCGGGCATCCTGAGACGTATGTCAGAGAGTATTAATTAAACGACAGCAACGCACTCGTCTTCCTCTGGTGCTCCGACTCAACTGCTCAACACACATTACAAATATTTACCAGAGGAGACAGATATCCCCTCGAACAACCCCTGTGAGCTGCTTCTGTTCCCTAACTTCATTACTCCTTTAGTCTTTTGTTCTTTCTTTAAGGCAACGATCCGCATGCTCTCTTAAAGAAAACAGTCACGGCTTATTTCACAATGTGCATAATGTGTTGGAGCTCCTTTCTGTGCCGGGGCCAGTGTGAGGATGTGAGGACAATTATTGTATGACTAAAATCTGGTAGGGACGACACAGATCCCTAAAAAGCCTTAGAAAAGCCGCAAGTTATATCAAATCCTCCTGATAAGAATCCAGAAACTAGAGGGCGGCTTTGTTGGTTTAAAACAGGAGGGGAATAGGGGTACACTGAGGTAAAGGCCTGGCCTTCATGTGTTTGGGTAGCCTCCCCTGTTTCGATCTTCACACCTTGCTTCTCTTGAGATATTGAGATATACCTCTGCTGTACCTGCACACAGTGTCCCGCCCTGCCTCTTTGAGTTTTTAACCTGCAAATAGTTTTCACAGCAGCAGGTGAGCCGCACTTGGAGTAGACTTCTCCTTAAAGCTCCTGTGAGGAGTTTTTTTTGCTGGTTGTGAAACAGACTGAAATTAATTCTGATGAATCTGTACGAGCTATAAAAGCAAACCAGACCATCAGCGACAAGATTGAATATTTCTATCTAGTTATTTTTAATGCCTGAAACTGCTGTTGGGGGGGAGGTGTCAGACGAAGCGATTAACTGCACGCTGACTTTGTTTACATTTTCCAGTGCTAAAATTTAAAGTGAGCGATACATATGACTGTTCAAGAAAAAAAACCCACCACTTAAGCATGTACAGGACAGAATCAGAGAAGAGATTAGAGGTACGGCTTTGTCCACAGGGGGCGCCAAAATCAACACAAACCGAAAGTTCGTCACAGGAGCTTTAAAGACGTTTGCCGAAACAAACTAAACCAATGTGGTTATAAATGACACGGTAACTACACAGCTGCACTTAAAAGCTTTTAAAATAATGGCATAAGAAGATCCATATTTAACATGGATTTATAAGAAGTCCTCTCTCTCTCTCGCTCTGTGTTTCTCTGACGAGCATGTGAAGAGACGCTGCTCCTGACAGGTAAACAGCAGTGGAAGATAGGAGGGGAGGATTTTCAGTAATCATTCACTCGTGGATGAAGATCTTGGACAGGTAAAATAAGATACTTGGGATGTCACGTAGATCATCTGTGTTTGGGGAATGTTGGGCATGTCGGAGGGGCTGTGAGGTGACAACAGTACCGGGTAATTGTCCCCAAACATTCAGCTCGGTTTAAGTCTACTTTCTGAAGTTGAACAAATTATGGTCGTTGCTCTTTCTTCCAGTGGTAGACTGGAAAAGATTCCTCATGGTTAAACTCCTGCTTGCTGCTCATGGGGTCACACATGGCTCAGAGCAGAATCAGAACAGGAAGCGTCTGTCAGTACCAGTACCATCAGCACGACCCATCTGTGAAAAGAGGAGTAAAAGGAAAATCATTTGGTGATGATTTACCCGAGAGCGAAGAAGAGATTGTTACGGCAGACATATTGAGTTTGTTGTTGGGCGATGAATGAAGCTGTTAAAACTTGTACAGAAAGCAGGGACACATGTGACACAGTAATGGCTCTTCAGTTATAAAGATAAGTCTGTCTAATGGCACCTGGTCAGTAAGTCGTTCTAAAAGGTACTTCAGCTCTGGGAATCTTTATTTGGGATTGCCATCTGAAGCGCTCTCTTGTGTGCGCGCGTGTGTGTGTGCATGAGAGAAACACTGCTCGTTAATAAGTTTGTGTTTTCATGGACAGATGTGTGTGTTCATCATGTGACGACGCCCACAGGCAGCTGAGTAAGCTGTCACAGTGTGTACAGTGTTTCCTGCTGTAAACACACACAAATGAAAGAGGTGGTGCTTTTAGCTGTCATCACCTGCTGTCATGTCTGTGGAGCAGTGCTGCAGCTATCAGACTGCGCTGTTTGCAGAGAGCTGCAGTCAGGATGTGTGTGACAGGAGGAGGAGACTCGTCTTTAGCACGATGATACAGGGTCAGCACGAGGACAGAGCTCAGTGTTACCTCACATGCTCTTAAACCTTCCTGATGGAGGTATCTGAGATGTGAGATGATGTGAATTTTTAAAAATCCGATGTATCCCTTTACAGAGCTTTCTAGATATTTTGAGCTCATTGTTTTGGTTCACATCCCTCTGATAGTGTAAGTGTTAGTGATAGTCGCAGATTTAAGCACAGAAGCTGATAAACCGTCTGTTGCTAAACACAACAACAGACTGACACAGTTACAGATTAGCTGGTGAAGGCAGTGGAGCAGTTGAAAGCAAGATCTTTTTTCCTGAGGTTCATGGAAACTAAAGGAGCGTGAACATTGTACCTATATCAGTTGGACGGAAAAAGGACGAATGAATGGTGAGTTCTTTAAGGACTTGTTGACTTGAATTGTTTGCCAACAAAAACTAGTCAGAAAAACTTGATCCAGCGGCCCCCATGAGGGCAAAAAAATCAGCTACTGCTGGTTACAACAATCTGACTGTGAAGTAATCACTTACAGTGTTAGAGATGATGGACATAATCTGCACTCAAAAGATTATCTGAAACTAATCAGGGATGGTCATGATCAGTCTAAGGTAGTGAAATTAAGTTAGGCACTCAGCAAAAGAACCCTGGCTGTCAGAGCACCTCTGTGTCAACCCTCTGCGCATCTAATCGGTGCAGATGAGCCCGTGTGCAGCTTCGTGGCATGCTAGTTTAGCCGCTACAACAGCAACTTGCCCGTCACAACACATTTCATTTCAACAATTAAGGATACGAACTTAGCGGTCTGAAAAATTCAGTACCGTTCACACCTGGCAATTTACTTTCAGCTGATCAACTAATTAATTAGTGCCCATCTTCATAAATGATTATATTTATACACAAGATGCAGGCATGAGTTCAACATTACATTGCCACCATGTTTTGTTTTTGTCAGAGGGTTTTGGGGCCTCATGTGCCCCCAAGTTGTTGTAGGTTTTAATTGTACCAAAAACGCAGTAAAACAGCTGCGTTCCTATTGACATGATTCTGATTAAATGAAGGACTAACACTGACCTGCAGCTTTACTTTCCCCCACAGAAGCTTTGGTGTTACTCATCTTTGAAAACATGCTCTACAGTCCCTCCTCAGGCTGTGACCACAGGCCCGTAATGAAGCACAGATCTGTATGACTGTAAGGAGTTAGTCACAATCCACTGACTCAACCCACAGGGGGAAACTCAGCTGGACAGAACTACCGCACTCCCCTCCTCTCTTTCTCCTGTCCTCTGCACCAACAAAATCCTAACAAGCGCTGGCTGACTTATCTCTGTCCCACCATCCCTCATCTTTGTTTCCCTCATTGCTTCCTTTTGCTATTATCAATCCAAGTTTCCGAGGCGAGTCGCATACTAATACTGCTCTCGGCTCTCCTCCCTCCACACTGCAGAGGCCCGGCTCCACAGCTTTGCGTCTGGTCAATCCTGTTTAGTTTACAGCCTCTGCATAGATACGGTAATGTGATGTGACTGGACTGATAAGGACGAATTGATTCCTTTATCCTGCAGAGTTTAGGGAAGGGAGGCCGAGAAATCAGATCCCTCAGTAGAGGACTCGGCAAACAGTCATAGAGGGTACAGAAAATATGGACGGGGTTTAGTTACGAAGGATTTGAACCAAGCCCTCCCGATGTGATTGGATTACTCAAAGTGGGCAAGAAGCAGAGATGTGAAGAAAGCATGGAGCTCAGGAGCTGCAGGACAGTTAAGCCGCTTCCCACTGGTAAAAAAAAAAGCTTTTTTGCTTAATGGGAAAGGTTACAATCGGCATTCAGACTCGGGTCAAGTGACTCTGCAGTAGACCTGGGTGATTATCGCCCCGGCTCCAATCGGCATTAATGGGAACACAAAACCACGCTAATCTCCTGCCCCTTTCCAGAGCGATGCTACCCTCTGTCGATAACTTTTGCGACTCCTCGTCATCTCAGCTACAGTTCCCCCAGTCTCCGTCCGAGCAACGCTCGAACATCGTTCAAGATTTGTTGCCGCCTGAATTTGATAAACAGACTGAATGAGATTTAATAAAGACCAAACCCCCGTAACATCTTCACTGTTTACTAACCCTGTTTGTGGCGCGTTTGTGATGTCAGACGGTGACGCAGCAGAAAAGAAACCGTCAGGAGTATACTCTACTGGCAAGGGATCTACTCGATCGTCACACAAACACCGCAGGTTAATCAATAGACTTTTATGCACGTATGTTTTTATTAAACATTCAGCTTTGACATCAGGATGCAGCTCATTGTTTATTAGCTCAGTGAAGATGTTTCTATTGAAACTGCCTCAGCATGAGTGGATGATATTATACTCTGTATGCAGAGTTAACCTCGTGTTGTTTACAGCTTCCCCAGGGCAGATCAAATTTCTTCTTTAATTAGGATGAGCACCTGCATGTTGTCAACAACAGGTCAGCCCTTTGATCTCACTGTGTTGTTATGCTGCTCTTCCACAGCACAATATTGGCTTATCTTATAGTATAGTATTAAAGTGTGCCAGGGATGAATTTTGAAAAAATATCTAATCGTGATTATTGTGACTAAAATTTTGATATGATTTGCGATATTAAAGGGAATGATAATTTTTACTCTATTATTCTCATTTTCATTGAAAACATATTAAAATGATTTTTGCAGGGATCTGTACCAAACAAAGATATTTGATACTTACGTCTCTGTAAGATGTGTAGGCTTGAACTTCTCTGCAGCACAATATTAAATCAAAATGTAACAAATATTGCTTCTCCTGTAATTTGAAAATTGCAGTCATATCGCGATTTTGATAACATTTTGTTTCATTGTTCAGCCCTAGTGTATGCTATGAATGTGTATTTTAGATCTTTCTGTCTTTTCAAAGAAGCTGCACCAGACCACTTAACTATACTACAGATTTGTAGATGAAAGATTTCTTCTTAGTCACTATCTATCGCTGAATGAGGTAACACAATGGTGATTGAGCCTATGGCTCACTGAGGTAAGCCTTTGCATTTGCAGTATATTATTATTATTATTATTATTATTATTATTATGGACTGGGTGTCTGTGGCAACATTCGCAGAAAAAATCACAAGTGGCGCCCAGTGACACGTTTTCCATCACCCAGCAGTGGTTGGTCTGCTAGAGAGGGTAGGCGGAGCTAAGCGGCTGCTTTTCCGCTGTGCGAGTAAACAGTAATCTACTATGGCTGAACAAACAAAGAAAAGATGGATGACTACAGATACAACTTCAAAATTAAGTGAAGTGAGAAAACGAAACGATTTTGGCGCTCAGATGAAGGCAAACAGTCTAAAAAAGCAGAGTTACAACCAGAGCCAACCGTGGACGTCTGGTTACCTCGGATGTTTGCGCCTGTAATTGCCTTTTATCACCATTAGGTGCCGCCAAATACAACAAAACTTAGAAATTAGAGATGATATCTTTAACCTTTTAATATCAGCTCAGCTCATTTTGGTAACTCCAGAGGTAATACAAAAACACATTAGATATGACCAACTATCAACCCGTAAACCTTCAAAACGATTGGATCCCAGTTTAGTTAGTCAACGCAAGTACAGCCGTACCGTGCTGTGGACAAATCGGTGATTGAAAACCTGATGTTCTCGTTCAGTGTGGTCAAAAATATCAGCAGCAGAAAAAGCCAGCTTGGACACAAATGGATTATGACTCGGACACTGGTTGCTTACCTTTTGGCAAAAATAAAATTCATGCATACTGCATGAAAAACTCAGCTGTCCTCACAGCACGGGGCAAGAGGGGATGTTACTGAGCTGTCTCTAGTCAGATAAACCACTGATATTAGACTTATAATGAAAAAATCCATTCGCAGCATTTTAACAGCCTGTAATCAACGACGTCACGGCCCTGTTTCCTCATTTCTTACAGGCTTTGGAAGCAGCTCTCTCAAAGTGTTCTGTCTCTAAATATATTGAACCAAATCCTGCAAGTGAAACTAAAAGAGGGTTTGTGAACACAGTTATGAGTTTCATCTGGCTTCATTGATATGTATAATTGGTTATCATCTGCAAAAGAATAACCTTAACGAACATACACAGCTCTTGGTCCAAAACTCTTTGAATAACTTTTTCCTGACTGCAGCATTTATCATCTCTGTCAAAGATAAGAACGATGGTTGTTTTCGAAAACAAAAGAAACATGTCCTGAAAGAGTGAAGAGCTTCCAGTGCTGCGGAGCCTCAGCAGGTGAAAGAGTTGTGACTGAGGTCGTGACAGTCTGATGCACTCGACTGACTTTGCGCCACACTTCGCAGCGCTCCTTCTGCCCTCTCACCTTCGCTTTGAAAACAAAGAGACGGAGAGGAAACAAACCCCTCCAGACTCTCACAGAAGAAAATGTAACTGAACATTGAAATACCTGGTTAGCATGAACGACGCAGCACATAACGACACAGTTTGGTCTCTATTTGACCCAATTACAAAGTTCTTTCCAGGAAACTTCTGAGAGATTAATGCTCACGTAATGATTAAAGTCAGACCGTGTTCTCTCTGCCTAAAGACAGACAGATAATACTGATGGAGAAATGTAAATAATTGAACTTGCTTTCCATATTCATCTTTCTGTATCTTTTATAATCTCCATATTCAGTCAGTGCATGTGCACAGTGAAGTTGAAACAGACTATCTCTAATGGAAGCAGGCCCTGCCACCACCAAGGCCCCCTCCATCAGATTATTCAGCCCCAGATTAATCTGACAGAGTGCTCCTGGGTAATTTAGTTGTTCTGATCTAATTGGCAGCGGGCTACACGCTTAATTTAAGACCATATATCAGCTTTCCCTCCCACGGTGATACTTTAGTTTGGCAGCTAAAGGGAAGAAGGAAAGAAGAATAGAAGGTGTACCTGGACTCTTAAGTTACCTGGGATCTCTGCGTCCTGTTTGTGTCATGATTTGAATAAGAAACGGGGATAAGTGTCGCGTGTAACCTGAGCTTCTGAAAGCAAACACCTGCGGACATGAACTTGAGTGTGGCAACGGATGTGTATCACAACTCCAGTAGCGCTGACCGTGACCTTTTGACCTCTGATTATTGCAGTTAAAGATTCATTTGTTCTGCCTTCATACAGACCCACCTGCATGAAGACATAACTTAAATCCATGTGTGTGTCTGTGTGTTTCACAGAGCGGCAGAACCACGCTCGAGAGCTGGTGAGGGAGGCTGACCTGACGCAGTGGGATGCTTTAGTCATCATGTCCGGAGATGGACTTCTGTTTGAGGTAAAAAGAAATACATGCACCTGTTTATTGTGTTATTATACAAGGACATTATAAAACAAATGTCATCACAATTATGAACAAATGCCTGACAAATATGATTACTTTAGATGTGCATCACCACTTAGATTTATCAGTAAATGTCTCATTAAGTGTAAGTTGCCAACTTGACCCAAATTTCAGTCAGTACTATAAATGTATTTGATTTCAACACCATGCCCCTGCTTGAATATCCTAAATAGTTAATATTTCTATCTGCCCACCTGAGGAAACCTGTATTTTCTGTGTCTGTCAGGTGATTAATGGTCTGCTGGAGAGAGCCGACTGGGAGGAGGCCATCCGGACTCCACTGGGTATCCTCCCTGGTGGATCAGGAAACGCTTTGGCAGCATCAATACATCACTACTCCGGGTGAGACACTCCTAAATGAAACCAATCTTCAGCGCCCTGCTGAGACCTGTAATGATACTGTAGGTTTGCGCTGAGGCACTTTTTATACTGCTCCTCCTGTTTGTAGATCTCATTTAACTTTTTCTTCAAGAACTTTATTTATATTTACATAACCATGAAGTAGAAATAAGCTGGTGTGGTTTTAGTTTTGTGTCTCTCATGGCTGCACAGACATGTCACTTCCAAGGCTGGGTGAAGTGACAACTGACTGCTGTAGAGCTTTTATGACGAACTTATTAGTCACAACAGAATTAATCTGCAACTAAGTTGATAATTAAATAATTGTTAATCTATTTTTTTTAAGTAAAGATGATCAAGTACAGGATACATCTAAATATACTTACTAGCTGTGGGGCGGTTGTTTGAGTTAAAAGAGACATCAGAAGACATCAGTGCTGCCTTGTAGCATAATTACTGTATCATGACTAATCCACAATTTAGAGCTCCACAGAAACCAGTTGAACCAGTAAGGTGACAGCAGCTTTGGGTCACATCATTACAGGCACAGTGCTTTGAGTTTCAGTTGCCTGCATACAGTGTGTGCTTACTGTATAGATACGTCCTGTTTACATCGGGTCATATAAAGTGTTGTGTAGTTTCAGCCAAAGATGTTAAAGATGTTCTCCCCCAAAATATCGGCTTCTCCTCGACCAGGTAGAGCGACCTGTGCCTAATGAAGGACATGAAGGACATGACCACAAACAACAAACCAGTGCAGCTGCCTGTCGGTTCTGTGCATTATTATTCCCAAGTGCAGTTAAAGGTTTGCAGGCATGGACATGCTGTATGTAATGACTACAACAACCTTAAGTCTGGTACACTTCAGTGCAGCCTATTGTACTGATGGTCAATACTATCATCATAGTTTATACATAACAGGTGTTTTCACCGTAGTGCAGGTCAAGTCCTGGGTGAAGATGTAATTATTAAAAATATAAATGCAGTAAATTTTTAATGTAGACGCACATTAATTTGCTTTGTATAATTGAGCCTCAGACGCACACGGCTCTGCCTTCTGGTGCTTTTCAGAGTAAAATGCACTCATCTGATCTATTAATCATTAATGAGCTAATCTAAGTGATTGCTTGGAGTTCATTCGACCAGAACAAAGAACAGAAAGGAGGAGATGAAGCTCAGAAAGAAAGAAGGACAGAGGAACAACTACAATAACCAACAACTGAACTGGTTCAGAGGTGGAGCGACTTCAGTAGGTTACTCTACAGTGAGCAGTAAATGGACATTATGAACAGACTCAGTATTTGTATGAAACAGATTCATAAGTAGACATCAAATTATCACTCAAGCCTAAACATGTTGAATTTCTTTACAAACACTTTAGCGTCAGTTTGTCCCACGCAGGGCAGATAGATGTCTAATTGGTCTTTCCTTTGACTTTGTTTTATTTGTGCCTCAAAAAATTGCCGACCTGATCACGCATATGGAGCGTAGACTGTATGTAAAAAGTGGATGTAGCCACCGTCACCCATTGGTTCATAACATAGATGGTATAAAAAGATGGATGTTATCTTGAGTTAATTTAATTGATCTCATTATCAGAGAAAACAAATTCTCAAGAGATCAAAGGATAATTATGGAAAACTAGAAAATGAGTTGGTTCATGTGATCACGTGTGATTTCAGTCTTTCAGGTCTCATGATTGAACAGTGGTTGAAGATCAGTAGGTGTTGATCAGTAATGGATACTCCTGTATTTGGCATTTAAAGTTCAAATCAGTTCCTACGGTTGTCACGACAACATCTACGCATGCTGGAAACATGGAGGAAACAAACCTTTTTATGGACTATAAATAATGGACGTAGCCGCAGTGAGGTCACCCATTGGTTTCTCAACTGTGTAAATGAAGCTGAAATACGTTTTCTGGAGCTACAAGTGACCATCTTTGGATGAGAGGGCTGTGCTGTAGAGGAGCGAGGGGTTGGCAAACACCAAGCTATCAAAGCTAAACAGTCTGTGTGTGTGTGTGTGTCTGATCCACAGACTGTATGAAAAGATGGACACCATGACAGCTACCTAAAAGTGAAGCCAAACCCTCTCTATCGCCCCCTGCTGACTGGCTGCAGTATAGCTCATAAAGCCCGCCTCCTCCATGTTAACAGATGGGACATGAGTCAAACTATAAAATCAAAATACACGCCAAATGAGAGGAAGCGTAACTAAAACAATCACTACAGTCATTGAAGTTTCCATATCTGTGAACATTAGCCTCAGACCAACACAAAGCAGCTGTTCTGCTGTTAAACACACTGGAGTGCGGGGTCCTTGTTCTGTTTTGCTGTTACTTAAGTGTGTGTTTTTGGTTAGCAGAAGTGGCTATGGCCACCCCCGCCGATCTCTACTGCGCAGACTCTGGCTCCAAATGACGTCACCATGGCATGACGGCAGCGCCTATCATGGGGGCTATTTTGGCATCAATTAAGTGCAATGAGAGCAGATGGAGACGCATCGTCCATCTATACACAGTCATTGGTTCATGAGCTTCTATTTTGGAGCCTTAAGTTTAGAATTAGTCCAGCTGATTGGTTCATGATCTATAGTGCAGAAAATGTTGTGGCCCTCAGTGACTGTATCATTTTAACAACACTGCACCTTGGCCTTCTCTATTCCACTGTAGGTGTTTGGTGTAGTGTCCTGAAGACCTGCTCTGTGTTTCTGCTGTTTGTGTTTCACATACTCCCTTTGTGCTCCGAAGTCACCTGGAGTCGTGGGGGAAATTAAAAAATAGCTGGAGTGCTTTGAGGCATCTCCTCTTTAAGCTGCTGCTACTGTTTGTAGGTCACCTTTATCTTTATCTTGCCCTTTTACAACTTTATTTTGAAATGTCAGAGTGTATTTTTTCTTGCCTTACAAAAACCTTTATTTCTGACTGTATAAAGAGTCACAATCAGTCAAGTCACAGCCACATTCATTCATCACTTTGGCTGCATCTGTCACTCAGCTTCATCAAACAATGGACATCCAGCCAGAGCGCCCGCCACAATGAGAGGAAGGGACCAGACTCTGTATTGTTTACTCTCCTCTCACACTCCCGGGGCATCCAGAAAATCTCTCTCTCTCTCTCTCTCTCTCTCTCTCTCTCTCTCTCTCTCTCTCTCTCTCTCTCTGGTCGCTGCAGGCTGTCCTGCCGTGGCCCTGGCCGCGGTGTATCTGGTATTATTCCCCTCTGAATGTCGGGTTCACTGAGGCTGCGTGGATCAAACGAGCGACATCTAGAATGTATCTGTTATTATGTGATGCAGTGAACAGGTTCGCTGAGTGAGGGTTTAATGTGTTTCTGTAAACAAACATAATAATGAGCAACGAGCTGGAACATCATCTATGAGTGAGTGACGCCTTCTGAAGTGACAGGTGTGACACTTTGATGTGAGTCTCCCTCCCCTGGTTGTTTATAGATGCTGCATAAACAGCTCAATACAAAGATAGGGTACAGGAAGTGTATTCAATTGCTGGTTGTGCTAGCTAGAATAAATCTATCTATATACGAGAGGCATTAAATGAACAGGTTTTTTTTTGTTACACTGACTGACGAGCTCTCTCAGCTTCATTAGCCTGGTAAATAACCAACTGCAGTCAGTCACCACCACCACAAACTCTTCTCTATGCAGAATACAGAAGCTAAACTCGCTCGTTCACCAGCTAATGGATCAGATCAATGACTGTACATACAGATGGACAACGCGTCTCCATCTGCTCTCATTGTACAAAATTGAAGCCAATGTAGCCCCCGTGATAGGCGCTGCCATCTTGCAATGGTGACGTCATTTGGATCCAGAGCTATTGCAGTAGAGATCGGCGGGTGGAGCCGCCGTAGCCATTTCCACTAACCAAAACGCACCCTTAACTTACCTAAAGATGCAGCAAGGATCCTGCACGTTGACATATTTAACAGCAGAACAGCTTCCGTTCCTCCTCCACTCTGCTGAACAGATCGGCTGCAGGAGCTCAACAGAGCTGTCAATCATCCTTTTCCCAGCATCAAATAACTAAATTAAACTAAACTAGTCATAAACATGAACACTTGGCCGTAAATCAGCATGATAATAACGAGCTATAATGACAGAAACCATGTGTGAAAAACATTTATTTGACGTGCATTTTGATTTTGTAGTTTGACTCATGTCCCATCTATTAACATGGAGGAGGCGGGCTTTATGACCTATACTGCAGCCAATCAGCAGGGGGTGCTCCAAATGTTTTGGCTTCACTTTTAGGGAGCTGTTATATTTTCCATCTTTCTATACAGTCTGTGGATCAGACTCACACACACCGACTGTTTAGCTTTGATAGCTTGGTGTTTGCCAACCCCTCGCTCCTCTACAGCACAGCCCTCTCATCCAAAGATGGTCACTCGTAGCTCCAGAAAACGTATTTCGGCTTCATTTACACAGTTGAGAAACCAATGGGTGACCTCACTGCGGCTACGTCCATTATTTATAGTCCATTAGGTCATGGTTACTACCAGAAAACAAAAGGTTTGTTTCCTCCATGTTTCCAGCATGCGTAGATGTTGTCATGACAACCGTAGGAACTGATTTGAACTTTAAATGCCAAATACAGGAGTATCCATTACTGATCAACACCTACTGATCTTCAACCACTGTTCAATCATGAGACCTGAAAGACTGAAATCACACGTGATCACATGAACCAACTCATTTTCTAGTTTTCCATAATTATCCTTTGATCTCTTGAGAATTTTTTTCTCTGATAATGAGATCAATTAACTTGTGAACTCAAGATAACAGCATCAAAACCGACATAATTCTACATAGAAAGACGTAGAAATATTATGTCTTCTTGACCTTTTTAGCAAACAGTGATCAGAAACAAACGGAGCTGCTGAAATGTAGATGAGTCGGTTTGGAGAGTCAAACTGGTGAATACATTCAGGGTGATGAATATGGAGATATCTGCAGGCCAACGCCAGCAAACCCCACTGAGACGTGCAGTCGGCACTGTAATTGGCTGTGGGTGGTAACAGCAGGCAAATCTGACTGTTAGCGTGTGTGTGTGTGTGTGTGTGTGTGTGTGTGTGTGTGTGTGTGTGAGGGGTGTTACCATGACCTTCCACCCCGGTCTCCACTCTCACAGATGGGGTTGTCTTTGTCTGAAGGCCCAGAGGCTGATTCTGTCCCACCTCCCACACTTGTCCCTGAGCCTCCTGTTTTTATTGAACCTCCCCCTCTGACTGCCCCTCACTCCCTTCATTGCTTTGGGGGCCTCCTTATCTCTCTCTCCCCTCTGTGTGTTTTAAAATTACACAATAAGGTCACAGTTACCCCAGCATTGTATAACGCTCCTCTTAAAGCTCTCTGCCCCGAAACACTCGCAGCCTCGACCCACTTCCTTGTTTTTATTTTGGTGTCTGCGTCTTATTTTTGGGGCTGGAGTTTTAACTTGTGTGCTGATGTAGAGGCTAAAATAATTCATCACTTAATTGATTTTGAAGGAACATAAGCTGCTTATATAATGTGAGAATTTGCTGCTTTTCTGATGATAGTGAAACATGAGCATCTTAACTTCCTGTTTCTCAAGTTCACATCTTTTAACAACATATTTTCTGACATTTTCACAATGAACTTCAGTCACTCACATAAATAACTTTCTTTTTATTATCCCTTTTATTTAAGGAGTCTCATATTACATGAATCTCCTTTCGAGTAGTCAGGGAAGGGAACAATGTCTCTAACTCTGTCTCCTCCTTTGCGTCCGTCCTGCAGATCCTCTCCCGTGTCCAGCGAGGAGCTCCTGCTCAGCTGTGGCTTCCTGCTCTGTAAAGGACTCGTCTCCCGCATGGACCTGGTCTCCGTCCACCTCTCCTCCAGCCCTCGTCTCTTCTCCTTCCTCTCGCTGGCCTGGGGCTTCGTAGCGGACGTGGACATCGAGAGCGAGAAGTACCGTCATGTCGGAGCGGCCCGGTTCACCGTCGGCACGCTGGTGAGGCTGGCGTCTCTCCGCGTCTACAAGGGCCGGCTGTCCTACCTGCCTGTCCTGGAGGACTACAACAACCAGAAGGGTTCAAGGAATAACGTGACCCTGCACTGCAACAATCAGACGCTCTCGCTGGATCTGAGTCAGCCGTCCAGAGACTCTCCCTGCCAGAACACCTTCCATAACTCCTGCCACTCCAACAACTCCCTCAAAGTGCGGAGGGCGGAGAGCACGCCGTCTAGAAGCGCCACCAAAGCCCAGAACGGCCCGCCGGACTCCCTGCTGCTGCCTCTGGACCAGCCACCGCCTGATGACTGGGTGGTGGTGGAGGAGGAAGACTTTGTCCTCATGCTGGCCATGTACCAATCCCACCTGGCGGAGGACCTGTTCGCAGCACCGGACGCCACCTCGGACGATGGTGTCATCCATCTATTCTACGTCCGAGGGGGAATATCTCGCACCGCGCTGCTGAAGCTGTTCCTGGCGATGGAGAAAGGCGCACATGTGGCCACAAACTGTCAACATCTGGTGTACGCTAAAGTGCGGGCGCTCAGGCTGGAGCCGTTTTCCCCCAAAGGGATCATCACAGTGGACGGAGAAGTGGTGGAGTACGGGCCAGTGCAGGCGGAGGTGCACAGAGGCCTGGGCAGATTAATCACTGGATGAACTGAACCAACAGCACGCCGGCTTTTATCTGTGCTGATTTTAGTTTTTTAAATTAGAAATGTGCAGGTACAGAAGGAGAGCGATGGATGTGAGACTCACTCACTGTTAAATGAAATATTAGCCTCACAATGGTGCAAAGAAAACACCATGTGATGCAGGCTGCAATATGAGGACACACAAGGGCAATGTATGGAGACCCAAAAGTGTTTAATATTAAAATAACATGAAAAAACTAATAATAATAATAATAATAAACAGATACAAAAACATAATATTAATATATTTAAACTTAACTGTACAATAGTAAAATAACATTTATTTCTTAGTTTTCCTCTTTTTTTCAAAATAAGAGCACCAGTGACAGTTACTGGTAACTGGTTGTTTTATCTGTTGTGTGATTGGCTGCTGCTTAAATCTTAATTCATACTTTAGTGCTTTAATAAAATTGACTTGACTATTTAAGCAGACACAAAATCTCATCACAAACACTTTAAAGTCCTGAAACGAGGTCTGGTCCTGGGACTTGAAAGTGAAACAAAAAATTAATAATGCATCAAAGTGAATGAACATTAATCTGAACTGAGGCTGAAAATTATTCAGAACAATAATTTAACTGAAATATCTATTTATTTATTATTGAACAACTTGGGTCTCCATAGTCGTGATGGAGCATCATCAGCTAACACACACATGAATCCATCAGCATCTTCAGCCTCTGTTGTCTCATCTTGTTTGTCGCCGCATGAAGACGATTCTGTCACACTCACCTGAATTACAGCTTCTTATACGACAGAGGAGGGTGATTTATGTCCTCACTGCTCCTCTGCAGCACGCTGGAGACTGTGAGTTTGTGTGAGGCAGTAGATGTGAGGCTCTGTCAGTGCCCCGGTTTAACAGAGGTCACCAGGCTTTGTGACTGTCTATAAATCACAGAGAGCCGCAAACCTCAAAGTCAAGGCCAATAGTCCGTGACTTCAACTTTTGTATGGTTTGATGGTGCTTGTGAACTCCGATGTGAAACCCTGCTGAGTGCTGAGAGCAGCTTTGTGCTCCTGTAGAAGTGAAATGAATCCTCAGACGGCACATCGCTCGGACCATCCGTAAACATATCCGTTCTTATTTATTTTCTCACATCCAAAGTGTTTACGGTGGGCTGGATTAGGCTGGGTGGCCTTTAGGAGTTGCTTTGTGATTTTCTAAACAAACCATGCTACCTTAAATTTCACGTGCAGGTCTAGTATTTTCTGTATTTGATCATTAGATTTTATTCCAATATAAAGAGACAAAGAGGCAGCTGTGATGACACACATGTAAACAGAGTTAGAAACCTACATTAAAGCTTCCCTGTGGAGTTACAGATCTCGAGGATGGAGCAGCTTCTCTCAGCGATTCTCCATTTTGTGTATTTTGTGCATCTGCAGACGCAGGTGATGCTGCATCACCGATCCACGAGTGGCGATAACAAGACGAGATTTGCTGCCTCATGTTGTTTACAAAAGATCTCCACAGGGTCGTTTTAAAAGGCTTCAATGCTGTTAAAGTTTTAGTTTTAGTACTCACACGACTCATCACTCTTTGTTTCTCAATTCCCATTTAGATTGTGACTAAGGGACTTAATCACCAGAGTTCAGAAAGCTCTAACTGAGGTGGATACAGACCAGGTAGTAAAGTGACTCATCAGAAGTGATAAAACTAAACTCAGAGACTACATTTTTATAGTCCTGCAGCTCTGCTCCTGAACGCATCATTCACCTGTTTTTCGTGCCTCAAACAGCTGCTTCCTCAACTCCACCGTCTTCATCCTCCTCCTCCTCTGCTCTCATCCCTCCATCAGCTGCTTTAAGTACTGCAGTGCTCTGCAGAGCGGTCGGGCCTGTGTGTGTGTCTCCGGCCCCAGCTGCTTTTCAGACGCACAAACACAGAAACACACACAGACACGCGCACGGTCTGTCGCTGTGGAAGATTTGTTAGCGATCATCACCGAGGTGTCCTTACATTGAGCTTTAAGAGGTGATCATGAGGTTTCAGGCCTACAGGAGAGAAAAGTGTTTGTTATTGTGATTAGATGTTTGTTTTTTTTAATTCATTTTACAAAAATCGAAGTTAAAATTTCAATTTCAAGGTGAAATGAGCTCGGAGCAGTCATGCCTTAAACGAGGGTTTTCAGGGGGTGAAGCTGGTTAAAGGAGCAGATTGGTGAGTGCACAGGGGAGGAGGAGGGGGGGGATATCGACGTGTTAAATGCTGCATGAGGGAGGCAGCATTGTGTTCCTGACAGGGCGCCCTCATTCTTCCTCCTCACCACAACAAATCATTTGGGAGCATTAGCGAAGTGTCCCGACGCTGACAGAAAGAGGGGAGGATGTTTTATCTCCTCTGTCAGACTCAGACGCTGAAACAGGAGCGGGACAGAAATCTGACTGTTTCTAGTCTTTTAAACACATGAATAATAAAAGGTCGGATTTTAAAGCCTCAATTTACACACAGGGCCACAAAATGTTCATGTTTTATGTTGTAATAATCGGTAAAAACTGACCAAATATTTTTTTTTGCACAAAGATGCCGATTTTGAGCCTTCATGGGATGTTTATTTCCTGTCATTAAATGTCTCATTTTGTTGATTTAACTTGTGTTTTGACTCATGAAGGACTCAGATGAGACACAAGCACAGGCGATGCCGACAGTACTTGAAGACGGGCTGAGTCCACTTTGCTTTAACTGTTATGTAAAGGGGACAAATGTGCTCTGTACCACTTTAAACACATCGCTGCAGCGGTGTTGCTTTGTGGCCCCTTAAAAAAAAGCCAGTATGTCTACCTGTGATGTTTTTATAGGTTGAACCAAAGAGAGATTGTGTCATAACATTAAGGGGCCTTAAGGTGTAGAATTATAGAGTAATAAATAAGCATAATTCTGTGCAGCTGAATATGTTCTCTGCCTTAGTTAATGACCCCTCTGATCGGTCAGAGTGCTGCTGACCCCGACCGCTGTCATTCATTTGTTTTCTATGCAAAGTCAGAGTAGCTGAGCGATGCGGCGGTCCTGTGACTGTTTGATGTGCCTTGACTGTGCTGCCTCCTGCTGGTGTGAACACGGCGGTGCATTCACTGATTTCTCATTCGCTCCGGGCTGCTGCTTTCTCACCGCTTTGAAACTGATGTGCGCGGACAAACTTAAGACTCATAGAAAGACACGGAGCGTTTTTATAAACCTGCATCCAACATTTAAACTTGTATGAACTGTTAATAATGACCTCTTCACCTGTAACTGCTGAGGAGATCAGCTCCTCTGAGATGATGGACCTGACGTACGATCGTTTAGTCTCGCTGCTGGTCCGCTGTCTGTTCGTGTCTTTATCTGCTGCTTCTGAACTCGTCCTGTGTCTTTAAATGATTACGGTGAAGGGAAATAGTTGTTTTATTTTTTCTTGCACACTGAAGATTGAATGATTGATTCTTTATTCACAGAGAGATCTATTTTTCCATTAGACAAATGTCTGTAATTTTTCTATTGTTGAATCAAACATTCTGGAAAGTGGAGTGTTTTCGATTGAAAATAAAGATGATGATAAACAACACAGCTGTGGTTTGGTTTGTTCTAAGTTGTCTGCTTTCAGGACACATTTAGGATGAGCAGGTATTGCGCTTGCTCAGTTTGTTGGCTCAAGAGTACAGAAGCTTTTAAATGACGTTACGTGAAAATTAAATTGTTATCTCTTACAAGTGTTTTTATTTCTATATAATCAACCAAAAGTTGTTTCCTCTTGATAAATGATCTTATTTAGAACTCAGCCTTTTGTTTTATTGAAATAAAAGACAACTGAACCGTTAATTACCGGAACAGAAGCTTTGTTATCAGAAACCGTAAAATGATGAACTCCAAGATCAGAATATAAAAATGCAATGTAATCCTCACTAAAGTCAAAAGTCTGCAGGCGTCATAAAAAGTCACTCGTCCAAAAAACAACCACATTAAAGTAAAAGAAGGAGCACGAAGACAGCTGTGTGCAAAACCTATTATAGCTCGGCCAGGTGCAAGCACCAAGTGAAGGCAGAACATTTTTTTAATTTACTGCAGAGTGCTGGTTTTAATAAGTACTATGAACTGTTATCGTTTACCTGGCCGAAATAGAAGAAATGATATACCAGTAAAAGTAATAACCTTTCTGCATTAACTCAAAACATCAAGCATAATGTGTGGAACATGAGGCCTCGAGTCTGGGGGCCACCCCACCACCACTGTGAGCGTTGTGCAGGTTTGACTTGAACTCTCAGGTGCTGCTGTTGGTTCAAAACTTGAGGCGGACTAACCGTCAGATAAAACACGTCCTGACACTCTGCAAAGATATTCTGTAACCTAAAATCATCACAGGAAACTATTAAAGGAAACCTTCAGGCCACATTTTCCTAATATATGAGACTAATTTTAATTTCAGGGTACTGTGGCGCTCTGCACACTCTGAAGAAAGTCCCAATGAAGCAAATGTTGAAGGTTAGTTTATCAATATTACATATTAACTACGCAAGGCATTTTTTGACGGAGCTCTCTGCCCTCCAGACTCAGTGTGGATTTGTATCAGGCTCCATCTTTAAAATAGTTCACTGATAGTGATGACCTTTAGATACATCTGGTTGATTCATATTGTAAACAAATGCAATGAAAAGACTAAACTCACGCTGCTTCAAGACGGTTGGTTCCTACTGATGATGTAAAAAGTACCAGATATATAAAGTCATACTTGTAAAAGGTTCAGTCATTTTCTTAAACAGCTGGACACGGTTTAGTTTTTAACAAACCTTAATCAAACGGGAAAACAACACTTGTATTTGGGACTATTTTCTGCTGCGTAATAACACACATTTGGCACTTAAGTGAGTATTTACACAGAGAACATAAACTCGTGTGTCTTCATCATATTAAAGGAAAATTATCCTTTAACATCACCCTGAGGAAAAGCTTGATATAAAAAAAAGCCACAATGCTTCTATGTTACTGCTTGCAAAGTTTAATACATCACTATACAGTCGTCTGAAAGCAACAAAGTAAACCATTAAAAAAAGAAGTACAATATCACACTCAGCATTTTGTACATTTATGCCCCAAGCATCCACGTGACTCGTTAAACTCAAGGTTGTGTTAAATATATACTGTATGTATGCATGTATGTATTTATATATTTCAATATAGTCATGACATCTGTACAGAGGGAATCAGGCTACAAATCATAACTTTATTAGTCTTTTTTAATATATCAATAACAGGCCACTGTGGAAATGTAGACATCGTACAGTCAAGTCTTGTGTGTAGCCCGTTCAGAAGGCTTAAAGCAACATGTTACATGCTTTGGCTGGAAAACAAACTCCTCGCAGTAATAATAATAATAATAATAATAATAATGGTTTCAATCTGAATAATATACACACATACACAGAAAATTGTACATAGCATCATGTGCTTCATATCCTGCCAGATGTTTAGCTTCCAGATCTAGCGAGATTCACATTTTCTGTTTCTGCGACTGTTTACAAATGAGGAGGATGAAAGACGCACCGGTGACGTCACCTCTCAGCCCTCGCTGAAGCCGTGTGTGCAAGTGTGTTTGACCTTTACAAAAAATCTGCACCCATTCCCCGACAAAACTGAAAACACACAGGAAACACGGCTCCACCGGGAGCTGTGAAGGTGACGTTTCACAAAACAAGAAGCACAAAAAGCAGCCAGTGAAGAAGAAAAAACACATCGTCCTCGGAGCGTTAAAGGCAGCAAATAATGAGCGGAGTAAAAGGAGGACAACGTGTCATGATGCCTGATTGCCACGTCTGGTACAGGAAGGACAGTTTTAGGAGTCGCGGGAAGACAAAGCAAAACAAATGACCCTGATTCTGGACATCTATTTGTTTCAAACGCAGCAGCTCTCAGCTCACGGTTTTCAACCTCTCCCATCATTCATAGCTTCACATGGCACAGCGTGCTCAACACTCTTCTTTGTTCAAGTAAAATACCAGACAAGCCAGCGCTCTCGGGTTTATTCACAGGTTATGGCAAGCACAAAGGGGAACGTCTGACCGGTTTTAGAATCATACTTATTATTATTACAATGAGATTTATAATATTTTTAAAGAAAAATAACCAGACATGATGCAAGATGTGAGATGCAGTGATTCAAAGATGTAAACAAAGACCGCTCGGATGTCCCCAGGAAGCACCAAGAGGTGAGTTTTCACAGTTCATGACATCACAGTCCGACGTTCAAGGTGAGCACATTGAATTTAAAGAGGAGAGAAGATCAGGAAACAGTCCTATCAGGTGAGTTTTGTAATATTTGTTATTTCTCTTGTCAGAGGGGTCAGCAGTCGTCTCCGGTTTTGCATTCCGATGTTATTAAACAGTGAGCGCCGCAGTGACTCAAGAACGGATAAAGGGGGAAACGGATCAGGGCTTTAGTGGTTTATAGTATGTGTCTGTATAAGTGAATGTTTAAAGCGTGAAGCAAGCAGCTCTGTACACGATGGTCTGAGATCATTAAGAACAATTCAAGTAAGGCAACATGTTGACATTAGATGACGGAATGGATGCTGAATGTTTTTTTTTTCTTTATCGTTTAAAGTGTGTCATTTGCAGTGATGTGGGTTCAGAAGAGCAGAGCATTGTGGGTAAAACTCCCTACAGTTGAGCCTCTGTGAGTTAAAACGACCTTAAATGCATGAAAACACCAAAAGCACAAGTTCCATTTGACTAAATCCTACAGAAAGTGGAGGAGCTTTTGAATGTGAGGCGCGTTCAGCTCCGACTGGATCGCTAACGCCTTCACACGCGGTCGGCTGACCTCTCTGCACACTTCGCAGCCTCCAGAGGTGATTCAGATGTAAACTTTGTCACTCCGTGTTTGCTGCGCGGTTCAGTGTGAGCGATTGATGAAGGAAAAACACCAGCGAGTGCAGTGGAAGAAGTGTGAAGCAGTCGTGTTTGGCAGTTTTACTGACATTCAGTTCGTTCTACTTAAATATTTCAGTGTTTGAGGACAGAGAGAATTTGGCAGAAAGCGTAACAACCAGTGATTTCTATTTAAAACAACCTCCTGGTCAGTGGATTTACACGGCGTCACGTCTCCCAGACCAGACTGTCCGTACGTACGT
Source organism: Semicossyphus pulcher (assembly GCF_022749685.1). Classification (NCBI taxonomy): domain Eukaryota; kingdom Metazoa; phylum Chordata; class Actinopteri; order Labriformes; family Labridae; genus Semicossyphus; species Semicossyphus pulcher. The sequence goes on from NW_027211681.1 coordinate 13,192,301, forward strand.
GTGTTGTAGTGCAGGATGGTACATCGTTATTATCAGTAGTGCTACAGATCGCCGCAGTCGACAGTTTGCAGTTCTTCAGCCATCTTTGAAGTCTTCCAAAGTGCAGCGACGATAGTGAGTCTGCTCTACAGGCTGATTAAGACGGCAGAGTGGTTTTCCACAAAATCCCCACCCGTACGGTGGAAGCTGCTAGAGGCCCGGTGGATGAGGAGGGTGGAGGAAGGTTCATGGCACTGATTTCTCCTCTCATTCAGTCCATCCACAGCGCCTCCGCTGAATGTCCAAACGAGAAACTTTTCCTGCCTCCAAAGAGCTCCGTGTGTTTTCCTGCGCCCGTGAACAGATGACTCCGTCCTCTTTATCCATCACACTCGTCTGCAGAGACACTGAAGGAGAACAAAGACATTATGAAGTCGCATCAAAAACCAGAACCTGCTCACGTCTCCTGATCAGAGGAGCTGCTCTCCTGCAGTCGCGCTTTGATCGAGAGGGTTTATGGAGAACAAACAGAGAAGAGTTTGGGGCAGCGGGAGCAGAACAGACTGAGAAATGGAGGTAAAGGACAACATGAGGGCAGTGCTGGGGCACAGTGAAGCTCTGGGCAGACGTACAGATTGGAAATTGTTGCGCGCCCCAGACAACATGAATGATCCTCCTTTAACGCTCGAGGCTGATGAAGGTAGAGGAGGAGGAGGAAAGGAGCAGGGAGCAGTGCAGATTGAGTCGGGGGGTCGGTGAGGAGGCACTTACTTGTCCTCTATGTGCTCAGTGATGCCGGCGGCGGCCAGCGCGGCTCGGTACTGCAGCAGCACGCCTCGAACACTCTTCACGAAGCCCTTAGAGAGGGGGAAGAGCGGGAAGCCGATGTCCGGGTAGCCGCTGCCCTCTGGAAGGAAACTCCGGTAGCTCTTTCTCCGTTTCTTTGGTCGCACCACCGGCTGACTTCCTGTGGAGCCCACGCCTCCTCCGCTAACCGAACCCGATTCTGACGTCCCGCTGCGGACGACAACGCCAGGCGCCATCGAGCCGCTCCTGTTCTCGGCACCCAGAGAGGCGTTCCCCTGGGTGCTGTCGCAGTCTGAGTTCTGGCTCAGCTCCTGCTGAGGGGCCGCTACAGTGGAGGGACTCAGACCTGAATCCTCCAGGTCCTCCTCCATAATACTGCTAACTCCCGTCACCTCCTCCCCTGGCTTACTGGGACTGCTGTGGGCCACCGCCACAGGCCCCGATCCCAGAGGCAGCTGCTCGTCCAGAGGCTCCACAGAGGGAGGGCGGTCTTTAGAGTGTCTGGAGGTCACGTGTGCAGCGTGACCCCTCTCCGCGGCCTCGTTCAGCTCGAGCCACACGTCCAGTCGGTGGACGAGCCGCCAGCCGTTGGAAACAAAGTGCTCCTGGATCTCCTGTTTGAAGACCTCCACGGGGTTCTGCAGGAGCTGCGTCATCGACTGGACCATCTTGATCAGAGCCATCTCGTTGTAGCAGCGGCTGTTCTCGTATCCCTCCTGTAGGCCTCGGTCGCTGTCGAAGCCGGCCTCGTTGTAGTACGGCTCATTCACCAGGATCAGGCCTGCAGGAAGAAAAAACAAAGGGAGTTTAAGTTGCTATTTTCAATGATTCATGAAGTTATTCTTCTAAAGTGAAGCAGTATTTGGTGGTGATTCCAATAGAGAGTCAAATTCTCTTTACTGCCTGATTATGATAAAAGCTGACTGACTGATAAAACTGTAAAAGACAGAACATTGTTAACCGCTACATGTGTCTGTGATATTCAGAAGGCATAAACGAGGGAAACACACTACTTTCCAAAATCATCAGAAACTAGTATGCACTTGGATTTTAGAGATTGGTGAGACTCGAGGAGGTGATTCAAACACAGTCCGGTCTGCAGCAGCAGCAGGCTCAGAGTGTTTTCTTCAGCGTGTGTTGGAGGACTTTTAAAAGCGTGGTGATGAATCTGCGCTTCGATGAATGCTGAATTGTTTTGATCAGGACACATTTCTACGAGTGCTCAGACACAGAAAAACAGATTTGGTTCAACAAATAAGTGAATTTAAATCTGGAAGCAATTTGTGCGACAGGCTGGACTGCAGATGAGTTTGATGGAAGTGTTGTAACGACTGTGTGTGCGTCGATTGATTCAGCTGTGCGACACGGCTCTCGGAGCCGCTCTGAGCAAACGAACACATGAATAAAACATTTTTGTGCTGCAGAGATGAGAAGAGAAATAGAGGAGTGTGTGTGTGTGTGTGTGTGTGTGTGTGTGTGTGTGTGTGTGTGTGTGTGTGTGTGTGTGTGTGTGTGTGTATGTACTAACCTTGTATGGAGATGAGGACCTGCAGCAGACTGGACTTGCTGGTCCACCTCTCAGTGCCCTGTGTGTCAGAAAACAAACCAGCACGGTTATGTCATGTACAGTTGATAAACACCGTCTGCTCCGTCCTGTAGATCTCAACAACAGTCTGTGAAAGTCGCACTAGATTACAGCTTCATTTATTTAGCAAAAACCAAATCATCCTTTTTAACTTATATACGTTGGGTAACCTTGACAAACATCCACCCACTCTTAATTTAAGTCTGTAAGAAACCATGTACGTTCATAAAACTGTGAAACAGCGCTCACCTTTCCGATCCAGGTGCCCAGCAGGCTGACGCAGACCTTGCCGTTGTCGTACAGGTTGGGGTTGAGGCGGCCGCTGCACTGCGACAGGTAGCGGAACAGAGGCGGCACAGCGGGGTAGATGTTTGGCAGCTGGATGTCGAACAGGAAGAGGCCGTCCTCGTAGGGCGTACGAGTCGGCCCTTTGATCAGAGCCGAGAACAGGTCCTGTTTCAAAGACAGCAGAGATACTTTCAGAACATTAAAGCTATACTTAGCATGATTAGCATGCTAAAGCAACGGTAACTGTGATGCTGTCGGTGTTAGCTCTGCGGGGTGGGCGGGTTCTCACACGAGAGAGCGAGCTTCTGGTGACGAAGAGCCCAAGAGGAGGGGCCCAGTTTGAATGTGTTGTTGACAAAATGCAAGAAAATCCTACTTATTAAACCTTTAACCAACTTAAATATTGAATGCAAAGTTGGTTCACTGGTTTACAAAGGATGATATTTGACAACAGGATTTGAAAATATTTCTGGACATCATCTCACAAGCTGAATCTCCCACTGAGCTGCATTTAGTAGTAGTTCTTAGTAACAGAACTTGTATAGTAAACGCCCAGGCACTGTATTGTATTTCAAAATGATCATAACAAAAGTATGAATGTGCTTCTCTTAACAACAACAAACCCACCATGCGATCCTCAAATGTTTTGACCATGATGCCGTCCGGCAGCGACGTTGCTAGCAGAGCCATCTCCTTCCTCACTGTGCTGAAGAACTTCTTCGCTTCTGCCGGCTGAAACTCCATTTTCTTAAACGAGTGCGTGTCTAAAGAAAGAAAGAAAGAAATGTATACATTTCTATGTAAGAGCAATTGATCAAACTAAAAGGTGTGTGTCTGTGACAGAATGGAAATGGGAGACAACTTAAGACAGCAATAAAGTGTGACTTCAAAGCTGACAGGTTGACTTTAACATCCTACGGCTCCTACGACTGTTTTTAAGGTGGATTTACACGTGTTTGGTTCTTTCTGTAATCAGTGATACATTTATGCTTTGTTATAAGACTGAAAAAAAGACCATACAGATAATCTTGTGTCTTTAGCTGGAGGTCTGAATAGTTCCAACTTCAGATTGTAGAAACTGCCAAAGACTTTCAAGAAGGGAGAGACAATGGAGGGTGAAAAAAGTGTAAAGACGAACATTTTAAGGAGGAGAAATAATAGGACAGAAGAGGAGAAGGAAACATGAAGGGAAAGAGTCGAACGTTTTTATCTCTCACCTGGTGCCCACTCCAGCACAGAGAACACCTCTCCCTTGGCACTGGTGAAGGTGACGCCTGGCTTGCCGCCACTCTGTTGGCACAGTACGGGTGTGTCGCTGAGGAACTCGCTGGGCCACTCTTGTCCCCCCACCGGTGTCTGCGGCTCCTGTGCGGGCTTTTCCTCTCCGGCTCTCTCTACCTGAACAGTCACAGACACACAGGTCAGATACAATTTAAAAGCAGAAAAATTTGCACTCACAGTGATTCTTTAACACCTACCTCTGTCCCTGCTCCTCCACTCCCCCCTGCCTCCACCACGGCCTCCATCTTCTCCTCCTCCACGATGGCCACGTTGTCCAGCGTCTTCCTCAGGTTCTCCTGCAGCTTCTTGATGTCGTCCAGGAAGCGTTTCTCCTTGGTGGGCTTCTCGGGGGCTGTGGGCGTCACCGAAGGCGCTACGTGAGTTGTGGAAGCGGGTTCGGCGGAGGTCGGGGAGGTCGGAGAGCCGCCGGTCCAGAGCTGCTCCACAGTCATGTTCTTCAAGCTCTCCAGGATCTTCAAGGCCTCCTTCAACTCCCTGAAGCCTCGAGAGGCACCGTCTTTACTGGGCTTCTCTGCTCCGTTGACCGCTCCAGGTGTGGTTCCTGAGCAGAACAGATCAGAAATTACTGAATTCCGTTAATAATCACCTTTATCGTTTGTTTCAGATTGATTCTTACAAACAATAAACATTAATCAACAAAGTAAGCTCCACACCTCCTCCAGAAGCAGGACTAGCTGCAGCCACAGACGCCTCCCCCTCCTCCGCAGGGCCTCCTTTAGTGGGGCTGGTGACTCCAGCTTTGATGCCCTCTGGAGGGGGGATGATGAAGGACGAGGAGCCGGTGGGAGTGGGCGTCGGGGTCGTCGTGTCGGTGACGTCTGCGTTGTTGGCATGGCTGTCGTCCTCTGTGGTGAGGCCGTTATCCGTCTCCCAGCTGTCGCTCTCGTCCTCCCACTCCTCCGTGGAGAGGACGCTGCTCGTCTCCTCCACCGAGTCGTAGTCGGTCTCCTCGATCTCAGACTCCACGTTGTAGAGGTGCTGTGTGGAGGAGACAGTTAGCATCTTTTAATGTCAAAAATGTTATTTAGTTTCATCAAGGGGAAACACTGACCTGTGGCAGGACGATGGTCATGGAGTTATCTGCCCACACCACCTCCACTTTGCTGCTCACATCCACCCTGGACACCTGGCCGACCGACGTCTGAGGGAGCAGGACGCAGAGATGCAACCGTTAACGTCAAATATTAAAACAAGAATAAAAGAGTCAGGCTCTTGTGTGTTGTACGGATTGTGAAGCACACAAATGCAAACTTATAATTTTAGCTAAATAAACGTAAAGATATAATCTCGAAGATCTCCGTTTCGTTGTCTTTGACGGCACCTATGGCGATAAACGGTAACTGCGGGAGCACACTTTCAGATATCCAGACAGTGCTGCATGTGTGACGTCCACGGTTGGCTCCGGTTGTTCCGGTTGGTCGGCTTGATTTTCCTGGCTGACGGTCGCTTTCCTTTTCAGACTGTTTGCTTCATCTGAGCGTCGAATTTGTTTCTTTTTCTTTGGATTTTCACTTCTTGTTGAAGTTGTATCTGTAGTCATCCATCTTTTCTTTGTTTGTTCAGCCATAGTAGATTACTGTTTACTCGCAACACTTGCAGAGAGCGGAGAAGCAGCCGCTTAGCTCCGCCTACCCTCTCTGGCAGACCAACCACTGCTGGCTGATGGAAAACGTGTCACTAACTGGGCGCTGCTTGTGATTTTTTCTGTGAATGTCGCCACAGACAGCCAGTGTGTAATAATACTATATACTGCAAATGCAAAGGCTTTCATCAGTGGGCCATCGGCTCAATCACCATTGTGATAGATAGTGACTTAACACATTTATTTAAATGAAAATCTTTGAGATTATTACTCACTAATTAAGATAACTTGACTTAAAGAATAAAGTCTCAAAGTCTTAAGAGGAGAAACGAGAAAGTGTTTTAAAGTTTCCTCTAATAGATCACAAGGTCATTTACATTTAAATCCCTAATGAGGCACACATGTGCTCCAACAGCTGGATCGTGACATAATCTAATAAATCCGACAATAAATCCTTTCTTCATAAAAGGTAATGATGTTCAGGTCTCTTTTCAGAGCAGTGTAATGATGTGTTTCTTACGTTTGCCAAACTCATCAAAGTCAGTGAGACAGGATTAAATCCAGGAACAGTGTATATGAAAGACAGACAGGCGAGAGGAGACAGGTGTTTCATTCCTCTCACCTCATTTTCGCAGTCGTTCTGTCCGTTCTCCGAGTTCCATATCCTGATGACGATGTCAGTGGTGCGAAAGTGAAAATCTGGGTGATCTGCGATGTCGTACACGCTGACGTCCTCCTCCATGCCAATAACCTGGATTAAAGCGAATAAAGGATGCATGTTACAGAGAAGTTGAAGAGTCACGTACAGCAGCCAGGTATCACTAAAAGCACAAACACTCTGGTCTTATTTTCCTGCCTGACCTCCACGTCGTCACTGCTGGTGTTGAGTTTGATCCACTTGACGACACACGTTCTGCCCTTGTGATCACCGGACTGGATCACACCGTACACCCCTGGGTCCTGGAGGGCTTGGGCTGAGAGAGAATACACACACACACAAACAGAAGTACACACAGGACACAGTTAGAAAGCTAAACAAAGTACACAAAAAAGAGAGATTTGTGACAAAACACAAATTTGCTTTGAGAAAAGATACTTTACTAATCTGCTAGATCACAGCCGTCAGTATATCCCTGTACTTTCAGTCCGTCTCACAAACACAAACGTGGCACAGTTAAAGCGAATGACCCAGATACTGAAGGTATGAGGCGGTAGAGTGGCCTACATAAACTGTCCCATCACTGTCCACAGGGACAGACATTTGACACATGCTGCGTCTTTAGTTACATAAGAGTGAAATGAAAGTAAAATAAAAACAATCTAATTTTCCTTACGTCGTTTGTCGACTACAAAGTCTCCGGGACAAAACTCGTGGCTGTCCAGGTGCTGGATGGGAATGAGGTCATTGGATCGGATCCCCTTCTCTACCCGGCCGTCCTTCCACATCACATCCGCCGTGGTCTTTGTGGAGACGACTTCCACTGCAACCCTACACACGCGCACGCAGGTTAGTCTCAGGATTTGCTCAGTTTGATTTGCTGTGAAGTGAACAGTATGAAGAAGGTGTAGTTTAGAAGCTCAGCGTTTCCTGGACCGCCCAGGTATATAAATGGCTTAATCAGTTCACTATCTCCCCTCACTCTACCCCTCCAAAAGCAGTCCAAATAAAGCACAGAATCACAGTAGCTCAACTCTGCAGTCATCCCAGAGCAGAGGTTGTCAAACTGACGGCGTCTCATTTAAAAGGTTTTCTCTTGAAAAACACGGCATGTATTGGAATCTAAATGGAAAAGAGCGAAACTGCATTGTCTGCTGAAGTAAAAAACAACCAATGAGAGAGTGACATCTGTCTTGTGAGCTGAGGCTGGGTGTGACAGTGAGTGCAGACTACCGATGGTGTCATTTCCTCAAACACTGTTTGGCTTCTGCTGAGCTCCAGTGTCATGACAGATGTAGACTTGTCTGACGGCCCTTTGACAACCAGGAGAGGGAGGAAGGACACACAGACAGCGTTGTCAGTTTCTCCAAGATAAGCAGCTGTTAAGGGCTTTGAAAGCCGTTAACATATGATGTCACTGGTCCCATTTGTTAAATCAACCTCCCGATACTGATGCAGGTAAATGTGTTGGAAGCATTTTCACAGATTCTGTCTCAGAGATCGGACACATTTCGAAAAACAAGTTGTTTCCCAGACTGTAAAAAAGGCACGAGATCAAACACTTGTTAGGAGAATATGAAGGGATGAAGTACTAAAAGGATGACACATGAAGCAAAAAGTACAAGGCGAGTACAAGGTGTGCTGGTGTTTCCCCCTCGCTGTTAACCCACCGGTCTCCAGGCTTGAACTCGCGGGAAAACTTGGTCCTCTTCTTCTTGTGCTTCCTCTTCAGATTACGGATGGACAGCGGGATGCTCTTCTTACGGTTTGTTCCCAGACCGCCGCTCTGAGAGGAGGCTGTGGAGCTGGCCGAGGACGTCAGAGAGCTGCAGGGGGTTACAGAAAAGACCATCTGTCGTTAAATAATGCAAACATACATACAAAAGATTCATTTCCTCCTTTTGACTGGTCTATCACAAGTTAAAAAAAAAACTTGTAAAAAATTTTTTTTATGAAAGTCAGTAAACACTTTGAATAAATTGTTCTGTATCCAACCAGCAGTGCAAAACTTTCAATCAAGATCGGATCAAAAAGATAATTTAACTTTTAATCTTTACAAAGACATTTTTTTGTCGCAAAGTGTTTTGCATCAGATCGCATCAGACTTTACTGAAGCTCCTGCTAACGTGTCCACACCCAAGCTAATAACTGAATGTTAACAGACCTGGTGTCGTCAGTGTCCTCTGCAGCCTCGTCGTCAGCGTCCTGCTCTCCGTGCTCGGTTGAGGCGTCGTTGATGTTCTGAGAGTCCTGTGGGTTCTGGACGGGAACCACGGGGCCGTTGTTTTTGGGATGAGAGTCTGTCTGCTCTGATTTGTGCTCGCCTGGTCAGAGATAAAACAAAAGAGGACGTATTAGAGTATGGATGGATCATCTTTTTTTTTTAAAAAGAGAAGAAAATCTACATCTTTAAAGGTATTATGCTAATTTTAGGCTTCATATTTCACTCTGTGATACCTGTGGAGTAGCTTAGCATAATTTACAGTTTAAAAAACTCTCACACTGGTGCTTTGTGCCAGCCCTCATACGACTCAGTTCTGTCCCTTTAAGAAACCCCGCCCCTACAAGCCCGCTCTCTTCTGATTGGTCAGCTCCGAAGCCTGCTGAGGCTGCACAAAGTGCATCATGTAGAAAAAACTGAGTGAAACCTGGCGTTCACAGCGGCCTGCAGACTGAGCTGAGAAGCCTGGGGATTACTCCAACATACTTTTACCTACAGATTTGAAACTTCACCCACGTTTAGTCTGAACATCCAACACTGTAACATTATAAATAGGTCTAAAATGTGAAACAGCATTATACCCCCTCTTTAAAATTCATATTAGATATTACTTTATCAGCCTCTTAAAAGCACTTCAGGTTTCTGTTTTACTGTAACTGTACTGAGAGAGAGTCGTCTTTTATTTTCCTGGATTATGGATCTTCTCTCAGGTCAAGTGTTCTGCACTTCAGCACGATTTCCAATTAGTCTTTTCTCTCTGAACCGAACTGCATTTACAGAAAGGACTGTCTGAGGTCTCACAGGAACTTTAAATCTTTCTGACTCTCCCTTTTTTTATGGAGACACTTAGTTTTCAGATACTTCAGGGACGATTCAAGCAAAAAATATAACGCTCACTATTCTGACAAGGACAGATTATTGAGCTTATAGAGAGCAGATGTGAAAATATATTTGATGCCCTCTTTATAACGCTTATCCTTTCAAATAACTGTTAAAATCCAAACTCCTCTGCACTCTCTTAGTTCTGTCTCCTGCTGACTGTAAATGCTCATTTGCTGTTTGCTTACAACAGGAAATTATTTTGTGTCTCACTAATCAAGAAGTGTGACGAACACAGCGGCAGCGTTTAACGAGACTCGACCGATAATTTGAACCAGAGAGATTTATTTACAGGATCAAGCTGTGTCAAAAACTGCTTCATTTTTTGTATAAACATTTCTGAAAAGAGAGGAGCAGCCTGCGCAGTGTGTGCGTCTCCACTTAAAATGGGGATTTGTGTTGCGTCGAGTCAATGTTTGATCCGTCAAGTCTATTTTTAGGTGAGTAAAATTCTAACATCAGAGTCTTGCTGAGTTCATGATAGAGGCAACACCGACAGCATTAGAGAACAGTGTGTGTGTGTGTGTGTGTGTGTGTGTGTGTGCCTGTGCGTGTGCGTGTGCGTGTGCGTGTGCGTGCTGTGTTTCCTCTGCAGAGTGTTGTTTGGTACCTTGCGTGTCAGCGTTATCCGTCTTCTTCCCTGAATCCTTCTTGAACATCCTTTTTAACTGACAGAGACACACACAAGAGGATGATGAGAAACGCCTCACAGTCTCAGTATGAGCAGCCGAATCCAAACTTCTGACGCCTCCTGTTCATTAACTTTCAGTGAAAACAGGTGAATGTAAGTGTTGATGTTTTCCTGAGGGGATGACGGGCTGCAGCGACCTACATTTATCCCAACAGGTAACAAGTTCTTCTTAAATGCTAAAATAGCACGAATGCAATCTATACTCTGACATGCATATAGACATTTAATGCTCACCTTTCTGGCCACGGGGTCTTCAGGCAGGACAGGGGCACCCTCAGGTCCTTCACAGGTGATGCGTGTGGCGTCCCCCTTAGCAGGGAAAATATAAAGAGCCCTCTCTCCCAGCTGCCTCTGGGTGTGGTCGTAGTATCCAAGACGCCTCACCCTAAACCAGCACAACACCACACAGAAATGACCACTTAACACCTACGTGTTATTGCATCGTGGGATACTACAGCAACTATTAAGAGGCGTACATGCATCCGTGTGAGGACGTATGGAGGACTTAATCCAACTGACCTGCAGAGGTTTTCCTGCGTGATGGTGGAGGGAGGAGGATAGACGCTGTCCGAGCCTTTGGGAGAGTAGCTCTTTGTGATCCACGTCACCTTCAGCTCCACCACTTTAACCTGAGGAGACACGACGACACCATGGAGACCTTTTATAACACAGTTTATTGAAGTGTAGGACTCAGGGATGCATTTCAGTGTGGCTATAACTTCACCCTAGTGATATAATTCTTCTGTTTCAGTGACTAAACCCCCCAAAAAATGACTTGTCTTAACAGTACAAAAGAGCTTCATTAAATAATAACAAGTTTTTCATAACAAGAACTTTTCTAGAACATAGTTGGACTCGACACGAACACTGAATGCGTAAATGAGAGTTCAAAGAGATGATAGCCATCATCGTCTCACCTCTTCTACTACCACCCTGAACTTGCACTTCCTGCTGAGGACAGGTTTGACCCCCGACAGCCACTGTACATTAGAGAAGACTTTGGCTGGTCCAATCAGGACCTGGCCTGGGTAGAAGCCGTACGCCTCATCGAAGAACAGACCCTGAAGAAAAAAAACACAGAAACAAAAACATTATTTGATTTGAGGTTTAAAGGGGACACATTTTAGCTCTGCAATCAGTTTTCTATGATTCTAATGTGTTTTTGAATCACGTTGGTAAAGTTTGATTTGCTGCACTGTCACTCCAAAGTTGTAGAAAACATGGCTGCTCTAGGATCAGTTATTCGGCCTTATATGTACGAGCTGGAATCATCAGGAGGTATCGGAATGGTAAGTTGAAATCTTGACAACGACTCGACTACAAGCTCGTGTAAGAAGGCAGCCTGAGGGGAACGACGGCGAATGATGATTGGTTGATTTCAGTGAAAGTAAGGTTCTACGTAGAAACCTGCAGCTGTTCTGAACGGCCCATTACAGAGGCGAGCTTTTTAAAAATGTCACCACAAAGAAAAGACTCAACTGTCAAGAAGCTAAAAAAATGAACATTTTAAATTAAAAAACATGAAAACTCTGATTAGCAAAGTGGAAATATAGAAACATGGTGTTTCGGATTAACTTGTCTAGAGTGGGGTGACGTGTTTGCACATCACACATCCAATTATATGACTCAGAAGCAGAGCGTATATTCAGTATATTTATCAAATAAGACTGAGGAGACCAAAGTAATAAAAAGTAACATCAAAGCATATAGAAAGTTCACTTTAGTGTCAGTGGATAGAAAATATGCAGCCAAACAAATACAGTTATTGGCTGGTTATAGAATATAACAAATATGAAATATTTACAAACAACAAATAAGGTGTTCCTGTGTGGACACTGTGGCTCTGACCCCTGACTATCAGCTGTCCTGTTCAGCCTAGGTGAACCTGAGGTGACAGAGAAGAGCTGGTGGCAACGTACCGAATCGCTGACATGAGGACAGACGTCGTAAAGCTTGGCACCGTCCTCCACACTCATGGAGCACCTGCAGGGAGGGAGAGAGGGAGAGAGAGAGAGAGAGAGAGAGAGAGACCGACATTCACTGGATTTGGCACGGATCAATGTGTGCCAGCATGCACACACAAATAGACTCAGACATGGTAACCGTACTCGCTGTACAATCACACACACACACAGGGACACACACAGTGTACCTGGCTCCGTTGGAGAGCTTGAGGATGATGTGATTAGTCAGGTCGTAAACTTTCCCCAGCCAGAAGTCGTAGGCGATGTAGTCACCGTACATGAAAGACTGAAGAACACAGTGACGACAGGAAAACATGAACATGAGAAAACAATGATTACAAAGGTGCACAGGAATCACCTGCTGGCTAAATGTTGCTTTTAATGCCGCTTTTCTTTAACGAAAGTTGCAGGTTTGCCTTTATTTTTTCTCACAAACAATAATATCACCATTGACTGCAGAGAATCCTCTAATGTCAAACACTGATTTCAGTTCTAAATACGTTTTCCAAAGCCTTCAGTCGTACACCATGAGAGAGAAGAGGCTGTGATCAATACTTACAATAACTGAAAACTTGGTTTACCTGAACATAACAATGCAACACATTCTATTTCAAACAACAGGCTTCGAATGAAGAACAGTATTTTTATCTTTTTAACTACTGACTCTATAACTTCATGTATATTTGTCAGCACAATTTATTATAATTGTAATTGTAATACAAGAGAAATCAGAAGTCATGGTTGTGATATTTAAGACATAATTTGACAATGCTTAATCTGACAGGTCCATCTTTTTAAAATGTCCTCAAACTAACTTTCAAATGTTGTTTTAATTATAAGAAAACACATTTTAATAGTTACATTTCAGCACAGAGAGCTTCATCAAGCATCTATTACTCCTTTCACCCTTCACTCAGCCCCTGTATGTAGAGACGTGTGTGCAAATAACACTTCATTTTAAGAGTAAACATTTTAATAAGGTACCGCAGAATTCATCTCCGTACTTTAAACCGGAGCGACCAGTATACCAGTGTGAAAGACTGTGTTACTCCTCCAGACGATGGCGCTATAATCTAGCTAAAGCTTTGTCACGGACATGCGCCTTCATGACCGCCAGTGCAGCCGCCATTCTCACAATCGTCAGCGTTACTGTAGGCGGAGCTCAACTAAAGCACCAGTAGCTAGCAAAACTGGACATGGTGCAAACAGACGGTGGGCTGTAATTAGTGTTTGAAATGAAAATGATTTGAAATACTGTTGAAACAACTTGTAAACAAGTTTTTTTAATTAATAAATAGCTTTAGAAACTCTTGTTGCCCTCTGATTCCCCCAAAAACATAATGCGATTTAGATTCCTGATTTTACAGTTTATGCAGATTACTTTGAAGTCATGATTTAATGACAGTCTTAAATGTATTTGAGTTTCCTGCATTACAGTATTAGGATGTCACAGTCTTACCCAGATGTGCTGCAGGTCTTTGCTGTTCACTGGATACAGAACACAGTTTGTTCCCACCAGCTTCACCGCACACTCGATGTCGATGTTGGTCACAATGCCACACTGGTTGTCCTGAAAGGTGACAGATACGAGTTCAGCATATCACACTTTCGTTCTGCTCATCAGCATAAACACCGGGTTATAGCTATCCTGAGGTCAACAAGCGTTTTTTAAGGACAACACTTGAATTATCGCCTAAATAAAATCTGATCCCAGTTAATCGTTTTATAGTCTGACTGTGATTTGTTGCACTTCTTTAACACTGAAAGTCTCCTCTCAGTGTGTGCAAGTGTCGACCTGCTGCAAAGATATTCCAGTCATGTCTGATGCAGCAAATGGAACCGAGCAGTGAACGGTGACATGACTGACAAACAGAGAGGCTTGATTGAAAAAAGGGGGCAGAAATAACACGACAGAATGAGGAGGTGAGGCGAAGAGGAGAGCGTCTGCATACTCACGTTAGAATTGTTTCGTCGCACGATGTCTCTGATGACGATGGAGCGATCTTCAAGTTTCAGCTGTGAAGGAAAAAGAAAAAAGAGTTGGTGCCTCATAACAAACAGAAGCTGCAGAAATATGATCTTTATTTTCATACAGCTCTTCACATCAGCGACCCCGTGAGGAACTCTGGAGAAGAACTTTGAAATTGAAACGACACATAAATCACAGTCAGAGCATGACGGCATTACTGATATGATTTTTCACACCCTTGTCGTGCCCCTGCTCACAGCACAGCCATGAAGAACCTAATGTGCACAGTCAGCAGAGCTGTAGAGCCCCCCCGAGAGCAGATCACGTTATTTTACTGTCCAAACAGAGGAACCCAGCTTTGTGATGAGCACTGGAGGACTCGATTATTAATCAACACACTGAAATAGAATCGGTGAAACATTCTCAAAAGAGCTCACAGCTGATGGACAGATGAGGCAACAACAGCATTGTGGAAGAATTACAGGCCTGTAGAGACAGAGGGCAGAGAACAGGAGCTGCTGAGCTAAACTTGGCACAAGCTGAGCTCCCAGAGGTAAACCTTGTTCCTGAAGCGGAATCTGCTGTGTCACTACACCTGTTATCAGGCGCTCAGACCCAAAACAGCATTTAAACTAGAATTACCGCCTCACAGTTTAAATCCGTCAGTGTTTCCTACAGGAGGACAGGATAACTGCGGCCAGGACAGGAGATTTATACGTATTGAAATATGGCAAAAGAAGGCCGTTCTTTACCACAACTAAATTCACCTATGACCTTTAGAAGGGGTGTAAGGGATCACCAAACTCACGGTCATGGATTGGATCATATTTCGGATATGCAAGAAAAAAACCTCTCTTAAAAAAAATCGTCATTCTCAAGCTCGGTGTAGCATCGCGGTGAAGCTCGTTTAAGGTTGAACATTCAACTGACTTTCCTGATGAGGCAGATGACATCTGGACAATCTCCATGACAACTCAATAAATGGTGAAGATGGGTACAAAATGCAGCTGTTTACAAGGCCACAATGAAAATTCATGCTCAACAAATACACAACAAACATTTTTACATCACTTTCTCTGATCTACAGAACGGCTAGCTAAGAAAACCCGCCTCCTACTTTTAACACACTTGGTTCAGCGACTCAGACTACCACGTGAAGAAGTAGAGAGAGTATAGGTGGAAGGAAAGGTTTCTTACTCAAACATATACAAACAGACTTGTGGGCTGTAGTTGCCTTACTTAACGGTCATCTTCCATTTCTAACGATGTTCCAATATATGTTTAATCAGCGTGATCGGGCCTGTGCTGCGACAGTAACGTTTTAAAACGAAAGCTCACCGTCTCGTACTTCCTGTTGGCACACAGAACCACACACCGTGTGTGCACCGCAGCCGAAGCTGCTAAAAGTGAACACTTTGCGGCACGTCCGCTCCGTGAACAGCCCGTTTATGTGGCCAGTGTTCCAGCACCAGGTGCATGTTTACAGTTTAAAGGCAGGTGACACACAGACTCTCATAAAGGGCGGCACTATGTGATATCAGACGGACCTTTACTGGAGATAAGTCGTGGAAAACCAGAAAATGGCGAGTTCTCCTTTTGCACCAAGCAACAAAGAAGCTTGACTTCGCAATTGCGATTGTTAAACAATATATCGTGCAGCCCTAATAAGAGCACTATCACAAGTCAGCATCAAAGACCATCACTGCTTGATCTCTGTTATCTCTCGAACAGATGAAGCAGTGTTATGAACCCCATCAGGAGTACACTCCATCAACTTTACTCGACCTATTCTAAATTAAAACAGAGTGACGGGGCAGAATTTCACACCTCAGCGTTGCTTCTCTAACAGTGAGTCAGGCATTAAATTAAGCCATCAGTCTAAACCTCGCTGATCCCATCGGACAAAATGTAATGGGGTGTAAATATTAAAGTATTACCTCCCTGATTTTCTCCTTTAAAAACAGCTTAAAGTCGAATAAAGCACCCTGAACTACAACACGCAGACGATCACCAGACATATACATTTACTGTTAAGTACATGAAGCTGTTGCTCTGTTCTCCTCACAGCATCTTTGCAGCTCTTCAGCCTTCATCATGTGCACTGTTGGTACACTAGTATGGAGGAAAATTACTAAAAGTATGATGTGAAATTACTGAAACACTTTTGCAACATTTGACTTGACAGAAGATTCTGCAGAACTGCCACTTGCAAAGATTATCAGGGAGAGAGAGCTGAACTTCATCTACAGAGACAGTGAATGTCTCACGTCCCAGACGGTGTACAGTTAATATGTGGAGTGTCTGCATTATATAAGCTGACCAGAATAAAGCCGCCACAGCTCTGTGAGGCAGGAGGAGAACAATGGTTAAAAAACAAACACATACATGAAATAAGTTCAATAAAAAGCTACCTGCGGGAGGCTCGGCTTCTCTACAAGCTGCAGCACAATCTGCTCTGCTGGCAGCCAGCACACAGCAAAGAGGAAACAAACCGGCAGCCAGCGCCTCTGAGTTTAGGCAGAGACAGATGGAAGTAGAGGAGGGAAACGTAATTAGGAGTAAATAGAGTGAAGAAATTAAAACCACGGAGGCCGGCTGCATGTTAAGTAATGACTGGAGGAATGAGTTTTTACTGGACTGGGGAAACGGGAGGACAAAATGTTGGCAGGATTAAACCCAGCGAGATGAAGAACGAGCTTCAACCACAGAAATAAGAGTTTGTTAAACTGTAACACATTAAAATGTCCTGTTACATCCGAGTATGAGCTCATGTAATGTATAGGGCCGGGTATCGACAAGGATTTCTCAATTCCAATTCACAAGGTCCCGATTCGATTTGATTTCCGATCCGAGTCGATTCGATATCGATTTGGTTAGAGGTATTTCAATTACAATATTAATGCACCTCTAACCTGGTGCTTTATTATGGTGCAAAATGTTTAGTGTTTACAATAAGAATTGACCCCAAATGAGTTACATCATCTACTTTTTATTTAACATGACGGACACACAGCTGTCAACACAATATTAACAATGTTATGAATTAGACAGCTTCAGAACTTTTCCATCTCGTGGTTTTGATTAAAAGAACTGGGCTTCAACTTGCACGAGATTTGGCCACGAGATCTCACAGCGCGTACAACAAAACCACGCGAGACTATGAGGAAAGGCATATTGTTTAACAACGTGCTGAAAATACCTCGCGGCCAAACAGAGAGTAACAAACATCAGTGCAAAACTAACTTGCATGTTCATGCACGCACACATGATAAAAAGAGTCCGTCTCTGTTGTAGGTGCAGTAAGGAAGTGATATGTAACCAAAACTACAACAGAGGTGGCGAGTGCAAAGTTAGCATGAGCAACAGTCTGATTGACCACAATTAAAAACATTTATTTAAAAAAAGTAAAATCAATATGTTCAAATTATTTTTGGATGTGCTTTGTTTCTTTATGTTAAGATGTCCAGGCAACACGACCACACGCACAAACTCCTTCTGGCATCTGCTCTGACTCGCTGTAACACTACACCACTGAATTCTGGGAGAGGAAGAGCCACTGAGTGTGTGTGTGTGTGCAGGGGATCGATGGGTCGCCATGTTCCCTTGTAATCTATAAAACAGCAGCCTGTCTGGTCCTCATGTCTCTGCTGCTGGGTGTTGAACTCACAGACACACACACACACACACACACTTACACACACTCCTGTCTCCCTCCTCATCTAAACCTTTTAGCTGAAAAGTACAAAACATTTCTTTTTTTTTGTGTGTGTGTGTACCCACGTCCACAGCTCTTCATTAATATTCTCTCAGTGCATCGTGCTGCAGTGCGCTACTGTAGTGACTGATCTCCTCCTCAGTTCAGAAACACTGTGTCTGAATCAATACTATTTAGCCTCCGAGAGAGAGGGAGCAGTTAGAGCCATACAACACCTCAGCTCTCACTCTGACACAGACCACCGGAAACCACAGCTAGACCTTTACTCCTGCGTGCAAATCAGCTGTTATGTAATGACTGAATGGTAACGGTCCAAACCTTTTAACAAGTGCAATTGTAATTTCCTTGCACATGTATAATCAGTTACACTTAGTTTTCAGAGCAGCATCCCCCTGCAGTGGGAGTGATCGGCAACAGGAAGAGACAAAAGAGAGGAGGGGCGACCTGGCTGATCCTCGTATATGAAGCTAAAAACAGGCTATATTTTTTAACTCCTGTCAGAAATTCTTTAATTAAAGGGAGGTATTTCCCCAAGCTGACAGCATTAATGCAAACACACAGTGCAGCATAATCAGCGTGGTTACAAAAGAGCTGTTGCTATGGCTCGTGTTGTGGTGCTAAAAAGAGAGGCAGGATGGTGGTGGCGGAGTCAGACAACAAAAGAAGACGTGGACATGCCGGTGTGCATAAATGGATGTGTTACGTGTGTGTTAGTGTGTGGCACCTGGCTGTAAGATGCGAGACAACCTTGGCTGCCTCTCTATTCAGGCTGTTAAGGTAGAAGGAGCCAGATTGATTACAGGAATCGATGGAGGACAGTATTTGCTTTGACTTCCCGGCCTAATTAACACAAGCCACAAATCAGGTGCGGCACAAGGAGGAGGATGAGGAGGAGAAAGAGACACTGCGGAGGACTGCGGCTCAGGGCCACGCCTGTGCTTCGCTCTGACAGATACTGAGAGATGAGATACTGACTGATACTGAGAGTGAACAAGGCATCTGATCCACAGAACACAGGAGGAGAGGAGGTCAAACTAACACGCATTGTTTTAGGAGCAACAAGAGCACATATTAAACGTATATCCGTCTGTGATAATGAAGGTGCAGTCATCATTCTGAGCTTCATCCTGCTCCTCAGCCTTTAGCCTCGGGCAAATCCCAGCTCTGCTGCTGCATTATTAGAGTTTTGGGGAATTGAAAATAATGTGTGTTATCCAAGAGGATGTGAGCAGACTCTTAAACAGAGAGGCCTTCTGCATCCACAGCCTTCACAGCAGAGCTTTAAGAAACACTTTGGGAAATATGCTTATTCACTGTCTTACACAGAGTTACGTAAAAACATTGATACCAGTGTTATGTCTGATCTGTAAATATAAAAGCTAGACAACAGCTGGTTAGCTTCATGTAGCATAAAAACTTGAAACAGGAGGAAACCGTTAGCCTAGTTCTACACGTCTAAAGCTCACTAAAGTCCCTTTTACACAAGCACTGAAAATGTCTCGACACAACCCGGGTGTAGGCTGCATGTGTGAACACCATTCGAGTCCGTTCAGCTGGACTTTTAGCTGATTTTTTTCCTGCCAGGCCTTTAGTAAAAAGTCTGCCCCATATCTAGGGCTGGGTTTAAAAAATAGATTTTTCCGATTCAAATCGATTCTCATTTGAATGACCCAATACCGATTAGTTATTGCCCAAGATCGATCTTAAATTTTATGTGTAAAAATGTGTCTGATCACTCACGTTTCTAAGCACTCCTGAACGCAGCACGACTCCGGCACTGAGGGAGACATGCCCGGACTCGTTTACTGCACCTACTACGGAGACATCAGTGATCCCCAACGGACTCTTTTTATCGTGTGTGCGTCCATGAATATGCAAGTTAGTTTTGCACTGATGTTTATGTTACTCTCTGTTAGCGTCGGCTTTGGCCGCGAGTAAATTTTCGGCATGTTGTTATACAATATGCCTTTCCCCATAACTCTTAGTCTCGTGTGGTTTTGTTCTTCGTGCTGTGAGATCTCGTGGCCAAATCTTGCGCATGTT
Source organism: Semicossyphus pulcher (assembly GCF_022749685.1). Classification (NCBI taxonomy): domain Eukaryota; kingdom Metazoa; phylum Chordata; class Actinopteri; order Labriformes; family Labridae; genus Semicossyphus; species Semicossyphus pulcher. The sequence continues at coordinate 13,211,984 of NW_027211681.1, forward strand.
GAAGCCCATTTCGTTTAATCAAAAACCATGAGCCAGATTGTTAATATTGTGTTGACGCTGTGTGTTTGTCATGTTAAATAAAAAGTACATGATGTAACTTCTTTGGGGTCAATTCTTATTGTAAACACTAAAAATGTTGATAATGCACCTGGTTAGAGGTGCATTGATATTGTAACCGAAATACCTCAACAAAAATCGAATCGGATCAGAAATCGAATCGAGTTGGGACCTTGTGAATCGGAATCAAACAGCATAGAGAAATCGGAATCGATACCCAGCCCTACCTGTATCCATCATATAAGACATGACAGGTATGATAAGGTAAGGTCGCCTTAGTAACTATCGTGTTCGTATTCCAGGAACGTCTTTATACATGTTGTAGTATATATAGATAGATAGATATTAATGCAAAAAAAGTCATCATTGAAGGCTCCTTCTCCTCCTGCAGGCTCTGCTGTCATGCAGGCCTTTAAACACCCTGCACACCCACGCAGGTGTTTTCAGTTATTCTTGCTGACTGCATCTCTGTTCAGGTTGAAGTGGAACGGAGCTGGATGCTGATGTTGGAAAAGATATGAGGTAACCAAACCTCATGGGAATGACAAAAGGTGTACACGCTTGGTTACATTAGTCTCTTTTTGACAAAAGTGTCCCACTTATTAGGCCTCAAAACAGGACATAATTTCACAATCCTGATATGGGTTATTAAGAAACGACCAGCAATGAGAGAATAATGTTGAAGCTTGAAGTTTGGAGATGAAGAAGTTATTATTCCAATGAGGGTCCCATCACACTGTTAAGCGTTAAACTACCTCTGAGCTCTAAAACAGCAGACCCCATCAATACAGGAAGCTTGAATTAGTTGACTGTGCGGTCTTTAACTTCAGTGAAGAACACACAGAGAATGTTCACAGGGTAGACGAGTAATGTGACCAAGGAAATCACAAAACTATCAACGGAGTGAGGAGGGTGTTGATCAAGCTCATAGACTGTATAAAAAGATGGACGACATGACAGCTCCCTAAAAGTGAAGCCAAAACATTTGGAGCGCCCCCTGCTGATTGGCTGCAGTATAGGTCATAAAGCCCACCTCCTCCATGTTAACAGATGGGACATGAGTCAAACTATAAAATCAAAATACACGCCAAATACAACATGGTTTCTGTCATTATAGTTAGTTCTTATCATTCTGATTCATGTCCAAGTGTTTATTTTTCTGACAAGTTTAGTTTTAATTAGTTATTTGATGCTGTAAAAACGATGATTGACAGCTCTGTTGACAAATACGGCTCCTGCAGCCGATCTGTTCTGCATTAGCAGAGTAGAGGAGGATCGGCGAGAGGAGACGTAACTAAAACAATCACTACAGTCATTGAAGTTTACATACCTGAGAATGTTAACCTCAGACCAACACAGAGAAGCTGTTCTGCTGTTAAACACACCGGCGTGCGGGATCTTTGCTGTTTTTTTCAGTAAGTTAAGCGTGTGTTTTGGTTAGCGGAAGTGGCTACGGTGGCTCCACCCGCCAATCTCTACTGCAAAGTCTTTGGCTCCAAATGACGTCACCATCGCAAGCGTCTATCATGGGGGCTATTTCGGCATCACTTACGTATAATGAGAGCAGATGGAGACGTGTCTTCCATGTATATATACAGTCATTGATCAAGCTCATTAGTACTTCCCCAGAAATGTCAGGGAAAGAGGTCATCAGGTGCAGTGTGGGTGAACTATGGGTCATGTTGATGGGGGGCGGGGTGTGTTTGTTTCCAGCTGGGAGATGCCCCACCCCATTTATTTCCATTTGATTAAAATTAGATGCACAAAATAATACACGTTAACAAAGAAGGAGGGACACTGCATGCTGCAGAAGGACAAAAGTGAAGAAAGTTTTGAAAGACAATGTTTAACATGAAACTTTGTAGTCATGCCAGCTCCTGTTGTTATACACCTAAACTACTTCCTGCTTTTGACCACACAATGTAAATTTCCCCTAGCGAAATCAGGACCAGGTTCTGCTTAAAAACAAGCACCTTTGACCTCCCCAGGGCGTTTTTATAAGCAAAACAACAGGAAGTTGCTTAAAGTGCTAATCCCCCCCCTCTTGAGTATTGAGCACTTAAATGCAGGCTTAAAATGTATCTTTAAAGATCAAACGATCACAGACATGTCTGCTGTACTGCAGTATCTGTCCATGTATACGCTCAGTATGCTCCACACATTCAAAACAATGTCTGAAAACAGAGCTGCCACTCGACGAACCTCTCAAGCTTGAGTGCGTTTTTGTGCGCACGTTAGAGCATCCGTCTCCTGCTGCGCTCCCATTGGTGAGAAGACTCGCTTACGTCACAGCTTCCTCAAAGCTAACATGATGCTGCACTTCCTCAACTAAATAAAGCGTGAGGACATCACACAAGACGATGACTTAGCAATTGAATAGACCTCTACCTCTTATTTCACCACAAATATATTAAGGAGATTTGGTGCCATTTCTTAAACGTGTCAGTCCTCACACCCTGACACCTTCTGCTTGCTGCTGCAGGACACTGCTGTCTGACTGCTGGCTATTGATTGGGACACACAGGGAGGGTGCACAGCTATTAAAAAGAGAGCAGGTACAGGGCCCTTTACCCACAGAGACCACGAAGGGATGACAAGAGGACCGATAGCTATTACAGAGAAGAAACCTCGCTGTGCAGTGTCACAGAAGAAATGTAAAAGGACTGATGGAGAAAGCCAGAAAAAAAGAAGATACAGAGAAGGGAGGAAGTCATCAAGGGCAGCACGACATTAAGAGGGAGGATAGATGAGAAAAGGGACAAAGAGGCAGAGAAGATATGATGGAGACAGAGAGCGATAGATGAAGGTCGGGGATGAAGAATACTCGAGAGTCGATCACAGAGATGAAGAAATGGATGGGAAAGTGCAGGGAGAAGATGGCGAAGAGAAAGGAGGGTGCTGGGAGAGGCAGACGGGGTGTGACAGGGAGAAAATGAAGACGAGCAGGGAACGAGGCACAGAGGAGACGGCAGCACGAGCCCAACAAGTGGGAGATCGAGACGGATCCCAGGAGAGAGAGGGAAAGAGTGAGGAAACGGGAAAAAGAAGGAGCCAGAAATAGAAAACACAGCAGATAGTGAGATAGAAGTAAGAACAGGAGAGGGAGAGAGACTGGGTAGGGCCAACACTGCAGAGGAAACAGGGAGGACGAGAAGATGGAGAGACAGAGGAAGAATAGATGGGAGGAAAGAGGGTTGGCTCCAGCAGCTAGGAAAGCCACTTCAGAGGCTATTCCTGTGTGTGTGTGTGTGTGTCTCAGGATGAAATAAGATCCATTATCTCAGGGCAGGAGCTGGATGAGCATCCAGTCAGCAACACATCATTACGTCAACATTCTCCAACACCGGTCTCCTGGGACGCTGACGGGGGAGGAGAGGTGGGAGGTGAACACCGGGGGAGGAAGAGAAAGATGTCGTGGTTAACAGGATGGGTTCAGAGAGGAGGAAAGAGTGGGGGAGGAAGCAGGGTAAGAAAGAAATACAAAACATTCGAGGAGAAAACAGAGGAGTAAGAGGATGGGGAGGAGGGAGGAAGAGGATTCTGAAGGGTGGAGACGGATGGTCATGTTGTGTCCCCGTCATATCAGATTTACTGTATACAAGCTGCTGACATCACCCTCTAAGTGGTAATTAGAAGCAGTACAACTGGGGATTTATTGGCAGGCTTGGATTTGTCCGACACTCTGCCGCAGATGTTCAACACGGCAGAAACTCTGCTGTCGACAGGCTAAAAATAACCTGAGACAAATGACCCAAGATCCGAGGAACAACACACATCATGAAAGTAAACAGACGCTGCTGCACTCACTGAAAACATAACTTAGGTTTGTGTTTTTGCTAAAGATCACAACATTTCTAGGACTTAGCATCAGGAAGTTCGTGTTCGTTCAGAAAGGGCTTTTCGACACAGTCAGAGATATAAGAAGAGAAGAAAACGGTAGAGAGGTGGTGGAAGAGATTAGAGGAACAGAAAGAAAGTAAAAACTCACTTACTGATGAAAGCAACACAAAGTTTATCAAGTTAGCTAAAACTAACCATATGTCAAGAAATATAATAGATACTTGCTATATTTTAAGTTAGTAACAATATCAGCAACTACAATAACCTACAGGAACTTCTTGAAGTAATGGAGTGGGTCAACATGTAGATTGTAGAAGTTACGCTGGGGAAGTGATTTTAGAAGTATGAGGGCCTGTGTCCACTGACAGCGATTTTAGCACTAGCAGCTCCTATTTTCTACACAAACCCAAAGCAGCGTCCTCAGCGCAAAAACACCCTCAGTCTCAGCTGCTTCTTGCCGCTGTGCTCACAGCACTCTCAGCTGAAAATAGTTCAACTTTTGGAACACCGCTGTGCTCGTCATTGTCACTTCCTCACCTCACCGACCAATTAAAATCAAGAAGGGACGGAACTTCAGAAATCAACTTCGTCAACAACAATGGCGGAGGAAAAGTGATCCTTTCGTTTTCCAAGGGTACAGTTTCCAGGTGTAGAGTTGCTGCTAACGCCAGGACACGATTCCTTTACATTGTTTTTGTTTTCATTGTAAAATGTACTTTAGTGAAAGCAAATATGAAGCATACAGAGCGATTTAAAACAGACTTAACCATCACTACTGAGGAAAGGGGAAGTGCTGCCAGACAACTTTTGTAACCTAGCAACAGTAAGCGCTGGGGAGAGCGCTCTGAAATTGAGGCCCTGGACACGGTCAGCGCAAAAAACAAAGGCGCAAAGTGATGTTAAAAGTGTTTACATTCTAACAGCAGACCTTTTATTAGCTCGTCCAATCATTCCATGATCCAAGCGATTTCACTTGGGTCTACAGGCAGGAACGTAACCCAACTACCCCATGGGCTTGAACTGAGCTTTCTACAAGCCAAAGCGAGCAAGCTAGTGCTACAAGACTGGCAGACCAAACTAGGACACCTATAGGCTGTGCTGTCTCATTGACCCGTCCGCCACCGTAAGTTAGGGAGTGCACCTTCATGTGTTTTGTGGGCGTGGCTTTGAAAATCTTACAGCTAGAAAGTTTTAAGATCAAGCTTCCTGTTGCTTGTTTCTGCAAAGTTGCCAGCCGCTTGCACCTGCTGTAAACCCTAACAAAGGCTCTGTGCTCCTCAGCAGCACCGGGTGGGCCTTGGCAACAGCATCATGTCCCAGATTACGCCAACGTCTGCCAGCCTACCTCGAGCACCTGCAGACGACTCCTGAGCAAACAGCGCTGAGGGATGCATATCAACAATCATCTGTAGGAGTGAACGATACAAATCTGTAGCAGCATGAACAGTTTGAAATCTCTTACAGCTGAAGTAGAGCCCAAAAGACAAAAACTCTCACTCTAACAGCCATGTGCTTTCTGCTAAAAGAGGGAAATAAAATGTCACAGGTATCCAGAAGCTACTTTATCATTATTTCTTATTAACTGACATTTGCAATAAGCAGGGTTAGCACAGATCGATATGATTATTTGAAACGGATAAGCGTGCAGATTGAATCGGACAGCATAAATAGCTTAGGTGCTAAGTTAATTAGCGTGTGTGGAGTAAATAAATAGAAATAGCTAATGTGATCACAGTCTGCCGAGTAGAGAAACGCTGCAGCCACTGCACACCGCCAAAGGCCACTTCAAACCAGACACTAACTGTGTTTGCTCATTTGTAAGCTACTCGTGGTGAGAGAGCTACAGGTACAAGCTAATCATGCACGTTCCTGTCTTTATTTCTTCGCTGAAAGATGCTTTCGTGCCTGATGTTGATTTCTAGAAATATCATTTTCATATTGGAGGGGAGTCTTAAAATCATGCGACTTCGCTGACAAAAAACCCAGCCACATTTCCTTTTTACATAAGCTGAATCATGTCTCAAAGACTCACTTACGCAGCAAGACAGTCTTTTTCCAAGTGCTTAGTAATCTTGCAGCTGAGATGCTTCTGGAGAGCCTGAGGCCTGGATTGGAGTGATAAACAGTTTCTGTGATCATGAGCATCGGATTTCTGTGAGCACTCCACCCTTTTGAGGACAGAGATGTTTCTCCTCTGCAGGTCAGTGGGGGTGAGATCAGACTTCTGTAGTTGGATGATGATGGATGGGGGGCAGGGGGCGGGGCCGGGCTAACAGATGGGAGTCACCCTACGGTCATAGCGTCAGCACCTGCAGTGTTCACCATCCCACCCCCCGTTACTCGTACAAAGTGCCAGAGAGATTGATGGCTGAGGGATGACATCATGCCTCTCCATGCTTAGATTACCGGACAGAGGGTGGGGTCACACAACAATGTGTACCACCCCTCTGCTACTACAGCTGGTGAGAAATGTCTTCTCAGTATTTAGGCCGTAAACACGGTACAGACTGCACTAGGGCTTAACCTGACCCAGAATATTCGTCAGTCGATCAAAATGAACAATTCCTTAACAGGCCTACATGGGTCTCATGTTGTACCTGAAGGGCTCTCAGAGTTTTCCATATAGTCATCCTAGCGTCCTGTTTTCGGACAAAAGTGGCATAGAGACACGTTTTTCAGCGTGTTACTACTTGATTCTTTGTTTTAACCAGTTTTAATCTCTGGGTCGGTTGGACAATTCGGCTCCCGGTAAAAACCTCTTGAATGATGAACACTAAAGGGTTACAGCCTCATGATGTTGCTCCTGTGGTGCTGTGTTCAATGACGCAGCTAAAAGAACAAAAGTGCCGACACAATGCGACGACTCTGGTTTTCTAGACTGATGAATCAAATTATATAATGTTGAGGGGAAACCTGATACTGTGCTCAAAATACAGTCAATTCGTCGGTGTCACTGAGCTGTATATAAAGCTTCCCTAAATGTTGGGCCGACTGTTGTCGCTGTCACAATCTGAGCTGCGCAGGTGTCGCTTCTTAAGCAATACAAAGACTTTGTGCACAATAAAGAAAGGAGTCTCTGGGGTCTCCCTGATCACTGCTCAAAGCACTGGACTCAAAGAGTTGTACTACCTAATATATTTCCACCCTCAATGAAAGCGTAAAGATTAATGCAGGCAACTAAAATCTGCTTCAGGGCCGCTCTATGTTGGTGCTGACCTGAAGGTATGTAACACGCAGAGGTGTGATGGTGTGTGCGTTTACACAGCCACACACCAGAAGACTTTAAACAGGCTTAAAATTATAACCACCATATGGTACCAGCCCGTCTGCCCGTCTCATTACCTCCTTTCCAGTCCAGATTTTTAGTCAATCTAATTTCATTTCATTAATTTAATTTCTCCTTATGGTTTTAAGATCCAGGTGATATTTGTAATTGGTATTCATTCTAGCATTCCAAGTTTCTTCCCCCACATCTTTTTCCACTTTCTTTGCACTACTTTCCCTCTACTTCTTCACTTTTTCTCTCTCCAACACCTCTCTCTCTCCCTGCAGTAGAGTCAGCAGTAGGTCAGACCTGCTGCACCTTCTTTGTCATCATTATTACCACACAACCCTCCTCCTCCTTCACCTGCTCCGTCCTGACAGTCACAAAAGCTGCTACTTCCAGGGAAGTTTCAGCTTGGCCTGCTGCATCATCATACCAAGAGTTAGCTCACAATGCTTTGAGGGTCACAGCTACGCATTCATGAATGTTTGAGTTACCAAGTGATTGATAAATTCAGGGACATCTCAGATACGCCCTGCACTGCTGTGACCTCATTGCGTCCCGCTGCTGACTACCTGCTGCAGTGCACTTCTGTCCTTGGACTGAATTATCAAGGTTGCGCTGCAGCAACAGAGCTGTGTGCGGCAGGCCTAATGCAGGCAGTGAGGCGTGCACATCAAACACCAGACATGTGACTTTGACAGACAGTGAAAGATTTTTTTGTTAATTATTAAAAGTGGTTAAATTAATGACAAGAAAAAAATATCTCACTGAAAATGACCAGGCTGCATTTCATCTGATGTATTTTATCTTCTCTTTAAAATGACTCTGCCTGGTCCTGGTGAGGAATCATGTGTAGCTTCCTGACTGAAATAACAAGGAAAATAAAATATTACCTACAGTTACCTACAGTAGGTAGTTTTAAGTCATAGTAAGAAAGGAGTCATTTGATCCAAAATCAAAGTACTTGCAGAGGAAGCGTCTTGTCCTTGCAGGATTATGTAACTATTACTTTTTATATAAACACAAATCAGGTTCAGATGCACTGAGCATCTGCTCCTGTGTGCCTTTGCAAAGGATAAACTAAGGTTACAGTGACCAAAAAGTTGGCAAACTTTGAGAACACAATCTAATATCAGTTGATAATATAATGGTATTAATATTAATTCAATAAACTGTAAGTACAGACCATTTTAGTTAGATACTGTACATGCACACTATGCTGAGAAACAGAAATGAAAATCACTCTGTGTGCTCGTTCAGGCCCTCTATGCTACTGTTCAGAGGCCTTGCAGGCATTAAAGTAAGTCGGTCATGTTACTCACTGATTCGCTACCAAACCAACAGTGAAACTACAATCAGTACAGCTTAGAAAAACTGAGGTGTTCCTGTTCATACTTGCACAGTCTGAGTCAGTGCAAACTAGGCAGAGAGTAAGTATCATCTAGTCTGAAAGTTCATACGAGCTTGTCTAAGAGTCAATAGGAGCTCGTCTCAGAGTCTTTGCAAGCTAGTCTCAGAGTCAATAGGAGTGTTATGTGCAACACTAATTTGTTTGTTTCCCCCTTTTCTTCTTGAGGCCACACCTCCATACCTGCCCATGCAGCTCCTGATCTCTGGCACCTGTGGGCTGGCTACAAAAGCCAGTGCTAAGCTCCTCCCTACAGAGTCACTACGAGCTAGTCTCAGAGTCACTACGAGCTAGTCTCAGAGTCACTAGGAGCTAGTCTCAGAGTCACTAGGAGCTAGTCTCAGAGTCACTACGAGCTAGTCTCAGAGTCACTACGAGCTAGTCTCAGAGTAAATGACTAAGTGTCCTAGAAAGTGGCTACTGATTCTACATAAAATTTGTACAGTACTGCATGTGTAAGCGGCTGAAGTAGTTCTGCATTAACTACAAGCAGCCAATGCAGCAGCAGATCCGTTCTTTATACTTGCTAACACTCAACCCACATAAAGTGTGTTGTATGCATGTGTGTTTGCTTTATGGCACACAACTTACAAGGAGCTAGTGTTATAGAGAGAGGTGTTAAACATTTTTAACATCGTCTACTTTGGTTGCTAGACCGAACAAAACTGTTAATTGAAAGAAGCCCTCAGGTATGGCAGAGTACTCAGGTGTCCACAGTTAGCCTTGTTGCAAAACATTTTAAAAAAATTCCAGAAGCTACATGTGTACTGAACAATACGGAAATGATGATGGTGTCATTAAGTTAATCATTTCACTTTTGTATACAAAGGACATTATGCTTATTATTAGCTGCTAATTTAGGAACATTTCTTGTTCGTGTCATGAGATATCACAGTTCAACTTTTCTACGACACACCTCCGACACACCTCCAACACTAAAGCATAAATAACATTATTTGTACGGTCTTTTGTGTTGCCGTCTCCCCACCGAACACAGAGGGGAGTTTGTTTGGCTTTTGTGATAGCTGTGTGATATACTGATTTCATATTTTTTGGGAGTGTGCAAGAGGCAGATAAACTTTCTTGTCAGCCACAGTTGGTCGTACATCTTTTGAATCCGCTGCCAATAAATAAAAAACAGCAGTCTATGTTTTCAGTTTTAGATAATGACATCTTCCTGGCGCTATATTCTTCTTTAAACGAAAAGAAAAGGATTTTTGATGAGGTGAAATGTTCAAAACAAAAGAGCAATTTTAAACACTGCTCCATTTTCACACATAATGAAGCAAAGAAGAATATATGAGACTAATCAGCTCAGATCCTAATGTCCAATGCTGTGCTTTAAACTCCGATCAAATCCATCTTTTGCCGTGAAAATGCTGCTTTTATTAACCTCAGGAGAAACCCCACTTTTAAAATGAGTTTTGGCTCTGCTGATTGCTCCTGAGAGAAAAAACACCTTTAGTTTGGTGCTGCCTGCAGAATAAATATAACTCAAAATTTTGTGGAAATATGGTCTTGAAGATCTGCAACTTTGCACACTGCAGGAAGTCATCATGAATTATTGATCAGAACCTTCGCCATGCTCTCAGGATATATATGCAACTAAGACGGAGCCTGTGGAGCCGGAGCATGTGGAGCACACTGATGAGCAAACTAGTTGTTGTACGCTTACACATTGTTGTTCTCATACACATAAAAACTTAAACCAAAACAGCAATACTACAGAACACAACCCCTATCTGTGCACACGAGCAAACTCTAGATCTTTTGGGGACACTGACAAGTAATGACACAGCAGTAACAGTCCATGCGGTGTGTAAACATCAGTGTCATTGTTCGCCGGAGCCTTTGTTGTGGCAGAGGTTGAATGACACTCAGACCAGAAGTTTACTCATTTAGCCCAAAACACAAAGCAGGAAATAGAGAGCCCTAAAATAGGTCTTCTCCTGGACTGCTCTCATGCCGTGTCTCTAAAACAGGCTTTTCCAGACCAGTCCTCCATTATAAACCCGGTCACCCTGTCATCCACAAAGCCCGGGGAGAATCTAGAACAGCCCTGAAGAATATACACCACATCATATTTCCCATTTGTATACTTAAGTATATTTCAGTTATTATTTGGTTGTACAATGAAAAAAAATCAAAATTTCTTTGTTATTTGGTCTTCAATGAAACGTCAAAAGACAAAAGATGTAGGCTACACCTGAATGTGTCTGTGTCCTTAAGTCTTTACCAGCTGACAGCATTCATTCACGACAATTAATGAAACAAAAGTTACCAGTCGTGGGTTTTCAAAACAATGTCATTGTGACCAAAATGAAGAGCTAAATCTGAGGACTAATCCAAGAGGAAGGTTACTTACTTCACTTATTATACAATTTCAGATTAACTATTTATTTCCAGGTTACTGCCTAGGCAAAAACACAGATATCAGAGCTAAAACTGTGGTCAGTCGATTGATCCTGACAATAACAGACAGGCTGATCAATGAAGACAATTAGTCATAGCTCTAGAAAAAAAGAGCAACACAACTGTGATTGAGTGCAGCATGAGGAGTGGGGGGAGAGCTTTTGAACCAAATATCAGGATCAGAATCTGTTTTATTGGCCAAATATGTGGGCACAAACAGACATTGTTATAAGACGGGACCATAAATGTTTGTCATTTTAGCTAAAAAAAACCCCCCAAAAACCAAAACACAAATTAATCAAATATCAAAGTAGCTGGAAATTAATTTTCAGCTGATCAAATAATGGACCAATAGTTTTAGCTCAAACGTGGATAACTCTGATCAGTAGCAAAACTATAGACCTCAATTAAAGCAATTAAATTGACAACACTGAATCTGATCGAGGCGTCTCTATATTAGTTAGATGTCTGTGCTACTGTCACAGGTCACACTGGTTTGAAATATTGTAAAGATTTATGTGAGATGAGACAATACGTAAATATGATTGTTGTTCTATAACAACAATGCTTTATTTATGCCTGGTCCCAGGCCAAGTCACACCCAGCTGAGGAAGAGAAAACGCTAATCAATGTGTGTACGGTTCCTAGCAGGGACCTGCACCTGCCAAAACCTCTATCTACATACAGGACACTGCTGTCTGCCCAGTCAGTGTGTACATTTGATGTGTTAGCGGGTACATGGACGCAGTCAGGTGAAACAACTGTGTTTAGCCTGCCAACACCAGCTGATTGACATGAGGCTATGAGCTAAACCGCTAACTAGCATGTGTGCCTGACTGCTAGCCAGTTAGCCAGCGAGGCTGTGCGTTTTAGGCAGATGGATTAGATGAACCTGATCCCTGACTGGCTAGCAAGTCGTCTTATCTCTTCTAAAAACACATGGGTCAGTAAGAACCAAAACAGACATCATGCCAGGCTTCGGGGACAGCTAAGGGTCAGTGTAAACAGTTCACAGTTTGGCCGGTATGTGGTACCTTTGTCTCCCTGATGTCCTGCTTTCCTCCTTCAGGGTACCACTGGACGCGGACAAATCCCCTACCGAGAGGCCGACTCGGGGTGTCCACAGCGCTTTCAGTGTCCGAACCACCAGGGACTCGTCCTCCTCCACCGCCTCCGCCACCACCGCCACCGCCTCTCCCTCCGCCATCGTCGAGGTCCGAGTCTGAGTTGAAATCCTCCTCGCCGTGTATCATCCGTACGAGGCCAAACCGGACTGAGCCGCGGTACCGCCCGGAGACCAGGTCGTGGGAGAAGAGCAGCCTTTGGGAGCCGTCCGCCGTGGGAGACAGAGCCATGGATGGAGCCTCCGAGCCCGGGCTGGCTGCAGGAGAGAGGCCCGGGGTCGGGGATGCTGCTGCTTCCGCTGCGTCCGTTGTGGCCGCTGCATCCGATGCTACGGGCTCCGCCATCGCTGCTGTTGTCAGGGAGTGATGCTAGAGCGCGAGGATGACTGTGGAATGAAAAAAAACTGTATCCTGGAAGCAGCGAGGTGCACGTGTTACGTCGCTACGGAGAGCTGCGTAACTAGCGCAGTGTGCGTGTCTGCAGAGCCGTAGGCTGCAGTTTCAGGACCGCAGTTCTGGGACCGCATATCAAGGACCCTTGTGTTTTCGCGACAGTGCCACCTATTGGACGAATGGAAAACAGCTACTAAGGCAGTGTTCTACTGAAATACCACTTTTTGTCATACAACTAAAAATTGTAAAGGTTTATTACACCAAAATACAAATGGTAAGCGTTTTAAAGGTCTATTATACCAAAATACTAAATTCTAAGACGTTTAGGGTTTATGACATCCAAATACTAATTCTATGAAACGAATAAAGGCTTAAATATATATTTTGTATTAATTTATAGCATTCACAGTTTCTTTATTGACAGTTAAAAAAAAATGGAAATTAACAGTAATTGCTGTGGGGCTCTGAACAGGCAAATCGATAAGGGAATGTCATAAAATACACACTGCATTGGTTCAAGTTAGGGATCAACTAATATGTTTTTTAGGGCTGATACAGATAATTACTAATCAAGGACACTGATTACCAATATTTTAAACCAATGTACATAGCAGGGGGGGGGGTTGGAGGTTGTCAGAGCTGGAGGGATGGCAGTGGTTGACTGTAAGTAAGTAATACTAAGGCTACTTTAAATGCATAGACACACTGTAACTCCAGAAGCTTTTCCCAAGAGATTTACCAACTTTACCTCCACCCACTGGATTGTTATTTGCATCTTGAAAAATAGAGCACCTAACTGGCCAAATTGAACATGTTGAGATCATTATACAGACATTAATTGGGCCTAAACGTAGTACTGGACAAAAATACATTTCTAATCTTCTGCCCTAGATTCAGCTTAATTTGTGTCCATGAAATCACTTAATATAGAGTAAATATCATAATCTAACATGTGGAAACATGTGTAGACCTGCAGAAAAGGCCTACGTTAAACCCATTAACATTTAAAAATGTGTCATTCAACATTACAAAAGATATCAAAGTGACGAAAACTGTCTGATAACACGCCGGCCTCTAATATACACATGCTCCTCCTGGTGGGAGCGTCATCACGCAGTACCCCCTCTCGCCGCTGAGCGGCAGTGTGAACCACAACCAGTAAGGCTCATGAGACCAACTCGAGTCCGTGTTGGACAAATAATCAGGAATCTATGTTCAATAAAACAGGGTACTCGGTTGTTATTGTGATAAAACGACATCATGAATGTGACATTAGTTCTATATGGATCTCATTCACATGAACGTCTTTTTTAATTTCTCTTAATATTATTTGCTTTTTAATTATCAAAATATTTTATTTGATTTTTGATTTTTTAAAAATAAATTAAAGGTAAAATCGATTCCCCCAAAATCTATTCTTCTTGAAGAATCAGGAAAGGTGACATTATATCCTTGTTTATTTCATAATGTTATAACATTTGCTGACAAACAGTTTTAGCCAAGAGTTATTTGAGCTTGTGGTTTTTGTCTGTTCATTATGGATAACCCCTTATTATTTAACCAAGCGCCACCAAAACACTGTTTATTCTTTCACTGATGAAACCTCCATTCCAAGAATATTGCAAACCTCTTCTCTTCTCCATTGGAAAGGTGTAAGGGGCATACCAGGAAAGCTTATTGTAATTTAAGCTCAGTGTTTATCAGGAGATGGAGATTATTTTAACCTTGTGACCACTCAGAGCAGTTCACCCGCTCCTGGTGTCAGTCTGTGTGGATCAGATCACTCAGCTGCCTCCTAAACACAAATGACATTTTATGATGCGGTCAATCATTTGATTCTACAGTTATTTCTGATTTAAAAGTTATCATCCGTGGGGAAGTTTGTTAAAGTTCTGACGAAGAGGACAACAGCTGTCCAAACATCTAAAATAGCTACTTGAAATTCCTAACATAACTTATTTAAGACTGAAGAGGTGACAAACAAACCCCTCCATATCCTGTAATCCTCTTACAGATCTGGAAAATAACGCGTGGAAAGACCGTGAACTCGACTTAAAGGGACAATGGAAAATCTCGCTCAGAGAAATCACATGAAGAGTGATAAGTCGAGTCCTTAAGATGGCCCAGTTAGGCAACAGCAGCAGAGTCCACTCACTCTACTCAGAATTCATCGACACTGACATAAATGTTTAAACAATTACAGCTCCAACTGTGGCTGAATACCTGCGAGACTATGGTTCAACCTATAAACCCCGCGAGACACTTTACTGGAAGTTATGGCTGAAATGACGCAAAATAACATTTCGGTAATGTTTTGGTGAGAGCACATGATCAGTCACATCCAAATCTGCTGCCCGCCTGACGATGGTATGACCAGTATAGCCCGCCTGACCCCGAGTAAATATGTTTATTGTTCAATTTACTCACGGGGATTGAAGGGTTTGGTCATGCAACTCCCTTCAGGATTAGAACCAGCCTCCCCTGCGCGCCGAGGGTATAAATACTGACCGCGCGCCACGCTCTGCTCAGTCTTTACGCGCAGTCCTGTTACACACGGATCGAGTCGAGGAGAAACTCGTGTTAAAGGAGAGAGCAGTTTCAATTCAGCTTTTTTCCCCATTACTTAAAAAAAAAACAACTAAGACGATGTCAGTGGTGAGCGCACTTCCGTTCATGAGGCCGCTCCACATGCGCTCGCCGGTGCCACAGGGCCGCCGCCACACGCTGCCGGCCAGCGAGTTCCGGTCCCTAAGCCCGGAGGATGCCATCAGTGTGTTCGAGATCGAGAGAGAAGGTAAGCAGTTTTACTCATACGGAAGTAAAAACACTTAATATAGCTGTCTTAATAACTTGAGAGATTTGATTCAGACTCAAACACCTTTAGCCTCAGTTTTCATTCACATACTGACTTGACAATATCCACTCTGAACTAACACTTACTTTAAATATCCCTGTTGGAAAAATAGCCCTCACTATTATCACAGATTTAACTTACAGAAACTAGTTAGCTTATATGATCCAATTAGCTTACCTATTAATTTACTTACTATGATTTTATTTATTTATTAAAGCATCCAGGAGATATAAGTTTAGGTGCCTTTAACTTTCAGTACCATGTTATTCAGATATCATGATAACACTGTTTCCCCTCTCCCTCCTTCTCCTCCTCTTCACAGCCTTCATCTCAGTGTCCGGGGAATGTCCTCTCCACCTGGACGAGGTGCGTCACTTCCTCACTCTGTGCCCTGAGCTGTCTCTTGGCTGGTTCGAGGAGGGACGTCTGGTGGCTTTCATCATCGGCTCACTGTGGGACCAGGAGAGGCTTAACATGGTGAGACAGAGCGCAAGGCACCTGTACGTGATTTACCTGAGCAGGCTGACTGGCAGGGAAAATGTGTAAAGAGGTTCAAAAAAGATTAACAGAGAAGATTTAGAGGCATTAAACATGTAACACAGATTCACCTCAATCTTACTGGAAATCTTCAGGTTTGTGTGAGTGAGCTTCAGCCTCGTGTTCAAACATAAGATGAAGACTAATTGAGGAAAGCTAAGAGAAAACTGTTGTTCAGTCTTGTGGGTTCAGTTCAGGTTAGGTGCAAGAGATTCAGTAAAAACGACATCAGGAAAAGGATTTTGATCTTGTCAGTAAGTTACAACACTAATAGTCATAGAAAAGTAGGTTTTTAATGGATTGCTATTTCTGGGCATCTTTTGCTGCAGTAAAACTGAAGTTTCCAAGTGCAGACGCTAAAGTCTTATTGTGTGCAGTGAAATGCATTGAAGCACACACTGTTGTTTGTACGTGTAGTAAAGAATAAACATTAGAAAAAAAGTGTTTCAATCGAAGAAATAGATTAAAAACTCTGTTATTTTAATGAGCATGAAAGTGTGCACAGATACACTTTCACCATTAATGAGGCAGAAGACGCAGAGGTCAAAGGTTCAGTTAAGCCTGTTTCTGTGGCCAGCACAAACATGTAAATGCCACACAAGCAGTGATGAATCAGAGCTTAAAGAGGGGGTATTATGCTGTTTCACATTTTAGCCATACTGTATATAAAATGTTGTGGCAACACCTTGAGTGGGCTGAATTCATTGTGGGAGGGTTTTTCTGTTTATAAGAGGAATAATAGATCTTAATTCAAAATGTACACTGTCACAATATAAGACTTTAATACCCTCCATCTACCAAACAGCAGCAAGAAAAACTGGACTTAACATGGAGTTTTTTTTTTAACCATTTGTCCTTCTAGTGTCACGTATTTATAAATCAAACTTGTGAGTGAAGCCCAACATGTTTCCATACAATCACTAACCTCTCCCTCCCTCTGTCTTGTCCAGGATGCTCTGACTTTCCATAAGCCCCACGGCACCACCGTCCACATCCACGTCCTGGCCGTGCACCGGACCTTCCGCCAGCAGGGCAAAGGCTCCATCCTGATGTGGCGTTACCTGCAGTACCTGCGCTGCCTCCCCTACGTCCGCCGCGCTGTGCTTATGTGCGAAGACTTCCTGGTTCCCTTCTACCAGAAGTCAGGCTTCAAGGTGCAGGGCCCCAGTGACATCACGGTGGGGCCCCTCACCTTCATTGAAATGTTGTACCCTGTCAGGGGCCACGCCTTCATGCGCCGAAACAGTGGATGTTGAGGACAGAGGGACTCTATGTGGAACCTCCCTGACTGTCAGTGATGATAAGACCCCCTCTCTCTAATGAAGCAGAGCGAGGAGGCGTCAGAGCAGCTCTGTCTGAGGCGAGAGACAGCTCCGTTTGTGTGATCGTCACTGTGAGAGACTTGTCCAGTAGACAGGTGTGACTGAGTCTGCAGAGAGCCGGAGACAAAGAGCTGCCATGCAGCTGCAAACAGCTGTTTGGAAAGATTGTCAGAAACTACAAACATGGTGATCTGTAGTTTAGTCTGAGCAAAGCATGAAATCATTAGAGCAGAGTCCCGGAAGAATGTTTATTCAAACGTTGTTGTATGTAAACATTGTACTTTTATTTTGAAAAATGTATTATGACATTCAATAGAACTCAGCTGCTTTGTTTCTTTCTTTGCCACCTTTTTTATCTTCTATTTAACCAAACTGACACCAGCATCTATCCAATATTTATGTCGTCTGTCCTACGTGGTTTTGTATAAAGTAGTTTTTCACAAAAGCATCAGATGATTGTTTGTGTAACTGTTACACTGATACAACTCAACAGTAAAATGTCAAAGTGAACAGTTAACGTTTAAGGACTATGTGGAATACAATGACAAAAGGATGGAGATCAGCAATCGAACACCAGATAAGAAGTCAATCAACTGTTGTTGTGTATATTAAGTCTGTCACAGACTGCAGCAGCATGGTCAACATGCTGAAAGTCTGAGGTGTGTGCAGTATGAGATGTACTTTACAAGAGCAAATTATAACCTAAAATCACAGATACAGAAAATCACAAATATGTTTAGATCATTCTTCTTTCAGAATCTTTCCTTGATAGTCTTTTCTCTCCCTCGTAGACGTTTCACCACCTCTGCCTCCTAAAGTCTTGAATCAAGACAAATGTTTTTCTTGTTGTTTTTTTATTCAACAATGTTTTGCTGTTAAAATAATAAAAGTTTATTTTCAAGCGTGTCTACTTTTAAGTCTTTTTATTTAAACTCTATGAGATGTCATTTTAACAACTCTTGTGAGGTTAATTTAGTTGGTGTTTTGGAGCTTTTCATTACATCACACGATCATCAGCAGATTCAGTTTGTCATCAAAGTTCAAACTGCCAAATGTTCGAAGATTAAAATATATTATGTAAAATAATCACATTTTAAGGTTTAGGTTAGTTTGGAGGGCCGGAGAATTCACTGGTGTGATGGCAAAGGTGAAGAAAATGCAGAGAAGACGATGACAGAAAGAACACGTTGTAATGCCAGACATGAAAACAGCATTGAACCAGCGTGGCATTAAACTTCTCGCTGACACACAATACTCTTATTATTATTAGAATGGCTTTTATTTTGAAATGCTGCTTGAACACAAACATATTCACATATAAAACTGAAACCAAACAGCACAGTACCTTTACCACGACCTGAAATTCATTCAAAACTTTCCCTTTTTTATTCCAGTTAATAGAAAAGGGTGAAATCATTTTGGTCCCAGTGCAAACGGCTCACAGTCCTGATAGAAGATGTGTGTTAGTGTGGTTCAAATCAAACTCGAAGATGCTCACGTGTCAAAGCTGCATGGTTTTGTATATGGACACAATCTTATGTCTTGAATCAGATGACTTTTACAATAATTCAGTGAAATTAAAACGGATGAAGATATTTCCCAATACATAACCCCTTCTGCATGAACTCCTGTTCTCAAAAACACCTGAGGATCTGCGAGTCAGCCCCTCAGACAAACTCCCATAATCTCATAACTCACTTAACTCCCATAATCCTCCAAACAGCAGGCATTATTGTGGCTTTCCTAACAGCTGTGAGTCGACACAGGCAACAAAACAACAACAACCAGATCCAAACCTGAGAGAGAACCGTTTCACTTTCACATGTTTGGACCTCTGAATTTATAATGTTATTGGAGTTATATCCAGATATATGTCCAGGTTCAGTCTGAATGTGAACGATGAGGGAAATCCTAGGTCAGAAACATCAGGACTGCTTGCCTTGTTTTGTCACAAAGAGTATTAACAAGTGAAAATCATCAAAACAAAGCTTCTTTACACAATAAGGCTCAGGTGAAACACAAAGGACGCCTTGTGATTCTTTTTGATTTCACTGGGTCAAAAAAAAAATACAGTACAAAAGTTGCTTTGTTCAAACACAAACGCCTGATCAGATTAATACTCCTTGAATAAATATTATGTTCATGTTTTTTTCCAGAGTAAATCTATCAATTGGTTTAGGCACCGCTGTGTTATCGGACAGAGACATTATAAGTCCAGCTTAACTGGAAACTTTTTCTTGCGGCAGTGAAATACAGATAACTGACTACAGGTAAGTGATTGAGAAAAGCAACATGTAAATAAAAGCAGCATGGGTAGTTGCTTTGGTAGGAGACGGTCTGTAATGTGTTCATCAGGATTTAGCACGTTGATCACAAGCATCACGCAAAAGTAAAATGAGGCATCTTTGTTACATGGCATATTTGGTTTAAGGCAACGTGTGGTTTCAGATAGAAATCTTGCCTTAGTTGATCACTTAAATGTTCCAGCTGCACAGTTAACAGTTTGAACAAATGGTTTCCTTTAACATAACATTTCACTGGTCCAAAAAATATTGACATGCTGAGTTCATACATACAAAAGAGTAGAGATAAAAAAAAAAACAGCTTTTAACTGTGACAGAGTTCACCAGTTATAAGGAAGAAGCAGAATTGAATGACAGTGTTTGTAGTGTCGATGGCCGGCTTTGGCATCAGTCTCTCTTTTCATCTCAGCTGTTTGTCATCCATAGAGTTAAAGGGAAAAGTGATTGTTTGGCCATAGATGCCAGAGCCCCCTCCGTTGTCTTTTGGTTGACTTTTCTTGATCTAAAAGGAACCAGACAGTGTCTGGCCCTGTAGATCTCTTCCTTCAGGTCCACCATCCTCTCAGCAGTTCAGACTTCCTGAGTTTCTTTTCCGGTCCTCTGATTCTGAGGATCTGCTAGCCCATTAGCAAATTAGCATGCTAGGTGGTGCCAGACTTGACTGAGGGTCAAAAAGGTTGATTTAACTTTGAAGGGAGTAAGAGAGTCAGCAGGATGAGGAGAGGTGGCTGAAGGCTTCATGAGGACCTTTGATGGGTGAGCGATAAAAATGTGATTGTTTTTAAAAGGCCACCTGGAAACAGCTCACCTGGTCATTGTCTGGAAGTCTAGTGCACAACATCGTTAATGTCGTGATCTATGTCATACTTTTCACAGAACTTGCTCGTCATGGGCAGGCAGGTGAGATGCTCCAGCCAGTGCCAGTTAATGGGGTAAAAATAAAACCAAACTATCAGGGAGGAGCAGAGCCCGATGTAGGCCAACATGGAGACAGCGATTAGGATACGTTTCCGGTACTTGTCAAACGTCCCGAAGGTGACGTAGGGCAGGAAGGCGAAGGAGAGCAGCATGCCGCTGAGGAAACCGAAGATGTGAGCGATGTTGTCGATCCATGGCAGGAGGCCGCACAGGAAGAGGAAGAAGACGATGCCCAGCAGTTTGAGGAAGGCCTTCCAGGGCTTCTCCAAAATCTGCCAGCCTTGAAACAGCTCGACGAACAGGCAGGCAAGGAGTCCAAACTGAGACCCTGCGGGACCCACCTGGAGGGAGAGAACAAGACGGGTTACAGAGCGTCAAGTAATTCAAATTAAAACCAACTTTACAAAGACTTCAAGGTGGATCACTCTGACTTACATAGAAAACATCCCCCACTCTGCATTTACCTACGATCTACGTATGACTGAGCAATAGACATATGCATGACGTATATTGATTGCTGATCTCCATCCTTTTACATGACACATACGAGATAAAATGCATACATCCTGCTTATTGTTGACACAGAGATTTAGTTGGTTGGCAGCATTGCTGTTTATTTGCTTTGAATAAAAGCAATTTGTATTCTGAACAGTGAGTACCAACTCCTTTCACAGTAAAAAGTAGCATCAATGTGTTGTTAAAATGTTGTGTATTTCCTTATTATATAAAAGACGTAAAATGTCCTCTAGGAAAAATGCTGTTTCTCTGTCCGGATGGACGGTGTCTGTGTTTAACTGAGCGCAGGCTGATGGCAGGCTGATGGCAGGCTGCCAGAGACGTGCTGTGACACCTTTAAGAGCCAGAGACAAGGTAAACAAAGTTACGCTGTAGCCTACATGTCATGAACACGGTGTGTTGTTGGGGTTACTGAAGGGTGAGTAGAATACAGGCATCTAACTGGTCCAAAGTCAGACTGATCTTGCTGTTTAAGTAAGGTGTGTAGCCTGCACAGTGCTGTCAACAGTGTGCTGGAGGTTACTGCTTTAAGTAGGATCTGATTGGCTGAATTGAATTAAGGTTTCCATTTACATAGACCTCTTGGTATTCTGCCGAAGTCATGCAAAACAAAACAAAAAAAGTGATTTACAGAGCAAATGTGCAGTAACACACAAGAACTGTTATTCAGTTGTTAAATTGTTTGTTAATTGTTAAAAGTTGGACTTTAACCTGAAAACTACAAGAGGGTATGAAGTAATGATTTAAGTCAGTATGTCCTGATGGTTCTGTGCTGAAAAAGATGTTATACAGATGAAGGTTTAGATTTCGCCCTGTGAAGAAGTACAATATGAGCGCTGGGTCAGGCAGTAAAGGTCGGCAGATTACAGTGACGTCAGGACTGAGTTTGGAGGCTTGGCCTGGTCAGAGGCAGATGGCTAATCTGGGAAGACATTAAACTCTCACAAACAGAAAAGCAGCATGGCACAGCACTCCACCCACACGCTCCAGACACGTAGGCCGACACGTTCCTGACACGCGGTGTGGTCACTTACTATTGGTTTAGGTGGAAGGTGCGTTGTAATGTATTTATATTTGTGTTTCGCAGCACTTACTATGGAGCACAACACACATCGTTATAATGGATTGTTGAACAAATGTAAACATACAGCAGCAGGATGTTACTGTTGCCATTACAGCATTTGTACTTTTATTGAAGTAAATGTTATTCCTGAGTATTTCCTTATACTGAGCGGCAGAACGCTCACCTACAACAGGTTGTACTTCAGCTTCAGCAAGAGCGACATTGCTTCTTGCCAGCTCACATGTTCCCAAACAGGCTGACTATCCTCCTCATCCTTATTACTCTGGGAAAGTAACACATGTATAATCTCCAACTGAACTCTCAGGTGACCCTTCCACAGTTTAAGCACAGAATTAAACATCTCATTAGAAAAAACTAAACCTAAACACTGACAGTCACAAGGCTGGGTCTATATTTAAATCTGTGCAGTATTTTATCTGTTCAAATCTTTCATGCTTCCTATGTGCACACTAGACTGAACCTAATATATCATGGCATCATCATCAACTAGCTGTCTGGCTTTGATCTCAACCAAATCTTTTTTTAAATTATTTTTTGGCTTTTTATAAATAGGACAGCTGAAGAGAGACAGGAAACATTGGGAGAAGAGAGACGGGGATGACAGGCAGCAAAGGGCCGAGGACTGTAGCCTCTGTATATGTGGCGCCTGCTCTACCCACCGAGCTAAACCAGTGCCCTGATCTCAACCAAATCTACCTGTAGTCCGTTACAACTACTCTTTTATTTTTTACAGTTAAAAGCTGCAGTTCATCATTTTAAATAAAGTAAGGCAGAAACAATGATTTTGGCACCGAAACCAGAATAAAGTAAAGGAATCAGGCAGTGAGATCATGAGAACATAATTTACTTGAGTGATATATTCAGACAGCACTGTCTACAATTGAGTGCAGAATGAAAAAAACAGCAGAATATGTAAAGATGATGTATAGTAGGCAGGTTGTTATTGCAGAATGAAGACAAAATCCGCTAACTCTCGCACCCATGTGCACTTTGGGGTGTGCTGCAGCCGTGGGGTGATATGCAGCCACATGGGGTGCATGAATCGCAGGCTGTGCACCAGTAGGTGGTGCTATCAGCATGACCCAATTTTACATGTAGATCTGTTCAGTCATCATACATGTGAAATTTGAAGCCGATTGAACATTGTATATGAGAGTTAGTACTGGCTCTTAACAGTAGGTGGCGCTGTGAGTATGAGCGAAAAAAATTAATATGTAGATCAATCAGGCCAGGATTGGTACAGGCTCTCACCAGTGGGTGGCACTATAGCTATAACTATAAAATTTGTATGTACATGTGTTGAGGGCGGGATTCTTCAAGCACATGAAATTTGGTGCAGATATGATGAAGTACAGCCGAGTTATACCAGCATAAATGTTATGGCGATGCATCATGGCGAAAGCTGTATTAGCCGCGCCGCCTTATTCAAGGTCTTAAGGCTTTCCTGAGCAATATTTGAGGTTGATAAGTTTTACCGCTTTGAAGGAGGAGCTTGTAGCGTAAAATATGACATTTCCTGTTTCCTGTGGGGGGCATTATGGGCCTTATGGGAATTTTTTCATGTAGTTGTGTTTAGGCTGGGACTCTTATCATGCATGAAAAATATGAATAAGATTGAACATCGTGTATGGGAGTTACAATGATTTTCTGTTTTGGGCATTTTGCCCCCAAAAAACATGAAACTTTGATCCTCAGCCAAGACCATGCCCCTTGATGAAAACTTAAGCTTTTAATGACATTTAATCTTCAATGTCTTGTCAATACACTGACCAAGTTTGAAGATGATCGGATGAAGTCCTTAGGAGGAGCTCGTCAAAGTATCGAACCAGTGAATATGGCGAAATAGGCCAAAAATGACCACAAAATACAAAATGGCTGACTTCCTGTTGGGTCTTCCTGGGTCTGAAAAACCTGCACGATAAATGTAGGTGGGAAAGGGGTAAAACAGACTTCTTTTGACAGGTTGATATGATTACAGGTAGTCCTCCGAATTGTGTGATTAGAGCCACATCCCTAACAATGGTCTGTTATGGAGAAATAACAGACCTCGGAACGCTGTAATTAACCAATCAGAATCAAGTATTTAACACAGCTGTATAATTTGCTATAAACCAACATAGACTTTTATATTCTGATCTCAATATATCCAAAAAATATTTCTGCTTTATCTATCTGTTTTATTAAGTCAAACTTTCCTCACATCAGTGTCTACTAGAGACACATTTCCACACCTTCCACACAAATACAGAGATGATGACTTTTATATCGAAACAGATGTTGACTTTTTCCTCATCTCTCTGCAGAGTTTTAGGAGCTGAAACTAAAGTTGCTGTACTTTCACATTTCAGAATCACTACTCCAGTCACAGCTGTTGTTTGAGTCACTTATGCTCAGGCCACAGGGTCTCCTTAACTCAACAGTTAAAGGATTATCCACTTAAAGCGCCTCCTTAAGTGGCTTGACCGCTCTGTGTTGTGCCTTGCATGTGCTTCCTCTGGTTATTCCTGGTGTGTGAAAATCTGTGAGCTGGTCAGTGCCAAGCAGACCTGGATGGTGGGATTTCTGGCTTTCACGTCAAGGTGCGTCATACTGAGGGCCACCTCATGTCACACCACGCACATATCAGATGAGAGCAGTAAGAGTCAGCTTTTGAACAGAAAACAGATGTCTCGATGACATCAAGACATAAATACAAGGCCAGGAAGCAAAATAATGTTACCATAAATGATGTGTGTTTGATGTTGATTACTTTTGTTTCTGAATTAAGAGCTCCTTTACTACATAATGTTCATCATATGAAAGAGGAACTCAATTGTGCCCTGATGAAAGTTTCTATGCTCGTACACGTGTACAGACCAGAGGTGCCACAGACAAGTTTAGTCTTTGCAACAATTGTCTTTGTTTATAAGAAAAAAAATAATAATCTCATTAATTAAGCACCACAGCAGTGGCCTTTGTCAACCGGCACAATGGCATTAGGCTAATCTGCTGAAGGAGAAAGTGTGCTTACAGAGACACACTGACGAGAACAGACGTGCCTGTAAAAAGTAGGTAATCCTGACTGCGCTATTTTCACACTGAGTTATTTGCACAGTTAAACTTTTTTTTTTTTTTTTTTTTTTACAATCATGGCACTTTGAATTAAAAAAGATTACACTTGTGGAGTCACCCCCTAAAAGGACATTGTTGGCAATACTGCAGTTTAAGGCTTGTGTTGCTTTTGAAAATCATGAAGAATAAATATTTGTACATTCTGAATATCAGCAGCTCTTCTGGTTCAGACTTACATTTTTTATCTAAATATTTAGGTCTATATAACATACACAATCACTTACAACACCACTGACAAAAAGACAGGGACTTAGCCCTCAAGGACAGAAAAGACAACAATGACTGGTCGAAGCTGTTTATAAGCATCCGTAGACACCACCACCTTTGATTGTATTTAGCTGCAGTTGACTCAGCAACCTCCCAGACAGTCAACCATTTAATCTTGTGGACTGACAGGATTGCTTTAACTTTCCACCAGTACATCCGTCAGGAAGCCACAGAGTGGATTAACAATGGTGACAATGTCCAGAATGATTTGTAACCATGATTTTAACGTGAAAACTGAACCAGAGTTGGTTTTTACCAACCTAACAAACCCTCTGTTGGCCTAAAAGTTTAGAGGAATGCATTCATAAAATAAAGTAGCTTTGGTCAAAGTTGGCTAATGTCAGCAATGGTGGTCTTTGAACGAATTATAAAACATTTGTTTTGATTTTTTGAGAGATGATTTGAGGCTTGTGATATTCTGTAGTCTAAAACCAGCAACGCAAAATGAGCCGCGCCGCAGCGGTGCTACAGAAAAGTAGTCTCATTGTGTGTTATGGACTTCTTTAGGCACTTTCATGGTCAACTTCATGAGGTGTTTCCTGTTGCCTCGCTAAACTTCTGTTTATGAGGGCAGTCACGTCTACTCTAATAATCCCCATTGTGAGAAAACCCCTCTATAATAAGTGAACTTAGATAAGCCGAGCTGAGCCACTGAGTGGGACAAGTGGGACAAACAATCAGAAATTTGATCGGAATTGTGTTCATTATTTACACTTTCGGAACAAACTTGGCGGCTTTGAGGACTAAATAAAGTGTTGGCAGTGCGTAGATGTTTGTTTGTAAAAGCTATTACGTTCAACTTTACGTAACTGTGCCAAGCATACTGCCAGTACCTCATACAATTCATGCTAAGTGTGCATAGTTTTGAGTAAGTGCAACATTTAAAAAAAAGAACAGATATACTTAAAATAAATACATTTGTAATTATGTTTTCTGTATTTTTTTCTTCTCGTATTTGCTCTTGGTGCACTTGTAACACCCCCACACTTCCCTAACTGAGTGTGACCCTTTGGCGAGAGAGGCTCCATGTTATTGGCCGTTATCCACTAAAAGTCAAGTGAAGCCAACTCCAACTATGCTGATGTTGTGCGGCAGGTATTCATGCATTGATCACCCACCTCGGCTCTGTAGGGCAGGAACAGGGCAGAGGCCAGGTTTCCAGTGATACCACTGAGGATATAAATGATGGAGATGCGGACCCAACCTGCCAGCTTCTCCAGGTCTCTCAGTATGGTCATCTGGAACACCACGGACACAAGGCAGTGCAACAGCCTACACACACACAAACACACAAGCACACATACTACTGAAAAATGACAAATCAGTGCAAAGCCATTGCATTATGTCAATTAGCATTTTTTCCACTGAGCTTTCCTGGCCTTTTTGTTTACAAAGTGTCGAGTAGAGGGATTTCCCATGTGCCGTGCATTAACACTAAGTATTAGTGCTCATGTGAGTGAACAGCTCACGAGTATCAGGGCCTCACTTACAGATATTTCATTAGTTTTGAATCCTGAAGGAGGCTGACATAATGAAACCACACTTTGTAATCATTCACAGCAAACTATGGAAACAGCTCACTGACTCAGCATAATAGGCTTAACACTGTCACAGCATATTACACAGTCTGCTCGCAGCTACGCGTACAGTATACTTGGATGGCTGAATCAGCTGAAATAGCTCATTATGGATAAAGGTAATATTCGTTGTTAAAACATAAATAGAAAACTAGCAAAAAATAATTACATACAACCAAGAATAATTCATTAGTTTTAAATAATAAGTGATAAAATCTTGGTAATGATTGCAGTGCTTCTTACCCAGCATGGAGGAAGAGAGAGAGCCACAGACGGTAGAACTGATCAGGAACATCAGGGTTGAGGAAGGGCAGCAAGCCGCACACATCATCCAGACAGTGAACCTGCGTAAGAGTGATGTATGTGTTCTGAATATATATACTTAAACACCAACAGACACATGCACCCACACACTTTAACCCATGCGCTCACACTACCTGTGAGCAGAGTGTGGCCTCCTCATGGAAGTAACCATGCATGAAAGAGCAATACTCTCTGGTCGTGATCTCACATCTACAGGAGGGACAAGCAAAATGCATTTCAAATTTTCTCCACATGACCTGGCAGTGAAATGGTAGTTTAGATGAGTGCCTGATTACAAAGCGGGACAGCAGATCAGTGTTATAACTCACCTGCCCTTTGTTCCTATGCAGCACGGCCGGCCCTTGATGTTGCAGTCCATGTGTCTGTACCCTGTGTGGTTCCACTTTTTGGGATACGTACAAACCTGGAGAGAGAGATGAGCAGTGAGCCGCCTCAAAGACACTTCATAATATTAGTTTTTATATTACTTCCTGTTGTAGACTCCAGACTCAGACAGCAGAAAGTTAATAAAAAATGTTCAAGTAGACCCAGATATAGAAAACGGATCTAAAAATGAGTAGCACTCACCGGCCACTGGGTGATGTCATCGAGCCACGTATGAGGCTCTGCAGACGCAGGCTCTTCACACACTCTGGTCAAAGCATGCAACACAGCAGGAGAGGAGAGGATTTGAAAATATTTAATCCAAAATTACAAGCAACTGTTGATATTATTTCATGTGCAAAGCCTTAATGTAAGCACACTTGATTAGCATAGTTTCTTAGAGTTCTACACCTCATATGGCTCAATAATGACATCCGTATTCTCACCTGGGATCCTGGTGACAGACAGAACCAGAGGACCTAGTGATGTCAACGGCCTCTCTGTTCCATTTAATAAAGGTGGCCAGAGTCTCCTGCATAAACAATTGTTTTAGTATTCAACTCTATAAATGTGTTCATCACAAGGGAATACATTTTTTAATAGAAATCAATGCACATTATGTAAATCCATATTCTGGCATGTTGACTTGGAATTTGAAGAAATATTGATCTACCCAACAAAATATCCTTTCATTTTACCAAGAGCTCCTTAAAAACATTTTTGTATTGAGAAAAGTGATTTGTTACATTTAAAGCTCGTTACATTTACTTAATGTGTTTATCGGAGTGCAGGAGTATCGCTTTGTAGTTATATCAACGCGGAGACAATCTCCCTTTCCATTGCTTATACCTGGTGGTGTGTGGCTTAATCAGCAATGAAAAGGAAGACTGTGTTGCCACCTGCAGGGACTTAAGCTCTGGGGTGATTACTTCCATATCCCTCCAGTATTCATCCCAGAGCTCCAGTGTGCGCGTGCTGCTATGGCTGGTGAAAGAGCGGTCACAGAGGACAGCAATGATTGCTCAACTCTGTTCAACAAGACGTACAAACATTTCATAAAAATGGAGTTCCAGTGGGTTTTACAATACTGGATAAGGCTGTGCTTTGGGAGGGCCATCTGATCCTGCTTCAGGTGGAGAGCCTGCATCGATAGGGAGCTGTGGTGAAAATGTGCCACAATGAGACTAGCTGCTCCCACGGTGCGCTCTAGGTTAGGGACAGCCTTGAAACCATCACTGATGGCCAGCTGGAGCGTGTGGGCCAAGCAGCTGACCGACTCAAAGTATTGCCATGCAAAGATTTTTTGCCGCTATCAGCCGTGGTTCACCAGCAGCTTTTAGTTAAGTCTTCACAGGATTCTTTAGCTACAGCTGGCTGCGTGCAGTTCTTATGACATCGTCGCTGAATTCGAAACCATTGTCATGGGGATTATTTTTAAAACACAGAAAGCAGAAAGCTTTTTAAATAACAATTATGGGCTTACATGACACAGGGAACTTGGTGGGATAAAATGTAGAAAAAATATAGGACTACAAAACGACTGTTGAGCGATTAGATATTATCGATTAGATTTTTGTTGTAACTGATTATGATTTATTTAGCGAGTACTCATTCACCCGAGTACTAGTTTGCATTGGTAAAAACTGTGAGGTTTCTAGTCTGTGGCTTAAGGTAAGCGTTAAAAATATTCTTAAAAATATTGAATGCCGTATCCATTTTTATTTGCAATTTCCTTTTTGTAGTTATTTGATTGTTTGCACTGAAGCACTTACCGAGCAGTCGGAGCTGTGGGTCTGTACACATCCAGAGTTGTCATTCTGAACGCAGCAGCCAGACTCTCTCTCCAAGTCCTTCGCCTTCTGGATCAGACTGACTATCTGCCTGTCCTGACGGATGCAGGGTGAGAACTTGGCCCCCAGGTGGATCAGGTCGTCCTGGAAAAAAAACAAAAAACAAACATTTTCGTCAAAGATCCAACAACATAGTAATGTGTGATCTAAAGAACAAAAAGCTCAAAATGTAATATTTATGTATGCAATATATCTTCATGTAGATTAAGTTCCTGTATCTTTTAACAAGTTGTAATATGTGTTCACACAGCCAAGCAAAAGTGTACTTTCAAGACAGTACAGCCCACCCCTTGCCTCTTGGTTCAACCAACAATTCTAACTAAGTGACACTTAATGTGAAACCTCAAATGCTAAATGAGGAGAAGGACAATAATCTGTTTGACATTTTTAAGGAAGCAAACCGAGCAAAGACTCACCAATAAAAAAAGCGTGGGGTAAGGGGAAGTTTAGAGCTGGGTGAGAGCATGAGTATGTAACAGGAAACTAACTAATGGCTGTGTGTCTGATGTCACGCAATGATATATCAGACCATGAAATATCCTTTATTTTATCTTTGAAGAATTTACAAAGTGTTTATTTTTGGATTGGTGCACATGAGAGGGAACACGTATGTGAGTGGATATCTATGTAGATAATTAAAATGATCAAATGTATACAGCAGCGTAACCGAGGCCAGCAGGAGACTCACAGAGCTGGGACCAATCCAGAAGTTCTCCTGTTGGATAAACTTGACACTCTCATAGATGCCTTTGTTCTTAAGCACCTACAGAGGGCGACAGAGACACATACGTGGTGATGGATATGCTAAATGTACAGTATAACATAAGTACTTTAACAGTTTATATTTTTTCGTTTATGAATTTTTTTGATGAGAGACAAAAAATGAGACACACTTTGTGTCTTAAATAAAGCTTTTAGTTTGATGAATTAAGTGTAAAGGATAAAAAAATAGATCACTTTTAGTTTGCTTTCAATATTCGATGCCTTCAGCCATGACTAGGGCAGATTATGCAATCTTAATAGCACGGTTTGCTGGTTTCAATCTTACAGAAAGATATCACCAGCCATTTTTGAATTACAGATAACCCAATATTTATTTCATCTTGATAGTGCTCAAATGCAAACAAGCATGCTAAAAAAAATTGTCTTAGTAAATTTGCAAGTAAATCTAAAAGGTCTGAGCTTCACTCACCAGTTCAGATGTAGAATGTTGTGCAAACCCCACAGGGGCAAAACCATATGTACAACAGGCCAGCAAGGTGATTACTATGTGGACAAATGTGATCCAGTAGGTAAAGTAGGGCCTAAAAAACAAAACAAACGGAGGACATTTAAATCAGGTGAAATGGGTGAAAATCATGACCAGTTACAAAATATTGTCAGCCTTGGTATCACATGTGACACATTTAGTCGCACTAATCTGCTTGTTTCAGGTTTGTGAATACTTAAACATCATGTCCGTGCTCATGAGCGTTCCCAACCTGTGGCTGTGGAAGTCTTCCAGCTGCTTCTGGACGTTGCTGCTGAGGCTGCGTCTGTACTGCCGGTTCAGCCACTTTCCCACGACGCCCATGCCGTACTGACGCTTCTGTTTGTCAAATGCAAAGTGCTTAACCTGGGAGGCGATGCGACCACCCCGACGAGGACGGCCCTTTTCAGGCAGGACTGTTGGTGTCCTGGGCGTTCGAGATACATCCTTACTGTTGTAGGGAAAGGAGTAAGAGAGGGAGTTATGATGATTAATAGCACACATTTTGTGTGAGGCGAATAAGATCCTCCGATTCGGTTTTGGAGTTACTCACAGGCTTGGGAACTTGTGGTCTGGCTGATCGCTAGGAGCAAAAGCTGCAGATATGGGAGGCGATTCAAATACGTCATCAGCCATAGAGTAAAACTCATCATGGGCATCCACCTACACAAGAGAGAGGTGATGGAGGTCACAGGGGAAGAAAAAAATGTTCACGTGTAAATTCTCATATGCGTTTGGACTATTGGATGCCATTCCTGTAAATGTGTGTCTCAACATACTGTAAACATTCACAGACAAAGGAAGCAGAGAGGGATATAGAAAGAAGAAGTGCAGATTGGAGGTTGATAAGAGAAGCAGACGTGCAGTTTAACTGGAATACAGCTGGTGGAGAAGTGTGACTGCTGACATATGCAGGAAGGGACAGGAAGTCTGATGTAAAGTTACCACAGAAAGTTGAGGCAGAGAATTGTCCAGGCTCTGACAGGAGGAGAGAGATAGTGACTGCTGACCTTGCTGAAGAAGAGCGACCCAGAAGTGTCAGCAGAGTCGACAGTGTCCTCATCCATCCAGCTTGGCCTGGCAAAGCTCCTTTTGGGGAAACTGCGACCTGTCTGGGAGCCTGCCACGCCGCTACGACCCTGAACAACACACACACACAGGATTTACAGTTACTTTACACGTGCATAATGTTTCTTAGATGAGTCCTGCGTAAACAAATTCTATGTTCGTTTTTTCTATAATTGTGTAGAGATTACATTAGCAATCACATTACGCTATCTGGAACACATCCAGGTTTTTCTGGGACCTACCCTTATCAGGTTGGACGCAGCTCGGATGCTCATGCGGGCGACAGACTCCCTCTTCCGCCTGGGGAAGCGGCTGTAACCGGAGCGCTGGCTGGTGAAGGAGCTGAGAGAGGTGACGCCCGGGGTGATGGGACCCCCCTGAGCGGTGTGGGGGGTCCTGGGTGAGCGACTGTCCATCTCATCTGGGCAACGGAAGGCTCGCCCTCGTGCCAGGGGATCCACAATCTGAGAAAACAGAGATTAGCATCAACCTAACATAAACATGTAAGTAGCATGAAGTTTACATAGTCTTGATTCTACAAAACGTCTGTAGTTTCAGGAAAAAGCTCGTTTGTGAGTGTCAGTGTTAGCGTGTGTGTTAATTAAGAGTTAAAAAACAATACTGCTAAGAAATGCTGATAGAAATTCTTATTGCTGGACTTCCAGATTACATGATAGAAGGCACAAGACAAGAACAAAATAAAAAAATAATACTGAATGATGAGTAGATGAGTGGAGCTGTCTGACAAGGACTGAGGGAAGTTGAAGATATGATTCATCTGGGACACAGATGGTCCCCATCTGTCACCATACAGCTCGCGACTTTATGGAATCCAGACACAGATCTCCCTTTCTGCATCGTATTCTTCTTCTTACTCCAGTCCTTCCAGAGAAGTCTCTTAGTGTAACGTTTAAATTGAAAAAGCATACGTGTTGGCCTATTGTGAAATTTTGTGAAAACTGGAATTCCAGGTAATAGATCTTGCTGTGTTTCATCCCGTTTCTGATTGTGTAACTTGCGACCCTTGCGCAATATTCTGGTTTATTCATACAACGGGATCCGGATATATATGGAGTTGTTTCTAAGCATATTAACCCAAATGAAACCACAATCGTGATATGAATTAGTGGCTGGACTAGAGTATGTAGGCGTCTCTTTGACAGTAGAATACCTTGGGCATCTTCTGCGTAGCTGGTGAGTCTAGGCCCTGGTCGATGCTGGTGGCCGTGTCGGGCTCTCTGTACTGGGGCTTCAGCTTGCCGTAGCGCTGGCTGCAGTGGCGCAGACTCTTCCTGTGCCATACCTGCTGCTTTGTCTCACAGTCCTCCCCGACGCCAAACCACGTCGCTGTGTTCCTGTTGACAGAGAAGGGCGGCCTCAGTATCACACAGCACAGAGAACAAACAGCAAGGCAGATGATTTTCAGGTAACACAGGAGCAGCGCAAAAATTGGAATCATAATTGCGGCAGTGCTTCAAAGAAAATCACAAGACTATCAGAAGTTGCATAATGATAGAAGGGAAAGGCAAACTGACAGATTTTACCAACTAAAATTGTGACCTTTATGCTCATCAATAGGATACTTTTCCTGAAGAATGCTGACAAAATGTGATGACCTTGCGGACATTTATGTATCAACTGTAGGTCTATGATAAAAAACGTGAATTTGATGTACATTTAAATAAACACCGACTCAAACAACAAACTATTTGCCTTACCTGCGGATGCTTTGTGAGAGCGATGTTTGTCTGCCTAACTTGGCCCTCCTATCTCTGGTTAAAAAGCGTCCATCTCCGGCTCCACTGACGCTCTCTGACACAGAACCAGTGGCTTGTCCACTCATGCTTTTTTTCAGAGATGGTCGTAGTGGCTAAAGGAAAGGAAAAATAATGTTACAGTGTAATAAATGTGAAAAGTGGCTACAAAGAATGCAAAATTGAGATATTCTTTTTTTTTTTTTTTTTACAAACAGTTACAAATGTAAATAAAACATCCCCAACAGCAGCATGCATAATAAGGAAGGCCTGCAGTACCTTAAAGGCTAAATAGCAAAATAAAACAGAATAAAGTATTGCAGGACACTCAGGACTGTAGAGACCTTAAACAAGATTAGTATTAAGTCATAAGACTGTTAAGAAAGACTGTAAATACTCAATGGCAACAATGCTGAGTTATCTTTATTTAGTGCACCTTTAATGTTGACACATTCGTGTTCAGTCAATATTTTGTGTGGTCCGGTATTGCTAGGGGCAACGATAACACTCCCTCTCCCTGTTCTCTCAAGCATCTACTTGTTTATGCTCTTTTATGGTGTTCTTCTCTTCTGTGGGGTGCAGAGTGTCCATTATCTTAACCTGGATTGACTCTGTAGTTGGTTAGTCTAATGGTCCTGACATTCTGAGAGTTAATGGGGCTTGAAGTGAGCAGTAAGTGAGCCGTGTCTTCAGGCAGTGGTTCAGGTTGCTGAGGTAGAGGGCTACACCATCTCCCTTTCTGCCACCACAGAGGCGTCATCAGAGAAGAAACAACAGTGGCACCGATTCTTTGATCTTGGACACTTTACCCAGGAAGAGGGGAACTTAAATCTCTGTACAGCCCTGACTGAGAAAGGCCTAAACAATCCTGGCATCAGTAAAAATGATCACAGTTAATTTTTATTACATATTAATACCACAAAATGCTTAAATATATGAAGTGATAAATGCAAAAGTAAAAGTAAAAAAAAATGTAAGATAGTTTTCTATATGACATGACATGAAAACAACACACCCACACAGAGCAGCTAGCAGACGTTAGCAGTACACACACAGTGTATGACCTTTGCTGTAGAAGGTTGCGCAGATAATAAACATCTAAACCGAAGGTTTAAAGAAATGCATATTTTGTTTCAGTATAAAGTATAGTGGATCATGTAGCAAAGCTTTTCTAAATTTAGTTATACTTAAATACTAAATACCACAGTTAGTAGTCCGAGTGTGGGGCCTCATTTCCCTCTTGTAACAGCATTTGCTACAGTCCGTACCTGAGTTAACACTATGTTTGCATGTTTATTAGGCGAGTTGGTGTTTAGGAACACTTTAACTACAGCACGCTCCATTAAACTTGGACTTCCTGGTACTTTGTTTGGCTGAAACACAATCGGTTATGTTCTAAGCACGGGCCCTCATGGGGAGAATGAAGGACCTTGTGTCAAAAGACTGAAAGTCCACTGTTCAAAACACCTCCCAGACAGAGCAAAAGGCAAATACAGAGGAACACAGTTAGAGCATGCTACACCCATTAACATGTTGTAATGATGTTGTAATGGTTTGGTGAGGTTGAATATTGTCAGATAAAGACTGTAAACTTTACTGAACTCATGGTCAGCAACAATCGAACTCCCTGCTCTTTAGGGAGTCCTCTGAATTTAAACTATTCTTACTGTTAATAACTTCTGACTGAGCTATAAGACCACAGCACTATACGAGGAAGTGGTTAGTCATCGTGATCACAAATCTCCTAAGTGACAATCTCCCCCAGAAATAGGGCAGTGAAAGAAAAGGTCAGACGAAAACACCAGCGTACCTGTTTTGCAGGGTCGCGGGACATCAACTCCTCAGGTGGAGGGATGGCTATTACCAGGCTGGGTGGCTTCTTGCTCTTTAGACGGCTATCTGATTTACCTCCGTTTGGAGGAGGCTCCTCGCCCCCCTGAGACGCCATCCTGTCAGAGTGCTGCAGAAAGCAGAATTAATAAAGTTAAAAACATAAATTAAAAATGTGGCACATATGATTTGTTTACATAATTAACAAACACAAGTACAGCACAGTAAATCCACGTTTGCTCCAACAGAACAACATACGTATGTGATGAACATTTCAGGTTTCTCTTTTAACACAAAACTTTTGGAGGAGTTATGTCAGAAATGGGAAGTACCCGGGCTCATAACCAAAGTAAATGGTTAGCTACAAAATACAATGAGGGGAAAATATGCAGAGGTTATTACTTTTCATTATTCATCACTTGACTTCATAATGCACAGACTCAATATACTGTAATTAGATTACATGTAATCTGTGATTTGTGTCTTTTTGGAGACAAGACATCATTGATGTTGGCCAGCGAAACCGTGACTAATGGTAACTGGATCAGTGGAGCAGAGAGAACATATTTCGAGCGTAAAAGCATCAGCACAAGTGCTCAGCTTTACAAACTGTGTACTGTGTATGAAGTTTTTATTGTGGCAAATTTAGCCATCAGAGAGGATCCACTTCTTTCCCTTACAGCCCAAAAAATAACACAAAGAGGAAACTACATGCAGCCCCTGGTCCAAACAAACTGCTCTGCTAGAAGCAGCTGGCTCTCCTCCAGTTCAATCTGCTTAAAGAATCATGGTCGGCTTCCCTGCCTTTTGATTACCTTTAGAGGCAATTTCTTAAGTGATCCTTAAAAGGCTGGCTCTGCTCTACTTTAATTTCAGCAGATGAGAAACAGTGCTGTATTAAGGATAGCAGCCTCGTCTTGGTACAAAGAGCTTAGGTCTTTGATTTAAGTTAATGTAATAATGAAAGGAAGAGGTGGGAAGAAAGGAAAGACAGATGTCTAACAATATGAAATTATTTTCTATGCCTCTGGTAATAAAGTGCAAGATAAGTGTTACATTATATTTACTTCAGTTTTAATCAACAACATTTATTCCACTTGAAGGTGTCAGGTTATGACTAATATGCCTGTGAAAATATTGTGGTTCCTAAACTAGAGATGTTGAGCGATATAAGCACGTTTGTGATATTTGTTATTCTACGTAACCTTGCTAAGTTTATAATAAAATGGTACATTTTCTGGATTTAATAGGGAGAAAATAAATGACAAAATAACCTAATAGGGATATTTTCCCTTTGGCTAATCCAGTCATTTAAATACTTCATCACATTAAAAATGCTTGGTACTTATGATGCCAGAAGAAGTCTTGCTATTTGATCTGTTGAATTCCTACAAAGACATAACAGAAGGAAATCTACATTGGCATAAACCTCAGAAAGCAACTGCGGCATCTGTCTACCAGCTTTCAACTTTGTATCATTTCACAGAAATATAAAGTCATACAGCACCGTGAAGCCCAACTAGACTCTCTAAAATGAAAGAAATTTAATGTTTAAATAAATTCAAGGGTGTTGGTTAGCCAACTAAATAAATCATGAATCAATTCTGCAGCATCTGATGCACTTTCTTGGACCACTAATGAAAAAGCAACTGATACACCAGCTGAGTGACACGCGATGACATCAGGGATCAATAGTGCCCTTAGGTCATCATGCATCCTCCAGGTGGGGAGTAAAACACTGCACTCTATGTATTGATTGTGTATAAGGATGTTGACCTAGTAGTCGGAGCTTCTACTTATACATTAGTGTTAAGTTGCTCTGAATGACATCATCATCTTATGTCTGAAAAACATTATACACAGAGCTGTTATATAATGATCACTCATCGTAGTACCAGCAGGAGGACTCTCATTAAGATCACTGCGTCTTACAGTCAGTGTTTACAAACAATACATCATATTCATCAAACTACACGTGTACACATACACATGCTGCAGGCTTTGAAATACAGTTACACATACAAGTATCACCTTCAGCCCTGTCAGGTGAGTTGATGTAATTAGACTCATTACCTGTCCACTCAGGGACATAATAATGTTTTCAACCTTACTTATCTCTGTCCTCCAGGCTTTACCAATCACAGTCTGCAGCCGTCAGGAGCAACCACCCCGTCTATTCCTGGAGCTCAAAATGTCTCGTAGCATTACACCGAATATTTCCAGACAAATCACAGGCATTACAGACATAAACCTGTAATGTCACAAGCCTCGCCCAACACATCCATTATGCCATTACGGTCTGGAAAGCCTTGAAGTTGTCCTGGAGCTGTGGTTTCTAAAATCAATGCGAGGCCCTGGGTGTCTGAGGCAGGAATGGCAGCAGCAGAGAAATCTGACACCAGCTCAGTCAATAGCCTACTTTCCACTACAGAGCCAGGGCACAGTTAGACAGCACTTTACATAATGTTTGTGTTCCTTCCCTGCAAATGAACAATATATATTTTGTAAACATCCTTAAGCTGATGGTTTACATTTCAATTGTGTTTACAATTATGTGCCATAAATATTTCAAGCTTGGGCAGAAAGTCTGACTGAGTCCTCCTGAGACAAAGACGAGGCTTCTGGCAATCTGGCCTGTGGTCTAGTGGAGTTGTGGGTAGGGGCCGGAACCGGTCCACTTACATAATGAAATACGGAGGAATCTGGCTAATGGACTCAAGTGGCAGAGGGACTGCTGCTGACCATAGACTATCAAAGTAGACAGGCAGTTGTTAGGATCCACAGAGGAAAACTAATGGAAATGGACTGCAAATCATATTCTCCAGAGGAAAGAGAACAGACATTTCAGGAGCTACAAATATATGTATTGGTACTCAGTCATCTTGGAGTTTTTTTCCAATAAAATGTCAATAACAAGGATCATAATTAAATGCTTGGGTCCTTATGTGCTGTCCCGAGGCTCAGATTCTCCCGCTATATAAGGGCCATGTTGTTATTAAACAATGTACTGTTCATTCCTCTACAAACTGAAGGCTGCAGAATCAGAGCTTGAAACTCAAATTACTCAATTATTACACATTTACAATTCAGTAGCAGTGTCTAATTCATCCCCAACTTCTCAACATAAACAGCTCAAGTACAGCAGTGCACCAAACACCAAAACGTCTCTTTCTTAACCTATAAGAAAGGTTGACCGAGGAAGTGTCAAGAGAGGTGGACCTTGACTTTGTCTTGTTTAAAAACACATTATCCTGTGCTATTAGCCATTCTGTAATCTGTAGGAATACATGCTTAAGTGGCACTGCTCTACTAACCAGCCTCCAGAGCTGGGTACAAGGGAAAAGAGAGGGAAGATGCCCAGCCTTAGATTGTATACGTGCTGCATTCAAAAAGCCCCCCCTAGGAGAGGACATGCTGACTAGTTGCCTTTTGGAAATTGAGTTTCAGACCCCTGACACAGAGCATGAAGATTAATTCAATCTATTGCTCCACTGTAGGTAAGGTCATTTTACAGCAAGGCTGATGTTATACTCTGACTTAGTCAAGGACCACAGCAGCAGCATTGTGCAAGGAGACACAATGATTAAAAGGCTTCACAACACAAAGCGAGTAGCATGCCTCTTCTAACGGACTGTTTATACCAACAACAA
Organism: Semicossyphus pulcher; assembly: GCF_022749685.1. Taxonomy (NCBI): domain Eukaryota; kingdom Metazoa; phylum Chordata; class Actinopteri; order Labriformes; family Labridae; genus Semicossyphus; species Semicossyphus pulcher. The sequence continues at coordinate 13,251,063 of NW_027211681.1, forward strand.
GAAGAACATCTTAAGAATGACTTTTCACTAAATCCACGACCATGATTTTACCACCCGTGTCTGGAGATGGTAGTGAGTAGCAGCACCACCACGATCATTTCTTACTAATCATTAACCATCTGTGCACTCCCCCTCATGTTCTAACCACATGTACCAAAGCTAATGATGTGACATTTATTTTCTAAATGTAACAGATGGCTTTGGGTAAACAACACAGTATGTCATGTACACTTATGTTTCAATAACCAAGAATGGAATGACAAGACGTGAAGGAGCAAAATTAAATCAATTTACTGGTGAGTTTTCCCTGTTTGGGAATACAGGGAAAAGAAATGAGGGAAACTTTGAGAAGAACAATTCAGTGACAGACTCTTGTCCAGCGATGTGGGAGTTGAACCCTGTAAACTCACTCAATGCAGTCACAGTTACCACAGAGTCACATGTCAGAGCATGGAAAAGGCATGTCCACAATGACATCACCCATAGCCAGCGTCAGGCATAGGCATTTTGGAAATGGTACTTTCCATGTCATGTGATGTTTGTGGCTCACCTAAACAGCTCTACACTTGACCATTAAACAATGGGACTTTACAGTGTATGTACGCGTTAGCCACCTCCACCCCTTTGTGTTTGATGATATCACACATGTTCCTCTGAGTGCGTGTCACCATGGTTCAGTCTCCTCCCCCAGGACGAGGCCAGCTCTGAGAACGTGTCAGTGTGTTTGCTGGTTTGTAATTTCATTTGCTCAGTCAGTCAGAGTTCTGTGTTTCTAGACACAAATAGGACACATTTTCCTTATCTTATAAAGTCATGCATAACCGGCCGAAAAGGGGTGTGGGCAAGATATCAAGTTTCACTTTCTGCCACACTTAATCCAAGCAGCACTTGATCGTCTCCTCTCAGGCCAAGCACACTCACTGTGTTAAGTGGACATACATATAAGACAAGGGTGCTTCTCCAGACTTGGCTACTTAACATTATTGAAATGAGCTTTTATATTTAACAAAATAGGAAAGTCATGACATGACTTTGTAATCATTTTATGTTGACTGTAAAACAAACTGATTTCACTCAATCTTTAGAGCGTCAGCCTCATACTTTCCTACATAAAACAATTAGACAGAATGAAACATCAACACTGCCAACTTCGAAAGAAACCACTCCCTTTACTTGTTGTATGTTTTCAGTGTTCTTCTCACATATGAGGCGAGTGAACTGTTGAAAAACTACACTGTATGCCTCCAATGCAATAAAAGCTTGTTAAACTTGAGTTTCACTGAACCAAAGAGTTGCCAAGCCCAAGACTTTTTCCTTCATTTCCATTTTAAGCTTTTATGTGACTCGCCGAGCGACTTGTACTAGTCAAGGTACATTCACATCCCCTCAACCCACAACAAATGTGACCACAGCGTGCCGTCCCTGACCAGAAACAGAGCGGTAAACAAAGATGTGTTTTCCCCACAACAGGTTTCGAGCAAGGAAGTGGGGGATTTTAAAATGCTCCTTCTATAGAAGCTAGTAAAATAGAGGAATGACTCACCTGCAACATAAACACTTTAGCAACACCCTTTACATTGACATGACACGAGTCAATAACAGGGGGAAGGTATTCTTCTAGTTCTAGCATCTTCTACTGTATCTGGTGGGCTTAACCAATATGATCATTTTCACTAAGCATGTCACATTGGGGTGTTTCTCACACTGTTGTGAATGTGTGACAATTGAGAACTGAGCTCAAGATCACATTACACAACAACATCCTTCCTTTTGTTACAGAGACCGGAGAATTTGCTTATTCACACATCTTTGGACGACAGTATTCAAGAACGCTTAACTCAAAATAATGTATTATGCCCTGTTCACTGATGCAGTTCAACAGGGGATGAGTCATTCTGAGATTATCATAATGAACAATCTATCATCTTCCTGTGCGTGTCCAAAGCTGAAAATATCAGTGGTTGTGGTCAGAGCTGTTACTGGACTTCTTCTGAAACTCCTGGGGGTTAAAAGAGAAACTGACCTTCAGAGGACTGCCACATCACTGCTTCTTAACATCCACAGAGTTTATGTGCACCTTCCCTTGTAGAGCCTGAGGAGGACACACAAAAGCAAGTGTTGCTGTTAGTTTACCGTGATCATGTATCTAATCATAAAAAGCACCACAACTTAAAATAAGATAAGGTTGAAACAAGTTCCTCAAACTATGCAATAGGCTTAAAATAACAGGAAACACATGTCCATGCATGTTTATGCAGGGTCACAGCCATCCAGAACAAGTGTGATTACAATTATGAAGCCTCACTGTGACAGAAAGTGATCACACAGACAGTCTCACACAGTCCGTGAGGCACAATTACATAAAGTGGAAAATTGCATGTGGGCCTAGCCTAAACTAACAGTGTTTTTATTTACACTTCTCGTCACTGAAAATGTGTTCTTCTTAAACATAAAGTCTCAAACTTTCAACCCTCTAATTTTAATTTTCAACATGTGGTTTCCATTCTCAGGCAATATAATACATTGTTGTACAGTGTACTTAATGTAGCATAATCTCTTTTTAAAAAGACAACCTCAAACTGAGGGCAACTCTGTGAGAACACCTACGGGTAGAAGTGCCGTATGCTAAAAGGCACAGAACATAATAACATCATACTTTTCAATTCTGATATAATCCCATTAGTCAAAGGGGAACCCACCCATTTAGAGATCCCGGCTGTCATTGGGCGAGGGGCGGGGTACACCCTGGAGTGGTCACCAGTCAATCACAGGGCTGACACATAGAGACAGACAACCTTTCATGCTCACATTCACACCTACAGGCAACTTTTAGAGTCACTAATTAACGAGCATGTCTTTGGACTGTGGGAGGAAGTCGGAGTACCTGGAGGGAACCCACGCATGTACGGGGAGAACATGCGAACTCCACACAGAAAGGCCTCCTACGTCCGAACGAAGGTTTATTAGTTAGTTTATATCTCAGGGTCAGTGCATATACTATAAAGATAACTGTTAAGAAGCCAAAATAAGACAGGGGGCTAGATTATAAGGTACTACAGATGTAAATTCATTGACCGGTTTGTGACATGAGGGATATTAGATTCAGTTTTAGGAACATTATTTGGACTCGAGTAGAGCACATTCAGAATGTGTCTCTCAGTTGGGGTCAGAAATTAATTTCTGACAAGTTGAATTTCCCTGATGAAGCCTCACCGTCTACCCAAACTACGCTGTTGTACAAGTTGCATGCTGTAAATGAGAGACCATAAAGGACTCAGTGTGAGGGAGCTCCACAGTACACGGGCCTGCATCCAGCTGGCAGAATGCCCTGAGAGTAGAGAGCGCTGCTCTGTTTTAACAAGACCTTTTTAAGACAAACAAAGCCTTTGATGACAGCCATGAAACGACGTCCTTCTGATAAACTTCATTCAAACACTGAACCGCGTGTCTGCTTTGGTCTCTCTGCACTGTTGCAATGTGTGCAGGGTTTAAAACTGAGCATGTATGAGTAGAGCGTCTTTATAACAGCAGGAGCTGCTTCTGAATGCGTAGGTAGGAGGGAGTGTGAGTTTCACTGCTGTGTATTTGTGTCCGAAACAATCGAAACCGCCCCCTCATTCTTCACTTCCAACCACAATATCTCTTAAAGACGATGACCCTCTAAACAAAACCGTGGTCCTTTACATATCCCATTACCCCTTTTTGGCTGATAATAGCACTTCTGTGCCTCAAACAAATCAATAGTTCCATTTTAACGCTGGTAGAAGACAGTAATTCAAGTTCACCGTGGAGGCATCTTGTTTGAAAAGCACCTTGGCTTCAGCCGTACCATTCCTGAGAACGTTAAAAAAATTGCAACTTTTTACAAGAGGCTGCTTGCCCAAACCTGCATAGTGTGCAAGCTACTATGCAATACCTCTGCCTTGTTCCACATGATGTGACCTACATAACTCATCTACATGGTGTGTACACATAAAAATAGGTACAGCTACAGTGTCATGTTTTGTTCTCAGCGAATGGTGCAACAAGTGTGTGCATACATGAGTGTATGTTGCAATGTGTCAAACAAAACAGCTAACTTCTGAGGGTTTGTGGCAGAAATTCTCGTCAGCTGGGGCAGCTTGGCTGTTAAAAATGTGAAGACAAAAGCAGTGTGTACTCTCACTCACTGTCGCAAACTGACTGCGGTGCCAGACAGAATGTGAGTAAAGACATTTGGTTCCCTCCTGGATCTTGCAAGAAACAGAGGAAAAGAGCGGTTTCTGAGCCATAATAAAAAATGGTCCACATAAGATTCTCTATGCATCACAGAGAGGTTCACAGCAAAGAGTATCCACTGGAATCCTTTTAAGGTTCATGGCTCTGAGTTTGGAAGCATTTCCGGAGTGTCCAAATATTTTGGGATCATGTATCATGCACTGTGAACGAATAGGTTGGCATGGGAGTGAGGGAAAATATTCCAAAGCCTGGCGAGCAGCTCCTGTTACTGAACTGGGTTGGTCTTATAAAAGGGAAAAAATGCAGTGTTTACAAAGGCGTGTTAGAGATAAGATCATGGAATGAAAGCCCCCAGAAGGACATGACAACAGGACCTAATTGTGACTATGTGACAGACTGGGAAACCAGTGAAATTAGCTAAACATCACTCACAGGCACTGGTGTTGGATACACTTGACTGCGGTACAGTCTGTGTTAATGGGGAGAAATCAAGAAATTGAAACCTCAGAGCAGACGCACTCTAAGTTCTATCAAAAGAACGATCAATCTTTGAAACCACTTCACAGTTTACAGGAAATCCATTTAGTTCCCTGAAGATCCTCTTCACCCCTCTGTAAACCCCTTTAAAAATCTACTACACCAGTTGAAAACCAGGTTCAACAACAGACAAAATCTCTTGTCTGAAAACATGAACATATAAACAGAACATCCAAGTGTGTACCCCTGATTGTGCAGCTTAGAGTGATGTTTTCTTATAGTCCCAGAATGTAAATTCTCTCGCTTGTGTTGGGTCACAGTTTCCCCTGACACAGTCCGTTAACTCGGTGACAGGTGTGCCTGCGGTGCAAACAACATTGCAGTTGAACCATGCAAATGCAGCTGTTAAAATGGTGTTTTGTTTCACAAATACACCCCGCTTTCTGCAACGCATTTTTTCATGGTGAGCTAATATGGACTGGAAAACACCATTACGTAATACTTCATTATTTACTCCTTCCTCTTTTACACAGATGCAGAATGCGCACACATAAGATTATATCAGGGGCTCATTTTAACTTGTGTGTGTTGGAAGACATAATAAAGTTGTGACTTAATTAACAAACTGAAATAGGTTTCCATACACGACAAGTAAAGGTAACGTAGGTAGCATGGAACTACTTCAAATAAAGTATTAAGTCTGACTTTGTGATTAATAAGTCTCAATATCAATGTCATTAAGTCATTTAACAAGACATGTCTGTATTCAAGGGTAGGGGTGGGGATCGCAGGGTAACTGACGATAAGATAAGTGATACGTGGCCGACAATAACAATAATCACGATACAACGATTCTGCGATAATTGAAATGTTGCAATCATATAATGATACATCACGATATCTGATTACCTTCTTCTTTGGCCAATTATTTCCTTCATTCACATCATGAAGTAGCGGCGCGGTGAGTTAAAATCACAGGGAAATCTGTTTAGAGCGGCATATATTTGTAAATAAAATATCGATACTTGGCGGCAGCCTAACCATAGTCGTATTGCACAAGTCAGGACGATGATATATTGCTGTATCGATATTTTGTCCCTTCCCGATTCAATAGCAATTTGTGACGAGCACTTTAGTCTTTAGTGTATGACTTGAGTAACTACAATCAAAGACGTCTCCTCCACTTCTCTAATAAAACAGGGCTTATTGTTTTATGATGTGATTTTGCACTTCAGTAATATTGTGATTATTATTGCAATGATAAGTTTGACCACACCTCCTACTTCTATGTCCCCACCACAACCAGCTGCAGTACTTGGTGCATAATTTCAGTATTAATCACATATTGATACGGCAAGAATGTACATGTCAGTGTTGGCTGAAACAATAAGAACACTAAACTTCTATTAAAAAGATAATACTATGAACTCACCCTGAACTTAAAGTACACTTTACCTTTGTTCTTTGTCAACCACCCTAATCCTCCTTTAGTACATCTGCGACAACAGGAAACAAGGAAGGTAAACTCAGGTGAGTAACGCTGCCCTATATTACCACCTAGTTTACACTGTTAAGAAATAAGCAGACAATTCCTTTCACTTGTTTCCATTTAAGGACTCCTACACATTTTTTCTCTATAGGAGTTGAAGAGGTGACTGTGACAAATGTGTACACAAAGTATTGAACACTATGCCTACATTTTGACTACCACTGACATTTAAGCAGCAAAAGAATGACTGGATTGCATTGTACTTTGGTCCCTTCTGTTTATCTCAAGATATAATTACATGCTTATATGTCTCACAGTTGAATGAAATGTCTTATTTCTTTTCATACTGTAACCTGTGGCCCACAAAGTGTAGTTTATTTATTATGTAATTAAGATGAAAATGTCAGCATCAGGTCATTCCAGGTTGAATTACGGGAACACTGTGTAAAAGCTCCCTCCTCCATCCTCATAAACACAAATGGGAGGAGTGCAACAACAAATGAATTCGTCGGCACAGTGAGACTAAAATTAACGTTAAGGGGATTGGAGGAGGAAATTTGAGATGATTATTGGTATTCGTCCCGGCGGGTAGAGCAACAAAGGGCTTGCCGAGGCACGCTCTCAGCGGCTCGCCTAAATGAACGCAAACGTTGCAAGCTAACATTGTAAATGTAATTAACTATATTATGTGACCCTTTACAAAACCTTTGACTCAACTCTATGTATCCGCGTGCTAACACACTGTGTAATGTAGATATTAAATATCTGTTAAAATTTTAAAAACTCGATAATGTCCTTTGACACAAACATTTTTAAGTTAACGTTAACTTTTAACGGCTCTAACGCTCCAAACACAAATGTAAGGTCTGAAAAGTCAAATTTCACTCACCTCTGGCAAGAAATAATTGGGTTGTAATTCATTAGAAGTCGGTATATCCGATATGCAACGCTAGTGTTGGTTACTGTCCACACCAGTGTGTCACTACTTCCCTCTTTCTCTTTTCCAACATCCTTGACTGAAGCTCCACGGAGGAGCAGGGGGCGGAGCTAACGTAACGATTCACCAAGCCCACAGAGGACACGGCTAATCCCTCCTAACGGCCGGCCGCGTGTCTAAACTACAGGAGCCCCCACAGTCCTAAATACAGTGTACAGTATATTAGTAACTCCAACTATGGGTCTGTTTTTCACAGCGGACATTTAGACTTCGAACAGGAGAAAAAGCAAAGGTGTCAATAATAACTTAAAAAAAAACGGTTCTGTTCTGTCCAGGTGTCTGAGAAAGCCATGACAGGCAGTCAGCATGCACACAACCAGGACCATGAAATTGAAGCAGCTAAATGGAATACAGCCATTATAACACCTGCGCTTTTCCTACTGTGATATGCTAAAAACACTTGTGTGAAAAACACCAACCACCTGCCAGTGACTACAGGTGAAAAGTAGTGTGTATGGCTAAGTCTGGCACATTCACATTATAGACCAAAATTCTCGAGTTAATTATTTTGGGTTTTACCTTTTTAAATAAAATAAACATAAACACTCCTTCACACTACATGTCAACTTTCAGCGTTTAGTTTATGCAGTGAGACAATTTTCAAAACAGAAATAACCTTGTGGGGACGGCTGGGTTTATCAGTATCTGGATCTCTCTAGTTACATATGGAAGCCATATTCTGAAATGCAATTTTAAATACTCTGGTTTGAAATTTGATCTTTAATTGCACAAAGCCAACTTGAGAGACAATAAAAAAAAAAAAGACTTGATTAGAGTTTAGAAAATGTTGGACACTTATTTTTAAAAGACAGTCTAAAACTGTAAACGCATAATTAGAATTCATTTTTTTATTGTATTTTTTGTATTGTGCAACTTGATATTGTTGAACAATTTAAGATTAACTGGTATTATGCAGCCTACAGTATGTTGGCATTCAATTGCCTATAAAATTCAAATCCTTTCTTTGGAACTATTGTAATGTAGCAGAACTTTTTAATTCCATGTCTCATAAAATAGTGCTGCAACTTTATTTGACTACCAATTTAGTTCTACAATTCTACACACTGAAAGAATGACATCAGATAAAATAACAAACACAGCATGGTTAAATTAATGCAGCAGAGGTAGAGATAGACAGATATGTTTTTTTCAGGGCTGATACCGATACCGATTATTAGTAGTCAAGGAGGCCGATAACCGACATTTAAAGCCGATATTCATTTGCAGTAAAAGTGAAAATATTGGCGTCAAAATTTTGTATAATACAAACACTTAACTTTGTTTAAATGCCTTTAAGCATATGCATAAGAGCCAAAATAACCCAGTTTTAAATTGATCTCTTATCGGCCGTCGGATTAAAAAAAAAAAAATGTAATTAAAAAAAAGGCCGATGCCTATATGCGTCAAAATGCCGAATATCGGCGCCGATAATCGGTCTATCACTAATCAGAGGCAGATTTATGCTGAGTTTACCATGGGTCTCATCTAAAAAATGTTTGATCCAACACTTCCCATAATGCTGCTTGATATCTAAGTAGAACTCAGTACATTTCTCATCTAAGTGGTTATAAGTACTAATAATACTGGGCCTATAATGTATTCCAAAGTGGCACTTTGTTAGAGAGTTTTTAAATCAACTCAAGCTAATTAACCACAATATGAAGAGAAATAAATACAACAATGATTATTATTTTTTTATTATTAATTTAAGTTAAATTATGTATTATTGAACAACCAGTAAAACCATGTTAAATCATCATTATTCAACAAAACATGTCAACAAATGTGTTATCCAGCTATGTCATTACATATCAATAATTGTGCCCTTATAGAAATCAACTGTTCAAAAGTCATAATACAGAAATGTTATGAGCATTGTGAAAGAATGTTTCCATTAGTTATATAAAGAAAAGACAACGTCCTCAGGCACATTTTATCCAACAATCATCTTTCCAGTTCTCAGCGAGGCTTTACATCACAGCTCTCCTTCTCATCAAAGTGTCATTACACTAACAAAATCTCTTTTCTTTTATTCTACATCATCTACAACTTCGATTGTTGGATTTGGTCACACTGTGAGAAAAATATATCACCTCTATGAAATAGTATATATTACTGCTTGCTAAGTCAATTTGTATAAAATTGTAGCCAACAGTAAAGCATGCATTTAGTTAAAACACATTCTGCATGTAATCATTCAGTCAGAGGGATCACAGAATACTAACAATTGTTTTTAAGTTAGTTTGAAATGGTTTGGATTTAAAGATAAAAACAGATGTTTGCAGAAGTTGGCTGGGCTTTGACCCTTCTTTATAAAATATCAACCCCACACAGCAGGGAGGGAGAATACTTTCATACATGTACAGTGCATACGTGGCCTCATTAAACAATCCATAGAAAATAATTCTAGCCATTCTTACAGTTGCTTTTTGACACACTTGACCAACTTCACCATTATCTTACAAAAGCTTTCAGTCCCATGAACTCATTTACCAGCATGTGGACACACAGACTAGTCAAAGTTCATTCATTCTAAGCCTCTCAAAAATCCTGCATCTGTGAGGTGAATCATTAGTTTGACAATGTTTCTGATGTCAGAGCAAAAGATGTGACAGGTGATGGGTCTTGGAATAGATGCAGATTGTTGTACCGTTCTGATTGAATTACAGCCACTGTTTTCTACAACTTCAAACAGAAAAGCTTCCCAGCCTACAGAGTATTTGACAGTAAAAACATTGTGTGTAAGATTTCCACTTAAGGCTGTGAGGAACAGTGAGGAACAGTATGAAACAATGTAAGACAATGACTATTAAGGCGTAGTAATTAAAATACTCACTGTTCTGAAGCAGTTGAACTTGATGTAAATGCATAAGGTTTAATCTTATTTTACAGGAAACTATTTTAAAGCTTCTCTAAGTATGTATCAGGCCTCTGCCCTAATTTGGCTGTTTATCCAATGCTAAATACACCATGACTGTTGTTTAAAGCAGTCATGCTGCACCATAATTCATGCGTATAAAAGGGTGAGGGGGTTGCTGCATACTTGTGCATCAGCCATGTGCAACCTTGCCTTCTATTAGCTGGCAGCAATACATCATGGGTAAATGATGCCTCTTTGCTGATTATCACAGTGTATTTTCAGATAACACGTTGGTCCTTCAGGGGAAACAACCAAAACAGATTTTGCTGTTGGTCTGTTCATAATCTAAAATGCTCTAACATTATGTAATGGTCTTAATAACATTCTGTTCTTGTTAGGAAGAAGAGATCTTCTTCACTGGCTCACACAGCGGAGCCGTCAGGCACACAGCAGAAAGTGAAGAAAAGACTGGGGAAAATTGTTATTAACTAAATTTACAACAGAATTACACCAAAGCAAAAATGGCAATCTAAATATGCAAATACTTGATTGGTTTTATGTATTTTTAAAGCTATTTTGTGCTAAAAATACAAGATTTTTAGATGTAATTCCCATTCCTGGTTTCGTTCCCATTCCCTAAATAATGCTCACAGCCTGCCACGTTTCCCTCTCATCCCCCATCCAGCAGGAAAACTGACCTGTAAATATTGCTCCAAAATGTTACTGAACGACATTTACAGGGGCTGACTGTGGTGTTTTTGACCACATATAGAGAGAAGAGAGAAGAGAAGATACAACATTGTTAAGTTGGGGTCTGTACAGGTAGGGTTGAAGGGTCACAGCCAGGAAACAAGTGCAGTGCAGCGGTCAGCTCACAGTTTGGAGCGCAGAGGCTTCAGGTACTTGTAGAAGGATTCATGGACCTGGAGAAAGAAGGATTGGTGCATTTGTTAAGATTTCATAATAAACAAATTAAGGGGTATTATCAGCATTCTGATTAGAGTCACCCCTGACTGACCTCTGTGGTGTTCAGGGGTGAGCTGCGAGCCCACTCAAACATGTTCTCATAGACGTTCCCGTCATATCGTCCCAGGACTGAATTCAGCTTCTTGTCATTGTGGTCAAAGGCGTCTACCAGAGCCACGGCGTTGGGCCTCAGCTGAGACAGGATCTCCTTGATACGAACTGACGTCTGCAGCACCTGGGGCACACTCAGCAGTCCAGCCTGGAGTAAAAACAAGCAGATGTGGATCAAACGTGTCGCTAAACCTCACTCAGCCGCTGAAAAAGGGAGGACATGTTCTGACTTCAGAGAAAGCATGAAGTCCTCCTTATTCAATTCAAAAGGTCATATGGATATTTAACTAATTTGCTTTGCTGGAATGGCACAAAAGGCACCAGCCACTCAACTAACACATTCAGCACACACAGACCACATATTGTTAGCTCATAGATAAAGAGGCGATTGAGGCTGGTTTTTCATTTGGAAGCAGGCCAGCAGTAGACAGAGCATGCAAATAAGAGGAGCAGTTGTGCACAATGTGCCTGTAACATCTATAATAATTAAACACAGACTTTGGACCTTGTTGCATCTACATGTTACATTCATTCTCACCTGTAGGAAGTCTCCAGAGTTCTTTGTGATGCCCTGCAGGGCGTAGAGCAGAGCCAGGGTGGACATCACTGAGTGTACAGCTGTGTCGTTGATCACACCCAGCTTGTCAGCAAAGAGCTTCACTACAACATAATGACAGTGGGCCTGGAGACACCAAATAGAAGGACACATTAATGAATGAAAGACATGCAGAGAAAAAACACTACGAGCAGGAAATGTACAGAAACAGGGAGAATGATGAGCATAATTTGAGTCTAAATTCAAGCATCACTAGAACAACATTTTCAGCCTGGGAGCTCAGCATCAATTCCTGCACCAAACAATACATCCAAATCTGTGAATTGAAAGATCTGATAAGCACTGAACTTACATCTGAGGCTCTGACCAGGTCGATGGCGCTGTTGTTCCAGGCGTCCTCCTGACTCTTTCTGCGCTGCAACTCCTGCTGGATGCTCTTAGCTGCTAGCTCTACAAGACTACAAACACATCAACCAAATATGTCATCAATACAACTGAATAGAAGAACAGAGGTCATCTCGAAAGGAATACGATTGTCTTTTTAGTCGAGTCGATCAGTCGAGTCTATAATTTTTATAGGAAGGGACAGAATGAAGAGATCCTTAGTTGAAGCAAAGACAAATGATTGCTAACACACCAATGTCCTGTCCCTTTTATACCTCTAATGTTTGGGACACGGCTGCCTCTGCCAGACAAAATTAACTTAGCTGTGACCAAGTATGAAGGGATGTGATCGGGTCAGGATGTCGTGTCAGGCATGAAAAGGGCAAATGGAGAAATATGGTCGACAGCAGAGAAGAGCAGATTTAGAATTCTCTCTGGAAAGCAGGTTAGACTAGAAAAAGAAACATCTAACCGTGTAACTCTGTCTGCATATATCCCTCCTCTTTCAGAGCACACACTTATATTGAAGGCATTGAGCACACATCTAATAAAAAAAACTGAAAGGCAAATTATTAGATCTTAATGGCCACCATTACATGCAACCATGAGCCAAGAGTAGAGCAAGGGTGCACTTACAAAATGTCTAAAAATGTGGAAAATACTAAATATTTAATGTAACCAGAAAAGAAAACACAGATCAAAGTCTATCAGCTAGGGTTTTTTTTTTTTCCTCTCCTGCTCTCGTCTCTTACATGGCAGCCCGTAGTTTGTAGACCTCCACCAGGCTAGCCAGGTCGTTTATGTCGACCACGGTTGGCCTGGCAGCGACGGGCTGGGGCTGGACCCTCCGATGTTCAGCTTCATTCAGGTAAGACACGATGCCGCTCAGCTGCTGGCCTGCCTTAGCCTGCCGGTAGCTCTTCACCAGGTACCTGCAGAGACAAAAGTTTACTGTCAGTGAAATCAGCCATACCTGAATTTTTCTTGGTTGATTGTTTTTAATGAGTCTAAAATGATGAGTTGTGAAAGTGTTCTTGTGTTATATATCCCCAGAGCTATATATAGATATCTCTATATCACTTGAAAAAAGGTCAAGATATCAGAGAAGGATTCTGAAACTGCACAGTTGACCTTTGGTAACAGTGATAAGAGATGTCTGTATATTTTTACGCATGTTTCGCTGTCTCGTTTTATTAAATTCAAGTGTGTGAGTTGAGTGCTTCTTCTGTGTGTGTATTGGTGTTTAACTACCTTTACAATAAACTATGCATGTAAGGAATTAAGGAGTTACTATAAGTGCTGTCAAGTGCTGACGACATACTAACAAGAGTGTGAACTGTGAAGTTGTTCCGGGTGACTTGTCCTATATGTGGTCCTACATTCCTGTGATGAGTTACCTTGCAGTCTGCAGCATCATGACCGTGTTCTCTCCCTCATAGGTGCATGTAGGGGTGAACTGGACGTAGATGTCGGGTAAGGCACTGCTGCAAGAGTAGCCATGGCCGCCACATGACATACGGCACACCTCGATGCCAGAGTTGGTCTCCCATGTAGTGAAGGCCTTCAGGCCCGCAGACAGGGCATGGAGCTGCAGATTGGATGGAAACAGATTTATGTAGCCTATACATTGGTTGGAAGATACAAATAGGACTCAGAGCTTTAAAAAATATGCCATGCGATGAATTAACAGCCTGCTTCAGTATGCATGAATGTGTATACAACATTAACTTTCACATTACTGATATCACCATTCAAACAACACATTCACTCTAGAAAAGCTGGAGTCGAGAGTTTACATCCTACATGTGTATGTCCAGTCAGTACCTCAGGCAGTTCACTGAAGTCCCCCTCGTTGATGTCTCCACTGATGCGGTGGTATGTCTCTCTCATATACTGGCCCACAAAATGGAAGGCGTAGGCCGTAGCCAGCAGAGGGAACAGCTTGTACTGCTGCGTCTGGTAGTCCAGGATCTGTGGCTCTGGCTCTCTGAAGTCACAGAAACACACAGGTTTCAGTATCTAATAAAAGGTTATACCTCCCTTTGATGCAGGAGGATGTGATGAGAGCTAGAATCATTACAACATTTCCTGAACAAATGCTCTGCTTTAGATGATCTTATCAAGGCCTTCTAAATAGTATAATTCTGTTCTGACACATTGATCCTCTTCTGTTAGCTACCCAATATCAGCTGGTGGTGAAATTTAACTCTTCAACATTTTATTTCTGATGCTCCCAACCTCCAAAACTCAAAAGCACTAAAAAGGAAGATCTTATTTTGAACTGTGTCTCCTGTGCATGCACAGCACGACCTTCAGCACATTTGCTTATACATGCAGCCTCTCTGAGTTACACAATGTTTGTGCTGATGTCTGTTGAAGATCTTTTCATTCATTCATGTTTTACTGACCCTGGCCGGATTTCAGACTGGTGACGAACAGAGCTGTAGCGGATGGCGATGGTGCAGGACTTGGACAGGGCCCGAGATGACTCGCCTACGATCATGGAACGGATGAACACCATGGTGCCGTAGGTCAGCTTGGCACTTGGTGGCTTCAAATAGGTCCCATCTGGCTCCACCTGGTGGAGAGAAAGAGTCATTGTAAATGCTGATGCTGACGCTTCAAGACACAAAGTCCCATTTCATCAGTGTGCATAAGGTGTGCATATCTAACGCTTATGCAGTCTATTACAACATTTCGTCACTTTGGAGGATTTAGTTTGCCATGCTGTAGAACTGTAAGTACAGAGAGGTGTTTCTACTCCTTTGTCCAACCCATTTTTATCAATGAGGTGTAGCTAACAACTCCCAACTAACCCTCCAAAATAATCAAAGAGTGGAATCAAAGCATCTCTAAATCTGTTTAAGGATTTATTAGAGGCCGGTTGTATTAGACGGCATTTGTAATAGCTAGGTAAACTTAATAAAATAGAAACTAAATGCCTATCATTGCTAAACTAGTGGAAACAAGCAATGGTGGAAGCCACCAATGACACTTTACTGTTGGCAAAGGTGCAATCCTCTTACAAAATAAAACTCTGAAAATAAGGACAATTTAATCAACCTAACAAATTCCTTAAATCTATGTAACCTCAGGAAAACTTCAAACTCAAGTAATGTCACATCACCTTGGCGTATTTCATCAGCATGTTCTCCCGTGGGATTCGTATGTTCTCAAGTTTCAGGTAACCGTTGTCAACTTCATTAAAGCCAAACTTTGGGCCGATGTCTCCGACCACAATACCTAAGAGAGAGAGAGAGAGAGAGAGAGAGAGAGAGAGAAGGGGCAGGAAAGGGAGACAAAATGACACAGAGTGAAAAAGCTGCAGAGGCAGGAAGGTAAAGGAGGGCTGATTTCACCACATCAAGGGAGACATCACAGACAGTGGTTACCTGGCAGGGGTAAATGTGTGCTCATGTCACGGATGGGCACAATGAAAGCATGAAGACCGTGACAGTTTCCCTGAGTGTACAGCTGAGCCAGAACTATGGCATGGTTTGAGGTCTTTCCAACTGAGAAAAAAACAAAAACAAAACATGTCATTAAATTAAATCTCATTCATGATTAAATTCCTTGTTCATGCACACAGGAGTTATGATACTAGGGCATTTCCAGGCTGCAGAGCTACTCTTTGTTGGTCCTAAACATAAGGACTACTAACACAGCAGAAACACAACAGTGTGAATGCACTCACGTCCTCCAGGCCACCATTTGATGGAGCTGATTGTGGGACTGTTCATGACAAACTCCTGTGTGGCGGGGTCATATGTGGCGGTGGTCTCCAGCCCTCTGAGGTGAGTGCCTACACAGAGACAACAAATCAAAGCCCACCACACACAAACACACAACACGTACATACGAACATAGTACACGGTTGAAGAGCGAAAAAGAAAGATTACTTAACATCGGCGGTGAGTCATTAAGACAATAATGTGTTTTACAACGAGCATAAGTTATCCCAAGACTAACTACTAACATTGAAATGACATAGCAATGAAGATGATTCAATTAGTCATAGTGAATACAATCATAATCAATCATACAGGCAGGACAAGATCAAAACAACAATAGGACAATGGATGAGAGTCACAGACATGTTCAGCCCTCGACAGGTGTTTGCACTCTTTCCAATGACAATTCAATGAATGACAGAGACGTGGAATTTGTAGGTGTTTGACAGATCTAAAAACATGTGTAACAAACACATTTAAGATAACTCAATTCATGCTGCGCCTAAACCATGCCATTTGTATCCACAGAGTCCACAGAGGGGCGTGACTGGTGGGTTTCCTAATCACATTTCTATCTGAATGGATTCAAGCTAGAAGCTGTGGTGTTAAACTAGCCTACAGCCAAAGACAGATCTCAAACCCGTGCTAAAACAAACACATGAAAACAACCAAAGATTGATTTTGACAGAAAAGAAATGGACTGCAACTCATGAAGAGAAAAAAAGAAAACATGAGCCAACATTTCCTTCAGTTTTAATAAATTCATCCAGTCAGTGAGCAGACACAAGTGGTCAGACAGTAAGTGCAACCAAAGTATTTCTGCCTTCCATACTGAACATAACAGTGCTCACATGCAGCTTGTTACCATGGATGCTTTGTATGCATTCACTGCTAATTTAACTTAAAGCAGCTACGAGAATCAAGTTAAACTTGGGATTTGTTTACAGCCTGTCCGTCCACTCGTGTATCATAATGATAGTTAGCATGTTGAAAACACTTGTTAGAAAACCAATCAACTTTTGCAGATGATGAATGGAAGTTAAGTCCACATGCATATTAAAAGTAAAACTAGTTGTAATAACTACATTTATCATAATATTACAACAGTCAACATTTGTTTTAGCCAGAGAATGAGAACTCTCTGAACCTCTTGGGTTAGAGTATGGCCCATCTAACCATCATGACCTCACAGTTTTTGGGTTCTATTGACTATGGCAATGTTAAAGAAATGAACTATAACCTGTTTGTACGACCTGTTTGTTGACAGGCCTAAACAGGCCTGATAATAGGACTTGGTTAATTTTACCGTGGCCCATCTCAGTCTGAGCGTAGGTGCCGATGATCTCAAGGTTCCAGGCGGGCATGAAGAAGCGGTCCATTTGCTCTGGGGTGGCCTGGTTGAGCAGTGTGGGCAGGAACATCCCCAGATGGAGATCCAGGGGCTCCGGCCTGTCCGGGTGCACACAGCTGGGCCAAGCAGCACAGGGGCAAAGGGGGAAAGGTGGTAATGCAGAAAGGGCAAAGAGGGAGATGCATAGGGAATTTCATGGATAGGTTGGTGCAGATAGGTGAGTGAGAGTTTTAAATCCACAAGAGGGATTGTGGGTGATTATCGATGTGGTTCATATCAAGAAGCAGAGACGGAAGAGATGAAAACAGGGGTTGTGCAAACAAATGGCATGGACAGAGTGACATAGACAAATTATTACATATCATGCATATTGGAATTATTGAGCTGATTATAAGATCATAAATTCAATTCCGTTCAATTCTGTCGTTCAAAAACTAAAAATGGATCACGGACACGATACACATATTTTGGACACTTAAATTGGGCTTGGCAGATAACAGCGTAATGTTTTCATTTCTTTAATCTTTATTTTTAAAGTCCTTCTGACAACAAATTGTCCGGGGTTCTTATCATTCTTTCTGCTTTTCTTGGTCTCTTGTAAACTGAACATTTGGAGGTTTTGATTAAACAACATTTCTTACATTAATCTCAGGTTACCTTGTGCTAAAGGCTATTGTGATGTTTATTTTAAATGTTTTCTGAGGTTATGTCATACACTTAACTATTGACAAAGATCATCAGCTGATTAATCCATGATGAAAAGAATCATTAATTGCAGGCCAAGAAAAGTTGTTTATCGAGGGCGCATGTTGTGACCTTATGTTCCCTTGTTGTTAAACGATAGTCTTGGCCCACACTGGCCAAAACACAGGTGAACTAAATGTTCATTAAAGAATGAACTCTCATTGTGGCTTTGGTAAGATTAAGAGACAAATTCATAATGCCATCCACTTGGCTTTGTTACAGTGAGGGAGAAAACAAAAGCTGGCTTGGCCTACATTCCCTCTCACTGCGGACTCTTCGGCCTCTCCGATTACAAAGAGACATTCAGGAGCTGGAGCCTCATTATGGGCTCCCAGGGCTGCGTATCTCTGCTGCACATGATGCAGCTTCCCTTGCTTTTGATGTGAGGTTACATGACAAGAGTAATAATAAAATGGTTCTGATCTACTAATTCACACACCGGCACGACTTCACCATTTCTGCTCAGTTGAGATGTCAGCAGCCACACTGAAGAGAGTTCATCATTTGTATTTCACAGATTGAAAACAATCAAAAACACACACAAGCAGCATGATCATCCTTCATTACATCAGGAGGGGGTGGGAGGGTTGTGAGGAGGAAAGCAGCAGAACCGAACCGGAGGATTTTTTTAAAAGACGAAACACAACTAACTAATTTTATTGTAACGTGCTAGTTACCCTGAAGGTGTGAAGGAGAGCCACTCGTGGAGCAACATTAATAAAGCAGCTACATCTACATGTACTACTCACGTATTACCATCTGTTGTTAAAAGAACAGATTGTCTGGACATGCAGCTATTGTTAGCATGATGTTTTTTTCGACATGATTTGGATCTGTCAAACACACAGAACAAATTACCAGAGCTACTGCTCCGACTTGTTGAAAGAGGCCCGTTTTCCAGCCCACAGTATCATTTTGTGAGAGAATTTAAAACATAAAAGCCAATTTGTGGTTTGTTTTTAAAACACCTGTCTGAGAGCTTTACTTAAAAAAAAAAGGAAACAATTTAAGGGCTAAGTCCCGGACTGACCGTGACCCATCTCAGTTTGGGCGTACGTGCCCATGACCTGGAAAGACTCTGCCAGCGGTAACCATTTCCTGGACTGCTGAGGGTCACACTGGCTGTACAGGGTCGGGAGGAACATGGCAAAGTGTAGCCCAAAGGCCTCGTGATGGTGGCCCCTAACCGAACTGGGTGAAGGGAAAGTATAAGATACAAAACTTGAGTTGAAAAATTGTGTTTGTTGCATAATTTGTGTATTTGCTGACTTACTGTTGGAAGAACTGAAAGACAATGTGATTTTTATGGCTGAGTTTATCTCAAGCATACAATCTTGTTTATAGCTTAGAGATGGCTGCCTCACCACTAGAGTTACATTGCATCACAGAGCTCTCAGGGAGACGCTAACGTGTTAACGTCAGTGACAGTAATTGTAGATGGACGACGTGTCTTCATCTGCTCCCTTGTACGAAAGTGATGCCAAAACAGCCCCCGTGATACGAGCACCTTGCAGAGTCTGCGCAGTAGAGATTGGCAGGTGGAGCCGCCGTAGTCACTTCTGCTAACCAAAACGCACATTTAAATTACAAAAAAAAAAAAGCAAGGATCCTGCACGCCGGCGTATTTAACAGCAGAACATTTTTTTGTGTTGGTCTGAGGTTAACGTTCACAGATACAATAACTTCAATGACTGTAGTGATTGTATTTGTTACGTCTCCTCTCGATGTTCCTCCTCTACTGTGCTAATCTGGAACAAATCGGCTGCAGGAGCCGGATTTGTCAACAGAGCTGTCAATCATCATTTTTCCAGCATCAAATCACTAATTAAAAATAAACGTGTCAGAAAGATGAACACTTGGACGTAAATCAGCATGATGAGAATTCACTATAATGACAGAAACCTTGTCTGAGAAAAATGTATTTGGTGTGTATTTTGATTTTATAGTTTGACTCATGTCCCATCTGTTAACATGGAGGAGGCGGGCTTTATGACCTAGACTGCAGCCAATCAGCAGGGGGCGCTCCAAATGTTTTGGCTTCACTTTTAGGGAGCTGTTATGTCGGCCATCTTTTTATAAAGTCTATATTTAACGTCTGTCTGATGTTGATAATAAATGTACATTTGCATGCTTCATAAAGGCAGCATTTCCTTAAAGGATGATCTATTAAAATGCTCCGAATTATATAACTTACACGAGCTATGACTGCAAACCTCTGACACAGTTTTAATCTTATGATGGCCTTTGATCTGACGTTATTTGTTGGTGGGCCACACACAGTTACTGAACATGCAAATGTATAAACCGTCCTATTGTTTAGTTGTCAGAGCAAAGTTCTGAGTTTGATTTTAAAGAACCGTTCAGCAGCTGGAAACTCATAATGGGCCCCACAACACATGCATTTCTGCTGCACTTAATATTGCTTTACTTGCTTTTCATGTAAGGTTGCATGACAAGAATACAAACAAAAATGGTTCTGATCTACTAATTCACAAACCAGCACAACTTCTTCACACAATATGTCAGCAGCAAGCCAAGGACATATTAGGAGATATTATTTGCAAAAGGATGCAAAGCAGTTAAGACACATAAAGCGTCATCATCAGTGCATTGTCATAACATAAGAGGGCAAGCGAGAATTGTGTGCAGGAAAGCAGCAGTGTCGATGGGAGTATGTTTTGGAACGGACAAACTAATTTCTTTTTTTCTGCTGGTAATCCTGAGGATGTAAAGAGGAGCCACTAGTGGAAGGATGTTAAAGCAGCTACATCTACATGTGTTAGTCACAAGTCCCAATTGTTAGAACATACATGCAACTACTGTTACAATTTGACATGATTTGGATCTGTCAAACACATGCAAGAAATGCCGGCAAAAACAGGCGATTGTTCTGCCCGAAAAACTAATTAACGCCAATTTGTGCAACTTTACTTCATTACAATGAAGTTGTGTCTGAGGGCCTTACATGAAAAGCAAGTAATTAAGTGAAGGGCTAAGTCCTGGACTGACCGTGACCCATCTCAGTTTGGGCGTACGTGCCCATGACCTGGTAGGACTCTGCCTGAGGTAACCATTTCCTGGACTGCTGAGGGTCACACTGGTTGTACAGGGTGGGGAGGAACATGGAAAAATGAAGCCCAAAGGCCTCACGTCCGTTTCCCTTAACCATACTGGGTGAAGTAAAAGTAGGATAGGATAAAACTTTAGTTCAGACTATCTGTTACTCAAACTTTTGTGACTGGTGAATTTGCTATACTTTTACTGGAAGCGCTAAAAGACAATGCGATTATTTTGTGGCTAAACTGTATGCTTGAGATAAACTCTCTTTCAGCTTGGACATAATCATCTTACATAATACTCACTGTTCAAATAAGTAATTCAAGCTTTTTTGTATGCCTGAGGTACTTCTTCAAAACTGGCTGCATATTTTATATAGACTTTACTCCTGACATGGAGTAGGTTTGTGCCTGACCACCCGTCCTACAAATATTGACTCGTGCAGAGGGCATGCAAGGTACAAGATGTATACATTTGATCCACATCAATCCTTTTAGAAGCGGTCAGATTGATATGATGACCAACAGGATATACCTGAAATTGGCTTAAAGATGTGCAGGAACAGAGCACACTGACAGTTTCACAAGTATCTGAAAAACTCGCGATATACAATCTGTTTCAGCGCCTCTTAAAGTGACACGTCACACTCTACATGTGTCACCTGCATGGGATTGTACAGTAGGAACATGCTGTATGTGATCAAAGCACTCTATTAGAGATTTAACTAACATCTGTTTGATATTATCCACAATAGATGTACATTCACTCGGTTCATAAAAGCAGCTTCTTGAAAGGATGATCTATTACATTGTAATATATTATACAGCTAGTGAAAGGTGGGTGATTGCATACCCTCTGACCTACTTCATGAACTTTGCTCCCTCTGACTTAACTTGGCTCTGGGCCACACACAGCTTTGAATGTTGTACTATAACCGTAAATTTCTAAATCACATGTTGTTGAGTGTGATAGCTTAAAGCACGGTTGTTGACATTTTTCCATTAACATTAACACTACATAGTATTTTAAACAAACTAACTATTTCCTATATTGTACATCAGTTAAAGAACAACCAGGTGTTATTTGATTACTGTGATAAAGTGCAGTGTGTGTTGGCATTAAGCCAATTTCTTTAACATCACATGTTCACCATGCGCATTTTGTGACTTTCCTTATCATATATGACAGTATAATAATAGTTTTCTTATGATTAAAAACATGTAGTCAGCAAGGTTAAAAGGATATTCACAAATACATATTGTGTTTTGATAAACAGGTAAGAATAAATAATTGTAAATTACTACCATTAAACATTATTTCTCAATAAGTTTGGTTTATGCCTGAATATGTCAAATCTTTTCCTAGCTGACAAACTTTTTGAGCACTTCCAAGGATATCTTCATGTAGGCCTCAGTGTCTACTAACAGTAGATTTGACTGTGTGTGGCTGCTCTCCCTTTTCCTTGCAATCACACAGACCGATCAGGATCTACAGTATGACTGTTGGTTGCACATGTCGTCTCCTTTACCACATACTTCTTATAGCAGTAGATCTCCTCGGGGTCTGCGATGCCGTACTCTCTGAGCTTCTGGATCATTTGGGCACTCTTTCTGACCGCCTGGTCATAGCGCTCACTGCGGGACAAGAAGCTTGGGTTGTCCTCCTTAAAGTCCGGGTCGCTGAGAACCATCGACTCTACAGTGGAGAGTGGAAATTAGATGAGAAATGTGTGTCTTAGTATAGAGCTGCTGTATTGTATACTGTGGTGGCAATTTTCTTTTCTCAAAGTTGTCTTTTGATGTCATTTAATTGAAGAATATTAAAAGATGAGTAAAAGCAATTAACAACTCGAGCTGGGTCAGACCAGCACTACACAGAACGCAGCTGTCTGACTGACTGACACAGACTCAAGGTTCACAGTGTATGTTATACCAGTGGTTTTCAAAGTGGGGGCCGCGGCTCCCTGGGGGGGCGCTAGGGGGGCCTCAGAAAATAGGAGGAAAAAAATGCAAAAAAAATAAAAATGTAATAACCATTTGTCCTGGACCTAACAACACGTAAACTGCCGTAATCTCGGATTCTCAAATTCAGCAATACAGAAAAATGGCCATGATTGCCCGAAATGCGTCCTCTGTCTGGAGACCCTCTCAAACGAGTGTTTAAAGCCTTCGAAACTTCAGCGTCACTTGATGCAAAAACATCCGGCTTGCTTTAGGCTAGATGTCTCATTTGGGAAGAAAGTTCAGGTTCAACAA
Organism: Semicossyphus pulcher; assembly: GCF_022749685.1. Taxonomy (NCBI): domain Eukaryota; kingdom Metazoa; phylum Chordata; class Actinopteri; order Labriformes; family Labridae; genus Semicossyphus; species Semicossyphus pulcher. The sequence continues at coordinate 13,274,259 of NW_027211681.1, forward strand.
AGCCCTCAGGATCTCCCATGGACACACCTTTGTGTTATTTCAGTCAGATAATCCAGACCATGAATACAGCTTCTTTTATCTAAAAAAGCATTTAAAGCATCCTAAATTATTGAAGGCGTACATGTGTGAGGCAGTGTATTCAAATGTTTTATGCTTTTGCAATGCTGTGTTTCATATAGTATATGTGCTTTTATGATGATACTGCAAGCGGTATACTTTAATTATACTGTACTACATGTAAAAGATCAACTAGGGACAGCAGTTAAAAATTCCACAAGTAGCCACAAACTCTTCAGTTTCATACCCCGTATGTGAATTATGTTTAATTGCATTGTCCCTTTTACGTACATAAATCATACCTTCTACATATAGTTACGCTGTGTATGATATATAAATAGGGCCTTTAGTTTAAAAGACGTGCCATGACCTGATGTAACCCTTGAACCTGTAGCCGTGGGGTCATTTGATTTACAATTCCGTCCATGTGGAATCAACCATACAGTATTTTATTCTCTGCGTACTGTTTTTCCTGCAGGGAATATGTTAGCCAAGAAGTACACTTGCACAGGCATTGACACGCGAGACTAATAGTTGGTAAACATTACATCACTGGCCTCTAAACAACTTTTATCAACAACTGTAAAGATGTTATACAGACGCCAAATTTCTCTTCTGGATATGCAAAACCACCCTAACATAAGTGATTTTAGAAATAACATCCTAAACGAACCTTATGTGGGATACTTTTTAAAATAACGTATACGTCTGGTACAAGTCAGGAAAACTTGAACGTTTACCTGGTTAGCGCCCGTAGGAAAGCCATTAGCAACGTAAAAGCAAACAGCCGATAAAGAGCATTAACGTGTTAGCTACATTTCTCCACAATACCATTTTCTTGAAACATATTATTACTGTCATTATCATCTACACATCAAGTTTCTGATAACTATATTTAAACGAGCACAACAAGAAGACGTTTCAAACTCACCAATTTCTCGCCTTCTTTTTGTCTTTTCTGGGCCTCCGTCTAGAATGTTGGTCAGCTTCTCGACGTCAAAGGTGGCGTTTTTCCGCTCTTTTAAAATATCAGGATTCATGGCTGTTTATCTGACTGAAAACTATATTTATTGTGTAAAATGTCTGTTGAGGGTCGTATTGTTTAACCTCCTGCAGTCTCAACCTGACAAGTCCTCCTCAACGACACGGCCTACCCTTGACGCAGCCGCAGTGAGGTCTAAGAGGCGGAGATAAACAAGTCATGTGACATAAACCACGGAAGTACTTAGCCTTCCTTACCTCCGTATTCACACCATTACCCTTTTTTTGGTCACTTATTTTTCTTTCCAGTTGTTTAATTTTTTATCACTATGCTTCCCGCAGCTGCAGTTTTTCATTTTCCCTGGGAAGTTAATTCTGGAGCAGTGAAGGAAGGAGAATCAGTAAGAATATTTGGCAGGTGAGTTTTGTTTGTGACTCAAAGCACATGAGTTTAGCAAGGTTTTTTGTTTTGTTTTACAAAGCAGTCTTAACACAACTTAGTTTATAAATAAATCATAAATCATCAAGTTTTGAAATTAGAATAAATGTGTGAAAGGCTCGGTATTAAATAGTCTTTAGGCACGTAGTGGAAGTAAAATTTAACTAAAACTACACACAGAAATCATTAAACATGAACATAGTGTGCTTCAATATAGTTCAACATTTACAAGAAATACAATACAACATAAACTCTTTTCTACTTTTTACTGTAACACAATGTTTGAGCATATGTTATTATCTTGTAATTGTCACTCAGTAGTAACACGTTTCACTTTAACTGCAGTAGGCTACATCATTTTCCACCTTGGAAATTATAATTGTTTTTGTTGATATATTGGTTGTTTAGTAAAACACAGAAATGACATGACAAAACACTGTCATTTTAAGAACTTTAGACCTACCTGTTCAATTTTCCAGACTGGCCTGCTATCAACCTGAGGAGTCCAGGGCAACGTTATCAGCCCAGCATGCTTCAAAAGATCACAATGTGGTCGTCCACACGTTGTTTGTGGAGCCCTTTGACCCAATAATTGGGGCCCAGTACGTAGTTCTGGGTGAGATGGAAAATGCTGAGGGTAAGGAAATACTTTTTGTTTGCTAATAATGGGAAATATCGAAGTTGTCTGCTTTTCTTTGGGCCAGAAGTCAGTCAAACAAGACATGGACAGGCTATCTGAAAGCAATGTCATCAGATGTATAAATAGAACATGACACTGCATAAATAAACTATTAATAAATATTATACGGTCTAAATGTTTTTTAAACTCTGCTAGAGATCCTGCAAGAATATAAAAACATTTTAAGGCTTATTCACCATTACAGGATTTAGTGTAAAAATAAATTGTATTAAGCAACCTTATGAAAATGACTTTGTTGCCGACCTGGTCACAATCAAAACTCTTTAGTCTCAGATAAAAGTGTGTGCCTCTTTTTACAGTTTCGCTCACATTCATTTAATTAAATCTTGATCACTGGGCTTATTTAAATACACCCTGGGCTCCTGCCACGATCACCTGCTTATCTGTATCTTCTGTTCTGCCAGATGTTGGTATGATGGTCCGTGCCCGTGTGCTGAACTGCGTTGACGGAGTAAACATTGCTCTTCTGCAAAAAGCCATCAATGAGCAAAGGAGCTTCTTCAAAGAAAGGGAGCAGAAACAAAGCGAAGCTGCACAAACTGCACATGCACCCTGACCATGGTCTTTGTTCGTCGCGTTCCCCATGATGCTCATGGAGTATCAGGACTAAAGCTGACTCTTGAACTGTTGCCAAGGTGCACTGGATGCTGGAGTTTACTTTTAAGACATTTTGGTTCAGTGTAAATGTCAGAAGTTTTCTTCAGTTTAAAGGACTATTTTGTCTAGCTTTAACCAAAACCAGTTCTGAGGTTTGCTTTTTAACAATCAAAGCCCCAACTGAATAGATTGATATTCGATCCACAACTATAAATGCTAAACACTCATATTGAGCATGTAGTACCGATAAGACCATACAATATATGTACATATAGTATATAAACCAGGATTTGCTCTGATGTCCCACTTGTAGAATGTAAATTAAATAGTTTTATGAATTCATGTTCTCGCCATAGTGATAAATAAAAAGCCTATAAACATAAGTATATGTCTGTTTATCTACCACATGACTTCAGTGAATTAAGACAAGAATAAATGTTTGTTCACCTCTATTTACAGCTCGGAACACACTGACACTAATACTTGTCATCAACCAATGACCAACAGTATGCACTTCATTGTCTAATTATTGAGCTAAACAGGTCTTGGACTGTATGCTTAACCATTAGGGCTTTTGACCCATCATCACAGACGATGGCCTTAATATAAAGTAGAGATTATTTTTTTAGTGTATAACTTGATTAAGGAACCATTTTGAAAGTTGATTAATTTAAGCTTTTACTTCTCAGCAAAATGTTTCTTGATTTTAGGTTTTCAAATATGAAGGTTTGCAGCTTGTCTTTTTATGATTGCATTGATTTGGACTGCTGTTGAGACTAAACTGAATCAGTCAATTTGCATTTTGGAAAATTGTAATGGTCATCTTTATTTTCACTGCATCAACCCATGTCTATGAAGTGTTTTTTCTCTTTTACATTTTTAACGGAAGAATTTTAAGAGGCCAGAAGAGGTGAAAGCAGCCAGTATATCAAAAAATAATAGTTGTATGTGTATATATATATATATATATACATATATATTTATACATACAGTACTGTGCAGGTGTGAAAAAATGCTGTAAACTGAGAATGCTTTCAAAAATGGAAGTGTTAATAGTTTAAATTTTCATCATTTAACAAAATGCAGTGAATGAACAGAAGAGAAATCTAAATCAGATCAATATTTGGTGTGACCACCCTTTTCCTTCTAAACAGCATCAAGTCTTCTAGGTACACTTGCACACAGTTTTTGAAGGAACTCGGCTGGTAGGTTGTTCCAAACATCTCAGAGAACTAACCACAGATCTTCTGTGGATGCAGGCTTCCTCAAATCCTTCTGTCTCTTCATGTAATCCCAGACAGACTCCATGATGTTGAGATCAGGGCTGTGTGGGGGCCATTTTGACTCATCAGTCCAGAGCACCTGCTGTCATTTTTCTGCACCCCAGTTCCTATGTTTCTGTGCATAGTTGAGTCACTTGACCTTGTTTCCATGTCAGAGGTCTGGCTTTTTGGCTGCAACTCTTCCATGAAGAACACTTCTGGCCAGACTTCTCCTGACAGTAGATGGGTGTACCTGGGTCCCACTGGTTTCTGCCAGTTCTGAGCTGATCCTCATCGTTGCCCGTTTCTTTGTGCTTCTTCACAAGAGCTTGAACAGCACATCTTGAAACCCCTGTGTGCTTTGAAACCTTTGTCTGGGAGACACCTTGCTGATGCAGTATAACTACCTTGTGTCTTGTTGCTGTGCTCAGTCTTGTCATGGTGTCTGACCTGTGACATGAAGCTGTCTTCCACAACCTCACCTTGGTAGCAGAGTTTGGCTGCAGAGTTAGCTGCTCCTACACAGCTGTTTCTGTGTCAGTTAATGACTGTGTTTCAACCTACATGTGAAATTGATGATCATAAGCACCTATTTGGTATAATTGGTTGATCATACACCTGACTATAATCCTACAAAATCCCTGACTGTGTGCAAGTGTACCTTTTAAGAATTGATGCTGATTTGGAAGCAAAGGGTAGTAACACAAAATGTTGATTTGATAAAATAATTGATAAAAATAAACAATTATTTATATTTTTGAAAGCAATTTTTAGTTTAAAGCATTTTTTCACACACACACACACACACACACACACACACACACACACACACACACACACACACACACACACACACACACACACACACACACACACATACATATATATAAAAATCTTGTACTTACGCACTTTGTGCTTACGTACAAAAGTCTATGTAAACAGCATATTGATTTATTGATGTACACTTGTTGAAGGGGTACCTCCTGAACACTTGTGGTGCCTGACAGATGACTTAAGGATAAATACACTGAGAAGCTTTGTGTTCTTTAAATAATGCGGCATTGGTTTGTTGAAAAACCATTTTTAAATAGACTACAAAGGACTAAAAAAAGAGGGAGTCCATGCTCTTCATCCATTATAATTTAAATGTATTTTTATTTTCGTAAAGTATCAAACAAGATTGAGTTTAAAGTGAACAATGGCAAGGGTAGCCCATGAGTAATACAGAATCAAATCAATCTTGGTAAATAGCATTGCACCATGTCCCAGAATCCCAAATAACACATCACACATAATCTGTATTTATATTCTCTGTTTAAATTAAATCAAAAAAACATCTGCCCCATCAAACATGTTTGGTAAACAAAGGCAGCTCAGCAGCGATTATTTTGGCAGACGGACAGACAACTTGGCGGTAGAAGACTTTTTCCTGAGTCAAAATGTACATTATAATTAATATATGTATTAAATCTAACATTGCATTTTTCATCACACCACTCTACAGACCAGATAACTCCAAGTATGTCGTAAACATATCTAGAATCGTGCATATCTATTGGGCCCAGAACTGTAACCAGACTCTTTGGAGGAGGCGGGCAGCATGGGAAGGCCTGATGATGGGTCTGCCTTACAGCGATTCAGAGCTTGTTTGTAGTTGATCTTCTCCTGTGTGATTGGGTCTACAATATCCTTGATGTAGGTTGACTCGGACTGCAGCTCCCTCATCATTGTACTGTCGATCATTTTGGACCCAATGGCATCCATGATGTTAACTCGGCGGCCAGTGCTGGGATTGACCAGCCCTCCGGTCAGGTACTGTGCCTCCATGAAGCGAAAGGCGGTGTCCTTGGGCATCCAGCCTTTCTGAACAGCTTCTCCCACAGACAAACACTCTCTGGTCATTGGGTCTTCAACACCAGCAAAGGCCTTTTGTGCATTAAGTAGCCGCTGAACTTGACTGTCTTCAATGAGACCCCTGGCTGCTGCCTTGTGAACTGAGCATCTCTCGTTGCTGCTGATGTCAATGATGCCACCTGTGGATGCCTGAGCCTCAAGAAGTCTTTGTGCGGTAGAGGGGTCGATCAATTTTCGCAGGGTTGCCATGCGTATTGGGAAGCAAGTGTCAGTGTGTGTATCCACTATTCCAGCAACAGGGTAAACCTCTTTAGGGGTAGAGGGATCTGGACGGGCGGAGTTCACGGTTGTGGAGGACTTTGGGGTGATTGCGTTGAACTGAGGTTGCTTCTTGTTTTCGCCTGCAACAAGCAAGGCAAACTCTGAGATGGGGATCTTGCCTTGTTTGTACTGTTGTAGATGGAACTCTGTCAGCCTGCCTGCCTTCAGGGCATCTTTGATGGAGTACTGTTTCCCACTCTTGCGATCCTGCAGAACAGATGTCTCCCCATCAGGTCCCACGGAGGTGATCTCCTCCCAGTCACACTCCAACTCCTGCAGATTTATGTACTGGGAGCGATCAATCAGGCCCTGCATGTAGGCATCATATGGAGACATGTCTTTGCCTGTATCTGGATCCAGGATGGTGATTTTGGTGGAGACATTCGTCTCTTTGGTCCTTGTCTCTGCATGCTCCTCTTTCTGAAGGCTCATCAGAAGGTCCCGGATGGTGCTGTCCCGCATATGGATCTTGTCTTTTTCGTCCAGGATCTCCCTCTCCAGACGCTGGGTGTCAGAACTCATCCTAAGGCTCTTTTGCTTGCTCATCTGTGTTCTCTCACTGATTAGTTTGCTCTGCTGCTGGAAAGACAAGCTGGTGTCGTGTTTCTTAGCGTCAAGTGTCCTGAGCTCCCGAGTGAGGTTGTCCTTCTCCCTTTGTAATGCATCTCTGTTTAGAGTGAGGGTGGTCTCCTCTCTTGAAGAGCTGGACTTGTTGCTCATCAGAAAATTGATTTTGTCATTGAGACGTCTGATTTCATCTTCCAGGTCCTGTCTGGTAAATTTACTCTGAGATACCTGCTCCCTGAGGCGATCCCTCTCTGCTTCAACAGCCTGGTCTTTCTCAACACGGATGACTTCTTTGTAGATAGTCTTCTCGACAGACTTCTCCTTCTGCAGGATCTCAAGCTTTATAGTGATGCTGCGGATCTCTCTCTGGAGACGCAGGATATCACTGGTTTCCTTGTCCATGTCTGACCGAATTCCGTTTGTCATCCTGTCCAATTTTGGGTCTCTTTCAACCTTCAGAACCTCCTCGACAACTATGCTTTCCTCTACAGGAGGCGGAGCATTTTTCAGCTGTGTGATGCGCATTTGAATCTCTCTGAGTTCGGACTCTGCTTGAATTCTCTTTTGGCGCTCATCACTCTCTCTGAGGATTCTAATTTTATCTTCAATCTTTGTTCTCAGCTGCTGCAACTCCAGCTCTGTTTGACGGCGGTTCTTTACTTCTTCATCGAGGTTCCTGCTGAGCCTGTCATGCTCGACCAACTGCCTTGGGTCCTTCTGTAAACGCACAACCTCCTGCACAACCAACTTCTCCTCAGGCTTCTGTCTCTCCAGCAAAATGTATTTGTTCTGCAGATCAAACACCATCTCCTCAATACTACGCCGCAACTGTGCCTCCTCACGCACATCTCTTCTCAAGCGGTCAGCTTCTTTCTCCAACAGAGGGTCAGGTTCGTACTTGATGACTTCTTTGGTGACAAGTTTGGTCTCTACCTTGGACTTTTCAGCCTTCAATACATCTCTTTCTCTCCTGAGTATATTCACCTGGTCCAGGAGGGAGTTGTAAGATGTGTGTAAATGGTTCACTTGGCTGTTAAGCCTCTGAATCTCTCGCTCATTTTCAGGGCTTCTTTCCTCCCTCACCACTTCTTGGAGAACTTCCTTCATCTCCACCTTGGGTTTCTGAGCACTCAGGATATTCACATCAGTTGTGACCTCAATTATATCCTTCTCCAGCTCAGAGCGCTGTTTGCTGGAGTCTTGTATGTCTTTCCTGAGCCGCATTATCTCCACCTCTGTGGTGGGGTCTATCCGGTAGATCTCATTAACGATTTCCTTCACTTCCATTTTAGGCTTCCAGCTTTGGACATCTCTGTAGCGGCTGTGAAGCTCCATCACCTCTCTGGACAAAGAGTTGTTTCCAATTCTCTCTTCCTCCACGCCTTCTCGAATCTTCTTGGACTCAGTGATTAGGTCAGGGTCTTGTTCAATCTTTTTCACTTCCTTTGTGATGATTTTAGGCCGGATGTTAGGAATGAGCCTCTCAAGCGCATTGATCTGGCTCCTTGTCTGGAAGATTTCATCATTGATGAGCTTGATCTTGTTGTTCTCATCAGAAATTTCGGTCTCAAATGTTTGCACTGCTCTCAGCATCTCCGGGTCCTTTTCCACTTTCAGCACTTCCTTCTTAACCACCCTCTCTTTGATGGGTGGTTTCTTCTGTTGGAGAATTGTGACTTCTGTCTTCATCTGGATTTGCTCCCCATCTCTCACTGTAATGTTATCTCTCATCCTTGATATTTCGTCTCTTATCTTTGCAGCCTCAACATCCAGCTGAGGATCTTTCTCAAACTCTGTCACTTCTCTGGTCACCAGTTTGGGTGGAGTGTTTTTGAGGGTTTCCTCCAGGATGGTGATTTTCTTGTTAAACACTTCAACCTCAGTGTGGGTGCTGCTACGCTTCAGGGACTCTTCATGCAGTGTGTTCTGAAGATCCGCCAAATCACTTTCCAGTTTTGGATCGCGGTAGTACTGCAGGACTTCTTTTTCCTCAACCCGCTCAACTCCTCTGCGACTTTTTAACGACATCATCCTCTCTTTAAAGGTTCTCAGGTCCGTCTCGACATGAACTGTCCTCTCCCTCTCGTCATTAAGCTCTTTCAGCAGAGAGTCTAACTCCAAAACATTTCTCTGCTGGCTTTCAAGCTGCACTTGCTGCTGTGCCACCCTGGTGACCTTTTCTTCATTCTGCCGCAGAAAAGACAAATTCATTAAATGGCAACAAGTCAAGTCATTTGTATTGGGATGTAGCTTTAGTTTTATGGAGGAGATATTTCATAGTGTAGGGTTGATATGACTTGTTCTTACTTGTGAAATGAGATTCTTAGCCAAACTAATCTGTTTTTGGCGTTGGGAATTTTCAGCTGTTGCTTCAGCATAACGGTTGACCAGATCCTTTTCCTGTAACACAAATAGAGACAGCAAACACTCAGCATCCTGAACTTGACAATAACAGCAAAATAACTATTATATTAAACAAAGGAGTTTTAATGTCACCTCTTTCTGAACAGCATCAGTCAAGGTGGGCATGCGGGGTTTCTTTGGAACAGTGGCTCCAGCATCCTCAAGTGTACTGTTGTATTTGTCGACGTTGGAGTCGTATTCCTGCACAGATGGGAAGAATTAGGCTGTGCTTGCTGGCTTGTGCACAGACTCATTATCTATTTTAATCAAGCATGTTAATATTCAAATGAGTAGACTATTTGCAAACATGAATCGGAAACTTAACAAATGGTGTAATCTCAGACAGCATCATGAGGGACTGTTTTCATGTAACAATCAGCATTGTATTATAATTCATTAGAGCCTTACGTTGAGTAGATTCTGAAGATCTCGAGACAGGTCTGTCACTCTGTCCATGTCATCTCCCTTCCTCTTTAGGTCTTCCACCACCCTCTGTGGTAAAAAAAAAATGTGTGAAGTGTTAAAAAGTGAATCTCTAAGAATTATTTAAATAATCTTTAACTTCATAATTAATAAAAAAAAAACCTATTCTCCACCAAACACTTTCTGCACAGTCTCACCTCCTGGGAGCTCTGCTTTGCGTTGACCTGAGACAGATCGTCATTGGGATTCATCTGGTTTTTGGGCAGGTTTTCCAGGAAGCTGTTCAGGGATTTGCTTGTGTTCTGGAACTCCTGGTTTTTGTTGGCAGCTTCTTGTAGGATGTTTTCTCTGTGAAAATGTATGACAAGAAATTAAGGAATTTACTTTGTGGAAATCCTGCATTTTGGTACTTGAAAGGCAAAGAGGCGGGGATTAACTGTTATTCTTTTCTTTTTGTCCCCTTTTCCTGAGATTAATCTATATCACTGGTACATTTAGCCATGTCGATGAACACTTTTTACTGCAGGCATGTCATTTAAATCTTATTCAAAAATCCAGCTTCTGCCAAATACGGATCAACATAATCTTTTATTTGCAACATTACTTGTATTCATCAGAGACCCCCCCAGGTGTGACTCACTAAAGTGACTAAAAACATTTGAAGGCAGTCCGACTCTCACCTATCCTTCAGCTGGTTGGCCACATTAGCGTAGCGCGTCTGCAGCTGCTTGACCTCTGTCCTCTGGCGCTGGATGTCGGGGCAGTACTCCTGGTAGCCCTGCTGCAGAGAGCTGCACAGCTGCTCTGTGGTCTCCAGATCCTGACTCAGCTTCTTCATGTCATCCTGAGCTGCTACCACGGCCTTCCGCTGGGACTGAAAACAGCAAAGAGGACGTGCAATGTAAGGGTTGATAAGGAAGAGAAAGTATTTGTGCGTGGTAGAAGATTAGCATATTTTCTCACCTGGATGTCGTCAGTGCGGGCTGGGATTGCATTTGGCACGTCAGGGACTGGACTATCATCACTCAGCTTGTTCTCAAATCCAGAGACAAGGCCATCAACCTTCTTAATCTGGTTCTCCAGGTTGAGAGACGCATTTGCTCTGAACAAATAAAAAACGTAATGATAAGTGAAGTGAGATAATTTTGTTCAGTAGCAGACAAAACAAAAAGATCTCCAACATGTCTGCATAGAAGAACTCCGCAAACCGAACTTACTTCTTGCCGTAGAGGTCAGCGAGTGCTGCGATGCTGTCGTGCTTGTTGTTGGCAGCGCTCAGTTTGAGCGGCAGAGCAGAAGAAGTACCGCTGGGGTCTTTGGACAGCAGCGGCTGCAGATCAGCCTGAGCCGCCTGCTTCTGCTGCTCTAGATCCTTCAGAGCCCTGGCAGCTTCCTGTGAGAGACACATGTAGATGTTTTAGATACTTGATACTGCTCCAGGCTCTATGGCTTTTTATCTTTATAAAGTGCTTGTTTGGGTTAAGTTAAGATGATAAAACATCCAGCAGAAGTAGTGATGTAATTTGTTTTACACACACTTCATCTGGATCTAAAGAGCTGACAGAAGGAATACATACTAACACATCAACAGAAACAATCTAGGCTCCAGTGATTAAAGATTGAATGAGTAACACATTTCCTGGTGTTGATCTACAGTATGTGTGCGGATTGTTCCTCTCACCTCCTGTTCCTTCAGCCTCTTGGCGAGATCTCCGGCCGGGTCTTTGCGGCTCAGCGGGGCTCGCAGGCGGCTCAGCATGCTCTCCTCCGCCTTGGCCAGGTCACCGTCCAGCTGGTCCAGCTGCTGAGCGAGCGCTGCAGCTTTGGGATCCAGCGGGGCAGAAGACGGCGGGGCTGAATGAGGAAACAGGGACATTCATTTAACAAAGAAAGTAAAAAGGCCCTCATTCAGTTGGCTGTTTTAAAATTAATGAGCCAATGATACAGAATAAAACGGATATTTAAAAATGTATCGATAATCACCTGATTGAAGAGGCCTGGAGACTGATTTGTTGTTCTTCAGGGAAGCAGCCAGAACAGCTCTTCTCTTCTTGATATCCGCCAGTTCACCACCCAGCCTGATGAATTAGAGAAGAAGGTAGAGATGCAATTACAGACATATCCTCGCATTGTGTGTTCTAGTAGCTGAGTGATGAAACAGCCTCGCTTTACTTACAGATCCACTTTGTCGATGGCCTCGGGATCAGGAGGAGGAATCTGGAAGCAAACTCCTGGGAGGGTTTTTGTTACTCCATCGGTGGAGACGATGTCCCAGTTCTCTGTGTCTGCGTTCGACTTCAGAGTGACCCTCTCCCCTCGAGTTAGAGAATCCTAAATGATAATGATAAAACACAAAGATTCTCATGATGTGTCACTAAAGATATCTCCGCCTCAGTGTTTTCCTTTTAAGGTTAAGATGCTCCACCTTATCAGTCTCCCAGTCGCACAGGGACTCCAGTGTGATGGGTCTGTTGGAGTGGTTGCGTCGCAGCTTCAGAGGAGCGATGGTGGTGCTGCGTCTCCTCAGGTCAGCAAGCAGCTGTTCACTGTTCTGTACGGCGCTTTCCTCCGCCTGGAAAGCAAAAAAAAAACGCATCATGCAAAATTCAGTTATTTGCAGATTTTTTAACGCTGTGTTTGTTTTCCACGTATTAATCTTCTTGTTAATAAGTCAATATCATAAATATAACAGTCCCTGTACCTCGAGCTGCAGCTGCGTCTCTGAGTTGCTCTGCTTGCTGACAGTCTTGGGGTCCAGACTGTTGTTGAGTTTGGTCAGCGTCTCTGACAGCTGCTCATTCTCCATTTGGTACTAGAAACAGCAAAAAACATGTTTTAAATTTCACATCTTTTCATACTTTTTTTATATAACGAAATAAGAGATGACAAAGAGACGTGTACATAACGAGATGTATGCTGTTCCATATTTACCCGTTTATATTCCTCCACATTTTCCAGGTGTGTCTCTTGACAAATGCAGAGATTGAGGAATTTCTGCCACTCGTTTCGTAGGGCGTCTCTCTGAGCCTGGAAACGCGAAGTTATGAGTTAACTTCGAAAAAAAGTTATCAATTGTAAAGTGAAAGACTTTGCCATTTAAAGCCTGCACTGTTGAGAGCAGGGTACCTGTATTGTGGGACTGGCAGGGTGTTTCATGTCGACGAGTCTGTCTCCTTCGTCCTGCAGTTTGTTCACCTCGCTCTCGTGGGACAGCAGGTTGTTGTTCTTAAAGTTCTGATTGAGATCAAATCAACATCGTTAAAACCATCTCAACATTTAAACTAAGAATCAACAGGACTGGCATCTTTCTCTGCTTTGGCTGAACGACTCGTCAGTTCTGACCTCGTACTGCCTGCGGACGTCAGGCGGGTCCACCATGCGGTCGCTCCAGTCCTGGCGTTTGATCTTGTCTTGCTCTTCTCCCAGGAAGGCCAGCTCCTTGGTGCAGCCCTGCATGTACTCGTACAGGCTGTTCAGGTAGTGCCGACGCCACTTGGAGTTGTCCTGAGGAGAGAGTGAATAAAAAACATCTCAAACATCTTCCATAAAGATGCACTCATCATCCGTGTAGTCCAGCTGTCCATCATTGACTCAAACATAAAGTAAGAAAATTGTAATATTACATATGAGCAGCTTAACTCACCAGTAGATTGTTGTACTGTTTCTTCAGGTCTGTATATTTCTCCTAAAAAACAAGACAACAACGAGCCGTTATGTTTTTTTCTACTGTGTAAAATAAGGCCATCTGAATGTGTTTGCATGTAAACACGTTTGTTTACCTTGCTGCCCGCCGAGCTGACGCAGAGCTGCGAGTTGTAGGCCTCCACCTCTTTGTGCAGGATGTTGTGAGCAGCGATCTGCTTCTCCAGGTCTGCCATGGTGGGGCCGTACTCCTCCGAGTTCACCGCTTTCTAAAGGGGAAACACACACACACACACACAGGAAGAACACGGTCAGGTGTGTCGAGATAAAATTACCACCAGAGGGCAAATCTGACAGGCGGAGGCTCTCTTTCATCAGATGTGTTGTGTAACTGGCTTCACTGTGGTTTATGTGTTTATTAGAGGGGAGTGAGAGTCTAAAGCAGGTCATTGAGGGAAAACAGGAACAGAATGTTTGGAGGAAATCAACAGGTCTGTGCGGCATGTAGAGCAGGAGGAATCTAAGTCATCGTCTATAAATATTTTGTAACTACTCTTACCCTTAAAACACAAATTTCTAAACAGATGGGCACTGTTTTTTGTTTTTTTTAAACATTACTAAACTGCAGTAAAAAATAAGTTAATTGTGCTTCTTCTGGGGACTATTTTCAGCGGCGGATTAATACAAATATGGTATATAAATGAGCATTTACAGCAGCAGGATGGTGTATGTGAGACTGAGTCAAAGTAAACCGACGGTACATGTAATCCAGTGCATTTTGTTGCTAATTAAAGCTCCTGAGAGGAGTTTTTCGCTGGTTATGAGACATTGAAATTTATTCTGCTGTCTCTATATGACCTACAAAAGCAAACCAGACCATCAGCGACAAGATTGATTATTTCTATATAGTTATTTTTAATGCCTGAAACTGCTGGCGGGGGGTAGGTGTCAGACGAAGCAGTTAACTGCACGCTGCCTTTGTTTACATTTTCCAGGGCAGAAATTTAAAGTGAGTGATTCATGTGACTTTTTTAGTTAGAAACCACCACTTAAGGATGTACAGGACAAAATCAGCAAACGGATAAGAGGTACGGCTTTGTCCACAGGTGGCGCCAAAATCGAGTAACATATATCAGGGCTTTCCTATGCAGATGATTTCTAGTGTGATATTTACTTGCTTCTCGTTGAAAACAGGCCCCCATTCGATTCTGGGCATCAGCGACACGTCGTCAATCTGCTCGTAGATGTCGCGGTAGAAGAGGCAGTCCTTCAACCAGCGCTCATGGAGTTCAATGACACTGGAGGGACAAAGAAGTTAGTCTTCACAGAGACTTTAAGTTTAACATACAAATAATCATATGAATGACGGCATATTTAGTTCGCAAAACAACACTTCAAACATTAACAGCGTCAACTTCTGACATATGTTTGTCTTGACTGACGGACAAAGACTTTTGGCCTCTGTAAATATTAGCATTAACTCTAGGGTGGAGACAGATGATGTATTTGTATTATTCACTGGCAAATAACTGGAGCTGCTGTGGACTACGAATGTGAAAGAGGCATTGAAAGGATCAGGGCTCTTTGTAACTCATTACTGCAGCCTGTGCAGTCTCTTAAACCACTGCTCCAGCTGTCATTCATCTGTTTTGAATTCATGCTTAAATGACTCACTCGCTCTCGATCTCTCTCGCCTGTGGGTGTTTGAGCTTCTTGGCTTTGTCGATGTCCAGGAAGAGGTCTTTGAGCAGAACCTCGGCCTCGCCCAGCCGTTTTGAGATCTCAGCCTGATGCTGTAAGGGCTGCTCCTTCTTGTCGTTTTCAGCATCCTGGATGAAAAAGATGACAGTTAGATTTTCAGTGAAATGTATGTGTCATTAGAGCTTTCAGTGTGTGTGTGTATATATGTGTGTGTTCTCACCACAGCCAGCAGCTCCTCAGACCGGAGGATGTCTTTCTCCACCTGGTCGGCATTCTTTTGCATCTGGGCGACCAGTAACTGCAAAGTGCCGGCCTGGGTCCTGGAAGAGTGAGGAGAGGGAGTCAGAGAAGGTCAAAGGCTAAAGCAAAAGCGCAGATCAAAGTCCCTCCAATAGTCCCAGATCCTCTGAATCTGAGGACTGACACGCGCCTGTAGAGGCGGCTGACATTTCCTTTTAGTTTGCCTTTAAATGTTACATTTATGTTTCATGTTTCATTCTTATTTTATTCTCTCCTTATTCTTGGTTTCTCATCGCTTAAGATCCTAATATTGACAACATAACAGTTTCTTAAATCTAAATGGACAACAGGTAGAAATGTAGCTGAAAGGCTGTGAGGTTTGTTTTTTAACTCAGAATGTGTATCTTGTTGATAAGACATGACTAAACCAATGGCATGCCACTTTTTTGCATAATCTAACTGATGCCTTTCTGTCAGGATCGCTCGAAGCGTTCCTTAAATGCTAACCATACCTCTGTGGCTGACTGTGGCTGTCACTCCCTCTGTGTCGCTCTCTGTAACGTGGTAAATGTGAGACTAAAGGTGGAGATGATTCTCCTGGATGGTAATTAGAGGCGATCCACACACATATCAAATAATTTGCAAATGTGTGAGAACACAAAAGGAGATTTAAGGACAGCGGTCAAATTCTTCTCATTCACAGTTAACTTGCAGTTTTCTTAAACAGCTGCAGAACAGAATGTAATTTTAAGACAGACTTTATTAAGATCCTGTTGTAGAGTGTAAGTTAAAGAGGGGGTGTTATGCTGTTTCACATTTTAAGACATATTTAAAATGTTACAATGTTGGATGTCCAGACTAAACGTGGGAGAAGGTTAAAATCTGTAGGTAGAAGTATGTTGGAGTAATGCCCAGGCTTCTCAGCTCAGTCTGCAGGCTGCTGTGAACGCCAGGTTTCACACAGTTTTTTCTACACGCTGCACTTTGTGATGTCACAAAGTGCAGCCTCAGCAGGCTTCGGAGAGCTTGCCAATCAGAAGAAAGTGGGCAATTAGAGGCGTGGTTTCTTAAAGGGACAGAGCACCAGCACTGCTCAGAGCACCAGTGTGAGAAAAATGAGTTTTTTTTAAACTGTAAATTATGCTAGGCTACTCCACAGCTATCACAGAGTGAAATATGAAGCTTGAAATTAGCACATTACCCCACTTTAAATATCTACCAACATAAATTCACCTTTAAGTTACTATTGATCACAAGGGAGGGCAACTAACTATTTTTAATTGTAAGACCCCTAAAGAACAGGAGCATCCTCCTTATGTGCAGTATTTACACGCATCTGTTTCACAACAGCTGGGAGAGCAAAGTGAAATCACAGCTGCATAAAGGGAGAAACTGTTGTTCCTTTTTGGGTCTTTGTACATACCAACAACATATCTCCACTAACATGTCATTCATCATCCTAAATATAACATTTCAGATGATAAATGTTGCGTCGATGCTCCTCTCTACAAGGCTGATTTTACAACCTGAACAGTATTCCTTCATTCATACTATTACACCTCTAACCATCGCTGTGATGTGTAACTCTGATGTGTAAAACCTCACCGAAGAATGTCGGCAAACCATGAAGGACCTCGCCGGTTAATTGACCCACATACCAAAGCTTCCTCAGAGCACTAAGTCACGTCTCCCTGGGGTGAGTACAAGCTAATGTCATGCCAGACAGATTTACAACGTCGACCTAAAATCAAACGATCTTCTCACAGCTCTTTAATGACGGAGCGTAAGGAATGCAGAGACACCGTCCTGCTCTGACTCACTCTTCTGGTTCTACAGCTGCTCTGACAAAGGACTCCCTATTCCTGCTCACTCAGCAGGAGGGACAGGTATGTGCTGCACACACACACACACACACACACACACACACACACACACGTATCAGACACAAGAACGATTTCTTAACTTTAAGGCCAAACAACTGTTGGTTATTAACAGTCATTATTTAAAGAGTCATCGGTGCATGGATTAAAGAGCCAGTAACAACAATATATCTACCTGCTTTTTGCTGCCTGTCATTTCCTGACGTGTTAATGATGCATTTTTTGGGGTGTCTAGTTTTTTTCTGGGGTTTAAAACAATTCTCTGTTCATATGATAAAGTTTACTTGTTATTAAGTTTGTTTTTT
This sequence comes from Semicossyphus pulcher, assembly GCF_022749685.1. NCBI lineage: Eukaryota > Metazoa > Chordata > Actinopteri > Labriformes > Labridae > Semicossyphus > Semicossyphus pulcher. Next base: position 13,291,631 of record NW_027211681.1, read on the forward strand.
TCCCACTATAACTTCATGTCAGGCATCAAATACCTCTCTCGGTCTGAATGCAGGTGGGGACACTTCTGTACACCACAGAGAGGGCGTTTTTCTTGTAACTTTGTGGCATTTTAATGCAGATGGAGACATATCTTCTTTTTAAAGTCCCTAAAGAATTAAGGATGAAGACTGGAATGTAACTGTAGCTGTATGATAGCTTGATTTTAGTGTTTAAAGTAAAAGTGGAGAAAGTGTGTGCACGCTTCCTTCTTGCCCCCCCCGTCAGTTCCCCTGTTGGGCCACCCCAGTCCAAAAAGTCTGGACACGCCCTGAAAGACATCACTGAAAACAGATGCAGGACTTTAACGTTCTACCCCTGATAAAGTCTGATGTGATAATCATCATTGAGCAAACGGTATCTGTTGGTGAGGTATAATTATTTCCACGTCCCTACTATAAGCACCTGACGAGAGAGGCTGCTGAGGACACGAGTGAGGTGAGATGATCTGAGGTGTTGCTTCTGTACGTACTGTATGTTTTGAATACAGTCGAGGTTGTTGAGTTCGACCCTCAGAGAATGGCTGCTGCTGCTGGAGGCGGTTTGCTAAGTGTGATATTCTACATGTTCTTAGTTATATTTGACTGTGTATATGAATATGTGTTATTGCGTCTTATTTATTCTTGTATTAGCGCATCAGCTGGTGGATGAAGGCTGATTCATTTCACTGGTTGTACTTGTTGCAACGAAATGTGGCGATAAAGACATTGAACCTCGACTCTGTTAACATGTGAACGAGTCCCTTTTTATGTTTAGTGAGCTAAATGACAACTTTCAACTGCTAAAATGTAGCTTGTTTGTGACTTAGTGTCTAAAGTATTCACTTGAAAATGTCATAAAATGAATGTCCATAGCATGTTAGCTAGCAGCTGATGGCTGATTTGCAAGAAAGTAGGATAACTGGAAAACCTGCATAATTTAAAAGGGCTCGTCTGCATTTTTTAAGTTAGTTACAAAGTCTCAAACACTCCCAGCTCCTCCCTGCTCTCAGCTTTTATCACCAAATTAGATCGTGTCGAATTTTAGGGCTAGAAGACGCTGAAGATCGGTGAAGCCGCAGTTCGGTTTTAGTGGTTCAGTGAGACATTTAAAAGATGCATTTAATGTGAATGTGTAAGTTTAAGTAAAGCTCCAGTGATGATCCACAGAAACAACAAAGAAGTCGACCTTGAATGTGACAATTCTCTGCACATTACAACTTTTAAATCAGCGTGTTCCCAACAATATGAGTCGTGATGGACATGAGAGATCAGACCTGCAGAACAACACGGCCGCCTGTGGGATCCATACATGTCTATGATCCTCAGACATCAGGGCGTCACGTCATCAATCACTCTCATACACCCACGCACACACCCATATGTTCTGCATTCTCATTGTGCCATGTCATTTATAGTAATACCCGATATATTTACAGTTGGATCTTTAAAGTAAACCAACAGAAGAAAGTGTTAATTCATCTGTAAGTTTACATTAGAGCTGAAACCAAAAGAGGATTAAATGTTTCGTTGAAATGGTCGTGATTATCTTTGAGGAAATTGATCAAGTACAAATGTGCAGGATTTTCTGCTTTTTCTTTTTTTTCATTTCAAATCATACAAATGTAGTTTTTTTGACTGTTGCTCAGACAAACGACAGTAGGCCTCTGGGAAAATGTTCTCTGGAGTCACCTGAATCGATTATATAAAATACTCCAAAGATGCGTCACAATAAAAATCATTAGCGGCATGCCCTACTTTACAGCGTCCTCATTGTTTTAATTGGTCGTGGAACATGTAATGTGTCGCAATAAAAAGTACAGTTGGGAACCAACGCCCACACGAGAGACAGAAACCAGCTGAGCAGCACAGACGGCCCAGCCCTCCTCACACCTCAGAGAGAGACGACACGTCCACCATGAAACCCTGGGCTGGTCACCACCTGATGCCAAGACGAAGTTGTGCAACAGATGGGCACAAAAAAAGGGAAACTATTCATCTGTTTGGCTACGCGCATCTCCGGGTTCTCTCCGTGCACTGGCACAGTGGTGGTCCTGTCACATACTGAGATTTAAAGCTTTGATGAGTATTATATCACCTTCAATATGATGGTCACACAAATACAACCAGTCCTCATCACTTCCTGTTACTTAGATTAGTTTAGGACAGAGTGAAGTTATCTCATCGTCCCTCTTTGATTGCAGTGAGATCAAACTTAAGGTGGACACACTCACTGATCATTTTGCTCCTTGTTGTCGATGTCTCCTGATGTTTAATGCAAGAAATATACAAGAACTATTTACATATTACACATCGGATTAACCTGTTTGTATAACCTCTCACGCTTCTTAATCAAGTTACAAGCAGCTGTCTGCTGCCTCTGCCAAATTAAGGTACTACTTTGAAACGTGTGCTGAGTTATTGAAGCATTTTTCCACATTTAAAACAACAGGACACAGAAGTGCCAGGATAAATATCAGCTGTCTGTTTAGCTTCTAATATTAAAATCATCACACCGAGTCTTAGAGGACAGCTGACATCACTGACATGTGATCAGAAGGACAAATCTGGGTTCACATGTAGAGAAAAAGTGGCTCTTAAAGTCAGTTTTTAAAGTTTGAGTGTCTGAGAAGATTTGTTCACTTACTCATACACACTTAATCCCAGCACACTGTCTCTCCTCATGTTTACAGAGTAAACCTGACCTCAGGGCCTTCCTAACAACCACAGCAAACTTCCCTGTGAGCTTTCACCATCAGTGAGGATTTACTTTGCTTGAACTCAGCTCTTTAAATCAGTGTTGAATCTGTCTGCAGCAAACTTCTGTGAACAAGTCTTTCAGCCTTAATGTAGCATAAGGTGAACCACAACTCTGAGGAGAAAGAGGACATCGGCACGCACAGGAAACATGACACAGATCTCTGCTGGGGAAGAACAGTAGGAGGGAGGTTGACCGAGATAAAGTGTCACCACACACACACATACATTCACACATGCATTACATTCATAAACTCCTCTGGGAAAAAAGAAACTCACTTGCTCATCTTGCCCGAGACCTTGAGCGTACCATCCTTATTTTCCTTTTTCTTAAACATCCTGGAGGTCGTGGGGGGGGGGTGGTCACGCAGAGAACCCACAAAAATCTGTCACTCTCTCTCTTTTTAGTCCTTCTTCGTCTCCGTCTTCCTCACCCTGTGGCTACCGCTCCGTGTCTCCTCTCCCTTTGGTTCCTCTCAAACACACTCAGACACACACACGCACTCACGTCAGCACAGCGTTAAACACCGCCAGCTCCTCCCAGACTGGTTAACAGGTGTGTCACCACCCAGACATCCACCCAGCAGAGAGGAGGAAGACCGGACCGACCTGTTCCACAAACTCTCCTTTTCTCCCTCCTCCGGTCCTGCCCTTCCTTTTCATCAGGGCCCCGACACACTCTCACATGTCGCACAGGGAGCAGGGGCCCTTTAATGCATTAATCATAGAGCTGCAGGGAGGCTGAATTCCTGCAGGGAGATGAGAAGGACACTTAGATGGAATTTGGTAGTTAACGCTGGAAACAGGAGGAAGAAATTGAGGAATAACACATGTTTTGCACAATTTTAAATTGTGAATCTCAGACTGTCATTTCACGAGGGGCCTGAATGGAACAAGTCTACATCCATAAAGGAGGTCAGGAGTATAGTGTATCTCTATAATAAACAGATAAATATATACGATATTTCAGGGATAAACAGCTTATTAGAAAAAAACGAATAAAAAAACACGCATCCAGCCCCAGAACTTTCTTATATGCAGAAAATTGTGGCAAATCCCATTTTCTTCCAATCTCCCTCATTGTCTCCCCACTTTTATCACAAGATACATTTACAATTTAATTAAACAAGTAGAAAGAAAAAGGGGGGTGGGCTTCCTTTTGAAGATGTCAATTTACACATTGACATCACAAAACTAGAAGAAACACCCCTGGCAACGTGTGCTGTCTTTTTTGTATTTTAATCATGACCTCACTGTGCCATGATTCATAAAAAGAACCCCAACCCCATTTATTTGGCCACAATGTGCCTTGATTTTACACTCATGTCAGGCTTCCCAGCAAGCAGGGAACGTTCCCATAACATCGGCTACCATTACCTACTCTAATTACGTTTGGAAGAAAACGTTTTAATCTAATATTCAAAGAACGTTTTACGGGTGTTAATCATTTCAAATAATGTTCTTGTAAACTTAAATGTTTCAACATTCTGAAGATATTTTCAGGACATCATTGAGACCTGGGACGTCAGAACGCCTTTGATAAAACACTGGCTCAATGTTACATAAAAACAAAGGTAGAACATGCTCACTGCGACATTCTGGGGGTCTTTTCAGGATGTTCGTACAGCCTGAACTATCAGAACATGATTTATAAAACGTTCCTGAAATGTGATTTGATTCTCTCACTGCAACTTTCTGAAAATGTTTTCAGAGAACTATTAAAGGGAACATTCTGGGAACCAAATAAAACCTTCCCGCTCAAAACATTGCCGGAACCCATTTAGGGTAATATGTAGCTTAAAAAAAAGTGGATTGTAACCTTTATATTTTCCAGTACTTCTATTTGAGGTTAACTGAAGATGAACTGATCAAACAGTGACCGGATTAAATGGCTTTTGATGCAATTTGACATAAATAATCTTAAGTGAAAGCAATGGGAACAAAAAGTGTAACAGTCACCCTCTAGTTTACATGTTTCACCTGTTTTCTTTTATTGTGTTGGTCCAATTTTTGTGTGTCCTCTCCTTATACCCTTCATAACGTGCTCTTCTCCTCTGTAGTCCCCTGGAGGTGCAATGAGTTACCAACCTCTGCTGAGTCCCTTTCCACCTTTAAGAAGCTCTTTCACAAACACCTTAATGATATTGAAGCTATTGATGATGATGACATTGAGGATTAATTGATGTTGATTAGGATATTCATGATGATGATGATGATGATGACTATATTGACCTTGTTGATGTTGTTGATGATGATTAATATAAAAAAACAAACAGAAAAGACGCCCTCTGCACAGCCTGTCTGCACCTGTGTCCGGTCGCACTTGAAGCTGTTTGTGGGCACTTTGTTCCCTCCTGTCTTGATCGTTGCTTGTGTTGTATTTACTTTCAGATGTATGTCGTTTAGGATAAAAGCGTCTGCTAAATGAAATTGTAACATTTTATTTAGCGTGTTTTGATTTGACTAATTTGGCTTGGATTGTTAAAGCATCCTATGATTGTGACTTCACACTGAAAGAGTTAATGCCAGAACATAACACTGGATTTGATCTGTCTTTAGACTTTACTGCTCAGTTCACACATTGAACCAAGAGTCTAAGGACAGAAGGAATGTGATTTTTGATTTTAAGCACTTTAAATAATAATTATCATGATATAACTTCACATATTTTCACCCTCAGTCCAGCTGACATGAATGTTGCCTCAAACACAACACACAGTGTTTACAGTCAACAGTGGAAAAGTGTGAGACAACCTGTGAGCCACAAAGGAAGTCTACATAATACTACATACTACAAGTCTACTTACATAATACCTATAGCGGCACATTTTTATAATGTTAATGACTATAAACGATTCCATACATTACACAGTTCTGTGTGTAGCATCTACAGGCATGTGAGGGATTCAGGATCAGGGCGTTTCTCTGCAGCATATCAACAAAAGGAAATCATGGCGAGGAATGCAGCTAGGCGACTTTCTTTGCTGCAGAGAGGAGAAAGAATCAGAGAGGGTGCATTTTTAATCAGTCCAGTCATACAATCTCTCTCTCTCTCTCTCTCTCTCTCTCTCTCTCAGGGTGCGTCCACCTGTCTGGAAATACAGATACCGTTTCTGTTGCTAAGAGTTACAGTTTGTGTGGCTCAATTTCACTTACTAAATAAAACACAAACAGCCTGTTGAAATGATTTAACTTTCAACCAAACACAATAAGAACACTTTTGTTGAGAAAATGCTGTAACAAGCACAACATGAAGTACTATTCACGATGAAGACATGTGACCTTACTTTTTATAGATCACGTTTCAACACTGTCCAAAACAACATTAAAACGGTTGACCAGAAATTGTTCTTATAAAATTCCTTCTGAAACTTTTATTGAAATACATGACCCTCCTCAAAAGATGGAGTTTGGACAGCTTATCATGAAATTATTCATATCAAGATTTCATTTTCCCCCTCAGCACCGGCACGACTTCTCGTCGAAATTGGCTCAAAAAGCTGAGCTTGTGGTGACATTTTTAGAGAGAGAGAGAGAGAAGAGAAGATCATTAAAATGGTTTAGTGCTGTAAAATTGTATACTTACTTCATGGTGACATAACATCTGCGTGTTAGGCTAAATGTAGGACGAAGATACTAAATCTCAGGAGCAGCAGGTCTACGGCGGTGCTAGCTAGCATGGTGTTAATGCTAACTTAAGCAGAGTGACAAAGCCAACATGCTGATGTTTAGGATGTATACCGTTTATTTTTATTTGTTAACGTGCTAACATTTGCTAATTTTCAGTGAACACAACGTGCAGCTGAAGGCTGATGGTAATGTCATTAGTTATAATAAAATGTCATTAGTTTTGGTATTGGACTGAAATGTATACTTTATGAAGGCCCCAAAGCAAAAGTCAGACGACCACTAAAGATGATCTGAGCCAAATGGCATTTTATACAGAAGACATTTTTCTCTACAACATAAATGTCGTGGATCCTCAAAATTATTAATATTTATCCTCAGGATTTTAAATTAAACTAAAAGTACCATGGCCACCCATTTATTTTATATGTTTTGTGTCTCTTTTTGTGTTAAAGAATAGTTTGTGGCCTGGTTGGTGTCTTTGTGGTGTTATTTCCCTGTTTTTCTGATGTATGATAAGAATTATACATGAAAGGTGACTACCATTACACAGAAACATCTGTAAAGGGGGTGTTTAAGTCAACATGCTGATGTGAAATCTGAGTGATTTAAATGGACCAGTAACATCCTCAAGTTCATTTTGAAACGAGGCAAAGTAGGCATGGCAGTGAAGTATCTACACGCCTCCAGATTCCTCATTTGAACTGAGAGGAAACAACAAAGGTGGAAACACATCGAGGGTGTGTCTGTCTCTTTCACTGAACTACACACAGACATACAAAGCTCTGTTGTCTGGTGAAGTCTTAGAAAGCTTTGATGCTTGAACTCAACCTTGCCTTTTTTATCTTATTTTAGAGCAAATACTGTTCTGTGCTGTAAAATACACCTGACCAAGGACATCTGCCCCTCAGCAAACAATTATGCAATTTCTCCCTAGCAGTGAGAATATTTACTTCGATGCCTTTCATCTTTCCATCACACATCAGCTAAATAAAACCTGATCATCAGCTAAATAAAACCTGATAAACATTAATGTAAAAACACTTAAAATACTTTGTGGTTCTTTCTTATCTTCTTCCTGCAGATAAGAATTTATCTCCTCTCCATCAAGGCTCGAATATCTTCATCACATATCTGAGTGTTTCTGTAGCGACAGAGGAATGTGTGTGAGGATGGTGATGACAGACAGCAGATAACACATCGGGTACAGATGACATGTTGTAGGGTTTGAAAGGTAATTAATCATACAAAATACAATTAACTTTGATACTAAAATGAAAAACTTGCATGGATGGATGTGTTCGATTAACAAATGCCTTTATAATCATTCATAGCTATGAAAAAAATGCATATTGACAAAGTAAACATTTACACATTCACACCCTGTGAAGGCATCCTACACACTCCTACTCACACACCCAGAACACAGGTACACAAGAACAGTCACACCTCTGTTCTTCCTTCACAAATTCAGCTTTTATTTTGTATTCCAAGAAAAAAAGTTTGTTGAAATTAAACTTTTTTCTTCTCTTAAACATGGTGCTTAGGTCGAAAATAATCCTAATGGATTTCGTCTGAAGAAATGAATGAATAACGATAAGCGAAGCCAGTATTTGGTGCAAATGTATTTTTTATTATAGGCCTGAAAATCAAATCAAATCATACATTCTCTTCATTTAATTTCTCTTTTTCAATTAAGTTTCAAACTATTTTAGTGTTTGAACTACTCCAGCACATCTTGTGTCTTTAACATTAAACACTGCAGGGGAGAAAAAGAAAAAGAATTAAAAACAAATATGATAAAAAAATTAATGAGCAAAAAACTGTTCAATGTTGAGGGAGTGACATCACAGACAAAACAGGTCCCTGCTTTGGCGTGGACATTGTAGCTGACAAACAGGTGACAACAAAAGACTTTTCTAGCATTACAGTCCATCGTCACACATGTACCTATTGATGAAAACATTACAGTCCTACTCGTGACGGACAAACAGGCGTGGTGCTGTGACAAAGGACAGGCTGCCAAAACTCCCTCCAGCCCTAAACGAATGTTGCTTCCTACAACAAGGGTTTTGCTGAAATGTATATAAAAATGTCAAAATAAAAGCACGACACGAATTAATGACAGTTTGAAGAGATGTCCTCCTTTTAGGTTACATCGAGGTCATAAGTATTTTTAAATGTCAAACAGGACAACATACAGAGTAAGAAACCATTTCACACTTTGATTCATGGCTTTTTGTTTCATCATCCTGTTGATGCATTTAAAACCTTCAAACGTTACTCCAGTTGTTCCCTCGCTTTCTTCAGTCTTCCTCCGTTTGAAGAGGCCTTGCTCTTGTGAATTGCACACAACAGAAGACTAAATACTGCCAAATACTCTCATCTTGTGCTTTTTAACAGCAAAGTTAAAGCCCCGTGTCCACTAACAGTGTTTTTTGCACTGGCAGCACCCATGATCTCAATTTTAGAGCGCGTCTCACCGGCGCTTACTGTCGCTATGTTATACGTCTGTGAAGGTTCTCAGTCATTCAGGTCATGGTAATTCTAAGCTTAATCCAGAAGGCAACTGGACTTGGGTGGAATTCTTTTACAGATCTATAACCATACTAATGACCTACAGAGGCTTATATTTCTAGCTCCGTCCACCAGTCAGTTTAGAACTGAAGAAGCCTTCAATCAAGTCCAGCTGCCTTTTGGATTAAGCTTAAGAGTTGCAAGGATACAAAAGTTTTCTCGCTACACTTCTGCTTCCCTCGGTAGTGACTGTTAAGTCTGTTTTAAATCGCTCTGTATACTTAATTCCTGCTTTTATTCGAGGACATTTTAAAAGAAAACGTAAAAACGATGTAAAACGAGTCGTGTCCTGGTATTATAGCAGCAGCACTAGACAAAGAAATCGTTCCCTCAAAAAAACGATTGGTTTGGTCAAACGAAGTTGATATCTGAAGTCCCGCCCCTTCTTGATTTTGATTGGTCGGTGAGGGAGAAGTGACACTGATGAGTTTTTTCACTGAAAACGCTGAACTGCATTGGTTTTGTTTAGAACATAAGAGCTGCAGCACAAAAAACACCATTAGTGGACACTGGCCCTTAACATTGTATTATCAGTCCCCTAGTATCCAGTTTTTTCTCTGAGCCGTCTCCAAGGTGATGCACCGTCAAAAAGAGGAGAGACCAGCGCAAAGGGGATGGTCAGAAATGTGATGCAGATCAAATGTTCTAGTACAGTGAAACTATGATGATGAATAAAATAGCTTCAGCTTTACAAAATAAAATGTCACATGATATCCATGGTATCTGATGAGTCAGTCAGAGGTACCATAGAAAAACAGCACTTAAGTCTGAGAAAGGATAATAAACAATCTTGCATAAAAGAAAAAACTGAGACACGATCACATGAAGGCGCTTTGATAACAGTTTCAAAAAGACGAAAAAATAAACAATATTCATGACGCGGTCTATACTTAGAGAGCATAGCATGGTAACCTGTTAAACTTAAAAGTCAGAGACATCTCAATGGCTCTAGTTAAGAAGGGAGCCTTCTATGATCCCACACAGCCACATGTCATAACTGAAGATGGCAGGGGGACTTGGGTCAAATTGCTTCTTGAAATTGTTTTAGTTACTTTTCTATAAACTTTCTCGAGAGTTTGGACCAACTCTGCCTTCCTCAGAGCTGCAAACTCCACTCATCTTGCACTCAGGCACTAAAAATCAAATATTAAAGAAGCTCAAATTATTCTAATCAACAACTGACACATGTCTGGTTGTTTCTGTAGAGACCAAAGCCTGGGGATGTATTTAGCTGCCGAAACCAAAGATGCCCTTGATGTAGCCGGTGAGGCCGCCCTTGCCCTTCTGCTCCACCTTGTCATCCAGCGGTGGGAAGGCCACGTGGTTGAGGGCAAGGTCGAAGAACAGGGGCTTGCAGGGGATTGGCTGGAAATCAGGAGGGAACTGGACCAGATTGGGCTGCTTTCCTACGAGGGTGGAGTCGAGGCGGAACGTCTCCAGGCGGTTGCAGAGCGGCTGCATGAAGGAGGAAGTAAAAGGTTACCATTACATACCAGCAGATAATTAAGATCATCATATTATCCCCATCAGATAATTAAAGTCTGAGTAGGAATTCATTAATCTCATTGAGGAAGAAGACATTCATGTTTTTAATCCCACCTACTAAACTTTCATTGATTTCTGATCATGCACCACTGATACCCTTCTGTCCGTCTAATAGTGTCTTGATTTGGGTCCATGATGTACTTCCTCCTAATGAAAAACATTGACTACATCCTATCATACATGAGGTGTCTCTTGATTTGAGCTCTTACCGTGTTGTCTTTCACCTGCTGCTGAGAGGGAACTTCAGCCGTCTCATCAGTGTCTGAAACACAAACATTACCTCAGGGTTGAACACAGAACAGAAGAGCAGGACCAAAGGTGTTCTCATAGTGTAAAGACAGATGAAGTCGCTCTCACCTAAAATGGCAGCAGCTTGTAGGGAGTACTTTTCAGCACTGACCTCAGCGATGAGCTCCTGGACATCAGGGAGATCCTGCAGAAACCAGGAGATACAACCGACACTTGAGTCTTACGCAAAATCATTAACTGTCGGGTTCAAAACCAGAGTGTTAAAATGCATATGTAACTACAGCATTTTGTGTGTGTGTTTTTGTGACCAACCTTGAGGCTGTTGTTCAGACTCTTGGCTTTAGACTGCACCTCCTTGGCGTACTTCAGCACCCTCTCATACAGCACCAACGCCTCGCTCCACTTCTTCACCAGCACGTAAGACTGAGCTATAAAGAAACACCTGGGAGAGGTACAGAGGAAACGCATTAATACCCGAGTATGTATTCCTTTATAGAAAATATATGTATGAAACAAATCTTGGTAGTATTTTGCAGAAAAAGTGCTGGGAAAAGTGTCACATCAAAAACGGTCTGACCTGTAGGCCTTATAGACGAGCGTCTTTAGAGAAACCTCCTTCTGGAAGGTGTGGTCATCCTCCAGACCCTGCAGGGTGGAGAGCTCAGCCAGACTCTGTAGGGACGCACGAACAAGAGGAGAGTTAGGGAGGTGATGCAAGAGACAGGAAGATGATGTAGGGAGAAACAGAGATGATGAGAGGAATTGACAGACTGTCAAACAAGGCTAAGTACACATCCCGTCACTGATGACAACACAGATGTAACAAGTCATCACACAGCTACAGTGAGAGGCTGAAACACTGGCAACTTAGAGCCGTTATTCATCTTATAATGACGACTTAAATAAAAGTTATTATGGAAAACTATTTGGACACACTATTTACTGAGAAACACGTCTCCATCCATTATGATAAAAAATATTGACCTGCAGGATGATGTCATAGAGGCGGATGAGGTCCTGTGGGCGGGGTCCTCTCTTGTTCTCGTCAGCTTCGGGCTCCTTCAGTTTAGCCTGCAGAGTGTGAGCCATGCTCTCATTCCTCTTCACCAGCGTGAACAGCTTGATGTAGGTCAGGTAACTGTGAGAGGAGAGCAACCAGGAAATATCAGCGGGTGGGACGACTTCTGAAAGGGTGGGCTTGGATATTTCAATGGTTCAATTTGACTAAAATGCCCCTTTCCCAACTAAATGAGCGCGTTGACGTGGGTTTTTTAGACCCGGTAGGACCTGCTTATAGATGCCGACTCTCTCTGTTCCCATTGCCAGTGAAGTACACTCTTTTGTGCTGCGCCACCATCACTGTCACAAACGCGCCGGAGACGGGGTTAGTAAACAGTGAAGATGTTACGGTGGTTAGGTCTTTATTGTATCCATTACTCAATCACTTGGTTTATCAAACTTGGCGCCGACAAGTTTAGAACGATGTGTGAGTGCTGCTTGGACGGAGACGGGCAGAATTTGTAGCCGAGATGACAAGGAGTCGCAGAAGTTACAGACGGCGCATAGCATCGTGTTGGAATGGCGGCGGAGATTAGCGTGTTGACATGGGTTTTGTGTTCCCATCATTGCCGATCAGAGCCAATAATTCCCCGGGTCTACCGAGTCATTTGACCCGGGTCTGAATGCAGATTGTAGCCTTTGAAATTAAGCAAAAAAGCCGGGTGTTAGCGGGTTTTTTGACCAGTGGGAAGGCGGCTAAAGAGACCTTTTGTTTTTGTATTACCAGGCTGCCCATTAATGATCAAACCCTTAAACATTCATGTTTTTTCACTGCAAAAATCTTGTCATGTTGAGATTTGTCTGGACATTCATCCATCTAATATCCAAACCAGCCAGATTATTCAATCAAAGAAAGGATTAAATAATCTTTATTTAATAATTGACTTGAAGTCTTCACTGATTTTAGCTTCTCTCAAATGTGAGGATTTTCTTCTTTGTAATGATTCAGATTTAATTGATAAAATATATTTTCCTTTTTAGTATGACAGAAAGTAATTGGAGAATAAATCAATATTATATAATCGTTTGTTTGGGTAAGGAATCAAAGTTTACAGCTGCAACTGAGATTGTATTAAAAGATAAAGGTGTGTTGGGTCCGGTTTGGACATTTACAAGCTTGAGCAAAAGTCTTGACTATAGTTCATGTTGTTTCTTTTACCTGTGCAGGAACTGCAAGTTGGACACTTTGCCGCTGTCAGCATCAGAGCTCCTCTCTCGTTGCTTCTACAGACACAAGCAAAAAAACAAAAATTCAAACTCACGTCTTAAGCGTTTGTCTGCTGTGAATCAAACTGATGACTCTGCTCAAAAAGCAAACATGTAGATAAACAAGAAATCACACTCCTGTCCTTCACTGACACATGTCAGCTCTCTGAACTTACCGCCTCACTCTTGAGTTCCTCTCTCACAGCCTGGATGGTGTCTCTGCATTCGGCCAGCAGAGTCTCGTACAGATGCTCTTTGGTCTCCTCGTTAGATGCCTGAACGACAGCAACACTTGTTAAGATTTATCGTGAGCAAAGCAACATTTCTGACTACAAGGTCATTTTGAACATGAGCCTTCCTGTCAGTGGAGACAACAACGTTTTGAAAGGGTATTTTATACCTTTATTAGACAGCCGAGAGGAGGAATTACAAAAGGTCCAGATGTTTTCTGGGACTTTGATTCTTCTTCACATTTGCTCAGGTTACCCACCAACGTGAGCTCCAGTTGTGTGATCTCTGGTGGTGTGTGCAGACGCAGACATTACCAATAAACTGTGAAACGATCCGAACCTTGACTTTTGTGATCCGCTTCACAATAGCACAGAGCTTTTAAAACATATTCAGCCCTTAATTTCCATGAAATGAAAGTGTTTTGTCCATGTAATGTTTCCAAACTATAGCCATGTCAAAGTGCAACGTTTCACAAATTCTACCTCTGGCTCAATCAGGGAGGATAAAGAATCCTGAAAGTGTGTCAAAGGGTTTCAGGAGGAATTTGGAAGTGAAAGACTTGACAAGAGAAAACATTTGAAATATTCTGAGCAGCAAACCTGAACCTGAAGTGAAGCTTTTAGAAATGTCCAGGGTCACCTATGTCACACCAAGACTGAAAAACTGTAGACATTTTGTCCTCAATATCTGAACTCAGACGTTTAAACCATTTTATTAAAGGCTGCACAGCTCTAATAAACGTCAATCATGCAAACACAAATACTTCATCCGTTCAGAAGTCGTAGTAGTTTGATACGAAGAGCAACAGTTAAATCCCGGATGTGACAAACTCGGGGGAGAGACGCAGGTATGTGGCCCGGCAGGCTGCGGATACATTCCTGCAAACAACTCAGACACGCTGGAGTTTCAGGGTTCAGATCTTTGTGAATGACAGGATTGTTCTTCGCCTCCCCTTTCTTTCACCAGCACACACGTACAATAGGCCTGTGTTGCTCACGGTGTCACTCTACCATGTGCGCCGAAGTCAACAGGACACATTGTAAATAATGTAAATTGGAAAATGTAGGCGATAAACAAGGGAGAAAAGAGTAATTCTTGTTTTTTATTCTTGTTTAAATCTAGAAGTCTTTGAACACTTTTGTGCATGACGTCACATCAGGCTGCCCTCATACAACCAGAAGGCTGATGTTATTTGGTGGCACACACTCGTGCCAACACCCTGGTAACGCCTAACAAGACCGGCTCAACCTGTCGAGCATTTTTCTGTTGTTCAGAGGGAGGGCTGGACGGATAAACTGATTAGGAGGAGACGACTGAGCTCTTCTACTGGGACTGACGTACAGCCAAATACAGCGTTTCCGTTCCCCAGAGACAAAGGCCTCAGGATCAGGTGTAAAGTTGGGGTGTTAGTTTAACACACTCTTGACTATTTCTTGAGCAATTGAGGACACGTGTGACTATATTTGCTAATTCTCAACATTCATTCCTTCACTGTTTTTAATTATGGAGGCCTTACATGATCAAGCAAAACAACAGCAATAATTCTTCCCACACATTCTGTGACTATCCGCTTAAGAATGGACTCCAAGGCTCCACTTTGGTCATAAAAGGGCCTCTTTCAAACATAAAGGTGTCAAGAGATAATAATGCTAATCTGTCCTACTAAAGCACCTGCTGGGTGTTGTCCTGTATTCATGTGTGGGCTGAAATGCACAGAATGCAGTCGTGCGATGAGCGAGGCTGCATGCCAGAGTTCTGAGTGGCTGTGGGTGTGTCTGCGAGGGTGTGCCGAGCCTTTGGGTGTCAGAAAGTTTGAATAACGAGCTGTGGTGGCAGTACGTAAGGGGACACTGTGAGACATGTGAGAAAGAGGAGAGTGCCACCTGCTGATAGTTTAGGAGCTGCGCTGGATGTTGCAAAGAAGAGGTGCTCGGCTCAAATCCTACGCCCATTTTGAAATGTGTTGATTCTGATTTTTGCTGATTTGCGTTCTGATGCGGCATGAGCTGATGACTTAGACTACTCTGTCTGCTACAGGGTCAAAATGCTTTGTTCTTACCTTCCTTATCACAGAGAAAAACAGCAAAAAACAGGGAAAGGGCAAAAGGGATGGAAATGCAACTCCAGTTGGAATAAAACCAGGGGGCTCAGGATAACACAGGTTTTAGGCACACAGAGTGTAGGCTTAGGTTGTTATCTTAATATGACACTTGGTATCTGTATAGACGGAAGGGTTCACAAATGTTTATCAGCACGTGGTCCATGTAGTCTTTCATTTTGTGCAGCCTGTGGACAGTGGATGTAGAAAGTATCATTTGGGCTTTAGCCAAAGGGACACCCCAGAGATGTGATGTATTGATACGAAGAGCTGCAACAGAGAAGGGCACTGCAGTTTGTTTTTACCTCCTACAAAGTAGGAACTGGCAAAATACTAACCTGAGCGATAGCAGCCTCATTGTCTGCCAGACCCAACAGGAAGATGCGGGCCTTGTCGATCTTAACAGGCACTGTCCGCCCTCGCCACTCCACCTCACTCATGGTGGCCGCCTGCTTGGTTCTGGCCTGAGTGATTAGGGCCTGAAGAGAAGTAAAAGTTAACCGGTTATACAAAACATGGATTTTCTGCCCCTTTGAATTTCACAACTAATCTTGCTTTACTTTATATTAGTAGCTGCAAACAAATTTGCTCTGCTTACATTTATCGAGACAACATTTAATCATGTGTGCGTGTTCGTACCCTAGAATGATTTTAGGCAGCACCTACACATGAATTATGACTGTTGTTACAAGCATATAAACTAATGTCTGACTCCTGTGTGTTTACCTCTAGTTTCTCAGCCATCATGCCTCCTCCTCCTCCAGTCAGTCTCATCTGCATCAAGTCATTGATGGCGTTCTGATCACCTGCAAACAGGTGGGGAGAAAAAAAGGAAGTTACTAAAAGTCTTACATGGCTGAGGGTCAGTTCAGTTTCCCCTGCTGTATGTGTGCGTGTGTGTTACACACCAATGTTGTAAGCACAGTAGCGGATGTTGGGTGAAATCTCGTCCACGCGCTGGCGATACAGAGCTGCCATTTCCTCTGTGAATGCACTGGCCAGCTTCTCATAAATGGTCCTAATAAAAGAACATTACATTGTTACATGATATTTTTCAACTATCATTAAAATTCATACAGTAAACACATCCACTGATTTTATTAATGCATCAAGAAACTGTGGAGAAACTCACTTGCACTTGTTGAAGGCCTCCATGGCACGCTTCCACTCCTGCAGCTCAAACTCCACCATACCTGTCAGGTACGCAGTGTAGGCCTACAACACAATACATCAGCAGTTTTAAGTGGCCGTCGTGAGAATAAGAAAATCTGATTTTGCTCCCTGTAGCACGGCTTTAAATAATAAGATGTATTTTAAGTAAGTATGTATGCAAGTTATTTTGTCAGACACCGTAACAAGCATCATCAAAAAGTGGTACAGTAAAAGGACAATGTGAAAAACTAGAAACACTTTTGGACCTTTCAGGTTTCCTTCTCATAGTTCATGTACCACTCTCATTCCAAACAGCACAACATCTCTTAAAGCAGGTTACCTGCGCCTCAAGTTTTGTCTTGGCGTCGACTCGGGGGCTCTCACAAAGCTTCTCCAACTTCTCGCTGTGCTTGGCGGCCTTGCGCAGTCGTGCCAACAGGTGAAAGCGCTTACGTGGCTCTGTGTTGGCCTCCTGCTTCAGCTGCATAGCGTAACTCCATGCACGCTCTGCCTCCATCAAAACCAGCAGCAGATACCTGAAGGGAGCAAGGTTGGGGCATCAATTAATCGGTAGCACATTTTCCCAACATTTAGAGAACACATTCAATGTTTGTATCAAAATGACAGCAGACATGACAACTTTGGTATAAACAGGCCAAACTCCTCTGTAATGCGTTAATTATCCGGCTTCAAACAGAGTTTGTCTGAAAAATTAGTATTTACTGTACAATAAGCTCCTCCATCACATCAGCCAGTAAACGGCACATGAACACTGAGTGAGAAGATCCATTTCTCACCTGCTGTCAGAAAGCATTTCCACAGTTATTTTCTTCCCGATGAACTTGTGCCGGTTGCCCATCTTGAAGCCAAGAGTCTTGCGCAGGCGACGCAGTCTGCGGGAGCAGTAGCCCCTGGACAGAATTACACAAATGTGATTTAAATACATTGAATGAATGATGCTATAAAAAAGTGAATTTTCAAATTGGTTTGTCACAATGGTCATGACAAACACACAGTCATGTCATTATCACGTAAGTAGAACTTATGGTAAAGTTTACTGTAGTAGATTGAACCATTTCACCCTGTAAGAGCCTTGTACACATCACAGTGTCATGTGAACCATATGGCTGCAGAGGTTTGCATAGGTACAGCTCCTTAATGTACAAAGCAAGTATTTGGTCACCAATATAAACACAGAATCTGTGCACCTGCAAGTGCACAGCTCAGTTATACAATACTGGACGGTTCACTGCAGACACCTCTGCAGCTATGGTCCAGTTGGTGCAGTGATAAAGGTCATGTTTGATAGGACACAACTCACCTGTATCTTTGGTAGTCTCCGTGTCTGAGGCCATGCTGCTGCTGAGACTCCTTGATTATTTGTAAAACTGCGATTAAATGTTAAGGGACAACCTCATCTACGTCTTCACACACACGGTACACTTTGGGAACATTTGTCATTCATATTCAAGAATGAAGGTGTCGGTCATGGTAGCACTGAATGACTGAGACAGTCTTAATGTAGTGCTATTATATGTTGCACAAACGGCAACGTAACTGCTACTGAAACTCGGGTCACTAGTTACAAGTGAACAAATCGACATGTCTACAGCATCACATATTAACAAACATTCAAAGTTGATTAATGTCATCTGACTTAGAAAAGGGTTAGACAAGCAGAATATGTCTGCTTTTCAAGCCTCTCACTAACAGTTGCTTCAGTATGACACGTAGCCTAATAGCGCTAGCTAACGTTATCCTCCAACTGAGCTAGCTAGCGAGCTAACGCTAGCGTCATAGCCTGAAACAGATTTATCGGAGCAAACACCAAACTGCTAGAACACATTTGGTGCTGTGAAGGATACTTTCCAGTCCAAGTCCTCCATCCGGTGAATTTTCTTTATTTTCATCCATGAGGGAAACTTTAGCTTCGTTTTGCTTGTCTGCGGCCATCTCTAAATGCTAATAGCTAGGCGGTGGTACATACACATGCTCAGTCAGAAGCAGAGCTAGAGACCAATGACGGCACAGGGAGGGGCAAAACTATGTGCAAATATCGCGAGATTTAACTAAGTTTATTTTTGTATCCCCTGTGCAGGTTGCTCCTACAGGAAAATGTCTTAAAAATGTACTTGAGGCAAATACATCTGCACCTGTACTCTTTACAACTAAAAATACTCTTATAAAACAATATATTACTGAAAACAGAGATGATCTATTATGATATAAAATTCAACAATGAAGAATAGCACGAGTAAATCAAGGGAGAGACCCACGAATTACATGCCATATACTCCAAATATCTGGATTAACACAAATTACTTTGAAGTTAGATTTTGGTGTGACTACTAACGCATATTTTACCTAATTCCCTCCTAATTCAAAGTTCCTGTCGCACTCAGAAAAAGGATATACTCAATAAATGAAGTTCATGTAAAATGACTAAAAGCTCATAATCAGCAACACAATGGGCTTTGAACTGAGCTTGACTTGATTGATTGAAGTATTGCTCCAGAGTTAAAAATTAACTTTGATTCTAAAGAGAAATGTTGATGAACAAGTGTCATAAATAATCAACAGATCTAAGACAACAGGTATCACAACAAAAGGAAAATCTAATATCAAATAGAAATCAAGTATTTTTTTTATTTGAAAGCAAGACAGAAATGAACACATCTAACATTTATGTCAATACTCCTGCAATGTAAATACCATTGTTGAATTCAAACCGTAACGTAGACATGATCAAACACAGAAAAACCATGAACTCTGAGAAGAGGCTGTTGGATGTGTGAGAGCCCTTTAGTAATAACCCCCCAGAAATCTACATACACTTTAAATATTTACTAGTCACAATAGTCTACAATGGAAGATAAAAAAGGGCCACATATCAGCCAAATATACCTCAAAATATAAAACATCCACAAGTCCTAATTGGGTCATACTGAGCCGAAAGTTGTTCAGGAACCATTTCTTTTCCAGTTCTGTCAATACTCAGACCGTCCTTGTAGGTGCCCAAACAAAGAGTCAGTTCATATGTTGTCGGCAGCAGAAATATATCTGGAAAGGAATGCCTTGATCTCAGAGATGTGCATCGTCTCTTTGACGGTGGTGTCTCTACTGCGGACTTGAACGAGGCCGCTCTCCAGCGTGTTCTCGCTGACCACCACAGTGAAAAGTACTCCCATCTCATCATACCTAAAAAGCACCAACACAACACACATCAGTCCAGAGATAGAGAAACACTGCTGAGATAACAGATTTAGCTTCCATTGAATAGTTTTTTACTTGGCATTCAGTTGCTCCACTAATGTTGAGGATGTTTCCAGATACCCAGGCCACGCAGAGATCTTTGCCTCTATGAACTCCTGCTGCAGCCCTTCACACACCTACAAAATAGATGCTCATTAATGTTCTTTAACTAATAACCACGTACACGTTTGATTAAATACTAGTGCTGATTCTATCAAGACACCTTTTTACGCAGCACTACTTTTTAGCTGTGGGTTCACATTGATTTAATCAAGATTAAAAAAAATCTTTCAATCATTAACGTCTACTGTTAAGACATGTTTTTCTTACCTGCCTCAGCTCCACAGTGGCTCCCTTGACGATGTCTAAAGCCACTTTGACTGGAGCCAACACTGGATGCAACTTCAGAACCTGAAATCCAAAGCGACCCAAATCTCAATGATGGGGAGAGAATCACATCACAAAAGAGAGAGCAAATGAGAACCATCCTGCGAACAGTTTGTGGCTCATCACCTTTCTCTGCTGCAGCTTCTGCTTCCCGTCTCCTTTCTTGAGATGCTGGAGTGAGTTGGACAGAAAGGCCATCATGCCCCGGTCCAAGTTGCCGTTAACAGAGATAACATGTGGAACTGACTTACGGCCATCTCGACACTGGAAGAGCAAGAACACTGCACGTGATTACACTGAAGAAAGCCAACAACAGGGCACTGTTATAGCTTTGTTAGTAGAGCAGGTGCCCCATGTGCAGAGGCCAGCCCCGGATTTAAAAAGAAAAAAAAAAAAAAAACTCCTCCACGTGACTCCCCATCAATGGTTACTTGATTGATTGAAGGAAGGAAGACACCAAAAACAGGCGTATAAAAAAGCAAGTATCGTCATCAAGACTCAAATAAAAGCAGCAGACTGACCTGTAGTTTGGAACGGGCTCCTTTGTGTGCCAGATCTGCGTTTCCTCGGTTCCACAGCGTCTCCAGGGTCTCCTGCCCCCACGGGAATCTGTAGATGATCCTCACACCACGAGACGCAAACTTCTCCAGTTCCTCCTCTGGGACATCACTGCTGCTGAAGTCCGACGGTGACAGGGCGAACTGGAAAGACACGATGGTGATTGATTTCAAGTTGGTGATGTTATCATGACATAGAAATTATTTAAAGTTACACAGCTTTACTTTATTGTATCCAACGGCATCCCTGAACCTCCTCCTGCCTCAGTGTGGATTTTTTAAATTTCTAAATATCAGCCAAGAAAGTTTGTGTTTGTGTGCCATGCAAGGAATGATTCTGGAAGATATAAAAAATGAGTGTCATGGCTTTGACGTCATGAGATATTTAGACCCTTTTTGGACTGGACTTACAGTGTTTTTGTGCTCCAACTTGCAGTGCACAATAATATACCCTAAAGGTAACTTGTCCTTATAAATGTATCCAAATGTTGGTGTGTCTGGTTCAAAATAAGCTTCTCACCAAGTTTCTTTATCTATGCCCCTTTACACTCTATAATTATGCGTACAGGTCTAACTTTTTGTTTTGGTTGACACTGCCTAAAAATACTCACTTTCCTCCACCATTTTAGTCTCTGTCTTGTCCAATGATCCAGCCACTGAGAGGAGGTACGAGTAGAGCAGAACCACACCAGAGATGTCTGGGTGACCTCAGCTGGGCTGTCAGAGAAAGAACATTCACATTATCATAAACAGCAGCACAACACACATTTGATTTAGATGTTAGCAGTATTTAAATAGTACTAGTCTGTTGTAAAATATAGCAATTCTCTTTTTAATGTTTCCTCAGAGACCTGGGGCCGTTACGCCCTCTGGTGGTTAACTATTGAACCGTGTACAATCTCAAACAAAGACACCGATTATGTCAACATACTTGGCTTTATAGTTCATAACATAAAGTATACAGTTGTTATATATACAAACTCATCAAGCAAAACTGAGTTTAAAGAAAAACGTTTATTTGCAATTGTTGTAAATTCTCATCTGGAGAAGATGTAGTCCAAGATTTAATTTTATCAGACTTAAACATTCACAGACAGACAGACAGACAGACAGACAGACAGACAGACAGACAGGAGATGAAGCCTCACCAACCAGAGCCATCTAAGGGCTGGAAACACAGACCAGTCTCAGCCAGGCCGAAGGGCAACTTCCTGTTCACCAGCTCCAATGAGGGGACAAACTGCTCCAAAGCACCTGACAAAAAACAGACAGAATTTCTGTTTTTTCTTTCTGTGTTCAATTTATTCTAATTTTGAACTCAAATAAAGATTGTTAGGATGGTGACATTATTCTTCCCTCTTAATGAATTGACTGGTATAACATAAGGTTCTAATCTGTGTTTTAAATACTGAAAAAAGTCTAGTCTGAGATCTATGTTTTCAGCAACTGGATGTGGAGGACTTTATTGCCCTAAGGGTTAAATGCATAATTTCAAGTGGAATTCTTGGCTAATGCCTACAAATCTCAGCTACTTTGCGAGGCCAAAAAAGTCCCTTAAAACTACCAGTTATTTCTCCATCATGCAGCTCAATAATCCTTGCTCAGGGTCATTTTACAGTAGCACTGGAATAGTTTGCTAAAACAAGGATCTTCATCTAATTACATGCAATTACAATCATTTTACAGTATGATATATTTTAATACAACTACTACATATAAAATCATACTGATACCATAACATCTCTTTTATATGTAGCCCTGTACCTTGAAGAAGGTTTGTCCTCACAGATGGGGACCTCTGAAGGACTGCTTGTATCTTCTGGATGAGCAGCTCCTTACTCAGGTCTTGCTCTTCCAGTATTTCTTTTAAATGTTCAGACTCAACTATCCTCAGTGCTCCCTGTTCATCTGTGGCTGTGTCCTTGCTGCTGCTCAGAGTGTTTATCCCAAACACCTGAGCTGTGGTCCTGGTCACAGAGTGCCACCACTGCTCCAGCAGGTTTCTCCTTAGCTCCATGCCCAGAGGTCCATAACTGCAGCTCATCCCCCGCTGAAACAACTCCATGTTAGGCTGATCCGGTGAAATGTAGTACCTGTGCACACAGAGCTGCAGCAAAGCCCTGACCTGATCCGAATCCTGACTGGATGATGTACTGCAGTGTCTCATTGTGAGCTGCAGCGCAACACTGCACTGTGTGGGTTTAAATACGGATAGACGCCTGAATAGCACGTTTCTGACAAAGTAAGTTAACATGATGAAAACTTAAGAGACGTGGTTCAAATGTGTGGAAAGATTACCTATTGCAGTGATGAATCGAAAGACCTCCTAACGGATTGTCCAAATAAGCCTAAAATACTAAGACAAACGAAAAAATAAAAGTAAAGCTAGGCCTCATTCTTGCAAGTGACCATTCTTATAGCAGGAAAGAGGGGAGTTAAATGTTTCTGGTGGAAGTTGATTGATAGCATACTTTAGCAAGCTAGCTATCAGCATATATGCTACATACCGCAAATGCTAGCACATATCGGTGCATATAAATGAAAAACACATGTTCAGTAACTTACTGTTGACACGCAATTAATGTTCAATGATAAACATTGAGTTTGAAATTCACAGGAATGACATGTGATACATAACCCGGAACTGATATTTGTACATCCGGGTTACAGTTTTTCTATGTCACGTGGTGCATTCGTTTATGACTTTCCAAATAAGCGCTAAAATAAATGAAATACTTAATACTCGGTTGAATTTAATAAAAAAAAACCATTTCAGTGTTATTTTATTTTAGTCAGTAAACTTTAAATTATTTATTTGGACATTTTCAAAACTTAAATATTTCTTACAGTGGTTTTGATAGAAAATAACGTTCTAGTGAGGTACAAAATATGCTAAAACGACTTAAAAATTACCTTTTCATGACATACATTAATTTTTTTAAATGTTTCTTTTTGTTTGCTTTAATGTCAAATTAGTCAACAATATATCCACGAAGGGAAAGGTGAATTTCTGCATAAGCTCGTAAAATCCCCAATAAACATAGAAAATATCAAAGCCACATAACCTCTTCACAATACTAACAGCCTTGAACCAAAGGGGTAAATAGGGACAAGTAAAAAAAATTGGCCAAGGGAGACCTAGGGGATTCTGTTTCAATTTCTGTGCACCATTGTTTCTTGAAAAATCTTTTCATCATTTCATACTTTCCATCAAACATTGTGAATTTGTAACGTGTAACATACTGTCGGAATTTTGTTCAGGCTTCTTTATGGATGAGTCATTCCTTAATACTGTGGGCTCACACACATATTTGGAAACATCTAGATCTGGATCAAAACAAATATTAGTTTTAAGTATTCTTCCCTTCAAAATTTTCCAAATAGACAACACAAACGACAAAGTCCCATTTTCTTATTTTTATTTAAAAGGGCCAACACGCACCCTTTTTATATGATCTTCATAACATCACTTTAAACATACCACAAACTGAAAACACTGCATTACCTAGTAAAAATAAATTACTGAGGAATGTAACAAAAAACAGTCAAGGAAAAGTGCAGCAATCAAAGTTGCACTAGAGGAGACGTGTCTATGACTCCATTTAATGCTCTGGGTGTACTGAATAATTCAAACCCTGCTGTAAGCAAAACAAAGTTAAACAGTACAAAGGATAATAATAATAATAATAATGATCATACTGTCAGATTTCAAGACTAAACAAAAATCATGTTGGTTCCATATATTGTGCGTATATCATATCTACTGAGGGAAAGGTGGGGGCATGGGGTAGGGCACCATTGGTGGAGGGGGCGGTGGCTGCTGGGCCTGTGGTGGTGGTTGCGAGTTGAACGGGAATGGCGGGTGGTTCATGCCATTCTGAGCGGCCCTCTGCATGGCCCCGAACTGAGGGGGGCCCTGGAAGCTTTGGTTACCAAAGGCACCCACCTGGTTTGACGGAGCACCAAAATTGCCCTGTCCATTGCTGTTGTTATAATTGTTGTTGCCATAGCTACCACTAGAGTTACCGCTGTTACCTCCATAACCGCCACCATTTTGGGCCTTATTGCCACCAAAGGCACTCTTGGGCCCACCGCCAAACCCTCTATCACCGTCCCTGTCCCTGTAGCTACCACCGCCAAAGTTACTCCTCCCACCCCCAGAATACCTATCCCGACGGTCATCCTTGTAGCCACCTCTTCCCCCCCGTCCGCGACCTGGATGAGATAAAGACAGGAGAGAGAGTTCAGACCATAATCTTATCTCTAACAGTCAATGTTTAAATAAAAAAGCATCCTCATACATGAGCAAGACCTATCCAGCAAAGTGATGTTAGACAGTATTTGTTACATAATGTTGATAATGGCTTTTTTCAGGCGGGGTTGGTTGACTGGTTTCAAAAGTATTGTGATATTATCAGTAACAAATAGAAAAAATTACATTACTTTTTTACTTGTTCTTAAAAGTGAGCCTAAGAATGAATTCTACTAAAGGATACAGTACATCTTCTCTATAATTATCATAATTATCAATGTAAACCAGTATTAGATTTTACCTCCTCTGTCCTCTGCCATCTGGATCAGCTTGGGGTTAATGGCCTGGTTGGCCTCGCGGAGCACAGAGATCAGGTCACTGGCCTGTTTCATGTTGTTGGGGGTGAAGAAGGTGTAGGCTGTGCCCGTTTTTTGACTGCGGGCTGTGCGTCCAATGCGGTGGATATAATCCTCGGAGGAGTTAGGGTAGTCATAATTGATGACAAATTTCACATCCTCCACATCTGTGAAAGTGTTGCAGTGTGGCAAAACAAAACATGGAGGCCACACAGGATTTTGCACACCACAACAGCCAGATCAAAGGGAAAAGTTAGCAGCTATGAAGGCTAGGTGAAGGAAGAGGTCATTAGGCTGTGGAGAAAATGTGTTAAAACAGCATGAGATTGTGTATACATCTACTCCATGGGAATACTACTGTGGGAAGAGAGAAACGATGCACACTCCAATTGCTTACCATAATCAAAATGATCCAAAAGACCTTCACTCTCCCTTTTGTTAACCAAGGGAGAAAAAAAAATGGATTTAAGGCTTACCATAAAGGAGTATGCATTCACTAGTCCTTTCCCAATGCAGCGAAATCCCCCACAAATTGTCAAGTGACATCCAGGAGCTTCTACGCAGTCGGGCCACGATATGCACTGGGGCCTCCTCATGTGCCAATAAAGGACCAATCTGTGGTACTTTTTTTGCAGGTCCGTTTTTCCCAGTACACTCTCAAAAGAAGCTTGATATTAAAAGGCCGCACTGCACGTCTTGCCAAGACAAAATAGACCAAGTACTAATTTGAGCAGGGGCCCCGTTCAAAAAAACATGAAAAAAGGCCCAAGCATTGATCCCTGTGGGACCCCTCACCGAGCACAGAACAATTCCCCCACCCACTTCATCAGTCTCATCAAGGCAAGATCTTCCAAGAAGCCAGTGTTCACTTGAGAAAATGTCTCTCGTTGGCAGGTCTCGACATGACTTTAAAACGCAGGCGAGGGAGGAACTTTGGTTTGAGCTGTCTCACTCTCTTTCTCCTCTCACTAGATGTTCCCACTACCCCCTAAACACATGTGCCAGGTCTCATCAATTTTCAGAGACAAATGAAAGATTTCAAACTGCTCTCTCCATTTCAAGAAATCCAGCACTTTGACGGGAAAAGAAAACAACTGAAAGCTTAGACAGGCTCACAAGCACCCATGCTGTGTGATAAGAGCTCCGAAAGGTAAAAATTGTTCCAAATCTCAAACAAGTGACTTGCAATACAGCGCTCTGTAACACAACAGCATGCAAGGCAAAAGTCACAACATCAAGCAGGTCTTTTTTTCTTTTGTTTTTTTTTACGTTTGAGTTGGAAACAGCTGGATGGCGTTTGTCAGGTGAAATCCATGGACAGAGAACAGATGTGTGTGTATTTCAACAACATATCAGAGACAAAGGCTTAGCCACACAGCCTTTTGAAGATCACTGGCACACAAGAGCTTTCACCTCTCTAGGCCCACTGGGTGGCAAGCCAGTTGAGCACTTCCAATATGTCATCCTTCTCCCTCTCGAGGCCTGGGACTGTCATGCCTAGCGCCTGCCACAAAGACTCCACCTTAAGGTGAGAAAAACTCAGAAAATGCATAGAAAAGTTAAAGAAAGCAAAACCACTTTCTTTAAAATAAGTGTAACACTGATAAGAAAGTGGCGCTACTCAATGGCATACTGACCTAAGCCCCGGGAGGCAACATCTGTCGCGATGAGGATTGGAGCTTTGCCATACCTGAACTCTGAAGGGAGAGAGACAACATGCATTTATATTACAGAGTACCCCATGAAAACTATTTTTATACCTACTTTTATTCAAACTTGACATGTGATATATTTTTTCTCACCATTTAAGACCCAGTCCCTCTCCTGCTGGCTCTTGTCTCCATGAATTCCCATGGCTGGCCACCTGTGACAGACAGATTAAACCTTAAATAATGCAACAACAAGTAGGAGCAATGAGAAAGTTCTCATGAGGCATAGCCTATTCTGTCCCTGAAAGAGGAGACTCTTACCCATCTCTTCTCATCCTCCTGGTGAGCTCATCACAACGCCTTTTGGTCTCCACAAAAATAATGGTCTTGTTCTCCTTTTCGCTCATTATCTCCTCCAGCAAACGGATCAGTCTGACAGAGAAGAGACAAAAGAAAGTTTAAATACTGTTAAATAATGTGTTTCCGACTTTGACTTAAAAACTAAGTAAAGCTAATGCATGTACAGTAATGCACAGCTATTAAACTAGCCTACTAAAACAAGGACAAAAACTTTCCCCACATGAATTACATTCTGACGCTTAGAAAAAGGTGGGAATCATCTACTCACTTGTCCTCCTTCTCCATGTCATTGCAAACATCAACTATTTGCAAGATGTTGTGGTTGGCACTGAGCTGCAGCGCGCCGATGTTGATCTGAACATAGTCCTTCAGGAAGTCCTCAGCCAGCTGGCGAACTTCCTTCGGCCAGGTTGCGCTCCACATCAGGGTCTGACGGTCTGGCTGATAAAGGCAGGAACGAGGACTTTGATACTACCGTATTTTGCAAGTTTAAAGTAAAACCCGTTTCTCTCATTTAACTGTAAAAACTCTGCATGTAGTAATATCGGGGGCAGGTTTTTTGGTGAACTAGTGTAAATCTATGGCTAATTCCTTTCTTCAGAACATTTATATGTAATGTTGGCTAAGTATTTATTTTATTTGGTTACTGGGAAAATATTTTTAAACAAAGCAGCTGGGCATTTGTCATGATTGCGCTGTGACAATTTACTCTGAGAGTGTCCACCAAATGGAATACAATAACACAACTTACCCGAATTTGTTCCACTATCTTGCGGATCTGAGGTTCAAATCCCATGTCCAGCATGCGGTCAGCTTCATCCAGAACCAGGTAGGTGCAACGACGCAAATTAGTCTTACCACACTCTAGGAAGTCGATGAGACGCCCTGGGGTTGCAATGCAAATCTCAACACCTAAAAAAACAAGAGGAAAACATACTACTTAACTTAAAAGGTTTAAATCATATAACAAATCCCTCACAGCAAAGAAAAGTCAAGTGAATTTAGTAAAACTGAGCGATAGTGAGCGAACTACAAATTAAGCATACCCCTCTCAAGGTCCCTAATTTGAGGTCCTTTGGGTGCACCACCGTAGATGCAGGTACTCTTGAGACGGGAGACCCTGCCATATTCAGCAGCCACCTGTTGCACCTGCTGAGCCAGCTCACGGGTTGGTGCCAACACCAAGCACTGAAAAAGGTACATGCAAATAAAAAAATAATCAGATGAATTTGCATCCTTTACAAAAGAATGTATGTGTGTAAGGAATTTTGGCAACTTTTATGTTGACCCTTTTCTATCCACAATTTTTATTCAGGGCCAAGAAACTTGCAAACAATTATGAAAGAATGATGCTGGCTCAGTACTGCATGCCCAGCTACAACCATAAGCAATTGCAAATGCAAATGCAAAAGAAAGTTGATAATGTAAAGAAAGAAATGAAGACTAGGCATCATCTGGGCCATTAGTTATAATGCTGTGAAAGCTCAAAACTAATTTCATGTCCTTCAAAAATAGAATAAACATTGGTCGCTGCCAATATCATCAAACAGGATAAAATAAAAAACAATTTACTTTCAAGTGTACTTACGATTGGTCCATCTCCATGCTCCAAGAATGGTTGATGCTGGATGTGCACAATTGCAGGCAGAAGGTACTAAAGAACAAAAAAATGAAAGGACAGAGCTATAAATAAATACATTTCAACACATATTGCACAAGAGCATATCAGTGTACGAATGCACACCGGCTGCATGAAAGTCATTAACTTTCACAACATGAACAGGACACCACAGCAGATGACGTTGTTTCAAGTTGTAACATCTTACATTAAATGACTTATAAAAATATTACATCATTCTTTTAGAATTTGACATATACTTTCGTCAACAGTGCAATGAACCCAGTCTAAATGAAAACAAACAAACAAAACCAGAATAAATAAATAAAAAGGGTCTCAAAGAAATCGTGATATGAAATATTTCACTTACTGCAAGGGTTTTCCCAGACCCAGTTTGAGCGATGCCAACCATGTCTTTACCACTCAGGGCGACAGGCCACCCCTGTGACTGAATTGGAGTTGGTTCAGTCCAGTTTTGTTTGCCAATAACATCCATGACGTAGCCTGAAGTAGTAAGATATGCAGGTGAAATTGTTGATCATTATTTGACATTGTCAAAGGATTGTACGAGATTGTTTGTGTGGTGGAGCATGAATTTCTACTCACTTGGAAATGCAGCTTCATGGAATTTAATTATTGGTTTGGGACAATCTCTGCCTTTTACAGTAACCTCTTTGTTTCTCCGGTACTGTTCAACCTCTTGCTGCAATTTGGAAAAAAGAAACAAGAACACAGTCAATACACACATACAAACCTACATGAAACAGCAGGAAAATCTATCGATTGCAGGAGTTGGAGTGATTGTTTAAGGTCCCATTTAGACAGAGCATTTTACAGCCTGCAAAATGTGAAGGCGTTTTTTGGTAATTGAAAACAATGACAAAAAAGCCGCCACCAGCTGCTAAAACGCGTTCTGTCTGATCGGGCATTAAGGCTTTAGATGTTTTTCTCTTTGTTTTACCAAACTTTAACTCTGTGTTATTGAGATAATTCAAAGAAAAAGGTAAATCAGAATAGGAATAGAAAAATAGCTATAATGAGGTCTTACAAGTGGTCTTCGAGTGGCATCTGGATGTTCCTGGTAGAAGTTCTTCTGAAACTTAGGGAGTTCATCGAGGTTCCAGTGTTTCTTTCGCAGCCTCTCACCAGGGTTGCCAAACTTTCCTGGAGGAGGTCCGCCCCTATTGCCTCCACCACCACCACCAAAACGAGGAGGTCCTCCACCATACCTTGTGTAAAAGAGAGGGACGTGTGACGTAAAGCATGATGAAAGATGGAAGAGTTTCTCCTCTGACAATTAACTTAATGTGAAAAGTACCAGTCATAGTATAAATAAAGGTGCCATATAAAACTGTAGTTATCCGATTAATTGACAGGTTGATTGAATTTATCACTTTTTTAATTGATTAATCATTTAAGTCATTTTTCAAGCAAAAATGTGTTTCATGTCAGAATCGCAATTCTAAATTTCTACAATTCTGAACTGATTTAAAACTTCAAACGAAAGCACGTGAAACGTGAATCTGCAGTTGCCCACACACAAGCTGAAAATCGATGTCTCAAAGAGCTGTTGAGCATTATTGTGATTTTTTTGACATACAAAATAGGAGTTTTTCACTGTCTTTTGTCTCAGGTTTGCCTCTGTGCATTGCATTACTGCATCAAATATAAAAGCTGCAAATTTGTGAACACATTTTATAGTGCTTTAATAACATAATAATTTGCCACTGCGGTTTTCTTAGCACACAGCAGACTGGAGTAAATCCTGAAATAAGCACTCCTTTATAACAAATAGGGCATTGATTGTGAATCTGGAATCGGTTTGAATCAAGAATCGATTTTGGATCGAATCGTGACCTTAAGAATCCAAATCGAATCGAATCATGAGATATTGAAAGATTCACACCCCTATTGTTTAATGTTCAGGCTGTACAGCACCTTGTAACATTGGTTTCAAAGTTTGCTTTACAAATTGTTACTTACTAAAAAAAACAATATCTGCACAGATTTGAACCCTTCTTTTCTTGTTTAATATTAAGTCCCCCAACTTTATAAGACATGCATCCTTGGAGTATGCCTTTCAAACTACATCGGTTTTGAGTACATTTTCTCTCTTTGGTATTTTCTGACAACATATAAATAAATTAAAAGGGGGAGGAGGCTTATAGTTACATATTTGTGAAGGAGGACACAGTCCTCCAAACAGGTAATTAGTTTATAACCTAGAGGCACAAACAGGATGCTGAGTTGAGCTTTGAGGACTTTGACTATTTGCTTTACAAACAGTAGACATCTCTGGTATGTTTACATAACAGCTCTCATTCTATTCTCACTGTTTTTTTCTTATTAGGTAAATGTGTAGTGTAACACATAATGCTACTTATACAGTGCTAAATTTACATATCTGGCATTTGAATACGGCCACTCATAACTACTGCCCTGCCTGTAATACATGAGAAAATGGGGCTTAGTTTTACCTCCGGTATGAGACATTCAAGCTGACACTATTCGTGGAAAACGACTTGTTAAAAATAAATTGGGCCTCTGCGACACAAATCTTCGTGTCGGATGAGCATGCGCAGGAGGAGACACCACTGCGTCACGAGGCCATATAACGAGCAGCCGTGTTAACTGCCCAAACACCGACACACCGCCGCCGTTAGCTGCCATTTTACCTCTCATCGGCCGGAAAACCAGACATAATTACAGATACTTCAATGCAGGGATGCTTGTCCGCACAAAAACCGTTTTAAAAATCTTCATACATGAATGTAGCGAAATATTAACAACTGGCGACGTAAACTACAAGATAGCTGCAACGGCTTTTTCACACAGCCATGACAGCACTGGCGCTAGCATCCTCATGCTAGGCGGCTCGTCTCGGCTAACGTTAAGAAACCTGGAGCTGTCAGTGGACTCACCCTCTGTCTCTGCCACGGTCTCTGTCTGAAAATCCAGGCATTGTGTAGCAGAGTAACGTGGCAAAAACGGACTGTCTAAATCCCTTTATCCGGTGAACAAAACAGATAATTTGTCTAAGAGCTAAAGTCAGTATAGGGAAAACAAAAAGAAAATGCCGGCAGACCAAAGTCTGTCTGGAGAGACGGATGTGAGGTCAGACGAGGCGGATAACAATGTATCCATGCGCTGCAAACACAGGTGTCGTGCTTCGGTACTATTTTATTATCGCACACCCTATTCAGTTGTGGAAGGAGTTATGACAACATTTTACACGCCTTATCGGCGTTCAACTTAATTAATGAAAAGTCAATGTTGAATATTTGACAGAAGTAAAAGTAAATGTAAGAGATTTAAGGAAAATTAGGCTTTTGCATTAAATAAAAAAGATATGTCATACAAGAAAGCTTAGGTGCCTTTTTTTATTTATTTAATTTAGTTACTGAGTGGGATTAACTTATTGATGTGATCTTAAGTAGCATTGTCACTTTTTTTTATATCAACATACTACTGTAATAATAATATTGACCCTAAAATACTGGTTTATGATAATTTGGAGGAAAAAAAAAGATTCATAATGTTTGGGTGTAAAAGGCCAACATAAACTAAGAATAACAGTATAGTTTGATTAAAGTGTTATAAAATAATAATCAAATTATTAAATAATAATCATAACGTTTCTTTGTATAGCACTTCAGTGTTTACATGTCCTGTCAGGTGGTCTTGGGGCCTATACTAAGAAGCAAGTTCAACATACCCAGGGTCTCTTTTCTTGATCTGGCTTCACTCAATCCAACAAAGGAGATCGCATTAAACTGTCACACAACGCTGGTTAACAACTCGATAAGTCAACCCAGAAACCCTGGGCGCGTTCACATTAAAGGGGGGTTTCTTGGAGCAAATGACCAATCTAAACACGGAAGAAAGATATGAAGAAGTTATGGTAAAAAACAAACAACACCAAAAAAATGCAGACACAAACACCAGAATGTAGTGTTGAATTTAAGCGTGTGTTTATCTGCCTTCTCCACCAGGGTAATTGTGGGCTTGTGAAACAGGACGTCAAAGCATATTATGATGCCAAACCTCCCAGCAAAAGGTGCATCAAAAGTTATGATCTCAGGTTGTGGCGGAGTGTTAAAGGACTCCTCATAGAAGAGTTTGTGTTTATGGTAGCGTGCCACCAGCAGGCCAACTGAGCTGAAAGACAAACAATTTCTAAATTTTGGACTTGCACGACTGGACTTTAGCTCCATTATAAGGCCTAAGGTGCAACTGAAGATCACGTTGGTGTTGTCATTCTTCAGAGGGCAGGGTCAGAGGTTATTATGACGAGCCATACAACTCAACCGCTGGCGAACCTGAGAAACATCCATGCTCAAATGTGATCCTATTATAATGGTTTGGATTTGCATAATCTTTTAAGGGTTTGGCAGCTTTTGGTTGTCTTGATGTCAGTTAATGTCTGTTGGATAATAAGATCAAATCTTGACTGTGCACCTCAGTGTTGTTGTATTTTCCAGGCTCAGTGCAGGGGTTCAGCTCTCCTGCTGGGGGTCAGGGATTGTTTCTAGGTAGCCAGAGATGGACGAATGTCTAAAGTTGTAACCATGAGGACTGTCTTCTGGAAACACCAGGATCTGGGTACCCTGACCGAGGGAAGATAGGGAAGGAGACAATAATCTATGGTAGTCATGATGCTGGAGTTGTCTTGGGAAAATGTACTAATTTGCTGTCATATATGTCCGTCTTGATGACGTCCCTGTCAAATTTAAGAAACAGCCCAATGTATTTACTATAAGCTGGACTGTGCTTTTAAACTATTAACTAAACCTGACCTGAAAAAGTTATCAGGTTATCAGGTACTTTCAATCCCAAACAATGACTGTATATAAAGATGAATGATGCACCTCCTCTTACTGTACAAAAGTAAAGCCAAAGTGACCCCCAGGAGCAGGTGCTGTCGTCTTGCACACTTGGAGCCAGAGACTGTGCAGGCTGTCAGAGCCGCAGTATTAGCGTCCCGCCCCTTCTGCAAACCAAAACACACATGTAACTTACCCAAAGACATCAAAGATCCCTCATGTTGCATCAGTCTGCAGCAGAGCTGCTTCTTGTGTTAGTCTGAAGCAGATATTCATGTTTTATGGAAGTTCAATGACTGTAGTGTTAGTGTTAGTTACGTTTCCTCTCTGCGTTCGTCCTCTACTCTTCTACTCGGGAGCAGAACGCTGCAGGAGCAGGATTTGTCGACAGAGCTGTCAATCATGAGGTTACACCCCCTTTTTACAGCATCAAATAACTAAGTAAAATTAAACTTGTCAGAAAAATGAACACGGACATAAATCAGCATGATAAGAACTACCTGTAATGAAAGAAACCATGTTTGAGAAAAAATTCTTTGGCTTGTATTTTGATTTTATAGTTTGACTTTATGACCGATACTGCATACTGTCATTTATCATTTCACCACGGGGCGTCTTTTGGCCAAGTCACAGTGCAAGAGGAATATGTGTGGTCGGGTTGGCTGTCTGTTTCATCCTCTTATTGCTGTCAGGAGGAGGAGACTAAGCAGCCACAGAGGCCGTCATAGGGAGGGAGAACATATCTGTACCAAAGCAAAGCATTTGCTTGGTGAAATAATTATAATGACAATACTGTATCTGCAGTTAGAACATGTGGTATGCAGGAGGCAAAACACAGTCACAGTCTGTGCTCCCCTCAATCCACACCTGCAGCTTTCATTTCTGTGCAGTATAAGAATGTCAGACATCCTAAGGGGGGCAAAACATCTCATCAACAAAGTTCAGGTCAGAAGTGTAGTAACCAATTCTTCAGCTGGAGAAATTTCTGGACAAATTTATTTGAAAGACAATTTCACTTATACAACACATTAATTACAACTGTTACAGAGTGTGGTGGTGCTGGTTGTATCCAGTTAATTTTTCAGGCACAAAAAACATTTGAACATTTCACAGTGATCTCCATCATCAACCTGTGGTATTTCTGTCACAACACAGTCTTCATTTGGCCGATGTAAAAGACGGTAACCTGCAACGAATGCAAGAAAAACATTATTTGTTCAAATCTAAAAAAATATACAAGCTCTTTTATCACAATTGCAATTATAACCATGTTTGAGATCTTGGATTAAATAAAATTGTAAAAACACATGACCTAAGAAACTTTACAATACAAGGCATTAAGAAAAGAACATAAGTAGAATAATTGGTATACACAGTTATACATTGTTTTTAAAATTTAGCTCAACTTAAAGTAATAATTTTGAAGATTTCATGTAAATAAATGTCTGTAATTTCAGTATATATCGCCAAATGAGGTAACACAATGGTGATTGAGCCGATGGCCCACTGATGAAAGCCTTTGCATTTGCAGTATCACAGACTGGGTGTCTGGTGCGACTTTTGCAGAAAAAATCACAAGCGGCGCCCAGTTAGTGACGCGTTTTCCATCAGCCAGCAGTGGCTGGTCTGCCAGAGAGGGTAGGCGGAGCTAAGCTTCTGCTTTTCCAGTCTCTGCAAGTGTTGCGAGTAAACAGTAATCTACTATGGCTGAACAAAAGAAAAGATGGATGACTACAGATACAACTTCAACAATAAGTGAAAATCCAAAGAAAAAGAAAGGAAAATCAAGAGTTACAACCGGAGCCGACCATCACACATGCGACACTGTCTGGATGTCTGGAAGTGTGCTCCCACAATTACTGTTTATTGCCAAAGGTGCCGGCAAAGAGAACAAAACTGAGATCTTCAAGATTACCACTTTAATTTAAGAACCTGAAGAATCGCTTATTTTGTACTTTGTTATATGTTGAAATTAATACATTGCACAGTCACATAATCACACTGTGGCCATTTTCCCCTGATGTAGCCTTTCAGGTGGGAAGCCAAAATCGGACAGTCCTTATTATTTCAGTGCTTCAAAACTGATTAAAGATTGAAAAGATGATGGACAGAGCATATCCAAAGACACACTGAGCTATATTTCAAGTGTAAATTGTTATCTGATAACTTATAAGCTACCATCAGACAACAGCTAATGTTAGCATTTAACCACTTCCTATAAAGTTAGCTAGGAATTTACAACTTTACCTCCATATCTACTTACACCATAAAATGGCAGTGTTGGCATTCAGCCACTCCTAGCTAACGGTAGTATTAGCCTGGAAGTTGCCAAATGCTAACATTAGCTGTTGTCGCATGGAAGCTAGTGTGTTATCAAATGTGTTGTTTAAACTTGAAATATGGCCAGATATCCCTCCAGAGTGTATCCATGATCTTTTCAGATGCTGACCTAGAACATAGCATCGCATTAGTAAAACAGTATATCAGCTACCCACCCTGAGAGGGGTATCAGACGCAAGTGGCCACTGAATAAATATGTTCAATTGATGGCTCTTTGTCTACAATGAACAATAATTATATGTAAAATGTCACTTTAGCCTACTCTTACATGATGGAACCCAGTAAAAGATGTCATTTAAAATGTCCCACAGTAAGAATTACAACACGTACTGCTCTGTGGCCGGCGGTGTCCCATCCATCAATTCCCAGTTCCCTTCTTTATCACGGATGTTCAGACT
Source organism: Semicossyphus pulcher (assembly GCF_022749685.1). Lineage (NCBI taxonomy): Eukaryota > Metazoa > Chordata > Actinopteri > Labriformes > Labridae > Semicossyphus > Semicossyphus pulcher. The sequence continues at coordinate 13,328,139 of NW_027211681.1, forward strand.
CATTCAGGTTCTTGCATTTGTTGGGATTATTTACTGCATTTCAAAGGTAAAGAAATTTGAATCAGCCCCAATACAAAGTACCACAAATACCTGTCCTTACATATAAAAGTAAAACACTAAACCACATGTCAAAAGCTCAGCACTTCGAATCAAGTCTTAAGCACGCAATAACTGGATCACTCAGCATGTTTGCAAGCATTTCTCCTTATTACAACAACTTGACCTTGGTGATCAGCATTGCAAAAGTTGCTGATTATGTCTCCACCATTTCTGTACAATTCAGGGTATGGCAGGACAGTCTATGTCTACTATGTTCTGGACAGAAACAGTTGGTTTTGTTTCTGCTGGATAAAACATGACACCCATAAAAAGAGTGAACTCTGTGTCCATTCTGATAAAGCCACACAGGTACTAGACATTACCATCATGACCACATGGAGCAACAATGGGTGCATCTGCACTTACTTCCTACTTTCTGCTTGGACTAGTGACATCACAGTCGGTTTAGGATAAAGAATGACAAATGTACTTGTTGTGTTCTTAAATTTTTCTTTTGTCAAGCGTGGTGCTTTACACTTTAGGGCCACCGCATGTCACAGATGCAACAATACAAAGGTCTGAGATAATGTATTTTAAAAACAAACAAACAAATCTGACTGAAACATGGGGCCCTTTAATAGATTTTTGACACATTATGGTTATTTTATAAACTATCATCATTATAGTAAGAACAAAAAAACAGAATAAGATATAACTGTCAATATTTCACTTACCACAGAACTTGCCCCACAGGAAGTCTCTCTGACTAACTTCAAACAAAGTTAGGAAAAACTTACTTTTGACCCCGAGGCAGATTACGGCCACAAACCCAGCAAGGAGGAGAAGACACACAGCAACCCGAAACACTGAATCTGCTCGATTCCTCCGTCTTGAGTTTTCACTGACCAGAGACACTTAACAAATAATTAATCATCATTAAATTCAATCTTTTAAAACACCTCTGAAGCTTAACGTACTTTGGAAATAACCTCAGCAGAATGATGCACCACACAACAAGTCCAGAAAACTAAACATACATTAATTAAAATAAACACACTCATGTCTCCGTACCTGGGAGCTGATCCTCAGCAGCTCCAGGTATAGTTGGTGACGTGCCCTCCACCCAGGGGTTCTCAAACACTTTCAGGCTCTCTGCACTGACGTAGATGTTCACCATACTCTCCTTGTCGTCCGACTCACTGCGAAACGTGTTGCAACTCCCAGGCTTGGCACACAGGTCCTCCGACATTATCTCCCCTTCTTAGTGAGCCACTTTAATTGTTGATTTCACGACTGAACTTGCAGTATGTCAAAGTTTGATTTTACTTCATATAATAGTTGTGCCTGTTTTCTAAAACAAGCTGGACATCCCCACTGATAACAGCATGTAAACGGGGAAGAGCAAAAAAAACAGGAAGTTCAGGTTAGTTAGTGTTTGGGCATCTGATAAATTCACCTGAGACCAGAGATAATGTCCCAAGGTACAATATTTATAACTAACTTGAAATTAAATGTAACAGAACAAAAACAGAGAAATGAGACAACGAGGGGGCCCTCTGTGATTGTAGGGAACAAAGGACAAAACTGATAAAGTACACTGTCCTTAAAAACCTTCACTTTTCCCCACAGAAAATATGTTTTTTTCCCCCCCAATGTGGTAAACTTGTTGGAAAGTAATGTGGTTCATTCCCCGCATTAAAGCCCATTCACACCAGGGTCCCCTTATGTTGTGTTGCCTGATTAAACCTCAGGCTGCTACCAGCACTAAAGTTTGGCTGAACCACTAGAGAGCATGTTCTAGTAAGTGTTTTCTCAAATGTAAAGTGTGATAAAAAGCTGCAGCTCAATCATTCCAGAGAACTGTTTTCACCATTATTATATTCTCAAGGTTAGAACAGAACCTCGAATATAAACATGCTAATGATCACACAATTTAACTGTAGGCAGAACTTGCACACCAGTTATTCATGTCATGAGACAACAGGAAGCCTTGTACTTTATTGAAAATGAATCAGTGATTTCAGTAATGTGGATGTTCTGAGTAACACTTGTGCTTTTCTCACGCTGTCAATGCATGCACTGCATAAAAGCCTTGTATGGTAAAGTAGAAGTGATCCGTCTCAATTCTCACAGGTTACCCACGTTGTATATTTTATCTGCAGCTTTGCAGAAGTAAAATGAATTTCGCTTCCCTTTTTTTACTTCCTAGGGCTGAACCTGTTTTGCCACACTGATCATTTCTCTTGCACAATTGTACAAAGGTCAGATGTCTAATACACCTAACAATATCACAGCAGCTTTTTAAAAAAGTTGCATTGAAAGTTGAGAAGTTTTGATGCTTTTTTAATGTAACACATTACACATCCACATCTGTGAGCGACTGGGAAATCGCTACAATAAAGCCATCTATATTGTCATCCACATTCAATACTATACATAAGTACACATTATTTAATAACTTCATGCTCTTCTACTCATTAATTTGGCTGCTGCGGCAGTATAAAACAATTAATAAGAGATAGAGGGGTTATGATCTCACTGTACAATGACTCTTTAATAATGGATGACACAAACATCAGTAACAAGTAAGAAATACAGCAAAAGATGCCCTCATGATGTTTATACAACATTGCAGACATCAGGCGATCAATATTTGACATAAATGACTTCACACATGCGGGGAAATAGGAGGACGTTTAATTACCTTGTAAAAATCTCCTCCTTCTCCCTCATTAAAAACTCCAGAGTCTGCATAGTCCCCGCCCACTATGCAAATGTCCAGCAGCCCCCTCCTTTGCGAAAACAAAACACGTCTCTGCCGTCGTTCAGTGGCAACTTGTTGAAACGTAGCTAGCTTTAAATGTAGTAATTAGAAGTAGAAACGTTAACGTTAATGGTCTGTAGTGAGTTTGCAAACATTACGATGACGGTTACAGCTGGCTTGTACGTCGTCAAAGTGGTTGCCATAGGTTACACATAATGATATGCATAGCGTCACCTTGAGTTTGTGACGTCTCAAACCTGCCAATCTGAAAACGTGCTGTTCAGCCTGTCCTTGGTACACTGCAGTTTAAAAGCAGACAGGCCCAGCCATGGAGATGACTGCTGTTGATGTTGTCCCTGATATGTCTTGTAGCACATGAGAAACACCACATGGAGATGTTTACAAGGTCAAACACTTTATTTTCACTGGAGGGGGGCTTTAAAAACAGTATCCGTGTATGATGGCAGACACATACATATAGACGTGCTTTGCTGTTTGTCCTTAGTAGTAAATAACACAGTCATTTGTTGATGGAACATACTGCATCTGCATGTGGTTACTCAAAAAAATCCACCCTCCAGCCCTCAGTTTCCTGTGGTGTGCTGTTTCACACAGAGACGACTTATATTTAGGACACGACAGCTACGAGCGATCATTTATTATTTCAGCAACACAGCATCCAGCCTCAGGCACCTCAGGACCAAACTAAACCAAAGAACAAAGCCTAACATTATGGATGAATTGGACATCTATGTAAACTTACAACCATTAGACAAACCATCAGGTTATCCTGGAGGAAGGAGGAGTACGGTAAAATGCAGAGAAACTTTTCACACTCTGGAGCCAAACACAGCTGGACCTGCACGCTCAGGTAATCAACACATACATATATGAAATTTTTTTTACATTACAATAATATCAAGGGTAAAAAAGTAAGAGCTTAAAGTGGAAATGTCTGGTTGTATTTTATTTTCACATTGAGAAACAAAAACATGACAAACTGACTTCTACCTTCAGGTGCCCGTGATGGAAAGAAGAGTTCCTACAGAGTTGCTGCGGTGTGTCTGGGTCTGCTGTGTCTTCTCCTCCTGGCTGGACTCATTACTGTGGTTTTCCAATGTGAGTTCTTTGTTTGTATGCTCATAAAGCCCTGACTGAAGCTTGTGTACAGTGTCTGTGTTTGATGTTTGTTCTTCAGACACCCAAGGCAACTCGGAGTGGAAGATGGACATGGCTCTGTTACAGACCAGTTACAACAACCTGACTGAAGAAAGAGACCAGTTGCAGACCAGTTACAACAACCTGGCCAGAGAGAGAGACCAGTTACAGAGCTCTTACGGCATGCTGACAAAAGAACTAGACCATGTAAAGAACAGTCACAATAAGCTGGCTGAAGAACGAGACCAGCTCCAAAGCAGATTTGTGGAAGCGACTGAAGAGATAAATGATCTCAACAGAATGTTTCATGGTAATTATTTATCAAGAATTATTTAACAATTAATGTTAGACTGAATTACTCAAAGCTGTGTTTAAATTAAAATCTTCAGCACTTAGAAATTATTTTGTAAATGATTAGGTAAACATTCACTAATGCTTATAGACAATGTTTGAATGATTGAAATTCTTTCTGTTTCTTTGGAATTTTCTGATTGGCCAAGGATGGGTGCGTTTCAGCCGTAGCTTATATTACATTTCTTCTGTGGAGAAGTCCTGGCAAGAAAGTCGAGATGACTGTCGGAACAGAGGTGCAGACCTGGTGATCATCAACAGCAAAGAAGAACAGGTGTCTGTGTGTTTGTTTGTGTGTGTGTGTGTGTGTGTGTGTGTGTGTGTGTGTGTGTGTGTGTGTGTGTGTGTGTGTGTGTGTGTGTGTGAGAGAGAGAGAGAGAGAGAGAGAGAGAGAGAGAGAGAGAGAGAGAGAGAGAGATGTAAAAAAATAATTAATGTTATATCACAGATGTGGAGACAAGAACCTTTTGGTATTTTAGTCATGTTGACAACTGTTCCTGTGTTGACAAGGAATTCACTCGAGGTTTGAAGAAGCGCCTGTGGATCGGACTGACTGACAGAGAGACAGAGGGCACGTGGAGATGGGTTGATGGGACTCCACTGACCAAAAGGTTTACACTTTACTTTTTTATAGCCATACTAATCAGCTGCATAATATTGTGACGTGCAGCTTAACCTTAACATCTCACAGGGAAAATTAAAGTTGATGCAATAGTGTCACCCATCCTAACGTCCAGACCTTAGATATTTAATATTAATACATTAATCAATTATATCACTCAGCTGATATACATAATTTTAAAAGGCCTTTTGATGTTGATTTGATATGTATTCAGCCAAATAAAAAATGTTCATTCTTTTCTTTTCAGCTACTGGGCCTCTTTGGAGCCAAATGGTGCTTCATCAGATGAAGACTGTGCAGAAATAAAGATGTATAACGAGGAAACCAGCTGGAATGATGCACCGTGTGACGATCGAAGTTTCTGGATCTGTGAAAAGTAATCAGCTCTTTGGCCCGACAATCCAACCTACAGGAGAATGATATAAAACACAGGGAGTATCGACCATTCTGCAGTTCACTGTTGATCTTAAATTCAAACATTAAGTACCAATAGAGAAAGTAATGTGCCCCTTTATGCAGTCCCCCACTCCTTTCTCCCCATATTTCCTGTCTCTCTTCAGCTGTCCTATCTAATTGAGGCAAAATGGCCAAAAAAAAAAAAAAGACATTCTAAACCAAAAAACAAACAAACAAAAGGATCTCCAATGTGATAGCTATTTTGAGTGTTTCCATTTATCACTTTCGTCATCTTTTTAATGTATGATTTGCTTTTCTCATTTTATTTCGTTGATGCTACAGCAGCTGAGATTTGTTTCTCATTGTTTTTTTGATTGTATTTTGATTGTATTTTGTATCGGAAATAAATGATGTGATGGGAGAGTTCTGCTAATCAGAGGACCCTGAAACTTGTGTCTGCATTTGTTATTCATATTTGAACTCACTGCTCAATAATATATGTTTGCAAAAATATATCACACATTTGAATGTGTGATATAGTATTGATAGTATTAAATCTGTTCAAACAATAGTTTCTCAATGGCTGATACCGTTATTTATACATTTTCCTTGGTGAGTGCAATAAATATAAACCTACAAGCTGCTGTTAAAGTTATCTAAAAGAATCTTTGGAAATCAAGACTCGTACTTAACCCGAACCAGACTTAAATTATCTTTTTCTCGAGGTCAAAGAGGACAGTTACAGAAGGTTATCAGATTTTTACTTTGAAGGATGAGGTATTTAACATGTCAACATATAAATATCAGGGTATTTTCCTGGAGGAAAACCTGTCTTTCAATTATCATATTGAGTGCCTCACAAAAAACAAGGTGAAATTAGTGTTCTTCTATAGAAACAAACACTGTTTTTCTTTTGCAAGAAAAAACTCATTCAAGCAATTATTTTTTAGCAGTTTTAGATTACGGTGATATTCTTTATATGCATGCTACTTTACTGAAAATTTACCATGGGGCGCTGCGATTTGTCTCTGGTTTAAGACAAGAATCGCTGATATAAAATAGATAAGAAAATATGAAAAAAATATTGCAATAACACTACTATACACACTACAGCTGAATACTATGCACATTACAGCTGAACACTTACACCCAATACAAATGGAGACCTAGTAGCTACAAGACAGACCAACAGCATATTCGTATTTGTTCTTGTCTTGTGAATTGAAGACAAAGGCCCTTCCAGTCAGGGGCAGCTTCAGCGCTGCTCAACGGAGCTCAACATCAGCACGGATTTAGCACCCTGGAAAGAGACAGAAGCTACGAGCTCTGGCGCCCTCAGTTCAGCACCTCGGACAGAGACCGGAACACATTAATCCCACGAGAAGAGTACGAGAAGCTCCTCCTCAACAAACTGGCCCTCCTCTGTTTTCAATTACGTCCTCAGGTAAAATTTAAATTTCTGGGAACACAGTGAGGCAAAGCATCGAGTGTTTAACAACTGAACTGTTACAATGAGTGGAAGAGGAAAGGGTGGCAAAGGACTCGGTAAAGGAGGCGCTAAGCGCCACCGTAAAGTTCTCCGTGATAACATCCAGGGAATCACAAAGCCCGCAATCCGCCGTCTGGCTCGTCGTGGTGGAGTGAAGCGTATCTCCGGTCTGATCTATGAAGAGACCCGCGGTGTGTTGAAGGTGTTTCTGGAGAATGTGATCCGTGATGCCGTCACCTACACCGAGCACGCCAAGAGGAAGACCGTGACCGCCATGGATGTGGTGTACGCTCTGAAGAGACAGGGCCGCACTCTGTACGGCTTCGGAGGTTAAAGTGCTTTAACTGTCTGTTACAAAAACCAAAGGCCCTTTTAAGGGCCACCCAAATGACAAACTTGAAGATCTCATTTTCCTCATCTAGAGAGTTTATCCTATTGGCTCTGGTACTAATTTATGACTAATCTCTTGGACAGGAACAGACCTGAGCCAGGTTGAGGGTGGACAAAATCATAGGTTTAATCTAAATTCAAATGTGCATTTTCCCGCCATTGGACAAGCTTTTAGTTTCAAGGGGGCGGATCCAGACTTTTTTGACTGGGGAGGCCCAACTGGAGTTAAGCAGGGGTGGCATGAGGTCTGTCTGCACACAGACATACACACAAATTAATGTTTGTTTATTTCTATCTCCGCTAATATTTTCTTTGACTAATAAAGTATATCAAAGATGATATTTTACTGTGTATTTTTTTCTCTTCAAATAGTAGTTTTGAGATGCAACATATAAATCCTCAAAGCTTAATTCTTTGAGGACTCAAAAAGAAGATGTAGGTCCAGAGTAACAATTGAAAGTACTAACAAAAGAAAATGTGACACACTGAAATGCAAAGAAAGCTACTAGCAGCCTGTTGAAACACAGCCCAAATAGTTGATTTCATCATAAGTCCCACCTCTGACAAGATAAATAGCCAATCGTAGTTTAGGATTTGAGGGTGGCACCTGGGGTCAGCTAATCAGATTTCAAGGGGGGCCAGGACACCCCTGGCCACCCCTCTGGATCCGCCCCTGCTTCTTCAGGCTCAAAGAATATATAGCTACATAGCTATATTTACACTTTGCATATATGGATTTCATAAACACAATAAGTGTGATTTCATTTATGCTACATTGTGTTTTTAGCAACATACACATACATTGTTAGATAATTTACTGTCACAAGAGTTTCTTTATCACAGAAGCACACCTTTGATGTAAGTGAGGAGAGGAGGTATGTGATGTTACAGAGTGCCCCACTGTACCCTCATCTCCAAGATCTAGAGGACCTCCAATATACAACAAACTGCTTGTTCATTTCAAATATAGACACTGGAAATGGCAGAGGTCCACTCAGTCACCTTGATGCTGAACTGGATTCAGTGCTTAAAAGGTGGAATGATTTATTTTACCCCAACATCCTAATATGGCTTCTTGACAGGGAAGCCTTTGTCTGCCCTGCTCCTTTTCTTGATTCTCCGACGACCCAAATAGTTACGACTGCCTTATCAAGTCCTGATCAGTTCAATTTAGGGTGCAACTCTAATTACACTTTAAATGCTGTGTAGCTGTGTATTCTCAGAGTAGAGGGTTATTGGGTTATTTCTTCCAGTGCTTCCAAACGTCTGTCACGAGCAACCTATTGTCTATGACATCACTCATGGCTTAAAACATGTCGAGTTACTATTGGCCAAGGACCGTCTAGCATCTGTCATGCGTTTAAGAACTCAGCCAATTATGTACGAGGAACAGCACAGTGCAATTTGAATTGAATGCATACATATACACCCCGGGTGCCACGTACGTCATTCTGGAAGGGAGCATCGTAAGCTGAAAATATGCCTGATCCAGTGAAAGCACCGAAGAAGGGCTCAAAGAAAGCCGTCTCTAAAAGCGTCACCAAGAGCGGCAAGAAGAGGAGAAAGACCAGGAAGGAGAGCTACGCCATCTACGTGTACAAGGTTCTGAAGCAGGTCCACCCCGACACCGGGATCTCCTCTAAGGCCATGGGCATCATGAACTCCTTTGTGAGCGACATCTTTGAGCGCATCGCCGGTGAGGCTTCCCGTCTGGCTCACTACAACAAGCGCTCCACCATCACCTCCAGGGAGATCCAGACCGCCGTCCGACTGCTGCTACCTGGTGAGCTGGCCAAGCACGCCGTGTCTGAGGGAACCAAGGCGGTGACCAAGTACACCAGCTCCAAGTAAAACCGACATTGAACCACCGAATTCAAAGGTCCTTTTCAGGGCCCCCCATCTCTTCCACTAAGGGCTGTATCCCAGTATAATTCACTTATTTCCTAAAAAAAAAAATCTGCACTGAATTGCACTAATATTGCCAGTAGGCAGTAATTCCACCGACTGGAAGGTCCAATGCTATGCATAGAAGATCGTGAGGTAATTATTACCGCACTAACCCTCTTTTAATACCTAATTAACTTCATGGTTCCAATCGTTAGTTCTCAATGCAGCACAGTTTGTAAATCATAATCCCATTCAGAGTGAGGTTTGCTAGTTATGCAGGTAGTTGTGGCTCAGTCAATTGACATGTTGGGTATGTCCTAGGGCAAAAGAACTCCAAATTGCTCCTGGTGGCTATGTGATTAAAACTGACAGTTGCGTATGATCACTAGTGTATGAATGTGTGAAAGGGTGAATGTGACGTGTTGGCCTCGTGTTAAAGCTCGAGTGGTCGCAAGACTAACGATGTAACTGTACTAATGAATTTAAACTGAAACTGTTGCTAGCATTTCACTGCAGGGTTTAATTAATGTAAAACAATGTTTTCCTTGGCTAATTAGAAAAAATCTGGACATATCACACATCAGGGAACATAGTTTTGAATTCTTCTTGGAGACTTTTATTTATCAGTCACAGGTTTATTTCTCATTCCTCGTGATTCTGCTCACCCATATTAATTCAGCCGGTGCTGTTGGTGCATATGTCACTGACGATTACCTCATACGACCTATTGCTGAAGTAATGTGAGGTTGGAGCCACTCTGTTCATAATGAAAGATAACATGAAGGCCAGCTCGCGGATAGTGCATATCTACATCAGCACACAGTAGGATTTATGATTTTCAGTGTTATGAGGTCACTGTACTTTGGGAGTGCTATCACCTTACACCTGCCCTCTGAGTCTGTTTGGGCCTCAGCAGATGCTTAACTGAATATCTCTTTTACTCTAAGGCCTGAATAAGGAAAATTCTACCACAGATAGGATGTTACACTAAAGGTTGGCGTGGAACAAAGTCCCCCCCCCCCAAAAAATATGCTCTTTATAACAATATAATCTCTGATAATTATCTATGTGCATGCAGCTTTGAGAAATGTCGTTCAGCAGCACCACCATCACCACCACCACCACCACCACCACAGCGTCTCTCTGTGAGCACCTGGGCCCTCTGTGTGTCTGTCACTCAGAAACTCCCTCACAACCCCCCTTTTATCATAAGCCAAGATTATTTAACAAATGAATCGCATTGATTGTGCGGCATTACAGTGTCATTGGAATTTATCAAATTCTGGAATATATTTATATACTTTTCCCATTTTTTCTAGTGCACAAAAAGATTCCAATGAAGGGACAATTCAGTGATGTAATACTGAACTACACTGCTCAAAAAAATTAAGGGAACACTTAAATCAAACATCAGATCTTGATGAACGTATAATTCAAGTTGAAAATCTTTACTGATGTACATTGTATAATTTTGAGAATAAAATGATGTAACAACGGTCAATGGAAACCAAAACCATCAGCCCGTTGAGGGTTGGATTCAACATTACACCCAAAATCAAAGTAAATAAATGAGAACACAGGCTGATCCAACTTGAGTGAATGTCGTCATGGCAACTCATGATGTGACTCAGTAGTGTATATGGCCCCCGCGAGCTCGCATGCACTCCCGACAACGCCTGGGCATGCTCCTGATGAGTCGGCGGATGGTGTCCTGGGGGGTCTCCTCTCAGACCTGGATCAGGGCATCAGTGAGCTCCTGGACAATCTGTGGCGGTACTTGGCGGCGTCTGATGCACCAATACATAATGTCCCATAGGTGTTCAGTTGGATTTAGGTCAGGGGAATGAGAGGGCCAGTCAATGGCATCAATGCCTTCGTATTTCAGGAACTGCCTACACACTCTGCCCACATGAGGCCGGGCATTGTCCTGCACCAGGAGGAACCCAGGGCCCACTGCACCACCATAAGGTCTAACAATTGCTTGGAGGATGTCATCCCGGTACCTAACAGCAGTCAGGGTACCATTGGCTATGACATGGAGGTCTGTGTGGCCCTCCAAGGAAATGCCTCCCCAGACCATCACTGACCCTCCGCCAAACCGGTCATGCTGGAGGATGTAACAGGCAGCATAACGTTCACCACGGCATCTCCAGACTTTTTCACGTCTGTCACATGTGCTCAGTGTGAATCTGCTCTGGTGTTCTCTGGCAAATGCTAATCGAGATGCACGGTTCTGGGCTGTGAGCACAGGTCCAATTAGAGGACGTCGGGCCCTCATGCCACCATCATGGAGTCTGCTTCTGTAAGTTTAGTCAGAAACATCCAAGCCAGTAGCCTGCTGGAGGTCATTTTGTAGAGCTCTGGCCTCCTCGCACAAAGTATCAAATATCGGTCCTGCTGCTGGGTTGATGCCCTTCTACGGCCCTGTCCAGCTCTCCTCGTGTAACAACCGGTTTCCTGGTACCTCCTCCATGCTCTTGAGACTGTGCTGGGAGACACAGCAAACTGTCTTGCGACCGCACATATGGATGTGCCATCCTGGAGGAGCCGGACTACCTGTGCAGCCTGATTGGGCTGCAGGTACCGCCTCATGCTACCAGTAGTGACAAGGACACTAGCAGAACACAAAATTAAAGAAGAATCAGTCAGGAAGTTTCAGGAGAGAGCAACTGTCTGTGGCCACCACATGCAAAACCATTCCCTTTCTGGGTGTTGTCTTGCTCTGCCTCTCCATTGCACCTGTTGTCTCTTTAATTTGCATCACAGCAGGTACAATTGATTCACAATCCCTTGTGCTTCCTAAATGGACAGATTGATATCCCTGAAGTTTAACTGACTTGATGTTGTACTGTGATGATTAAGTGTTCCCTTAATTTTTTTGAGCAGTGTACATATTCACTGTCCATACCATAGAAATACAACAGTGGTAAAATCTTACATATAAAAAAATAATTACTTTGATTCCAAAGGCCCCCTGCTTATGTGGTGTCCTCTAGCAAAATACTTACTAGCAAATTACAGTGACGGTTGGACAGGTTTAATATTTCAGCAGTAAGGGAGACACTTTATTGAGGTACTTTTTAAGTGTCACAAACCATAAGCCTTAAATACCTCAACAGAAAATAAGATTGAAATAATCAGGACTGGTCGCTGAAAGTGTATACAGTGTAAAAAGGCAAGTAAGGCTTAAACTTAAGTAAACAAACCAAATTATTTTGCGCTTAGAAAGTACTGGCTGCCAATTTCACCACCAGTAAGCTCCTTGGTATCTGAAAACAATATATTATTATTACTATTATTATTATTATTATTATTATTATTATTATTATATATTGTTCATTATTTTATATGTTTGTGTGTGATCTTCATGTTAAGCACTTTGGTTAAATGTGTTATTCAAATGAATTTGACTTGACTTGACTTTTTGTCTAACCAACATTACCAATGGAGTTGGAGGATTGCGCTTTACAGTTTGGATGTGTTGTGTCAGTCATTATATTGTTTTGAATAATTGGGGATAGTATGAAACAGAAGGTAAATAATAAGAATAATTATAGAAATAAAATAATAATGGATTTATGCTAGCAGACATGTCAATGTGCAAAAGCTCCATCACCTACATGCTGTGATGAAAAAAGAAGAAACTTTGAAAAGACAACAGTTATTAATTAGGAAAACATTTTCAACTCGTTTTCAAATATATGAAGCACACATTTAATGTGACAAAATGAAGCAACAGAAAGAACTTCAGTAATTACATAAGCTGAGTGAGTGAGTTTGAGAAAAAACAAACAACAAACTCTTTAATTCTTTTATCATTTTTATGGTATTTTGCACACAGCATCAGTTAAAAAACAATAATAAAAGAACATAGAATAAGCATAATATATGGAAATAAACTGAAACACTTCTATTCATCACATAGGGATTTTCTTTTAAAGTACACACATAGACTGTATATGTGCGTTTCATTTCTTATCCACAGTGCTGCTTGAAATACATAATTATGTTAGCATATATTTGGGTCTGAGGCTTTATGTCACTTAATGCAAAAGCGAGCTAGCTTGTAACCCCATAGTCTACATATTTTCTCAAATATTGATGTGTTTGTTTGAAAAAGTAAAGTCCTAATGTTGAGATTGAGAGCCCTTTTTTTAAGCATCAGCTGAGGATTATGATCCATATTAGCCAGTGTGTTTATACATTTCCGTCAAACCAAAGAACAGAGAACAGAAGCAGCCGAAAAGTCCACAGCCCCAGTAAGCTCGGATAGGAAGCCATACTGCAGCACAGGCCTCAGCCATCACGAGTGTGTTTGCTGCTACTATAATAATAACAACTTAATTTTCTGACAAACGGATAATAAATAGATCCGTTTTTACTTCATGTCCCCGAACACATACGTTGGTCATCAGGGAAACGTATTTTCACAGAGTTCTGATACATTTTAAATCATTTTAGGAGAGAAATTAGTAGGGAAAGCCGATGAGCAGTGGTTGTCAGGACTATGATTATGTGAAGTTTAAAGGCTCCTCAAACAAAAAACAGTGAGCAGCAGAGCTCAACGTAACTTCAAGATGAAGAGACATAAGTCCGCTATCTGTTCCCTTCACTGTCAGCCTTCAGCATGTCTCAAACATTTAGTTTGAACTCTTTTATCGGCGAAAAGAAAACACAAGTGGCCCGGCTGTCAGGCGGCAAAGAGCAGTCTCGAGCTGGGTTGAGTATCTACGGTTCTCTTGGTGTGTTTAACTGCAGCCTCCTGAGCAGGACCTTTCCACAGTTCAGTCCGTGAAATAAACGTATTCCAGAGAGAACAATGGCAGAAGTAGCTCCAGCTCCCGCCATCGCCCCGGCCAAAGCGGCCAAGAAGAAGGTCGGTTCCAGCGTTAGCGAGCTCATCGTTCAAGCTGTGTCTGCCTCCAAGGAGCGGAGCGGCGTGTCTGTGGCCGTCGTCAAGACGACCCTGGCAGCCGGAGGCTACGATGTGGAGAAAAACAAGTCCTGCGTCAAGATCGCCATCAAGAGCCTGGCGGCGAAAGGGACCGTTGTTCAGACCAAGGGAACCGGGGCCTCTGGCTCCTTCAAGATGAACAAGAAGGCCGAGGTGAAGGCCAAGAAGCCGGTCAACAAAGCTGCTCCGGAAGCTAAGAAGTCCGCAGCAAAGAAATCTGCAGCGGCCAAGAAAGCGGCCAAGAGCCCCAAGAAGTTAGAGAAAGAGGCACCTGCAGCCAAGAAAGCTCCCGCAAAGAAGGTAGCCAAGCCCAAAGCCAAGAAGGCGGCACCCAAGAAGAAGTGAGCCGTCAGCCCCTGATCGAGACACCTGATGAAAGGCTCTTTTAAGGGCCACCCTCATCCTTCACTAAGAGTATATTCCTGTGCCTGTTGTTTACTTCAAAATAATCAAAAATCATTCATGAGCAACAGCAAAAAAAGGGAAATTAAAACGACTTCCATTTCGTCACATTTTCCTACACTAAATGTGGTTTATTCTTGGATTATTTGCTATATTTAGGACAGAATTATGACCTGGCAACTGACAGGCTATTTTATATCTCTTAGGTTACATAAATACGTTTCAAATAGTCTTCAGTTAATTACAACAACACACTCAATTTGACGTGAATGACATGTGAAGACATAACAAAGTGTCAAACGCATTCATGATGTAGCTCACTGTTATATTACACCCTTGGTTTTGTTCCAGTCCACAGTTGTGAACATGTCAGATATCTTATAATATCTAAACAAAGAAAAATCTACTATCCCCCTAACATTTTGAATACAAAATAACCCAGTAACATCAGAAATAGCCCATTGATTACTTTGTTGTCATTATATGGTTTGACCGTTTTAATTATTAAAATCATTTGGCTGTTCTCTGTCAGACCATATTTTTTTAGGGAACAGTTATCGGCACTTAAAGCTCAGTATGCAACATCTCATTATGAAGTTACTCATCAATGCCCGTGCCCTTTGGTTTGTGTTTCGACCCTCAAATAGCTCCTGTGGGTCTTTTCTGCAGACAGCAGGTTTACTTGTTGGTTGGTTTACGGCTGGAGAGAGCTGGGTGATGCGCATGACTCTGCCAGTGTGCTTCGTAACCAAAGGGCAAACTAACAATACCAATAACTTTGTTGATCCCCACGGAGAAATTCACTTGTCTGGCATCTCATCCACCATTTACTGAAGAATTAAAAAGTCTGATGGTTGTGGGTACAAAAGATCTTCTATATCTCTCCGTCCTGCAGCAAAGAGAGAAGAGCTGTCCACCACTGTTGTTTCTTTGACCCATCAAGGTGATATGAAGTGGATGATCAGTGTTGTTTAGAATGGCCTCAACCTTCTTCAGTGCGCCTCTCTCCACCACATCCCCCAGTAAGTCAAACCTGGCTCCAATCACGGAGCCAGCTTTTTTCACCAGTTTGTCAAGTCGTCTGGCATCCTTGTGTCTTATACTGCCTCCCCAGCAGACTGCAGCATAAAACAGTACACTTGCCACCACTGACTGATAAAACATCTGAGGAATCTTCCAGCAGATGTCTAGAGATCTGAGCCTCCTTTAGAAAACGGGGCGCCTCTGACCCTTTTTGTAGAGTGAATCTGTGTTAAGGGACCAGTCCAACTTGTTATCCAGGTGTACACATAAATATTTATAGGTTGGCACCACCTGCTGCTGTGCAGTAGTGTAGTGTGCAGTCACTGCAGTGTCGCAACACTGGTCCGGACATACGTCTTTTGATTGTTTATTTTATCTCTCTCTCTTTCGTCAGCAGACATTGTGAAAACTACAAGAAAAGTGAAGACACGTTCAAATATACAACTCAGTAATTGAAGTGTCTCCAGCTAGCGTCCGTTGATTAAGAGGTGCGGACATGTTAGCACAACAGAAATGGGCTGAAAAACAAAGAAAATACAAATGTCAGTTGTCCATGAAAAAGCACATCAACAAACATTCTTCACAAATAAAATACAATTTACCACATGCGGAATAAGGTTATTTTGGGGCCGTGTGTCCTCCGCAGCCATGTTGGTTCTGAGCCAAAATACCACTGGGTTTAATACCCGTGTGACCAGTAACACCATATAGGATAAAACCTTTGGCTAGTCTAGTTGGCGAATAACTTATTTTAATTAATCACCAATGAGCAAAAAATTGTGTAAGAATATTTTATTGTTCAGTCATTCCACCGTAACAACAAATTCCCATCATGTAGAATAAACTTTGCTGCCACAAGACAGCACATAACAGGCGGAGCAGCCAATTTTATCTTTCCAGAGTCTTATTTCTTCCGTCTTTCTGACTCGTTTTTATTAAGTGCTTACGTTTTCAGTGATCTGCACGTGTTAGCTTTTATATTGTAAGAAATACAATGGAATACAGTTCTTTGGTTAAGTTGTGAGTGGTCCTGAAAAGGACCTTTGAGTCGTTTGAGCTTTATGTACTGTCGAGTTTACTTGGAGCTGGTGTACTTGGTCACAGCCTTGGTTCCCTCAGACACGGCGTGCTTGGCCAGCTCACCGGGCAGCAGGAGGCGGACGGCGGTCTGGATTTCCCTGGAGGTGATGGTGGAGCGCTTGTTGTAGAGAGCCAGACGGGAGGCCTCACCGGCGATGCGCTCAAAGATGTCGCTCACAAAGGAGTTCATGATGCCCATAGCCTTGGAGGAAATGCCGGTGTCAGGGTGGACCTGCTTCAGGACCTTGTACACGTAAATGGCGTAGCTCTCTCTTCTGGTCTTTCTCCTCTTCTTGCCGCCCTTCGTGGCTTTAGAGACGGCTTTCTTTGAGCCCTTCTTGGGTGCTTTCACTGGATCAGGCATCTTTTCTTTCGAAGTGAGATCACGTTTGGGGACGGTAGAGAACATTTATACAGAGTGAATGCAAATAAGACTGTGCTGTTCCTCGTACCGGATTGGCTGAGCAACTGAGAAAGCGCGAGGCAAGCAGATGTGTAAGATGTTGATCTCTGACCAATAATCGCCCTCCGTTTTTAGGACCTCAGTGACGTCATCGAGAAGGAGGCGCTCGGGACCTGTGCAATAAGAAATCGGAGTTTAAATTCAGAACTCAGACACATCTTTCACATGTGAAACAAAATGTTCTCGTCTGTCCCCAAACCTCCTCCGTACCTGGATTACATGTAAACCAAAATATAACGATAGAAAGAATTTGATCTATTGCACATGCACACTTGGATAGACCCATTAGTGATAGCTCTTAGAGGGCTGCACCTATGTTTATAGAATCTGTCTACCATAAACTCTGTCATTATGGGCTGTATCAGCAGGGATCAGGAGGCCGAGTACAGGAGTGTGGTGGATGGGTTCATAGAGTGGTGTGGACTGAACCACCTACAATGTCACAAAGACAAAGGAGTTGGTGGTGGACTTCAGGAAATGATGGACCAGTCCAAATCCAGTCACAATCAACTGAGCAGAGGTGGACATTGTGGATGAGTACAAGTACCTCAGTGTCCACATAGACAAGAAACTTTACTGGAATAAAAACACAGATGTGGTGTACAAGAAAGGTCAGAGCTGTCTGTATTTTGGGCTATTAGCCTATTGAGGCTAGTGTCATCTTCTACCCTGTAGTGTCCTGAGGCAACAGACGCAGTAAGCTCATCAGGAAGGCTGGCTCTGTCCTGGGAGTGGAACAAGAGTATTACCCCTAAAGGAAAAGCCTTCAGAAACAACATTTTCATAGATGCAGACTGGCAGCGGGCATGGTTATTGCTGTATAAATTATGCATTTTTAATTAGGTTAAAGAAATACAAGCTTTTGCACAACATATATCCAACAAACCTTTATCTCTCCAAATTCTCAGCTATTGATAGCAAATGTACTTTCTGTAATGACAAAACAGAATCTTTACCACACTTGCGCTGTACACATTCCACTACATGTTGGACTAAATTGATGGAACAAATGTTGTGTGAATGTAAAAATAACATTAATATTGAATGTAAAAATGTCATTAAGTATTCAAACATGATAAATATAACATTGAATTCATTGTTAACGTAATGATATTATATGATCAATTTTTAATTCATAAATGTAGGATCACAAAACAGACCCCTAACAAATATATCAAAACTCTCAAGCTAGCAAACAAGTAACAGAACAGTGGAGCTTTTTGGGGAGGGGTGACGTGTCAAAGCACAGTAGCAACCCCCCCTCCTTATGTAATTTAATAATAAATAATAATAACAACCTTTATTTATAGAACACTTTTCAAAATCGAAGTTACAAAGTGCTTTACAGAGGCAGCAACGCAAAACAAACAGGTCATAAAATCAAAGGCAGAAAAGAAAGAATAAAGAATAAAGAAAATTAAAATAATTAATTTAACAAATATATAAAATTCATTCAAAAGAACTCCAATTACATAAAATTCCCTTAAATGAATGGTAAAAAATAAAATTCAAGTAAAATCCGGAAAGGCTCGCCGATAAAAGTATGTCTTAAGAAGGGACTTAAAAGAGATCACTGATTCAGCTGACCTGACCTCCTCGGGCAGGTCGTTCCAGAGCTTCGGAGCCCTCACAGCAAAAGCTCTGTCCCCCTTAGTTTTCAGTCTGCCCGAGGATCTCAGTGTACGTGTCGGCTCGTACAGTACTAAAAGGTCGGCGATATAGCTGGGAGAAAGGCCATGGAGAGACTTAAATGTAATCAGTAAAATCTTAAAATCAATTCTAAAACATACTGGGAGCCAGTGTAAAAGTGCTAAAACAGGAGTGACGTGGTAGTATTTTTTGATTCTGGTTAAAAGCCTGGCAGCTGAGTTCTGTACAGTTTGAATTCGATCAATGGATCTTTGACTTAGGCAGGTAAAAAGGCTGTTACAGTAATCGAGGAGTTATAACTTATTCGTCCCAGACTTGAATTTGGACTCGTCTTCCATTATTTATTTAATTTAAATTAGAAGGTGTATGAACATGTCTGGCATTATTGTTTGAATTATAATTGTTCGATAAAGTTTTTTTTTTTTTTTTTAAAGGAGCTACTTTCTGATTGGTCGTTCATATCCGCCCAATGAACGAGATGCCGGGTTGCTTTATAAACACGGATTTCACCTCCTCTCATCATTCTTCCAAGTTTCACTAACTGGTAAAGAAAATGTCTGGACGTGGCAAAGGAGCCGGAAAAGCCAGAGCAAAGGCGAAGAGCCGTTCCTCCCGGGCTGGACTTCAATTCCCGGTTGGTCGTGTTCACAGACTGCTGAGGAAGGGAAACTACGCCCAACGTGTGGGTGCCGGCGCCCCCGTCTACCTGGCGGCTGTGCTGGAGTATCTGACCGCTGAGATCCTCGAGTTGGCCGGAAACGCTGCCCGCGACAACAAGAAGACCCGTATCATCCCCCGTCACCTGCAGCTTGCTGTCCGCAACGACGAGGAGCTCAACAAACTGCTGGGCGGAGTGACCATCGCTCAGGGCGGCGTGCTGCCCAACATCCAGGCTGTCCTGCTCCCCAAGAAGACCGAGAAGGCCGCTAAGAAGTGAAGACCGAAAACCAGTTTAAAATCCACCCAAAGGCTCTTTTAAGAGCCACACACCTTAACAACTGAAATGCACATTCCTGAATTGCTATTCTAAAGCATCATCACGTAACCCTTCTGTCAAAAATCTCTTACACACAAGATTTTGCAGATCAAAATGACCCTGAAAATAAGAGCGTTTTCAAGCGTGCTTAACTTGAAATGAAATAACATGAAAACGTGGCCCATTATGGTTGACGTTTATCGACAGAACTTAAGCAAATTGCTCGGTCGCGCTCCGCCTCTGGAATATATAAAAGGAAGGCTGATGTGGGATAGTTTTAAGAGAAATTAAACCAACCAGAAGAAAATCTTATGTAATCGGACTTGATCAAAACCTTCCACATTTCCTGCTTCACTGTCTTTACATGCGTATGCGTTATGTTCCAGAAGATTCCTTCTACCTATGATCACAGCTGAGGATCCATATTACCCAGGGAGATAAGAAACTTTATTGATCCCCATTTGGGATAATTCACTTCTTAAAACAGCTCAAAGTGAAGGACGGGGTAAAACAAGTGATTGATTAAAAAAACGCGCAAGACATAAAGACAATAAAATGCATTGATAATATTAAAAATACACTATGTACACCAACCAAAGGGTAGAGGGGATACCCTTTTACCGCTTTCACATTGAAGCATGAACATGTCAAAAAGCAGGAATTCACTCTTAGCTGAATTTTGTGTGTGGCTCTTAAAAGAGCCTTTTGTGTTTGTTGAGGCGCTGACAGCTCACTTCTTCTTGGGTGCTGCCTTCTTGGCTTTGGGCTTGGCAGCCTTCTTCGCGGGGGCTTTCTTGGCTGCAGGGGCCTTTTTCGCCACCTTCTTGGGGCTCTTGGTTGCCTTTTTGGGGCTCTTGGTTGCTTTCTTGGTCGCTGCGGGTTTCGTGACCTTCTTCGGGGACTTCTTAGCGGCTACTGGCTTCTTGGCTGCCGCAATCTTGGCCTTCTTGGCCGCTGCGGGTTTCTTGGCTGCGGGCTTCTTGGCTTTAGGAGCGGCTTTCTTGACCGGCTTCTTCGCCTTCACCTCGGTCTTCTTGCTCAACTTAAAGGAGCCGGAGGCCCCGGTTCCCTTGGTCTGAACAATGGTCCCCTTGAGCACCAGGCCTTTGATAGCGGTCTTGAAGCGAGCATTGTTCTTCTCCACATCGTAGCCTCCGGCAGCAACAAACTTCTTGATGGCGGTTGCGGACATGCCGCTCCGCTCCTTGCACATGGACAGAGCTTTAACGATGAGCTCGGTGACGCTGGCGCCGGCCGCCTTCGGCTTGGAAACCTTCTTTTTGGACGTTTTGGCCACTTTGGCCGGGGCGGCGGCGGGAACTGGAGCTTCTTCTGCCATTGTTTTCTCGGAGCTTCGTTCACAACACGGACTGGCTGAACTGATAGAAAGTCCTGCGCAGGAGGCTGCACTTAAACACACCATGAGAACCGTGGAGACTCAACCCAGTGCGTGCCTCTGATTACCGGGCCTCTTGTGTTTTCTCTTCCCCGATAAAAGAGTTCAAACTAAATGTAGGGGCCGTGCTGAAGGCTGACAGTGAAGCAGCAGATAGCGGACTTGTGTATCTTCATATTGAAGTCATGTTCAGCTCTGCTGCTCGCTCCTTTTTCTTTGTGGAGCCTCCAAACCTCACATTTTCATCGCCGCGAGAAGCACTGCTCAGCGGCTTTTCGCGCTCATTTCTCTCCTAAAATTATCTAAAATCCATCAGAGCTCCGTGAAAAGTGGTTTGCCTGCTGGCCCACATGTTTGTTCAGGGACTCAAATTAAAAACAACCATCAGCTGATGACCACTTTGTGATTAAATCAACTTCTTCTGGTCCCAGCAAACACACTGATAACGGCTGAAGCCAGGCTTCCTGTCAGGACTGTTCACGGTGTCTGTGGACATTTCTTAAGCTTGAATAAGAGATACAAACTACAACACAATAATTAAACAAATGAATAATTAAGTTATCGAATAATAACAGAGCACACTGATCATTAACGATAACTGCCTGGGACGGTTCACACTGTTTCATTGTTTTAATTCGGACTGAACCCATTCTGAACGGGCAATCCATTTGAAATCCCTCTTTTAAAATGCTTATGTTTGAAGCTGCTTTTAACTTTATAATTTCTTTGCTTTATTTTATTTTTCCACTATTTTTGTCAGTCTAAATCATTGTATTATTGTGAAAAATTACTGTTGAAGTGTCGCTTTGTTTATGTATTTTAAGTCTTCTCCCCCCTTCAGACTTTAAATCATCAGCATCACTGTCTGATCACAACACTCTTTAACTCATCCACCAGTCACTACATGGCAGCTACATTGCACTGTTTTCTATCTATGCATATCTGCTGTAACATATTGTTATGGTACATATACTTCTGCATTTGTATTACCTCATCCATACCGTACAATTATGTCTGTGCAATTACTTCTCATGTGCAATTGTTATTTGGCTGCATTGTATTACAATATATAGTACAAATTTGATGTTAAAAACGGATAATGATGCTGTTCTGACGGCAACCAGACGCTATAAGTAGCACATATTTTTTTAGATTTTACCATTTCTTCCAAAAAATAAGTCTGTCAGACATGCCTTTGAATTTTCTTTTTAGGAATCCTGAGGCCAGTAGAACTGTTAATGCACCATATCAAGATGAATCAAATAATTCAAAAGTTGTACTAAAGAAAGGACCATCCCAGCTATGTAACCAAGAGCTTTCATGTTTATAATGCAATGGATACAATTAAAATATCTTAGTCGTTGGAAGAATTCACTGGACTTGGTGATTCCCTGGATGTTATCACGGAGGACTTTACGGTGACGCTTTGCGCCTCCTTTACCAAGTCCTTTCCCGCCTTTGCTTTTTTCTTTTCTTTTTAATTAAAGATTTCAGATTCCACGCAGTATTTGTTGAAAAAGAAAACGGACTTAATCACTGCAATCAGTCTTTTTTTTTTTTTTTTTTTTTCCTTTGAGCAAAACATTTGAAATTAAACATTGGACATTTTTTTCCGTAGCTACAAAACAGCTCCACAGCCCTGACAGAAGTCTGTTCACTGAAATCAACCACACTGTGTCCCATAGGTTGTCGGACAAGATTTCATCATTTGATTTGTTATCTGGAGGCAGTCTTGGCCCTGAGCACGTTAATATGATATACTGGTTACCGTACGGGGGGGGGGGGAGCTCTTAATATTGAGTGAGTGGGTGGCTCTTAAAAGAGCCTTTGTGTAGTTGATGGCAGTTAACGTTTAACCTCCGAAGCCGTACAGAGTGCGGCCCTGTCTCTTCAGAGCATACACCACATCCATGGCAGTCACGGTCTTCCTCTTGGCATGCTCGGTGTAGGTGACGGCATCACGGATCACATTCTCCAGAAACACCTTCAACACACCGCGGGTCTCTTCATAAATCAGACCGGAGATGCGCTTCACTCCACCACGACGAGCCAGGCGGCGTATAGCGGGCTTTGTGATTCCCTGGATGTTATCACGGAGAACTTTACGGTGACGCTTAGCGCCTCCTTTACCGAGTCCTTTGCCACCCTTTCCTCTTCCACTCATTTTCACTCGTTCAGGAATACGATGCGAGATGACCTTTCCCTCAATGTTCACAGCTATTTAAATCCTTTCTGAGAACGTGATCGAAAACCGAGACATTCTTCTTCTCTGCGTTTAAATGCTTCAAATACTTGTGTATATATTATGCTTTCACAATAGTTAGCATATTATTTGATTTTTAGCGATGCATTTAGTTTCAAAAGGGTGAAAGTGCACTAAAAGGTTGTTTATGCTTCAATAGTTCTGTGTCAGAAGTACTGACAGTGAATCTAGCCATTTGATCCTCAGTTTGTGGCTTTAGTTACCATGGGTCCTTTGGGGTCTCCAAATGGTCCCTTTAGGAAAGGCATGGAAATACCTTCAGAAAAACAGGTGTCACAACTTATTTTTTTGTGTGTCATTCTTATCTAATTTGGACTGAGACAAGTTTATAACTTTTTCTAGGCCCCCCATTGTGCAGGCTTTTTTTTTTGCATGGAAGTGTTAGGTTAGGGTTAGGGTTAGAGAAAAACATAAATCACACATACAAACATAAACCAAAATAGTACTAAAGCTAGAGATTATATGATATAAATGCTGCATTTTACTTTAAGCTGTGGTAGGCAATTCATTTTGGAAAATGTTTTAGCAATTTTAAACAATAAATGAAATGCTCACATAAAAGGAAAACAATCTGGTATCTGTGGTTATAACAGACCTGTAATAACTCCTTCCATTAGAATAAAATAAAATAGAAATGTATTAATCCCGGAGGAAAATCTTGTGCCAAGTTGCTCCAAAGTTACAGTAAAGAAATGAGAGATACAAAATAACTGTGTAAGTGAAATAAACAATATAAAGTGTATAGAGGTTAAATGCAGAGAAGCAGTGCCAAATATAATAGCAATAGTACAATAAGATATTGTAAAAGATATGTAAAAAGTAATGGTGGCATTTACATTGACAGTATTTGTAGTTAAAATAAATGAAAACGTTTTATTGAACGAGATAAAGATGTAATAGCGCATGGTATTTTTAAAAAAGTTATATATCACAAGATCCGTAAATATAAACAAAGCCCCTGATATTGAGGGAGATATTGCACATGATAAAGGACATAATATAACCTGATATTAAAAAGTGTTATTGCACATGATATTAGAAATTGTATTATAGCTGTAATGGAGAAGTTGCATGTGATGATGAAAAGATCCTTCATGCTCCATTTTTCCTCCTGCTGAACAGGGAGTAATTATAGGTAGATTAAAAAAGACTTCCTGTGGTGCTCCTCTGCAGTCTGCAGCGTGCATGGGGTGAGCCGTGTTGTCCATGATACCAAAGAGTTTCCTCAGCATACTACTCACAGAAACTTCCACTAGAGACTCTTGTTCCACTCCCAGGACAGAGCCAGCCTTCCTGATGAGCTTACTGCGTCTGTTGCCTCAGCACACTACAGGGTAGAAGATGACACTGGCCTCAATTGAGTGATAGAACATCTGCAGCATGGTTCTGCAGATGTTGAAAGATCTGAGTCTCCTGAGAAAATACAGACAGCTCTGACCTTTCTTGTAAACCACATCTCTGTTCTTATTCCAGTAAAGTTTCTTGTCTATGTAGACGCTGAGGTACTTGTACTCATCCACAATGTCCACCTCTGCTCAGTTGATTGTGACTGGATTTGGACTGGTCCATCATTTCCTGAAGTCCACCACCAACTCCTTTGTCTTTGTGACGTTGTAGGTGGTTCAGTCCACACCACTCCATGAACCCGTCCACCACACTCCTGTACTCGGCCTCCTGATCCCTGCTGATACAGCCTATAATGACAGAGTTTATGGTAGACAGATTCTATAAACATAGGTGCAGCCCTCTAAGAGCTATCACTAATGGGTCTATCCAAGTGTGCATGTGCAATAGATCAAATTCTTTCTATCGTTATATTTTGGTTTACATGTAATCCAGGTACGGAGGAGGTTTGGGGACAGACGAGAACATTTTGTTTCACATGTGAAAGATGTGTCTGAGTTCTGAATTTAAACTCCGATTTCTTATTGCACAGGTCCCGAGCGCCTCCTTCTCGATGACGTCACTGAGGTCCTAAAAACGGAGGGCGATTATTGGTCAGAGATCGACATCTTACACATCTGCTTGCCTCGCGCTTTCTCAGTTGCTCAGCCAATCCGGTACGAGGAACAGCACAGTCTTATTTGCATTCACTCTGTATAAATGTTCTCTACCGTCCCCAAACGTGATCTCACTTCGAAAGAAAAGATGCCTGATCCAGTGAAAGCACCCAAGAAGGGCTCAAAGAAAGCCGTCTCTAAAGCCACGAAGGGCGGCAAGAAGAGGAGAAAGACCAGAAGAGAGAGCTACGCCATTTACGTGTACAAGGTTCTGAAGCAGGTCCACCCCGATACTGGTATTTCCTCCAAGGCTATGGGCATCATGAACTCCTTTGTGAGCGACATCTTTGAGCGCATCGCCGGTGAGTCCTCCCGTCTGGCTCTCTACAACAAGCGCTCCACCATCACCTCCAGGGAAATCCAGACCGCCGTCCGCCTGCTGCTGCCTGGTGAGCTGGCTAAGCACGCCGTGTCTGAGGGAACCAAGGCGGTGACCAAGTACACCAGCTCCAAGTAAACTCGACGGAACATAAAGCTCAAACGACTCAAAGGTCCTTTTCAGGACCACTCACAACGTAACAAAAGAACTTTATTCCATTGTATTTCTTACAATATAACAGCTAACACGTGCAGATCACTGAAAATGCAAATACTTGAGCACTTAATAAAAACGAGTCAGAAAGACGGAAGAAATAAGACTCTGGAAAGATGAAATTGGCTGCTCCGCCTGTTATGTGCTGTCATGTGGCAGTAAAGTTTATTCTACATGATGGGAAGTTGTGTCGTTGTGGTGGAATCACTTTAACAATAAACTTGTCTCAGAGCCATAACACTGAGTTGTTTATTTTGTTTGTCATAATTCATAAATATTGAGTTCATACATCTTAATTATTTGTGTATGTAATAAAGGAGATGTTAAAGGGTAACATTGATTTAAAAAAAACCCTACTGATTCCCATTTATTTTTCACATTATTGGACTAATACCATTCCTGTTAATTTTGCCCAAAACATCTAGAAAAAACATTAAAAATATTAAATAAAGGTCTGTTTTTGAACCATTTGGAGTATATTCATGATTTAGGGCTTATTTGAAAGGTAAGACTCTGAATTTCTTCCTCAAACTGGCAGTAACACTGTCAGTGCTACTGGCAATAAGTTATTTAATTTGGAACTCCACAGAAATTTGATATTTTCATTCTCACCTGAATTTGTCATAGCAAAAAAAGCCTGCAGATGATTACACTGTGACCTATGACCTGGAAAACACAATGGGGGCCTAGAAAAAGTTATAAACTTGTCTCAGTCCAAAGTAGATAAGAATGACACACAAAAAATAAGTTGTGACACCTGTTTTTCTGAAGGTATTTCCATGCCTTTCCAAAAGGGACCATTTGGAGACCCCAAAGGACCCATGGTAACTAAAGCCACAAACTGAGGATCAAATGGCTAGATTCACTGTCAGTACTTCTGACACAGAACTCTTGAAGCATAAACAACCTTTTAGTGCACTTTCACCCTTTTGAAACTAAATGCATCGCTATGAATCAAATAATATGCTAACTATTGTGAAAGCATAATATATACACAAGTATTTGAAGTATAATTTTGACAAGTATGTAAACTTACATACAAATGTATTTTAATGCACTTAGAGTAAGAGCATTAAGAGCACAAATGTGCCATAAACATGCTGTTTGAATGTACAGTATATTTTTGATGCAACTCGACTTGTCCTTGCTCAAATGTGGTCATAGACCACGAACACCACACCTCATGGCCAGATCGGAAGTTGTTCAATAGGTGGCGCTACTACACCAAAGAGTAAATCATCAACCCTCATTGAAACCCAAAGAAGAAGAATGACTCGGATTTCTATCACGTCCTCAGAAAGGATTTAAACAGCTGTGAACATTGAGGGAAAGGTCATCTCGCATCGTATTTCTGAACGAGTGAAAATGAGTGGAAGAGGAAAGGGTGGCAAAGGACTCGGTAAAGGAGGCGCTAAGCGTCACCGTAAAGTTCTCCGTGATAACATCCAGGGAATCACAAAGCCCGCTATCCGCCGTCTGGCTCGTCGTGGTGGAGTTAAGCGCATCTCCGGTCTGATCTATGAAGAGACCCGCGGTGTGTTGAAGGTGTTTCTGGAGAATGTGATCCGTGATGCCGTCACCTACACCGAGCATGCCAAGAGGAAGACCGTGACTGCCATGGATGTGGTTTACGCTCTGAAGAGACAGGGCCGCACTCTGTACGGCTTCGGAGGTTAATCATTAACTGTCTTCAACTACACAAAGGCTCTTTTAAGGGCCACCCACTCACTAAATATAAAGAGCTTATGTTACCTGTGGCCACTGGCCAGTTAACCTTTTGTCTCTCTCTCTCTCTCTCTCTCTCTCTCTCTCTCTCTCTCTCTCTCTCTCTCTCTCTCTCTCTCTCTCTCTCTGTCCTTCTCTCCCTGTGTACCTGATTATCCTTGGTGCAATGAGCGCTCAGGGACATAGAGGTGCAGAGTGGGGGATGGCAGGCACAAGCAGTTGGATTTTGTTGTTTTAGTTTGGGCTGGAGATCTTCGGTATTAAAGTTATTTTGTTTTGATAGTTTTTACCAGTTTACTTACTTTAGAGGGAGGTGCAGGGAACGACGGCCCATTGCGTGGCTGGCCTAGCACCTGCCCACTTTTGTTCATTTTGGCCGAGGTCTCCAGCTCCTTTTTCTTTTCACTTATTTCAGTAGTGATGATTATGATTTTTGTTTAAACAAAATAAAACCCTGTGGGTTTTAAAACTTTTGTGACGTCCTTTTTAAATATGATTGGACAACTCAAAAAGCTCCCCGGCATGTGTCTCTGCCAAGATAATACCAATTCATTGTCTTACTTTTTGAACAGGTTATATAAATTGGCCAATTATATTATTAGACAAGCAACTAATACCTTGTCTTTTCTCTTTATAAAGACTGGATACTACAGGTAAGAGTGCTGTATCTTGGGTGGGGAAAAAAAGTGACTTGAATTGGGACTTGCCTTAACTAAGGACTCGACTTGACGTGACATAACCTGTGACTTGACTTGTAGTGACTTGTCTTAACTTAACCTGTGACTTGTCTTAACATAACCTGTGACTTGACTTAACGTAACCTGTGACTTGACTTGTAACAACCTGTGACTTGACTTAATATTACCTTTGACTTGACTTGCCCAAGAAAAATGACTTGAGACTTACTTGGGACTTGAACAAAGATGACTTGGTCACAACACTGCTGGTAGAACATACAGAAGTTTTCAATAATACAACCGAACGAGGGGCACAGGCACAGCGGTGAGCTGGCGTGATCAAAATGCTGTGTGCTGCATTTTGAGCTGGGAGGTCGGCTGCTGCTCTCCTCTGATCGGGCATCGCTCTGGGCTGACTCCAATTCGTCTCCTCCAGCCAGCAGCGCAGGTGAAAAAGATTAGCCTTAAAGACACACGACTACCCAGGTAGCTACACAACACACAAGCAAACACACTGCAACATAATTAGTCACACAGGGGGAGAGGTGAATGGCGGCGACCTTAACACTTACTTAACATAAATAACATGACTGTAAATCATTTGGTACAAACAAATGTATAAACCTTTATTTTTGTTCAGAGCTCTTTTACTACAAATTATGGAAAATAATAAGAAAACAGATCCACTCCTGTACTTCTGTACATGTAGTACTTTTCTTTATTCCTCTTCAGTTGTAACCTGTTTTTCCCTTTTTGGAGACGAGCGTTGCAGACTCTTTCTGCTGGACTTTTACACAAACAGCATTAATAAACGTAAGACTTCTGAAATTTATGGGGTTTACAATTATTTTTTTGTATCAATCATTAACTGCATTCTGACACAGTTCATCACTATTTCTGTTCAAACCATCTATCATTGACCTTCTAAAGCTGGATCACCTTTAATCTTTTAACTGGGGTGACATCAAATACTGAGCAGTCAGATCACTGGACACATGGACATGTATCTATAACTTCCACACTCTCTTCTTATTTCATTTTTCTAACTGCACACCAACAGCTGCTACACCTCTCCACACATCTGATATGATAACCAGCTTCCTGGATCACCTTGTATATTGTATTGAAAGCTATTGAAGATAATTATCTACCAAAAATAAAAAAATAAATATGTACAATTTAAGGCGCATGTAACACAAAATAAGTATCACAAATCATGGGCCTATCACAAATCATGGGCCTATAACAAAGTTATCACCAAGCTGCAAAAACACAACACAAAGTTTGCTCATAATACATCAGATCCATTGTTTGCTTTTCATTGTTTTCACTGACGTTGTTTTATATTATTGTGTCACTAAGTCATTTTAACGTATTACGTCTTCTGCATATAAAAGCACAAAGATACACGTACATTCACATTGTGTTGCGCTCTTGACCTCATACAATTTACAAGTACTTGTATCTTTCTCACACAGCCAGCACCGCATGTCTCCACAGCAGGCGTCGTTCCAGTTGGCCAGCTCTGGGTTGTGATGATCCATCTCCACACAGTCCTCTCTGTTGTTGGGATCCTGAGGGCTGGCACCGGCTTTTGACTCGCTCAGAGAAGAGAAAAGGTATTAGGAAACGACTTGAGCAATAGTGAATCATCATGTTAAAACTTTGACAGAGGAGTGTGTGCAAGCGACAGCTGACCGTGGGAGGATGAAGAGAGAGCTGAGACAGGATCCACAGGATCTATACCGTCAATACATCTGAACAAAATAAATGAAGTGTTAATGAACAGACACCCTCAGGTATACCCATTGTTGACAACGCTTCCTCAGTGGAAGTCATGTGAGAAGGGAGAAAGGGACAAACATATTTCCTTAACCACAAAAAGCTTGTAAATTAGATTTATTTATTTATTTAATACAAGCAAGACCTGAAGCTAGCTGACTGGCTGAGTTGGAAGGATGGCAGCATGTAGGCCAGCTGTTTCTATCTGGTGTCTCTTCAAATGCAGAGTGGGCCTGGATGCTCCACGCCTCAGGATGCTCCGCTTAGGAAAAAGGCAAAGAAAGTTGATTTTTTGGAAGCTTAAGTCGCCGCAAAGCTAGCTAGAATTTACTGAGATTAAAGACCAGCTCCAGTCATGTTTTAAAACATATTAAAAAAAAATACTCAGCTTGAAACAATAAATTGTATCTGTTTCTGCAAAATACATTTAATATCTTTGTGAAAATCCTTCCAGGGCATCTCCTCCTTCTCCCTCATTAAAAATTCCAGTAAAATTCCAGTCGAAAACAAAACACGTATCTGCCATTGTTTAGTGGCAACTTGTTGAAACTTAATTAGAAATGTAGTAATTAGTAGTCGTAACGTTAACGTTAGTAGTCAGTCATGGGTTTGCAAAAATTACGATGAAGGTTACAGCTGGCTTGCATATCACCAAAGTGGTTGCCATAGGTACGTTAGGATATGCATAGCGTCACCCCGTCCATTAACGGGATTGGCTCCTTAGGTTTGTGACGTCTCAAAGCTGCCAATCTGAAAACGTGTTGTTCTGTCCTGATTATATTGTCCCTGATATGAGGACAGGCCAGTACAGATGGAAGTAGAGGCTTTCAGCCATCTCTCCAAAAGAGGCTCCCAGCAGACAGGAAGTGGATCCGGAGCGGCCTCTGAGGTCTAGCCACAGTTAAGCAAGTAGTTCTTGGGCCTGGGTGAGGCTCCAACGACAGGCATTCAGGTTAGTGTGTTTTTTAAGGCTGGTCCCAAAGCAAGCTGTTTTTATGGTGCTGCCATCCCAGCCAAATACTGAGGAGCTCCAAAATTGCTGGCCAGACCTGAAGTCTCTATCTTGCCACACAGCTGATGGCAGAGCCCTGGCCTCTATGCATAATGTTAGCAGTCATGTTATGTGGAGGTTGCAGGCCTAGGTAGAAGAAAATACACTAAAGGAAGGGTTGTAGCCATTTGTAGAATTTATTTGGGACTAACTGGGAGAAAAAGAGGAAGAGAAAAGGAGAAACAATATATGTCATCAACACATAGTTACACAACATATGGTAACAATTTGAAAGCACAAAGTTCATTTTTTATTTTCTATAATTTGCTTATAAAAAGTTTATATCTTTAATTGTTAAAATGTTTAACTGAAGTAAATAAAGTAAATTTGGAATACCGGTGCTGTTATTTTTCTTACTGATTCACAGTCACAGCTTATTGGGGAAATGAATGGAACACATAGTGAGATATTCAAAGACACAAAACATCCTTAAGATGTGACCTCAGTCATTGAGATAGACTTTGATTTCAACTGGGAAATTGTGGAAAATATATTCGAAAAACACATTAACCAATAATGGAGACCCAAAAAAAAGAATGAACCGCTACTGTAATAGGCTGCCAGCTGACATGGTTCATGGTTGCCATATTAGTTCTAAATGTTAGGTCTTAGGTCTGTATAAGTGATAACGTATAGTGAGCGGGTTTAGCTCAATGTAAGGCTGTGGCTGTGTAATAAATGTAGTTAAAGACCAATGTGTGTAGACTGTCATCATGTCTGTTGGCACTGTGCTTTTATGCTGCTTGTATTTGCAATTTTTTTTCTTACAGGTTACTAAAAATGTTATCACTGCAGAATTGCAGAGCGAACTGCATCAATGTACGCCAGAACTGACTTAGGTTGTCAGTTTAGTTTAGTTTAGTTGATGATCATCATGAAATCATGATACCGCAATAGATAACCAACAACACTTTCACTAAAAATTCCCCAAGCATCTTGTTTCAGGATATGTGCCATGGAAAACAGCCTCTAGATGGAGTGGGTGGTCCTGAAAAGGACCTTTAAGTTTGGTAGTTCAATGTCAGGTTTACTTGGAGCTGGTGTACTTGGTCACCGCCTTGGTTCCCTCAGACACGGCGTGCTTGGCCAGCTCACCGGGCAGCAGCAGGCGGACGGCGGTCTGGATCTCCCTGGAGGTGATGGTGGAGCGCTTGTTGTAGTTTGCCAGACGGGAGGCCTCACCGGCGATGCGCTCAAAGATATCGCTCACAAAGGAGTTCATGATGCCCATGGCCTTAGAGGAGATCCCGGTATCAGGGTGGACCTGCTTCAGGACCTTGTACACGTAGATGGCATAGCTCTCCCTCCTGGTCCTCCTCCTCTTCTTGCCGGTCTTAGTAGCTTTAGAGACGGCTTTCTTTGAGCCCTTCTTGGGTGCTTTGACTGAGTCAGGCATTGTCGCTGAGTAGGAACGAGAACTGTTGGTGAAAGCAGCCGACAATGAATTTGAATGCAGTTAATGCAAAGGAGACTGTGCCGTTCCTCGTACGTGATTGGCTGAGAAGACTTTACAACCAACCTTTAGACATGCGGGCTCATACAGCCCAAGCTAAAGTCTAAAGACTTTTTATCCTGTTTCGAACATTTTTTTTAATGGATATTTTTCTATTTGCGTTGAGTTAACTTGACACCAAAAGGTGTCACATCAACATACAAAAAATTAAATGACAGATGAGTCATTATTTTTACGACATAAAAGTGATCATTTACGTGTGGGTTTTGCTGAAAGGAAATTTGCTGTTTCCTTTTTTCCAGGGCCAAGTCTTTAACTCAACAACTTAACTCTGCTTGTTTTTAAATTGAATAATTATGTTATATGAAATGTAAATACAAATTCCCCAGATGTATCAGTATTTTAGTATTTAGTATGTAGTAGTATTCCATTTTATAATGGATATTAAGTGTATTTTGTGTTAGAGATAATAAAGGAAAATATTGTTAAATGTTACTGTTTCTAAGTTGTCATTCACACATGCAGTCTTTTCTTTTCAAGCACACACTTTCATCTCCTTCTCTCTCACACACACACACACACACACACACACACACACACACACACACACACACACACACACACACACACACACACACACACACACACACACACACACACACACAAAAATCCAAATCTAAATTAATTATACAGTCACACTCGTGTTGTAGTAGGGCTATAGACAACTGTGCAGAAGGTGTGCTGTGGTTACAGTGAAAGTATCAGGATTAGTAAAGTATGATTATGTCAAGTGTGAACTTATTTAAAAGACTTCAGGGACAAAATTGACAGCTGGTTTTATCTGAACAATGATAAAAGATCCATAAATTATGAATATTTATGATCTATATATATATATATATATATATATATATATATATATATATATTTATTTTATTTTTTAAATCCACATTTTGGTCCATCTGTTTGCGAATTATTCTCTTTCAAACAGCATCCTGATTGTTTAATAATAAGAAAATGGTTAAAAGGAAGGGTTTTTGAATGGACGAATAATTAATTGAGGTGGATTTTCCAAGTTTCCAGATCAGAACGGACCCTAGAGTTAAGAGTGTACTGAAAATATACGGAAGGGCTTTATTTAATAGGATTTACTTTATAAAAAGCGAAATTAAAGCTCTTTGGTGAAGAGTGAGGTGGCTCTTAAAAGAGCCGTTGTTGTTGTTGTTGTTGTAGTCAGTGGAGCAGCAGACAGTTTAAGCTCGCTCTCCGCGGATGCGGCGGGCCAGCTGGATGTCTTTGGGCATGATGGTGACCCTCTTGGCGTGGATGGCGCACAGATTGGTGTCCTCAAACAGGCCGACCAGGTAAGCCTCGCTGGACTCCTGCAGAGCCATGACAGCGGAACTCTGGAAGCGCAGGTCGGTCTTGAAGTCCTGAGCGATCTCTCTGACCAGACGCTGGAAGGGCAGCTTGCGGATCAGCAACTCGGTGGATTTCTGGTAGCGACGGATCTCTCTCAGAGCCACGGTACCGGGCCTGTAACGGTGAGGCTTCTTCACGCCGCCGGTAGCCGGGGCGCTCTTACGGGCAGCTTTAGTGGCCAGTTGCTTCCTGGGGGCTTTGCCTCCGGTGGATTTACGAGCGGTCTGCTTGGTTCTCGCCATTGTTCCTTTTTCTTCTCTGAAGAGGAGTCAAGTGTGTCGTGTAGAGGAGACGCGCTCTACTTATACTGGAGGACCGGCTGCGAGACAGTGACGCTGCTTCAGACCCCGGCTTCTGATTGGTGACGGGCTACTCCTGGAGCTCAGCCCCGCCTGGAGGAGCGACCCACCGCCTCAACTCCGCTGCTTATTGGAGAAAAATACGTTCAAACTGTCCGCCAAAACCGAGAGCGGGCCGCCCCTCTACAGATCGCGGACATATAAAGGAGGTTTTGCGCTGCTGGGGACATCATTTCTCTGAGTCTTGACTCTAGGAGACAACTGTAATAATGAGTGGAAGGGGTAAAACCGGCGGAAAAGCCAGAGCAAAGGCGAAGACCCGCTCTTCCCGTGCAGGACTCCAGTTCCCAGTCGGCCGTGTTCACAGGCTGCTGCGCAAAGGCAACTATGCTGAGCGTGTTGGTGCCGGCGCCCCCGTCTACCTGGCGGCTGTGCTGGAGTACCTGACCGCTGAGATCCTCGAGTTGGCCGGAAACGCCGCCCGCGACAACAAGAAGACCCGTATCATCCCCCGTCACCTGCAGCTTGCTGTCCGCAACGACGAGGAGCTCAACAAACTGCTGGGCGGAGTGACCATCGCTCAGGGCGGTGTGTTGCCCAACATCCAGGCTGTCCTGCTCCCCAAGAAGACCGAGAAGGCCGCCAAGAAGTAGAGACCAACAACCGACTTTACAACACACAACGGCTCTTTTAAGAGCCACACACCTAAACAATCATAGACTATATTCCTGTATAAGCAGACTAGTAATTGGGTTGAACATAAACCTGTTTTAAATCTGTATGTAGGATAGGACTTAGCCTACGTTGCAATGAAAATGTCCGTTTAGTTTGAGGCGATTCCTTAAAAACCTGAAACTGGACAAATGATGTTTATTAGACGGTAAGTATGAATGATGTGTTGTCCAACATCCAGGGTTATTCTCTTCCCGCGAAAAGACCCACAGAGGCTATTGTAAGTTGTGTTGGCAACTGTGGGCTGGAACAAAACCAAGGGTGTAATTACCAATAATATACAACTGTGAGGGGGGAAAAAAACATGATGGTAATGAGTTAAAATAAATTCACCCGAAATGGCTACAAAACGTCTTGGGAAATGTAATAAATGCAGATTATAGAGAGAACACAGAAATCATTGGTGAATCATGATATGACATGAAGTTAGGTAGCTATATTTCAATTGTGAAGTCAATATTTCCTGCTTTTTAAAGCAGAACCCTTCTATTAATCTGTAGATTCAGAAATATATGTCAAATACTCAAGTCAATAATCATGAATGCTGTTTTACTGTTACTTTTTTCATATTCATCCATGTCAAACTGAGTGAAAGAAAGTGTGTTGTTGTAATTACCTGAAGACTGTATTTGAAACGTGTTTCGATAACATAAGAGATATAAAGGAGCCTGTCTGTTGCCAGGTGATAATTTCGTTCTCAATACAGCAATAATCCAAGAATCAGCCAAAGTTAGTTTAGGAAAATATGGCTGAGGTCTTGTTAATTTTCCTTTTTTGCTGTTGCTCAGTAAACAAGCAAACAACGAAGTAAACAACAGGCGCAGGTATATACTCTTTGTGAAGGATGTGGGTGGCTCTTAAAAGAGCCTTTTATCAGGTGTCTCGTTGTTCAGGGGCTGAAGGCTCACTTCTTCTTGGGTGCTGCCTTCTTGGCTTTGGGCTTGGCCACCTTTTTTGCGGGCACTTTCTTGGCTGCAGGGTGACGCTGGGACCGACCTTCCTCGGCTTGGAGACCTTCTTCTTCGCTGCTTTGACCGGGGCGGGAGCTGGAGATACTTCTGCCATAGTTATCTCTGAGATATGCTCACAACTGGAATCGCTGAGAGTCAGTGACCAGACTGATGCAGAGTATGTATCATTTATTTGCTGGCCCACATATTTCTTTAGAGACTTAAAGTATAAATAGCCTTCAGTTGATAATCAGTTTGTAATAAAACAAAGAAGTTCTGGTTGTAGCAAACAGTTAAGATGGCCGAGGCCTTTGCTGCAGTTGGGCGAGGCTTCCTTTCAGAGCTGCTCACTGTGATTGATAATTGTTTTGTAAGTGATATATTTATTTTATATTCTTTATTTATTGCAACAGTTTTCTCTGCTGTAGTGGTCTATAATACTACAGCTTGATAAATAAACACACTGACCAATGGAGCTCTAATACAAAACCATCTACGATCTTCACTCAATGCTGATTAGAAAGGCTCTACATGTCACAGATAATTACAGTGTTAAACTGATCAAAGTAATTAATGAATTATAAATAACTTTAAATAATTAATTACATAAGTACACATCCTGATAAGAGGGAATATGTGAACAGTAAGTTTAGAAGCTGCTGGGTGAGTGGTGCTCACAATGGCATTATATGCAATCCAACTCACCATACTTATTTAAATACAGGATAATTATTGGAGTACTTTCTCTTGTTTCTATTTATATGAGATTATTTTTTATTGCATATATTTATATTTAAGTATTTTCCTCATATCATTTCCTCAGAAACTGGAGTGCTATTTGGCCCTAAATAGAGAGTACACAGTGGCAGAATACCTGAGCACTGTGACTGATCCAAAACTAAAGAATTCTTTGACTATGTACAGACTCAGTGAGCACAGCCTGGCCATCGAGAGAGGCCGCCACTGGCAGACCTGGCTTCCTAAAGAGGACAGACTCTGCACCCACTACACTCTTTAACTACCTGACATCAGAGACACATACTGATTACAGACACCCAAAAAGACTTTGACAACAACAACAATACCTCGAAAACACAGCAGCAAGGTGTGTGAGCTGTTTTGACAGAAAGAGGATGTCCAACAGCCCAAAACCTCCATGAAGAAGACGTATCTTCGGTGTGTTCCCCGCACTTCTCATCTCTATATAAACTAACTGTACAAACAAAAATAAAAACACAGTAAATACTTTTTAAATCTTTTTTTTAAAAAAGGGTTTGCAATGTTGTCACTTATATTATCTTAGCTAAGTGCACATTTTTTCGATTTTTAAGTTATATTTACTTATCTGTAAAAATTTAAGAGCAAATTCAGCAATATATTACAAGTGATTATACTATTGCATACTTAAACAGCTCTGTTAACACATTTTCTTTTAAATCTTTTATTGTACTCTATTTATTTTTTGCTTTAAACTTGCTTTGACAGTGTTAATGTATGTTTCTTATGCCAACTAAGCTTTTTCAAAAGACCTTTAAACTGAAAATTCAGGTTTCATTATTCTGATCCTTCTCGCCCTCTCTGTTGAAGGCTGTGTTGGTTGGATAATACTGGGCAATAATAAGACTACACAAAGCTCCTAGAGGATTCTTTTTTTTAACAATCTACAGTAGTAAATGGTATTTATTTTGCAGGTACCTCAACCTCTTAAGCTGAAGCAGTGATAAGGTCATAAGGTGGATACATTCACCTTTCATATTTCCTGTGTGCTTCTTAATATCAGAACACCGTTTTAATTCAGATAAGTGCCTTCTGAAAATTGGAGAGAAGGGCGCTTCATTCATGACCGTCTCAACATGTTGCACGTTTGAGAATGGTAGTTGCAGATACTATAAGTACAGAAAGTTATCTCTTTATATAGAGTGAGTGTATGGCTCTTAAGAGCCTTTGCGTTGTTGAGGACAGTGAATGTTTAACCTCCGAAGCCGTACAGAGTGCGTCCCTGTCTCTTCAGAGCGTACACCACATCCATGGCAGTCACGGTCTTCCTCTTGGCATGCTCGGTGTAGGTGACGGCATCACGGATCACGTTCTCCAGAAACACCTTCAACACACCGCGGGTCTCTTCATAAATCAGACCGGAGATACGCTTCACTCCACCACGACGAGCCAGGCGGCGTATAGCGGGCTTTGTGATTCCCTGGATGTTATCACGGAGAACTTTACGGTGACGCTTAGCGCCTCATTTACCGAGTCCTTTGCCACCCTTCCCTCTTCCACTCATTTTTCTCGTTCAGGAATACGATGCGAGATGACCTTCCCCTCAATGTTCACAGCTATTTAAATCCTTTCTGAGGACGTGATAGAAAACGGGGCATTCTTCTTCTCTGGGTTTTAATAAGGTTCGATGATTTACTCTATGGTGTATTAGCGCCACCTATTGAACAACTTCCGATCTGGCCATGACGTATTGTCTATGACCAGATTGGAACACGGACAAGTCGAGTTGCATCAAAAACATACTGTAAATTCACACAGTATTTCTATAGCATATTTGTACTCCTAATGATCTTACTGTAAGTGCATTTAAAAAAAACATTTGTATGTACGTTTACATACTTGTCAAAATTATACTTCAAATACTTGTGTAATTGACTACCCTGATACTTGCAGTACCATTTAGTTTGACACTAAGTCAGTACACTCTCAAATAAATCAACTTTAAGTGCTCTATAAATACATGTAAACCAATTTGCTACAATGTGTACCAAAAAATATTTTAAATAATTATATAATTAACATATACTTTAGTCTACTTGTGAGAGGTCTGACTTTTTAAGCCTTTAAAATAATATTTTCCTTATTATTTTAAGTGGATAAATTAGTATTATTCACTGAAATGCATTGATTATGATGTGCCTACTTGTTATGTAATATACATTAAATTATGTCACAATAGTGTTTTAATTCGATATACTTTAAATCCTTATGTATATCTTGATTTATTTTTTCTTCCAATACAACTGAAAAGTTAAATTTTCTATTATTTACATCAGCTTTGAAGGAAATTTTCTTCACCCTGAAAAAATACTGTTAAACTGTACTACCAACAAGCGTGTGATTACATCATCTTTATTGTATATATTCAGAAAAATCCTTAAAAACACAAATAATGACTTGCTTAGTATTAAAGTATAATTTTAAACAAACAGTGCAACAAAGGATATTTAAAAATACATTTGTTCTTTGTCAAAGCCATGTTATGAAACGTTTTCTTCAATCATGTTAATATTTCTGGCAATATTTCAAACTATGGAGGAGGTTTTGAGCCCTCGACTCAAACCCTGTAAATATTACAGTAACTCGGTAACAATAACTGTAGATCAAATTATGAACGTAGAAATCTTGTATGATTATAACAAAAAAGCTTCTGTAACATTCACACAATCCAGAAAAGACACAAGTCCTTCTTTAAACCTGCAAAGGTTTGAAATATGATGAAATACCTTTATCCAAATAAAATAAATATGTATTTATTTCACATTTAAGATTTTACATTTCTCAATTGGTTAGTTTTGAAGATTTTTTACATCTATAATAATCTGATTGTAAGAAATGCATAGAATTGCACACAACAAATTGAACCAGATAGTGGCCACACACAAGTCTGCTTTGTCACACAATTATCTGTTGAGTGAGTTTTATCAACCTTTTTACTGCCTTTGTCTTTTTTGTTTCCCTATATAATTGTTCTTACAGATGTAAACAAAGATTCAGTTGTCCAAAGGGATGCTTTCAAGAGAGAAGACATCTGAAAGACCAGTCCACAGAGAGGGCAAGAAAGTGCTGTGTAAACATTGAGCTTTACACTGTCCCATGTAAAGTACAGAAAATGTTCATTCTAACCTTGAATTAATTGTAACATTTGTGTTTACAGGCTGTGTTGGAAACTGGAAAGGAACAGAGAACAGAGGATAAAATAGAGATCCAAAAGATGATGATTGGAGCCATCATTTTATACATACACATTTAAGAGTAGGTAGTAGTAGAGTAATTTCTTAACAGAAACTCACATACTGATGTTTACATTTAGGAAAATATTGGTCACTGTAATCATTTTATACCAGTGGTAAAAAATATGAAATCCGCTGAGGTTAGCTTGTAGCAAATATGGTGTCCTAGTTTGCAAAAACAATAGATATGCGATGTGAAATCACATTTAAATTTAATGTGGCTGACACTATCAATCATATCATGGATAATTTCATAATAGCATGACTTCTTTGTGATCCAAATAATCTATAAAAGCTGTGGCTGTGGCTGAAAATTGGTTGGTCAATGGGCAGTGCCTTTATACAGGTTGAGCTCATTTTTCCATCATAACTTTATTGAGGCAATCTTCATTTACTATACAGCAAGCTTTATTCTTCATGTTTTAATTTTTGTTATCTACATGATGAACATCCTGAAATTATTTTAAAGAGATAAAAATATTTGTTGGTTGAACTCCTGTATTCCACCTGGATGTCTTTTGTGAGCGTAGGAGAATTTTATGACTGTCGCTGTCCGAGGTCCTGAACTGAAAACAACGGTGTGGGTAGCTTCTGTCTCTGTCCAGGGTGCTGCACCTGTGCTGCTGCTGCTGAATTTAAAAAGTCAAAAGATTAACTGAGACTCAGTCCTGGTCCCTTGATGTTCATTTAATTCCTGATTGATCTTTTCTCTCATGTGAAGACATTTTGGCAGATGTATTTGCTCTCTTAGTGGCAGCATCAGGTGCTACACTACAGCCGTCCTAGGAGTCAGTCTGCTGCTGCAGGGATTGGCAAGCTCAAAAAAGCAGGCCATGTTTTAAGGATGGAGCCGGATCAGGTGGACAAGACAAAGGAGACATTTTCTATATGACTGCGTATCTTCATTGCAGTGTAACGTGTTTTATAACTGTATCTTCCAGAGATTGCCAAGTCCTCCCCTAAGCCCTTTGCTACTGCCTTGAGCAAACTGTGGTTTGTTTTACCAAGTGTGGTTGACCACTTGTCTGTGGTGGTTCTTCCTTTCCTGAAGCCGGCTTGGTGAATTCCTAGGAGGCCCATTGATTCTATGTGGGCGGTGAGGCGTGTGGTGAGTATTCCTTCAAACAGTTTTCCTATGTGGCTTAGAAGGCTTATGGGACCGTAGCTTGTGGCGTTGTGAGGGTCTCATCCTGGTTTATGGATCATGGTGATGACTGCAGCTTTCCATGGTGACAGGAAGTGACCAGTGCTGAGGCAGGCGGAGAAGAGCTGTCCGAGGTGCTGAAGATAGGTGAGCAGTGCTTGTTTTATGAGTATGGTGTCAACTCATAAAACAACATTTTGTTTTTTCATGTGCTCCAAAAGCTGTGGTCCACATTTGTTTTCCTTCCAGTGTGATAGTTGGTCATGCAGCAGCCATTCTGATTCAGGAGTGAAGGGGGAGGCAGAGCTGAGGGGGTGGGGGCAGTTTACGTGTGTGTGCGTGCGTGCGTGCGTGCGTGCGTGCGTGCGTGCGTGCGTGCGTGCGTGTGTGTGTGTGTGCGTGTGTGTGTGTGTGTGTGTGCGTGTGTGTGTGTGTGCGTGTGTGTGTGTGTGTGTGTGTGTGTGTGCTTAATGAACCACTGACATGGTGAAAGTGCTTAGTGAGGTAGTTTAGTTGTATTTGAAGTGCTTTAGTGAGACAGTGGAACCTAACAAAACATAAGTGCCTTGGTCACATCATTCATTTTTACCTCAGTTTTGTCTGCTGTGGCCGCGGAGGAAACCAGGGGAGCTCTGTAAGCCGTGGCGGGGAGGACCTAATAGAAGACATGGTCCGCCTCTTCCTCTTCTCTTCATTGGCAGTCGATGATTCTCTCTTCAGAGCATTAGCGCCCCCCACTGACCAGCAGCTTAAATCAGGGACAGCATGTCTCCTGTACACATGGGCATGTTTTTACTGAGTCTGTAACCCTGAAGACGTACAGGCTTTATATTAATTAGAGCCTCAAATCTTTTCAATCACTTCAGACTTGGATCCCCACACTGAAGAGCACCAGAGCAACACCTTCTTCACACCCATGCCACACTCTATGTATGTGTATGTATGTGTATATTTTTGACCAATTTAAAACACCTCTTGCTAACCTCATACACAGCTGCCTCTCTATCGTCATCCTCAGTTCAGGATCTTACAATTTAGTGATGCTAACATCACGTCCCCACAAACAGTGGAACATGAGACCTTCAGGTACCGCAAGGATGACGAGAGTTACCAGCCGTTAGCAACTTTATTTAACTTCCTGTTTACAGCTCCTCCAGCCTGCTGTGTATTTCATCCACTTGCTGTTGGGTTATACTCTTGTGATATTCCTGTGAATCAGCTTCACTGTGCAGACGGATAAAGACCCAGATACCATCACAGCACAGCAACTTGTGCTGCTAACAAGTTTATTCTTCTGGAATGAGAATCATATGTAATAAAGTTTGTAACCATTTGCAGTATAAGAGTGGAAAATCATCAATGATCAAACTCGCTTTGATTTCTCTCTCTTTAAATAATCTGAGACTTTTCACTGGACTGTCTGACCACTTCAGTTTAAAAAAAAGCCGCAGAGCCTCTGAAACGACGTCTGTTTATAAACATATGTGTATGTATATTCTGCAGGTGGAGGCAGTGATGGAGGTGTTCAGGCTCTTTAGGACTAAATAAATAAACAGAAGGATGGTACTGTGCGAGATGATGATACGATTAATCAATATCACATTAGAGGGAGTGATGTTGTACTGAATATCATCACGGCTGTCATTCGGTCGTAAGCACGAGGCCGCAGATAATCACAGCCGCGGCAAATAGTAGTCAACAGTAATAATCAACAACAGATTGTTTTTTGCTCCACTAACTCAACTAGTTCCACAAGTTAACTGAAACTGGACAGTTGTTGCCAAGCAACACAAACATTCTCCTGCACTCTGTGTCTACATGTTACCACAGATCTGCTGTTTTTATCATGTACATTTATCTGTTTGTTTTAATTTATCATCAACCAGTGAGATAAGAGTCTCCTTTGTGATTTAGAAGTACAAGCTTGATCAGTTTAGACATACACGGTCTGCTGTAATGTTAATTAACAGTATTCAGAACACTTGGCTGAGGCGGAGTGAAAAAGTCCCATGATGTTCTCTGTATTGCTCATGGAATGCCTCTTGTCCAATCAGATTATTTGGTCAGAACTAACTATTGTATAATATAAGATATCTCCTTATAGTGAAAACATTGAAGCCTTAAAATCCCTCAGCCAGATATCCACTTAATAAAAATGCATTAAATAGTCTGAAGTTTAATCTATGAAACATGTTTTTATATCTTTTAATATTTTAAGTGCATGTTTGTTGTGCATCAATGAGGCAGTTTCAGGGAAAGTTGTCTGTAATTTCCATTAGGATCCGTCGGTAATCTTCACCTTTCAGTCTGACATTTACAAAAGAAAAAAAACAACTTAAAACTACTTTCCCTTCCTGTACAGATGTGTCATGTCCTGCACATTTTCAGATAAGGTCCTGATGAGTCAGTTTTTGTGAGGTTGAATTCTTATTTTGTGATGTCATTTTCAAGATATGCTATCTTTGTTACATATGACCTGATACTTTAAAGGACATGTTACAAAAATCATAGCAGACGATATCATTTTAAAAATCTATGAAGGATCATATCTCTCTGTATTCTCTCTGCTAACTGCATGGAATTGTGATATATCCATAAACTTTTTCACCAGTGCATCATGGTGCGTCACAAATGGTCTGTTATGCTGCAACTCTGCTCTGATGATTGTATTTGTTGATAACCTCTGGGAACTACGGAGAGATTCAACAATCTGCCATTGGATCCCATCAAGAAAGAACAAAATGACTCGACACTCTGTTAACATGGCTCCGTCCCAGTTGATTGCAGGTGGAGCTTCCTGTCCTCTTCTCCTGCGAATCTTGAGGTGTTGAACTGGCTTCACCACAGCTGCAGCTCAGAGCAGCAGAGAAACCTGTTCTTACACTGAGCTCAACAGTAGCAGGACAGACAGCATGTTGGCATTGAGTGCAGCTCAGGTGCAGCACCCTGAACAGAGACAGGTGCTACCTACTTGGTTGCTGTCAGTTCAGCACCTCGGACAGCGACGGCCACACAAGACTCCCAGGAGAAGAGAACAAGAAACTTTAGGTTACAAAGGTAACCCCAGTTCTCTGATAACATGAGTGAGGTATCTCACTATGGGGTACGCCCCTCTGCGTAGTCCTCAGAAGCCCAATATCATTACGCCAGCCACATTGGCTCGGTATCTCACTATGGGGATATACTGACTCCTGTACTGCCAGTCAAGCTTATATTGAAGACCTACTGCCAATGACTAGGCTGACGACTCACAGCCCTCAGAGAAGCCCACACTCAGCACAGTATGCACTAAAGAGAGCGCAGTGACATGCATAGAACCTCACAAAGGTATGATGTGAAGCCCAACTGGCCGCAAAGCATATATCTTGGATAGACAAGCCTCTAAACAGGGCC
This sequence comes from Semicossyphus pulcher, assembly GCF_022749685.1. Lineage (NCBI taxonomy): Eukaryota > Metazoa > Chordata > Actinopteri > Labriformes > Labridae > Semicossyphus > Semicossyphus pulcher. Next base: position 13,372,672 of record NW_027211681.1, read on the forward strand.
CAGGATGTTGCCATCCCCCTTGTGGAGTGAGCGCGTAAACCAGCTGGGGCTTGATGCCCCTTGCTGCTGTAGGCCATAGAAATGGCCCGGACTATCCAATGAGAAAGCCATTGTTTTGTAATAGGCTTACCAGTATGAGGTTTCGCCCATGACACAAACAGCTGATCTGTTTTCCTAAAGCCTTTTGTTTTGTCCACATAAATGCGTAAGGCACGCACTGGGCACAACTTGTGTAACCCCTCCTGTTCCGAGATGGAAAAAGGAGGAGGTGAAAAGGCAGCTAGGTCAAGTGGAAGACACACCAAAGTAGGATTCTTTGGCATAAAAGCTGGATTTGGCCTTGGCACCACACGTGCATATCCTGTGGCAAACTGAAGGCAGTCAGGATGCACTGAAAATGCCTGGATATCACTGACCCGCTTAACAGATGCCAGTGCCAATAACACGGCCGTCTTAAGTGATAAAACCTTAAGATCGACCTGATCCAAAGGCTCAAAGTGGGGGGTGAGACAGCGCATCCAAAACAGTTGGCAAATCCCATGATGGGGCCAGCTGTTTGGACACTGGACGCAGACGACGAGCACCCTTCATAAAACGGCTGACAAGGGGATGTTATCCCACAGCCTTACCACCAAAGCCTACATGGCATGCTGCAATAGCAGCCAAGTAAACCTCAATGGTGGAGAAGGCTTTTCCCTTATCCAGCAAAATCTGCAGAAAGCTGAGAATAATAGGAACTGAGGTCTGGAAAGGCACCTCCTGTGATCTTGAACACCAGTCCTCAAACACACGACATTTGCAATCATATAGTGACCTGGTGGAAGAGGCTCTAGCACTCTGAATGGTCTTAATGACATTCTGTGGAAGTCCAACTGCATCCAGATTTAGCCTCTCACTGGCCAAGCCCAGAGCGGCAGCCGCGGTCTGCCCCACAATTCTGTACTCCCGGCACATGGGTGGCTTTCAACTACAGGAGATGCACATTGTTCCACAAAAACAGTCTGTGAGCCAATGTGTGCAACTGAAGGATCGCAGTCCGCCTTGTCTGTTGATATATGCGACCACAGTCGTATTGTCTGATCTTACAAGCACGTGATGACCCTTTATAAAGGGGAGAAAGTGCTTCAGTGCCAAGGAAACTGCTAGGAGTTCCAGGGAATTTATGTGGGTCAAACAAAGATGGGGAGCCCACACCCCGTTCACAGTTCTGCCCTCTTGGGTGGCCCCCCACTCCTGCAGGGATGCGTCTGTCGTGACCACTTTCCTGGATAGGACAGGTCCCATTGGACACCCCTGTGTCAAAAATAGTTTCCGCTGGTGAAGTGCTGCCACACATTCTACTGAAACCCACACAAAACGATTCCTGTGAAGTGAGCGATTCAGCCCGAGGGATGCGATTCAGCCCAAGGGATGCAACCCAGCGTTGAAAACCCCTCATGTACAGACAGCCTAATGGTATAGCCACTATGGCTGATGCCATCAGTCCCAGAAGACGTAGGCATGTCCTGAAGAGTAACAACTTTCCCCTGCGGAAGAGGGCTAGGCATGCTGAAAATGCTCTCACACCTTAGGTGTCTGTTCAGAGCCTGCAGATCGAGGATAGGGCGGAGCCCTGTCCCCCCCCTTTTTTGGTACAAGGAAATACCTCGAGTAGAAGCCACATTGGCTCTGCTCTTGAGGCACAATTCGTATTGCTCTTTTTTTCAACAGCAATGATATCTCTTCCTTGTGTATCAGACAATCCCTGTGAAGCGGGGTGGGGCAATGGCAAACTGGAGCCTGTATCCTCTGTTTATTGTCCCGAGGACCCAAGCGGATGCTCCACACCTTTGCCAGCTCTCTTTCCTTGCAGAAAGAGTTGCCACTGGGGGTAAATTTGTGCCCCCCTGTGGAGGAGCGGTGTGGCAGACTGCAAGGGGAACACTGTGGGAGGCCTGCACTGATGCAGTGCTTATATGGCCTGTCACCTTTATAGTATTCCCCAGTGCCCTTGGCAACATGCCTGGCTACACTGGGGCCAACTTTATCTATATGGGACCCATGTGAGTGCTTGTGAGACATACAGGGAGCATGTGAACAGCTACCACAGGTAAACAGTCTCTCTTTCTCTTCATGGGGCGTTGAACTGTGGACCCCAACTTGGGCCCTACATGCTGCATGAAGGCTGCACTCTGGAACAGGCTCAGGAACAGAGCTGAAGAAGGGCAACATGGCATCAGTGATTTGCTAGGCCCGCTTCTTCCTCTTTGCTCCCTGGGAGGGGCCAGGGGCTGGAGGTCCCCCCTGAGCAGCCGCCAAGGCGAATGATTTCTTTGGCCAGGGTCCCTTGTTTGGTGGCCTTGGCTGACTCTGCGCTGGAGGCTGGGGGGCTGGGCGCCTGGGAATCTTGAAGGCTGTGCCACTGGCCTGTTGAGTCACAGTTGGGTTTAAGGTTTGGCGAGGAGTGACAGAGGCCTGAGTTTTCCTAGGAAGGCAAAGCTACAGCCCAATTGGATCCATGCTCTCATCCAGGATGTCACGCTTTTGCTTGTCAGACAGGTCAGAGAGGTTGAGCCATCGGGCCCTTTCCTGGGCAATCATGAAGGACATGGCCCTCCCCGCTGACTGCACAGCGCACTTGGTGAGGTTGAGGCAGTGGTCGGTGATGACACAAATTTCCTCCCATAACTCTGGTTGCTGGTAGAGCGGTCATCTGCTCCTGCAGTTCAGCCTGATAACCCAGGAGAAGAGAGGACATATTGAGAGCCCTTAACAGATGTGGCAACTGATTTTTAGGCTCTATCAGTCATGGAGGACTGTAAACGATCTGCCTTGGCGGGCAGGGTGAGGCCATAGGAAGACATAGATAACTTCTGAGTGGGGTGCAGGTGACAGGCAACCAGGGGTTCAACTGTGGGCATGTTGTAAATGTCCACGCAGTCAAAGGCTGACCCCCCCTGGACCGGGTTCAGAGCAGAAAATGGGATTTTCCAACAGCACATTGTCTCCTCCAAACACTCAGGGAAAATGGGTAGAAGCTGTCTGGCTGCCCGTTTTGCCTTTGGTAACCTTTTCCCTTCATAGCGAGATGAGGAGGTCTCAGCATGCACCTTCAGCCATGGGATATCCAGCTTCTCAGCTGCCCTCTTGCATACTTCATGCAAATCCATGCCTCTGGTGAGCGGGGATGGAGCCCCGTCCATCACTCCTCCCGCAGCTAACGCCGTAGGCTGTGGTTTTTGTGACGATGAGAAAGATGAATCATCATCGTCATCTCCCTCGGAAAGGAGAATGTCAGGCGAGACGTCCGAGTTATCAAACTCTCCTTCATCGCCTAACAGCGAACCGAAATTACCCGCTGGCATGCAATCATCAAACTCTTCGGGCACGGGAGTATCGTCCCAGCTCGTACCTGGCGTGGCTGTCATGATATTCCATTGGGGGCGCCGCCGTTGCTAACAGCGGTTCTTGGATACCGAGGCTTGACTGGCGCGACAGCCTCCGGCCGAGACTCTTAAGAGTGAAGCGGCTACAGTGCTCACATGAGCCTGGTATATCCAGCGCTGCCCTGGCGTGCTGCACTCCGAGGCACGCAACGCATATTCGGTGAGTGTCCATAGCCGATATCTTAGCCCCGCATACACAGTCCTGTGAAGGGGGTTTAACTGCTAGTACAGGCGTGAGTAACGGTGTGGCTTGTGTGCTGTCGGGCGGTACAGTGAGCTTCGACTGAGCCATGGTGAGCGAGACGATGTCAGAACTGTAGCCGAAGTAGTGATTAGCTACGCGGGATGCTAGTGTGGAGGCAAGCTCGTTGCTGTAACTAATGTGGAGGCAGGCTTAGCTAATGCTAGGAAGGTGGCTAGCTTGGCTAAGGTACTTGGTGTTACTGTTTGGTAACAGGCTAACAGGTGAGCTACAGTTAGCTGCATGGAGACAGTAAAAGTAGCTTCTTTATTACTCCGTGAAACCCTTGATTTCTATGGTGAAGAAATCAGGGTTCTGTACACAACACGGAAAAACTTGTGCCCAGCGATCGAGTGGTTAGCTCAATCTGTGGACCGTTAAACTAGTAATCCCGTTGGCAGTCATGTTGGGAGATAAGGCTTCCTGAGATAGAAGCAAGAATAGGTGTTTGAATGATCTGGTGAGACTGCATCAGCCCCTTTGTAGGGAGAGGATGTCCCTCCTCTTGATGCAGTCGTCACGACTGCCAGCCAATGTGGCTGGCATAATGGTTTTGGGCTTCTGAGGACTATGCAGAGGGCGTACCCCATAGTGAGCTACCGAGCGAATGTTTGAAAGAGAACTCCACCTGCACTCACCTGGGACAGCTGAGGAAACAATCTCAGATCTCTCTTCATTTCCAATAATTACGTACGGACTACATGTAAGTCAGGGTTCATGCCTATGCACAGCACTATTTCTGCCACTTCCCATTGTTATTAAAACTAGTGTTTCAGCATTTAATAATAATAATAATAATAATAATAATAATAATAATAATAATAATAATAATAATAATGTTCATAATGTTCATAATAATAATAATCATAATAATAATAACAACATCATGCATCTTTATTTTTAATTGAACTAAAGCTTTTGACTCAGATGACCAATCTCTGCTTGGAGCTGATTAAAAGTTTAAGAAAGGAAAAATGTAGGAATAATATTAGAGTCACATTATATTTTGAATGATTAAATATAAATATTGATAGGGATAAATCTGTTTCCTTACGCTTGTTTTATAGTTTAGTTATTTAGTTTTTATCATCGTGTCCTGCACAAAAAGGAGCCCAGCCCACATGGGCTAACGAGACACTCCAAACAAAACAAACAAACAAACAAGAGCATCGACAGAATGAGAACAAAAGAACAGTTACACCTCCAAATATGTCAAAGTCGAATCAAGTATGAAAAACAATTATTTTCCCGAAACATAACTTCAACACTTCTTATGCACAGACTGTACCTTTGACTGAATCAGACATAAAGCGTCCTGCTGCGCTGTTGGAAAGCATTTAACATTTATAATGAAAGAGATTGAAACTGATTCTAAATGATATCACACTTCACTGTACAATTACATTTTCCATCTTTAAGCCTTTACCTTTAAATATTATTGATCTTCTTCGTTGAACCTCGTTCTTAATGTCATTCTGTGGAGCATCAAACCAGCAGATTTGAATCCTACTGTCGACATATTTTCTCCAATGACGTTGTTTTTTTTGTTAAAACATGAAGTTTGATACTTTAAATTATTAATAATGTATCAATGAAATGTTAAAGAATTAAACTGTATAGGAAAAAATGACGATGATGGCAGTGATTCAGTCAGTTTTCTTTTTCAAGAAATACTGCGTGAAATCTGAAATCTTTAATTAAAAAGAAAAGAAAAAAGCAAAGGCGGGAAAGAACTCGGTAAAGGAGGCGCAAAGCGTCACCTAAAGTCCTCCGTGATAACATCCAGGGAATCACCAAGCCCAGTGAATTCCTTCCAACGACTAAGATATTTTAATTGTATCAATTGCACTATAAAAATGAAAGCTCTTGGTTACATAGATGGGATGGTCCTTTCTTTAGTACAACTTTTGAATTATTATTATTTGATATGGTGCATTAACAGTTCTACTGGCCTCAGGATTCCTAAAAAGAAAATTCAAAGGCATGTCTGGCAGAGACTTATTTTTTGGAAGAAATGGTAAAATCTAAAAAAAAATACATATGCTACTTATAGCGTCTGGTTGCCGTCAGAACAGCATCATTATCCGTTTTTAACCTCAAACTTGTACTATATATTGTAATACAATGCAGCCAAATAACAATTGCACATGAGAAGTAATTGCACAGACATAATTGTACGGTATGGATGAGGTAATACAAATGCAGAAGTATATGTACCATAACAATAGATGTGCAGATATGCATAGATAGAAAACAGTGCAACGTAGCTGCCATGTAGTGACTGGTGGATGAGTTAAAGAGTGTTGTGATCAGACAGTGATGCTGATGATTTAAAGTCTGAAGGGGGGAGAAGACTTAACATACATAAACAAAGCGACACTTCAACAGTAATTTTTCACAATAATACAATGATTTAGACTGACAAAAATAGTGGAAAAATAAAATAAAGCAAAGAAATTATAAAGTTAAAAGCAGCTTCAAACATAAGCATTTTAAAAGAGGGATTTCAAATGGATTGCCCGTTCAGAATGGGTTCAGTCCGAATTAAAACAATGAAACAGTGTGAACCGTCCCAGGCAGTTATCGTTAATGATCAGTGTGCTCTTTTATTATTCGATAACTTAATTATTTATTTGTTTAGTTATTGAACGGTGTTGTAGTCTGTATCTCTTATTCAAGCTTAAGAAATGTCCACAGACACCGTGAACAGCCCTGACAGGAAGCCTGGCTTCAGCCGTTATCAGTGTGTTTGCTGGGACCAGAAGAAGTTGATTTAATCACGAAGTGGTCATCAGATGATGGTTGTTTTTACTCGGAGTCCCTGAACAAACATGTGGGCCAGCAGGAAAACCACTTTTCACGGAGCTCTGATGGATTTTAGATAATTTTAGGAGAGAAATGAGCGCGAAAAGCCGCTGAGCAGTGCTGCTCACGGCGGTGAATGTGTGAGGTTTGGAGGCTACACAGAGGAAAAAGCAGCGAGCAGCAGAGCTCAACATGACTTCAATATGTAGAGACACAAGTCCGCTATCTGCTGCTTCACTGTCAGCCTTCAGCACGGCTCCCACATTTAGTTTGAACTCTTTTATCGGGGAAGTAAAAAACACAAGAGGCCCGGTAATCACACGGCTCAGAGGAGGCACTGGGTTGAGTCTCCACGGTTCTCGTTGTGTGGTTAAGTCCGGCCTCCTGCGCAGGACTTTCCAACAGTTCAGCCACTCCGTGTTGTGAACGAAGCTCCGAGAAAACAATGGCAGAAGAAGCTCCAGCTCCAGCTCCAGCTCCAGCTCCAGCTCCAGCTCCAGCGGCCAAGAAGAAGGTCTCCAAGCCGAAGAAGGCCGGCCCCAGCGTCAACGAGCTCATCGTTAAAGCTGTGTCCGCGTCCAAGGAGCGGAGCGGCGTGTCCGCGGCTGCCGTCAAGAAGGCTCTGGCCGCGGGAGGCTACGATGTGGAGAAGAACAAGTCCCGCGTCAAAACCGCCATCAAGAGTCTGGTGACCAAGGGGGTTCTGGTCCAGACCAAGGGCGTCGGGGCCTCCGGCTCCTTCAAGATGAGCAAGAAGACCGAGGTGAAGGCCAATAAGCCGGTCAAGAAAGCCGCTCCTAAAGCCAAGAAACCCGCAGCTGCCAAGAAGCCAGCAGCCGCTAAGAAGTCCCCGAAGAAGGTCAAGAAACCCGCAGTGGCCAAGAAGGCAACCAAGAGCCCCAAGAAGGCCACCAAGAGCCCCAAAAAGGCAGCCAAGAGCCCCAAGAAGGTGCAGAAAAAGGCCCCTGCAGCCAAGAAAGCCCCCGCAAAGAAGGCTGCTAAGCCCAAAGCCAAGAAGGCAGCACCCAAGAAGAAGTGAGCTGTCAGCGCCTCAACAAACACAAAAGGCTCTTTTAAGAGCCACACACAAATATTTCACTAAGAGTCCATTCCTCTTTCTTAATATATCTGTGTTTTTAATAGAAATAACTATTCTTTAATATGCTATCCATAAATGTTTCCCATCACTGCTTATATCCGCATGTTTAAAATGTATCACAAATAACGTGTATTCTTGTAATAATAGATGTATTAGGACTGGGAGCCACACACATCTCTAACTGAAGAGTTTATTGCTGCTCATTCAATTGGCAATATTTTTTATTAATTTTCTTCGTCTACCTGCTCGTCTTCATTTTGATCATTACAGTGAAATTATATCTTACATCATTAACAGTAAAAAACAGACTGTTTGTTGTGTCTGAAGACAATAAAATCTCTCAGTGCAGCAAAAACAAAGAAGGAAAAAATAAACAGACTTCAGAAGGTTCAGACTCAATTTCGATCTGATATTTTTTGGCATTTTTGTGCTTTATTAATGTTTTCATGTATTTCAAGTATTTTATTCCTGAAAAGGACCTTTGGGTTACTTTGATGATCAGCTTTGCTTGTGCAAACATGATTTTACCCCCATTTATTTTATTATATTTCTCACGTTTTTACAGATATGACGAGTAAGTTTGTATTGAATATAATAGATTTACTTTACTGAATGCATATTATTCATTAATGCATTTATTCCTCAGTGTTCATTTAGGTTTAATTTTCTCCACATCGTTAACAGGACCCGTGGGTGTTGTTTGTTAAGCTTTATATTCTCTGTTGCATCATTGATTCTGGTTGAGGGAAAGTGGGCATCTTCACTCACAATACATTTACAAATCAGCTTCGTTTTAAAACCTAGTCTACCTCAGACATGCGGTTGGGTTTCAGTTAGCAATAACTTTTATTTAATTCAGGACCGTCGTGTAGTCGGCCTTTGTTGTGCTCCTCATAGTCTGCCGCCGTTTTCCACGTGCTCAGCCTTAATTTCCGTCCTCATCAGTGTTTAGACGACTCACAACGTCCCTTTGTGTCCTCGTGGCCAAGTGTGTAGTTTGTTTTTGTAAATTGAAGGTTTGAGGAGCAGTTATTTATTATCACTTAAACTTTGAAAGATGGTTAGGCCTATAGAAACCTTGCTTTTTATTGTCTGTGTGTGGCTCTTAAAAGGGCCGTTGTGTGTTTTAAAGTCGGTTGTGGGTCTCTACTTCTTGGCGGCCTTCTCGGTCTTCTTGGGGAGCAGGACAGCCTGGATGTTGGGCAGCACGCCGCCCTGAGCGATGGTCACTCCGCCCAGCAGCTTGTTGAGCTCCTCGTCGTTGCGGACAGCCAGCTGCAGGTGACGGGGGATGATACGGGTCTTCTTGTTGTCGCGGGCGGCGTTTCCGGCCAACTCGAGGATCTCAGCGGTCAGGTACTCCAGCACAGCCGCCAGGTAGACGGGGGCGCCGGCACCAACACGCTGGGCATAGTTACCTTTGCGCAGCAGCCTGTGAACACGGCCGACTGGGAACTGGAGTCCTGCACGAGAAGAGCGGGTCTTCGCCTTTGCTCTGGCTTTTCCGCCGGTTTTGCCTCTTCCACTCATGGTTCAGTCTGCTTTCTAGAGTCGGGACTCAGAGAAATGATGCCTCCGACCGACTTAACCCTCCTTTATATGCCGAGGAGCGCGGGAGGGTTCCTACCGGACCAACCAGAAAAGAGGCTTCAAGGAGAAGAGAGCGGGGGCTGCGCCCAGTTTCGGCCCAATTTTCCTCCAATAAGCGGCGGAGATTGAGGTGGTGAGTAGCTCCTCCAGGCGGGGCTGAGCTCCCGCAGCAGTCCATCACCAATCAGGGGCCGGAGGTCCGAACCAGCGTCACCCTTTCACAGCCGCTCCTCCAGTTTAAGAGCAGCGCGTCTCCTCTCTCTGCTACACTTTTCTCCTGTTCAGAGAAAGAAGAGACGATGGCAAGAACCAAGCAGACCGCTCGTAAATCCACCGGAGGCAAAGCCCCCAGGAAGCAGCTGGCCACCAAGGCTGCTCGTAAGAGCGCCCCGGCCACCGGCGGCGTGAAGAAGCCTCACCGTTACAGGCCCGGTACCGTGGCTCTGAGAGAGATCCGTCGCTACCAGAAATCCACCGAGCTGCTGATCCGCAAGCTGCCCTTCCAGCGCCTGGTCAGAGAGATCGCTCAGGACTTCAAGACCGACCTGCGCTTCCAGAGCTCCGCTGTCATGGCTCTGCAGGAGTCCAGCGAGGCTTACCTGGTCGGCCTGTTTGAGGACACCAACCTGTGCGCCATCCACGCCAAGAGGGTCACTATCATGCCCAAAGACATCCAGCTGGCCCGCCGCATCCGCGGAGAGCGAGCTTAAACTGTCTGCTGCTGCTGCTGCTGCTATACGAACCACAACGGCTCTTTTTAGAGCCACCTCACTCTGACTCAAGAGATCATTCCTCTGCTGCGTGTGTTCAAACATTTCAGTAGTTTTATCAATTTAAACTGCACCTTTAAACAGTATTTTAATATCACTACTGAACAGCCTTCATACTCAGTTTATGCACTATTGCCCCCTCGACCAGACATAACGCATGGAAGAATTTATACCATATATGGTTGTGTGTAAGTGCAGGCTGTGCTCTTATTCAAAGGCTAATGTCTCAGAGAATCTCCGATTTGGCAGCCCTATTTTTATTAAAACTTTGTCAACACATGCATACACTCTCGCTTATCATAAAAAAGGGGATCCATTTATCATTGCCAGATCACTTACACCTCCTCATCCTGGACTGTTCTCACCTCAACCTGAACAATGAAGTTGCACCCCCAAATCATTCTCACCTGACACTGAACAATGTTGTCCTCATAACCCTTTTCTGCCCAAAACAACAAGCAAACCAGCTCGAGAAAGTCCTGGATCAGTGACATGTAGGCTGTTTAAGGCAGAGTTGAAATACTACAAAGGAGAAAAACATGAACAGATATTTTTAAGGAAAGATAAATGTGATATTTTTGCAACAGGGGTTCTTAGAGGGTTAAGAACAAGTGCTAGTGAACATTTTTTATGGAAAAAAAACAACTGTTGCAAATAAATATTGTTCACATTATTCTTCTGATATTATTCTATAGATATGATTATGATACGATATATTATTATATATGTATGATTCCACCTAGAATAATGACTACAGGCAGTAGCTGATTTTCAGGGCTCGTTCGGGGTACTTAAAGTTAAATCTAACCGCTAACCCAAACCTCCACGTTATAGCAGAACCATTTTCCTTCTGAAGTCATGTCTCCCCCGAAACACAACTGAATGGTCAGGATTATTCTCTATTACAGGCAGTGTGTCTCAGATCATCTTGCTCTCCTGCAACTGTTCACATTGCTACGTGAAACTTAATCATAAGGGTGACACTACTTTAGCACATAACTGTTTCACTGTAGTATAATAATAATAATAATAATAATAATAATAATAATAATATGTGAATCATAATAATAATAATAATAATAATAATAATAATAATAATAATAATAATAGAGCATTTATTGGGTGCATTTTATGTAACATTATAAATCAAGATTCAACTGACAGAAGGACAGGATTGAGAGAAAAAGCTACAATTACTAATCCCTCTGCAACTTCAGCACCAAGGACAGAGGCACGGATTTGTCAAAAAACAGCAAATTTAGGCCACTAAATAACAAAGCCCTGAACGGTCGACCAATCAATCCATTTCTAGTTTATTAAATGCCAAATAATTGCAAATAATATTTTGATATAAAGCAGGTCTGTAAGCAGGAGGATCGGGGCATCGGGGAAGAAAACTATGCAGGACACAAATTTCCTGCTGAGTTCAGACTAAAGTTCTGATAAAGACACACACAGGCACGTTTCTCTATCATCATGCTCACATAGTTTTTCAGTGATCGTAAAGCCGCCCCAGCGTGTGTTTTTACTCAGTGTTCCGGCGCTGCAGAAGCAAAGTGTGCGCGAGGTGTGAACAAACAGCGTGTGCTTCAAAGACACACACGGTGCTGTTCCGCCCTGCCGGCTCCGCTGTTCACCCAGACGCTGTTTCACCTCTGTTACTACCTCCGATGCTGGCTCAGAGGTGTAACGACTTCGCCCCAACAATCCGCCTCCTGTGTTTTACAAAGAAGACAGAATGTAACAGAGGCGTAATAATCCCGCTTTGAACTGGCAGTGTGAAAGGGGCTTTAGTCAGACTCCACCTTGTTTCGCACTTAACTGGTTGTTTTTTGAAACCCAGTCTGATGCGAGGAACAGCGCAGTCTACCGTTCATGATAGAGTCATTCGAAAGGTGAATTTCCTATGAAGAGAAAATGCCTGATCAAGTAAAAGCACCGAAGAAGGACCTTGAGTTTACTCGAGAAAACTTGAATTAAATTCATAAAAGTCGGCAGATGTATGTTTTGATAATTAGGCTCACTTTACCTCATTTTCGTACTTCATATAATTTAAGATAGCAGTTAGACATTTGCTTTGTTTTACAACGTGGAAATCAGCTCTTATTGATTCAGTGTGCGGCTCTTAAAAGAGCCTTTGTGTTGTTGTTGTTGTTGTTGTTGTTGTTGTTGTTGTTGAAGAAGAAGAAGAAAGAATATAAGATACATACTGTAACACCAGATGTTAGAGACACAGGCCTCCAGATCCTGATCCCACTAACTCTGTGAATGGCAGAAGAAAAGTTGTTTGAGGGAGAAAGTTGTCTGGTCTGAATTAAAGTCTTACAAGAGGCCCAACTCAAGACGGTGAGTGGGCCCACGCTGCACATGAAGTGTTTGAAATACTGGCAGAGACAGACAGAGAGACGGCTATCTCTTGAACAAGTCTTCACATGTTAAAAAATAAGTAGATCTGCAAATTACATTTTAATTTTCTGTCATTATTATTGCTGAGGACAGCTCAGTTAAGTTCGATGTCGGTGGAGACATGATGTCAGCATCACTAACTGATTGTAAGATCCTGAAATGAGGATGCAAATAGAAAGGCTGTTGTGTGAAGTCAGGGAAATATGTTTAAAGTAGTTTTAATATGACGTCAAACTGTTACTTGTTTTTCTTAAACTGCTGTTATGAAACTTTTACTGAAGTCAAATATCTAAAGACTTCTTCCACCGCTGGACGATGTGGAGCTCAGTCACTTTTACAGGAGACATGCTGTCCCTGATTCAAGCTGCTGGTCAGTGGGGGCGCTAATGCTCTGAAGAGAGAATCAGCGACTGCCATGAAGAGGAGAAGAAGAAGAAGAAGAGGAGGAGGAGGAGGAGGAGGCGGAGGACCGTGTCTTCTATTAGGTCCTCAGACAAGATATATGTAGCTGTGAATCGGTAAGTGAGCATTAGTCGTGATATTATTCTTGAAACTATCAACACGTAACAATGAGTGGAAGAGGCAAAGGCGGGAAAGGACTCGGTAAAGGAGGCGCTAAGCGTCACCGAAAAGTCCTCCGTGACAACATCCAGGGAATCACCAAGCCCGCTATCCGCCGTCTGGCTCGCCGTGGTGGAGTGAAGCGCATCTCCGGTCTGATCTACGAGGAGACCCGCGGTGTGTTGAAGGTGTTCCTGGAGAACGTTATCCGTGATGCCGTCACCTACACCGAGCACGCCAAGAGAAAAACCGTGACCGCCATGGATGTGGTTTACGCTCTGAAGAGACAGGGCCGCACTCTGTACGGCTTCGGAGGTTAAACATCCAACAACAACAACAACAACAACAACAACAACAACAACAACAAGGCTCTTTTAAGAGCCACACACTGTATCAATAAGTGCTGGTTTTCCAATGTCTTTTCCGCGAATCTCTGAGTAAGGAAATGGGCCAACGTCTTTAGCCGAATAAGCTCGGGGCCCACTCAGTTTAAGGCAAAAAGCAGTGATGCAGTACATTTAAGACCATGATTCTTGAAAGAATGATATTCTAAAATTAACGAGTGTTCAGAGTAATAAGTGATTTTATTTGCTATGGTTCAGGGCAAATGTTATTTTCTTCCAGTGTGAAGTGTAGCCGAATTCCTTGTTGTGGGAACGAGATGCATGGCGGATAGACTGGATAATAAATGGTTAGGCCTACTACAACAAAAAGTAAAATGTTTTACCCCACGTTCAAAAACTAAGGGGCGCCGGTTGTAAACACCGAAATCTAGCTGAAACACCGCTTAAAAGTAATCTTTTCAAATCAACATTTACAGCAAAGTTTGGGACATGTATCATTTTATTCTAAAGATATATATAAATAAGTGTTTAATCTAAATGTCAATTATTGACATTCAATGTATGTATATCAAAGTGTGAGCCATATTATAGTTTTCACTAGTGCACACGAGACTACAATGTAGTTGTGCGCGCGCGCGCTCACACACACACACACACACACACACACACACACACACACACACACACACACACACACACACACACACACACACACACACACACACACGCACACACGGCTGTATTCATCAGTTTAATCATTTTAAGTTTCTAATATTTGAAGTTGTAAAACCTCTCAAGGGCACAAACTGACGTCTTATTTAAAAGCTCTACTTTACTTTTAGATTTAAAATACCAAACCTAGATTAAATCATGTCCAACACAGCAACTTGTGGTGCTAACAAGTTCATTCTTCTGGAGTGAGCACCATAATAAAGCCTCTGAGTGGGTAAGTCTGTAATGTCCTGTAGGATCCAACAGTAAACTTCACACAGATGTGTCGTGTGCTGGATCTTTTCAGATAAGGTCCTGATGAGTGTTTTTTGTAAGGTTGAAATGTGAACAGAGCCAGGAGCTACCTGCTCTGTTGCTGTAATTTCAGCACCTCGGACAGCAACGGCCACACCAGTCTCCCAGGAGAAGAGAACAGGGAAATCCACACGGCTGTAGCCAATCAGAAAGCACCCAGCTGCACTGCAGGAGCTCAACAATGTTCACATTTGTTCTCTGACTTTTTTATATCAACTTTACTCTGCACATTTTTATTACAGACCTTCAAACAAACTTCTCTTCATGTGTTTCATGGTTCTGAGAGGACTTGTTGTTGATTTCAGTTAAGTGTGTTTCTGCTCACAGCTCTTGTCTAATGTGCACACTGAGTTGGGTACACACTGTAATGTAAGTTGAATGTGTCTGTAAACACATGTTTATGAAATGCTGTAAATAAGGTCATTGTGTTTAATAGTAAGGGTGGACATCTTCATTTAGAGACAAATGTGTAAATCTCAGGAAGTTTGCTGAGCTTTTATTTTGGTAGTTCATTAGAGTTACTTCCTCTTTGTGTCAGGATTGTTCAGTGGAAAACATTTGTGACATTAAAAATACAATCAGCCAAATATGAACCAAAGTGAAGCCTCGTCCAGCAACATTTAGACCACAGGACTGAAAGGAGACTCTCCCTCCTGCAGAGAACACAGAGACACTGAGGAACCAGGAGACCAGGACATGAACCCAGGATAAAGAGGTTCAGTGAATGTGGTGTTGAAGGTGTGGAGGTGGATCAGTGTGTCAGAGGAGACTCTGTAGAAGGACAGAGTGCCAGCAGGACAGTCCACATACACTGCTACTCTGTGAGAGTCAGAGGAGGAGGAGAGAGGGAGGACTGTTTGTCTGTTATTGTGACGGACAGCGTAACTACCATCAGAGCATCTCAGACTCCAGGACTGATCATTCCCTCCAAACAAACAGTCGCCACTGCCTCCTTTCCTTCTGACTCCTCTGTAACTCACTGATATATAAACCCTTCCTCTCCACTCGACCTCCCAGTAACAGCGACCAGTCAGACCATTACTACACAGCAGCTGAGGCCAGTATTCAAATCTGTCTGGATGATCAGGATATGACTGATCCTCTTCCACACGTGTCACCTTCCTGTTGTTGTCAGACAGTTGGAGCTCTCTGTGTGCTGTGTTTGAGTCCAGAGTGAGTTCACAGAAATCTGATGGAGAGAAAAAGACACAACACAGCAGCAGTTTATCATCAGACACACCTGAAGGGTTTATTCTTTGTTAACTGACAGTCTGCTGTTTGGTCATCATGAGTCAAACTGATTCCACACTTACACTTCTTCACACCAGGCTTTAACCTCTGCTCTCCACCATGGTCCACCCTGGAGGAAGAAACACAGTCACAATGATTTTCTATCCAACATGAGTCCTAACTGCTGTTCAACATGAAGCAGTGTTCCTCAGTTTGTCACTGTGACAGAGAAACAGGCTGAAACTCATCTGTGTCAACTGTCTGCATCAGTCTGTCACTTTATCTGAGAGGAGGAGAAGAAGAAGAAGAAGAAGAAGAAGAAGAAGAAGAAGAAGAAGAAGAAGAAGAAACGTCAAACCTTTAACAAATCTGGTTTGGGGCCTCACAAATCAAACTGACTAGAACAGAATATGTTTATTGTCATTGTACAGATACAACGAAATTATGAGGCACTGCCTGAGTGGAGCTGAAATATAAGATAAAAAACTTCAAATAAAGCTAAAGTTAAAATCACACACACAAGTTTAAAACATGCACACACCGTCCCTTCGTATACGTAGACAGTGCAGCAGATACAGGTTTTGCACTTGTCTGAGATTCTGAAGTCACAGTGTTGTACAATGGTTTGTCTATGATGCCTTTAGTGCTGTGTTCAGTGTGGTGATGGCTTTGGGGTAAAAACTGTTCATGAGTCTGTTGGTGCGTGCTTTGATTGATCTGCAGCTCTTCCCTGAGGGCAGGGGGTCAGACAGGTGATGGGCAGGGTGAGACGGGTCTTTCAGGATGCAGGACGTCTTCTGTAGACAACGAGAGGTGTAGATGTCATCCAGGGCAGACAAACGTGTGTTTGTGACTTTCTGGGCTGTGTTGATGATCTTCTGCAGGGCCTTCCTGTCAGCCACAGAGCTGCTGTCTTACCACACCAGGATCCCATGTGTCAGTATGCTCTCAATGGAGCCGTGGTAGAAGGACACCAGCAGCCGCTCTGTGAGGAAGTCCTTTATCCAGAGGCAGATGTTTTTGTTGAAGCCGAGATCAGACAGCTTGGAGACCAGTCTGCTGGAGATGATTGTATTAATGCAGAACTGTAGTCTACAGACAGCAGCCGTGCACATGCTCCTCATTGTTCTAAGTGGAGCCGTACAGTGTGGAGGGCAGGAGAGATGGTGTCATCTGTTGACCTGATCTGCAGCCTTGATGTGCTTGAGGACCGATCTCTGCAGGCACTTCATGATAACAGGTGTTAATGCTGTTGGCCTGTAGTCATTTAGGCAGGTTATTGCTGTGTGCTTTGGAACTGGCACTATTGTGGCTGTCTTTAAACATGTAGGGACAGAGCACTGTGCCAGAGATGGTTGAAGTGTTTGTGAATACCTCAGTTAACTCAGCAGCACAGTCTCTGAGAACCCGACCTGGAACACTCAGGACAGTGTGTGCGTGTGTGTGTGTGTGTGTGTGTGTGTGTGTGTGTGCGTGCGTGCGTGCGTGCGTGCGTGCGTGCGTGCGTGTGTGTGTGTGTGTGTGTGTGTGACCTCAGCAGTCTGTATGATGAGTTTTGTGATGGTGACATTGTCTACACAGCTTTTTATATAAAACAGAACAGTTCGTGTTTCAGTCTCAATGTCCTCATCTTTAAATAGAGTCTCGTCTGTGTGGTTAAAGCAGTCCTGTAGCTGAGCTTCAGGAAGTAAGAGCCTTTGTGTTCCTCAATGAGCAACATTTCTCTCTTGATTTAAATGTACAGTAAAACAATCTCGGTAACAGTATCTTATGATTTAAAGAAAAGCTGTTTCATAGATAATATAGATATTAAAATGTGACATAATAAAGCCCTACATACATAAACTAAGAGAAACCAGAAGAACATGAATGTTGGATAATATAATCTTAAAGTTTAAAAACCTCACATGGAATTTTTATCATTTCCATCGTCAAGAACGATCTTTCATGTCCAGAATAAATGTTTGCTTTCATAGTTTATTTCTCAAAGGCTGCATCTGAACACAGTAATTCATGATCATTTAAAGACCAACAAACACAAAGTAGAAAAAAGGGAATCCTGCATCAAAGCTTTTCATGGTAACAGTCTCTCTATTTTGGTACCTTTTGGAAAGTAAGAACTCCTTCATGATGAGTTACCACAGCAGAAGCACTGTTATATTTTTGGTGAACGGTGAACTGAACGGATCAATTTACAACGTGAGCGTAGTTCACTCTGGAGGCAGTGAACGACCGCTCACCTTCAGAGCTAAAGTCGGACTTACGGCACCCAAGATGCATCTTCATTTCTCCCTGCTCCGCTCGCATTTACCGTCACTCTGCCGCTCTCTCTCTCTCTCTCTTACTTGCTTGACCACTCACTCACTGCACATCTCCCTACATAAATACAACTCCATCTTTTAATAGAGGGCAGGGTAAGAAGTTGGCCTCTGTAGCACCTTCTCAAAAATTGTCGATTTATGCTTTGATGTAGATATATTGAACGTTCTGTTGTTTAAGTAGCTTGCACTACTCGTCTAATCCCACAGCGTTTTATGAGATGAGACAGACAGAAAGGAGAGACAGCACAAATGATGGAGAGAAGAGAGAGTAGCAGATGATGAGTGGTAGAAGCACTACAAAGCATAAACTCTGTCTAAAAATGTGCAGTGAGTGTCTATGAACAAATAAAAAACATTTTAATGTCACAATAAACTAAAGTTTTTTTGACCCTCATAAATGTTTAATGATAGCAGTGGAGGTACTCATTTTAAAGTTGTCAGTGATTACTTTATGTGCTAATAAAGAGTGCATACCATCGCATCAAAATCTTTTTGTTTTTTATCAACAAACACCCCCCGACGCCCCTACTGGGGTCGAAGGCCCCACAATATCATCATATCCTCACAAATTATAGAAAGCTTGATCTTCAATATATATCTGATCTGTGTTGCAAAATATCATGAAAATATTAAACTGATTCTGTCTATCAGAAAAAACTGATATTATAACTTTTGAGGTGTGGGGTGCCAAATCCAAAACTGGCCAAAATGGCTGATCATTACTTCAGCTGAAAAAGAGCTCGGTGCAGCTAAAAAAAAACTATACAAAGTGAAAATGAACTAGTTCATTTTAATCTGTGTGAACTGAACTTTGAGCGAGCTCTTTTAAGTGTGAACTTGCAATACAATAAGCAAAAGAATATATATACAGTATCTATTTTAATTAGAGGCACCTGCAGTGTCTGAACTCTTGTTGTCTGTCCATACCTGAGCGTGTCAAGTCTCCGGTGTGGATCCTCCAGTCCAGCAGACAGCAGCTTCCCTCCTTGTTCTCCTGTATGATTGTAGCTCAGGTCAAGCTCTCTCAGATGGGAGGGGTTGGAGCTCAGAGCTGAGCCCAGAGACGCACAGCCTTCCTCTGTGATCAGACAGCCTGACAGACTGGAAATAAAATCATGTCATTAAAAAAATCTGACTGATTTTGAAAGACAAATATATCAACTGTCGTTCAATCAGCCTCATACTGACCTGAGAGTTTCCAGTGTACAATGTTGACTCCGCAGACCAGCAGACAGCAGCTTCACTCCTGAATCCTGCAGGTCGTTGTTACTCAGGTCCAGCTCTCTCAGACTAGAGGACTGGGAGCTAAGGACTGAGGACAGAGCTTCACAGCTTCTCTCTGACAGATTACAGCCACTCAGCCTGAAGAAGAATTAGTGATCAGTGACTGATTTTTTTTTTTCTTTCCTGACTTAATTTGATCTTATCTGATGACATGAATAATAGTGGACTCATGAGGAACTTTATGTTTCCATGTCACTAACAATTACTTAAAGCTCAAATGAGGAGTTTTTCGCTGTTTATGAAACAGACTGCAATTCATTCTAATTACTCAGTGTGACCTCAAAAAGCAAACAAGACCATCAGCAACAAGTTGATATAAAAGCTGAAACCGCTGAATGGGGTAGGTGTCAGACGAGGCAATTAACTGCATGCTGCCTTTGTTTCCAATTTACAGGGCACAAATTCAAATTGAGTGATGCATATGACTGTTAAATACAGCAAGGGAAAAAAATTTTGGTAAAGGAAACACTTCTTACACATGTGCAGGACTAAATCAGCAAAGAGATAAGAGGTACAGATTTGTCCACAGGGGGCGCTAAAATCAACACAAACCAGAAATACCTCACAGCAGCTTTCAGTAAAATGTCTTTAGACTGAGTAATACTTAACAATCAGCCTCAAACTGACCTGAGAGTTTCCAGCAGACAATGTTCACTCTGCAGTCCAGCAGACAGCAGCTTCACTCCTGAATCCTGCAGGTTGTTGTTACTCAGGTCCAGCTCTCTCACACTAGAGGACTGGGAGCTAAGGACTGAGGACAGAGCTTCACAGCTTCTCTCTGACAGATTACAGCCACTCAGCCTGAAGAAGAATCAACAGAGAGCAGTCACAAACAATGTTTGTTTTTTCTGAATAAAGAAATGCTTCTTTAAACTTGTATAGTTAGGTGTGTACACACAGAGCTTTGTTGGAGGCCTTGACCACTGGCAGCAGCCTCAGAAGAGCCTCCTCTGAAGCAGAATATTTCTTCAGGTCAAACACGTCCAGATCTTTTTCTGATGACAGTAAGATGAAGACCAGAGCTGACCACTGAGCAGGAGACAGTTTATCTGTGGAGAGACGTCCTGATCTCAGGGACTGTTGGATCTGCTTCACTAGAGAACGATCATTCAGTTCATTCAGACAGTGGAACAGATTGATGCTTTTCTCTGTGGAGAGATTCTCACTGATCTTTGTCTTGATGTACTTGGCTGTTGTTTTATTGATCTGTGAGGTACTTCCTATCTGTGTCAGCAGACCTCTCATGAGAGTCTGATTGGTCTGCAGTGAAAGACCCAGGAGGAAGCGGAGGAACAAGTCCAGGTGTCCATTTGGACTCTGTAAGGCCTTATCCACAGCACTCTGGTGGAGATGTTTCAGATTATGTTTGGTCATGAAGATTTTAGAGGTCAGTGATGTTGTTTGTCTGTCTGACAGCAGATTGACACCAGAGTTGATGAACGTCAGATGGACATGAAGAGCAGCCACAAACTCCTGAACACTCAGATGGACGAAGCAGAACACCTTGTCCTGGTACAGTCCTCTCTCCTCTTTAAAGATCTGTGTGAACACTCCTGAGTACACTGAGGCTGCTCTGATATCGATGCCACACTCTGTCAGGTCTGACTCATAGAAGATCAGGTTTCCTTTCTGCAGCTGCTCAAAAGCCAGTTTTCCCAGAGACTCAATCATCTTCCTGCTCTCTGGACTCCAGTGTTGATCTGTCTCAGCTCCTCCATCATACTTGATGTTCTTTAGTTTGGACTGAACCACCAGGAAGTGGATGTACATCTCAGTCAGGGTCTTGGGCAGCTCTCCTCCCCCTCTGGTCTTCAACACATCCTCCAGAACTGTCGCAGTGATCCAGCAGAAGACTGGGATGTGGCACATGATGTGGAGGCTTCGTGATGTCTTGATGTGGGAGATGATTCTGCTGGCCTGCTCCTCATCTCTGAATCTCTTCCTGAAGTACTCCTCCTTCTGTGGGTCAGTGAACCCTCTGACCTCTGTCACCATGTCGACACAATAAGGAGGGATCTGATTGGCTGCTGCAGGTCGTGTGGTTATCCAGAGGCGAGCAGAGGGAAGCAGGTTCTTTCTGATGAGGTTTGTCAGCAGCACATCCACTGAGCTGGACTCTGTAACATCAGTCACGATCTCATTGTTGTGGAAGTCCAGAGGAAGTCGACACTCATCCAGACCGTCAAAGATGAACACAACCTGGAACTCTTCAAACCTGCAGATTCCTGCTTCTTTGGTTTCAGTGAAGAAGTGATGAACAAGTTCCACCAAGCTGAACTTTTTCTCTTTCAGCACATTCAGCTCTCTGAAGGTGAATGGAAATGTGAACTGTATGTCCTGGTTGGCTTTGTCTTCAGCCCAGTCCAGAGTGAACTTCTGTGTTAAGACAGTTTTCCCAATGCCAGCCACTCCCTTTGTCATCACTGTTCTGATTGGTCCATCTCTTCCAGGTGAGGCTCTAAAGATGTCTTCTTGTCTGATGGTTGTTTCTGGTCTGTGTGGTTTCCTGGATGCTGATTCAATCTGTGTGACCTCATGTTCATCATTGACCTCTCCAGTCCCTCCCTCTGTGATGTAGAGCTCTGTGTAGATCTGATTCAGAAGGGTTGGGTTTCCTGCTTTAGCAATCCCCTCAAACACACACTGGAACTTCTCCTTCAGGTTAGACTTGAGCTCACGCTGACAAACTGCAGCAAAAGTTCCTGAAAGAACAAACAAGAAATGTGATCAATAAGTTGAAGCTATAATCAATCTGTTGATTTTAAACTTAAACACATCAGGGTGGTGTTTATTTCCCTCCTCTCTGAAATCTCTTCAGCACATCAGGTGTGAACAGTTTCTCACAGTTCATAGATCTGATAAAATGTGTGCATCATATTAACAGCAGAGTTTTAAATGTGACCCTCTCCCATGTTGCCTCCATTTCCTCTTTCCATCATGTTAAATGTGTTAAAATCCTCTTACTGCTCTGCAGACAGTCAGCCAGCTCCTCCTGCTTCATTCTCCTCAGGAAGTGCAGTGTGATCTTCACAAATGCCTCTCTGCTGCTCCTCCTCTGCTCTTCCTCCTCGCTGTCCAACACCTCCTCATCCTCCCTCTGATTCTCTAAGCATTCTGGGTAATCTGGACTCAGACCCCTCTTGATCTTCTTCAGCTCGTTCTTCACAAAACTGACAATGTTCTCCTCCAGCAGCTGGAACAGAACAAGAAGTGAACTTTGACTTGTAGAAGTCAACATCAGATCATCAGTGACAGACAGAAAGCCTGCTGGTCTGCAGAGTGCAGCATGGAGACTGGATCACAATGGTAGTTCAGTATTTAGTCTGTGGATGGTCCTGTCTCCTAGAAATGAAGTTGATATAAAATGAGATTCATGTTGGAGAAATATCCTGGTCTGGTTTCACACAGAAAAGATCTGCAGTGACTTTGGACACGATGTGTTTATTAGAATGAAGCTGAAACCACAAACTGTCATTAACATGAACCAAAGTGTTTCTGTTGTTTCAAACACAAACTGGACTCAGTCTGTGAACTCTGCTCTCTGCTGCCAAAGTCTGTGTGAGACCACCATCCACCACGACCTCTGACCTCTGACCTCTGACTCTGTGCTGCTCAGCAATGTAACGCTTCATTCAGTCAATAAAACACTGACTGTGAACATAATTCAGACAGAGATGATGTTTGCAGTGTAATCAGGAAACAATTCAGTAACATAAAAATGTCATTTGAAGTAAACTTTGATTCTCAGTAGTAGCTGTGTTTGTTCATTTACACACCATTAATATGGAGTCCAGCTGTGTTTGATGCTGCTGGGCAGACTGACCAATGGGAACCTCTGATCTCTGCTGCTGAACTCTGTGGAACAAATATAATATAATATACTGTATATAATATAAAGACACAGTGTTACATGTGATAGATTCTATCAAGTGGATCCTGTTAGATCCTCCTACAAACACAGGACACACATGAAGGTACATGCTCAGTACAGTTATTGATGTGTAAAATAGTTTCCTGCTGTTGGATCCTGATAGAAACACAAACACTGATAAATGTTCAGGTTCAGACATAAAACACTGCTGACCTGTTGGATTTTAAAGGTTTTAATACAGAACAACAGAACCATGTTCTGTTTTAAATTCTTACCTTTGACAATCAGAGTTATTTACATCTTTGAAACAAATAACTCGACCCTAAGACCGGTCACTCTTGAAGGACACACAGCTGGGCTCAGGTCCAGGAGAATCTGGTCTCTCATGTTCGATACTGAAAGAATCACAAACTCTGATGAACGTTCATAAACACTGAAAATCTTCCAGAATTATTGCTGCCGAAAATGATTAAAGTTTAAATACTGATAACAAAAAAGTGTAAGATAAATGATTACTTTGGATCCTCAGAGTGCTGTCCATGTTTGAAAACAATAATTGGATCCATAGACCGGTCACTCTTGAAGGACACACAGCTGGGCTCAGGTCCAGGTTCAGGTTCAGGTTCAGGTCCAGGTCCAGGTCCAGGTCCAGCAGAGTCTGGTCTGAGCTGCTGCTTTGGCCTTCAACACAACACAACACACACAGAGCTGTGAGTGTGAATAATGATGGTGGAGTGATTTGAGCAAAGTATGTGTTTGTTATTTACGGTAAATTTTTCCATGATAAATTCATATCTTCACAAAGAAACAGGAAGTCGAAAAGTCCTTCAGAGTGACACTTTTAACTTTTGTACAAAATAAGTCTCATATTAAGAGAGTTTGATGACAGTGACAATGATATCAAACCTCTTAGATTATTACAGTTTATTAGCAGACTGTTGTCCATCTTTAAAGTCACAAGATTCAAACATCAACCGGAGTTTCTTGACAGACAACTGGCTCGGTCCATGTTCAGGTCCGGGTCCAGGTCCAGCAGAGTCCGGTCTGAGCTGCTGCTCTGGCCTTCAACACAACACACACAGAGCTGTGAGTGTGAATAATGATGGTGGAGTGATTTGAGTGCTGAGCTCTGACATGGAGAAGAGTCATGGACAGTTAGAGATCCTCATCTCACCTCTGAGCTTTGGTCTGGCTGTCATGTTCCCCACACAGAGTGGTTTTAGAGGGAGGGGCTCCCTCCTCTCTGTCCTCACACTGACTCATAGCAGAGCCCCCACCTTCACACAAACACAACAACATGCTCATTCATTACAACCAGCTTTACATCACAGAGACACACACTGCTCTCTACCACAGTGTCATTCCTGATTCTACCACCAGATGGCACCAAAGGAAGAAATGATTCAAAGATTTCCACTGTGGATAAATGGAGAAGAATATATTCCTTTTTATACAGCTGTACTTTTTGTCCACTAGAGAGCTCATATGGATTCATTTATAGTTCACTTCTGTCCAAAGTGAGGACATGCAAAATCTTCCAGTTTAACATGTGGCAGGAGAAAGAAAATACTCACCAGGTGACTTCAGATCCACGTTCTACCTTCACCTGTAGAGGAAACACAAAGAGAGAAACTGCTGCTGATCATTTTTCACAAGTTCTTCTTCAACAATCTGAGGACGCTGTCACACTCCAATAACTTCACAGTCAAAGTCTAGAAACATGAACATGACATTAAATCAGTGTAACCTACAACCAGAGTCCAGGACAGTCCAGTCAGGACATGAATGAATAAACTCAGAGGGACACAGGATAATATCTGATTTCACTGCAGTTCATACTTAATTACATCTTTCTCTCGTCTCATTTGTTCTAAAAGGAACAAAAAACATTTGGAGATTTTATATAAAAAAGAAACACGGTCATAAAAACAAACTGTCCCATCATCAAAATCATTTTCTGTCAGCTTTAACTCAACACAAAATCACTAAACAAAGATAAAGTAGGTGTGGTGGAGTTATTAAATGAAGGATGAACATGTTTTCTAACCTTTGATAAAAACATATTTGTAAGATCTTTACAAACTCAGCTAAGAGCCTGTTGACTGACCGTTTGATAACAGACTGATGTCTACTACCTGTTTGTTTCTATGTCTCAAATGAAACAATTAGCTGAAAGGTCAGAGGTCAGATGGTCAGGTTTAAACTCACTGTTAACTTTTACATATTTTTATCCAGGACCACCATATTTCTTCATCTGAGCCAAGAGCTGAAAGTGCCTAAAATATTTCATATATTTGTGCAGTGTCATAATCAAAATGTTTAAAGAACTTTAATCTATTGAAACATATATTACATGTTCAGTTACATGTAACGTTTTTTGCTAGCAGTCAGTAAAATGGGTAACGCTTCATAATACGGCCCACAACTTACCGCGTAAGCTTCCACGACCTGTAATGTAATACAGTCACATGTATCAGTGCTTAAATGTAGGTATGGTGGAACAAGAGAGTAACAGTTAGGAATGTTAGAGGCAAAGAGAAAAAGGTTATACTGTAAGTGTTTAGTCAGTACTACACTGTAAGAAAGGATACCCTATATCTACTCAATAAAATTAGGGCAGCAGATTGCAAACAATATTATTATTTTATTTATTCATAATTATTTATTATTGTCCCTACACTTTAAGTACCCTTAACATCATGTTATGTTTTATCCTCCTGACTCTTACTCTGTAATTACCCAGTAATAGACAGGAAATAAAGGAGCGCAGTAAACACTGTCAAACATTACAGGGCCTCTGCCCATCTGTTATAATAACAGACCCAAGACTAGATGATTGGCACCTGGTGCTCCCACCACAACAGGGCCCTAAGTCGCTAACTAGACTCTTCTCCTCAGTAGTCTCCCGGTGGTGGAACGAGCTACCAAACTCCATTCGGTCCGCAGAGTCCCTTTCACCTTCAAGAAGAAGCTAAAGACCCAGCTCTTTATGAACACCTCTGACCTTAAAGGATAACTTGGGGATTTTTCAACCTAGACCCTATTTTCCCATGTGTTTGTGTGTAAGTGACGAGTGGAGACAACAACATTGAATCGATCAAGTATTCAGGGAGGGAGCACCGGCCGGCAGCTGTGAAATGAGATACAAAGTAACTAAACGGGGCACCGGGCATACGCCAACACACAGCCACTAAAAGCGCTTGTTTTAGCTACTGACAGGCTCAGATCGTTATAATAAGTGTCTGACAACATTTTGTGTTTGTTGTGTTGGAGTACAGAAAGCGTCTTCTCGTCTGACTGCTGACTAGGATTTTCACGATGATGATTATGACGACACTGATCTTGTTGATGTTGCTAATCATCATTATTATTATTTAAAAAAAAAAACATTGTGACATTGTAACATTGTAACCCGTGAGTACCAAGTACTTATAGAATAATGAGTATAAATAATTTCTCATCTCTTTAAATTACACTGTAGGTACCCAGTACTGACAAAACACTTACAGTATAACCTTTTTCTCTTTGCCTCTAACATTCCTAACTGTTACTCTCTTGTTCCACCATATCTACGTTTAAGCACTGATACATGCGACGATATTACATTACAGGTCACAGATACTTACTTTAGATTACAGCCCACAACTTACAGCATCATTACTGCAGAGTTATGTTGTAATCTTTCGTACTAACGGTGCACCAGTAGCTTACAGTACATACCAATACATGTGGGTAGGTACTGGGGAACAAGATGTGAAGTTATGGAATAAGAGGGTAACAACTCTCGATCTTATACTGTAGAGAAGAACTTATACTGTAGTCATTTAGCATTAGTTATTTTAGCTACCTATGCTATTATGATGAATAGCCTAATTACTATGTATGACCCACTGAGCAATAATCTGGACCTTTGGGAGGAACTGATACTGTAGTTATTATTTAACTGCTGGGTCCATTCTGTCGTGGATGATGGAGTGATGACTTCTGCATCACTTAATAAATCTGATGTGATTTTATTTCAAAATGTCCTTATTAGTGACAAAAAGGCAAACTACACTGTTCCTATTCTAAACTAAAAACCATTTGTACATTGTAAGTTAAATGTGCTCTAAGGTGCATCAAATATCAAAGTCAGTATATATTATGGTTATGGATGAATAAGAAGTTATTTAGCTGATAAAACATTTAACTGGATGATAATCAGTGTTTTTAAGGGTGTAAAGCCTTTTCAAACACAGTCGGAGGTGAAGTCCCCCAAAAGGATAAAGGAACAATGCTCTATGGTCAGACTGTACCCTGTAATAGTCATAGAAAAGGTACTGTACCCAGTAGTTCCAAAGTAACTACAGTGTTAGTTCTTTGTAAGGTTACTCCCCTGCTCCATAACGTCACATCTTGTTCCCCAGTACCTACATATATGTATTGGTCTACTGTACTGGTACTGTACTTACTGTACTGGTCCACCATTAGTACAAAAGATTACACCGTAACTCCCGAGGAATGACGCTGTGCATTGTGGGCTGTAATCTAAAGCATCACCGTAATATCTCTAATTAGCTGCCTGCTCTCTCCCTCTCCCCACACAGCAGCAGACTAACCTACAAAAGTGTTTCCCAAACCTCTGTTGGAGCACGCGCCCCTCGTCCAGCATGTTTTTCATCCAGCCCTGCTTTACCACAGCTGTCTCAAATCAGTGTAGCTCTGAGCTCAGCACACCAGGTTAGCTAAGGCTGTTTCTCAGGTGGAGCAGGGTTGGATGGGATGAAACACATTTTGGTCAGGGGGTAGGCTGCTCCAGGAGCGGTTTGGGAAACACTGACCCAGAAGAACAGTAGAGGGAGTCAGCAGGCAGAGTTGGCAGCAAAGTTATCAGACTCTTCATTTCTATTGCAGACAAGAAACAAAAACAAAACGCAAAGTAGCCGACTTTATTGTGGGAATCAAAATGTTAGCCTAAAGTAAGGGATAGTTGGACAGTGAAGATTCTTAGTGCAAATTGTATTATTGATTCAAGGTTTTACTGGTAATGATCTTTTGGCAACATCAGAGAGCTGACAGAGCCGGCTCCCTGAAAAGAGCCAAAGTGGCCGTTACTAGCTTCTGATATGTTGTGTTCAATTCAGCTAACATCAGTCATGTTAGTCATTGGCCTCACCCTCGTGTGTAAAAGTGTGGTTCACTGCGTGTAGTGTGCATTTCCTGAAGTCTGACGTGACGTGCTCTTATCATGACGTGTGTTTTTGCGTCTCTTGGTGGTGGTGTGTGAAACAAAGAAGGAGTGTTGCCAATTCTGGCGCCCCCAGCGGTGGTTGCTCTCCTCAAGTAAACCTAGAATCCCTGTTTTCAGTGACGTGGTGTATTACTAAAGCTTGTCATTTTACGTCATTCTTTGTGATTGGTTGTGATTCTGACACTTCTCACACCTCTTATGGGTTTCTGACAGCCTTTCTGCCGGCCTACACACAGATGCAAAAATTATTACATTATCAAGCGTCCTATCAGGAGAATACGAGTACAAGCAGGGAAGAGGCAGGAGGAGAGACAGCTGGAGCTGCAGAGAGTGAAGTGAGCAGAGAGAACAGTGAAAACATAACCCAAATGTAAATGACTGACGGTTTGAAAATGCTGTCATATTCCCCTGAAATGAAAATCAGTCTCAGCAGACAGTGACCGAAGCATTTATGTTCAAATGCTGATATCTTTGGCTCCAGGTAGACCTGCATTAAAACACCTTGATAGTTCATCTTCAAGGCATCTCTGTGCTCATCAACATTGTTGCTGTCACTACATTCAGGAGGAGGACAGCACAGCAGAGCAGGGAGAGTCCAGTGGGACAGGGCCAAGTGAGATGCAGGGAATGGAAATATGACAGAAAGCTGGTAAGTGCAGGATAAGTGAAGTAGTCGAGGCTTCAGGCCCATTTTAGTTTAAGAAGTATGATCTCAGTTGGTCGGGTAAAAAAGCAGGAAATTTGTTTTAAAATACAATTTTTATTGTGGGGAAGGACCCCACACCTCCCGCCACTGATGTATCTGTCCAAGTTTGCTCCCCATTCTGAAAGATAACCAGGCACCCATGGAGCTGTGGCTGGGTCAGTGTTCAATATTCATGTCTTTGTGTTGACTGTTGACTCGTTGCCCGGCCAGGTGTCACCCTGCCGTCTCACCAGGTGTGTGTTCATGTTTGTCTGGCTGCTGTTGAACTTTATCTCTTTTCTACAGAGAAAACAAACGGACAGACTTTTGTAAAGTTTCCAAATGACGTCATTCTGGATTTTAGATGTGGAGCTCTGTAAATCGCTCTGTGTTTACAGACATCCCAACACTAACGCTACTCTAATAAGAGGTCAAAGGTCAGCGTCAGAGTCTTGTGAGATCAAAGACACTGAGCACAGTGTGCAGGATCAGCAGCAGCTCTTCAGTAAAACGATTTATAACTTATAATGGGGCCATCGCCGGCTATTCTTAACTTGTAACCCACCCAGAGCTCTGCGTACCGATGTAGTCGCATCTTTAACGTTAAAAAGTTGTTACTGATTCATATCAGAGAATCTTTACAGCCTTAGTGAATATATTTTAGTAGAAACTGTAACATATAAACTCAGGATGTTAATAATTAACCATTTAACCTTTTATACTATCAGTTAAACCTTTAAAAATAATAACTAAATAAAAACATATTAAGGACGACCAACTTTGCCTTCATGTTACACCTCAGTGTTTCCCACACAGACGGCTCCACTGCTGTATTTATGGCTGCACAAGTAAATTCTAACATATTTCAACCTTTTTTAAATGTGTACCCATAAAACACATCAGAGATCGATTAAGTAGTTAACTATCTCCCCTCACTTCTTCCTGTCACCAGCAGAGAGAAACAGAAGGAGGGGCCTGAAGCACCGTGTGTATGAAGAGAGGAGAGGGCAGCAGGTGTGTGTTGTCAAGAATCAAGAGAAACAAGTTTGTTAGTCACACCCAAGAACACACACACACACACACACACACACACACACACACACAGTATAATAACATACTAATCCAACTGTTCAGTTCAGCTCCTCTACAGTTCACAGGGAGAAAAGTGACTCTGAGATTTTAGAAGTGAAATCATAAAAATGTTGGATTAACACTCACCCTCCTTCAGCCTTCAGATTTCCTCTCCTGCTCTGAACTCTCGACTCTAAACGAAGTCTGAACTGACTGACTAAACACCTGTTCCACAGGTTCTACCTGTTCTCATGAGGCTGGATCACATGGTCACATGTTGTTGCTCCTCCCTCCTCCATTTACAGGAAATCAGCTGGCTGTGTCTCTGTGTGAGTGTGTGTGCTGTGTGAATAAAATAAAACGTGTGGTTCCTGGTTTGGATCCTTTTTGGACTCTTTGGTATGACAGAGCATTTAGTGAGGGTTGAATCTCCTCTGTTGAAAACTCTCAGGTTTCTCCTCATCAGGCTCACCTCAGAGCTGCCTGCAGTGAGGAAGAGTTTCCTTTGAGCCACGGCAGAGGTCGCTACATCCACGGAGGGAGAAAGACTGGAGGGCGGATTCTGGAGAGACAGAAACAGAGAACAGAGAGAGAGATGGATAAAGATGACTGAGCGAGAAGAGAAACATGATAAACATGTCAGGAGAAGTCATATCTGTAAAACCTGTTGAGGTAAAAATGTTACCTGTTTTACACTCTGATAGAAGAAAATCAGCTTCTTGGATCCGTTTGAAGCAAAGAAATCCTCAATCAGACTGAACTAAACGTGGGTGTAGTTTCAAATCTGAGAGTAAAAGTATGTTGTAGTTTTTTCTACACGCTGCACTGTGATCCACAAAATGCAGCCTCAGCAGGCTTCAGAGAGCTGGCCAGAGAGCTTGCTCTCTTTAAAGCCACCAGACTCCATTGAAAAAGTCCTTTTACCTTGCAGTATAAGGGAGTTGCTGGTCTCCCGCTACATTAATCAGTTTTTGTTGTTGTTTGCCGCACAAATATCTCAATGGACCCAAACTAACACGTTTGAAACACTCAAGTCAAACACCAACACAAAAAACTAATTTATCAAGGCAGAAGTTGAGCGGACTCTTGTGTGGTCTGTGAGGCAAAATCACCTTTTTATTAAATGGAGTCTGACGTGTTTTCAGAGAGCGATGTAACGTCTGTTACTGGTTAAAAAAATCTTCTTCCTCTGTAACAAAAAGGTCTATCTCTGCAGGGATCCTTTCTGTGATGTTATCAGACACTTAGAACAACAATCTGAGCCTGTCAGTGGAAACAACAAGAACTTTAAGTAGACGTACTTTTATCAGGGGATATATATTTTGTATGTATTAGTCATTTAGACCCATGTTGAAAAAATATGTTCCTGGTTTAAAGATAAATGAATTTCTCTTTCAGCCTTCACACCCAGATGGACGAGTTTAGTCTGTTTTATTAGTTAAACACTTTGATGTTATAATTTATATTCATGTTAAACACAGTTTTTGTTTGTTTTTGATGCTTTCTGTCAATTCTTTGCTTTTGTGTTAAACCGTTTCAGACGCAGGATTTCAGTCTGTTTTTAGCAGAGCTGTGACACTCAGAGAGCCGATGATCTCTCACAACTCTTCATTCAGTCACTGCTTTTATTTACTGTGTCCTGTTTTTGGATGAATCAGTGGCCTGTCTGCCGTTTTCTCCTGTGATGTCATTGTGACATCTCACTCTGTTTGTCACTGAAGGGAGTGTTTTTATTTGTGGATGTGGAGTCATGTTACACTGACTTCTGATCAGTTTAAAGTGACGGAGTTTTAAGGCCACTGTTGGAGGAAGTATATTTAAGATTTGGAGAATAAAGTCATGCAAGTAAAAGAAAATAATGAAATTGTCCCTTTATTGTTTTTATTAAACTTTTTAAAGATTATATTATTATTAGTTTATCTGGTCAGTTCTGGTAGTTTTATTAAATCCTTTAATATTGCAGCTTTATTTTGAAACCTTTGTAGGTCATTAATCTTTATGACACAAACGTATAAAAACATAATCCTGTTGCTTTAAAATAGAGATGCATTAAACTTTCACCTGCTGTGGCATTTTGTTGGGTTTTGTTTTAATTGTTTTATTTTACATTATTCTTTATGTCGACCTCCTTCCTCTCTCCTCTCTGTTCATCATCAACACACTGAAGCCGTGTGAGGGAGCTTTTATTTTGAAATGTTTTCTCGTTAATTTTTCTATTTAGTTTGATTTAGTTTGTTGTCATGGAAACGATGTTACAGGATGGAATTTTTTTTACATATAAAATGGTTCTGAAGTGACGTCTGCTGTGCTCGTTGACTCATTACAGAAGCTCCTCAATAGAAAAAAAAAAGTATATATTTTTATTATTCATACATTAAAGAGGAAAGCCCGAAGATGTTTGTATTTAATGTTTTATTGCTCGTTAAGTCAAATGTATTTATACAGCACATTTCATGAGACATTCACTCATAGTTCTTTAAAATAAAGTAAAAATAAAAAGACAAAGATCATTCATGAACACAACACACAATGTAACATGTTCAAGTGCAAAAACACACACACAGAGAAAGTAATGCAACTGAACCTGTAACAGGGTCAGGATGGCAACAAGTGAGTATTTAATAGTGAGTATTGATTTTCTGTGTATAAATTGACTTTTTGTTTTTCTTTTGTTTTAGATTTGTTTATTATTTATTTATTTTAATAAAGTAATATTTAGAGCAGGATGACACGCACAGGGACAGTTGATTGACAGCTTGAGAGAAAGAATAAGAGAAATAAAATGAATGAAATAATTTCAACATATAAAGAAACAAATAAAATCACTGAATCACAATTTCATGCACACAATAGAGAAATGTATTTTGTAAAAGTTAAACATGATTTTTTACATGAGTATGAAATTGAAGGTGCTAACTTTCAGAAAATCCTCATTATCGAGACGAGAACGAGCATCCAGGGTTTTTGCTGAAGACACACGAAACTGAGCATGCTCAGTCTCGGAACTCATCAGCTCAGTTTACTTTTCACTGACAAGACGTGTTCACTGACCGGCATCATATCCTCCAAAATCAACACTGTTTGTCAGAATACCTCAGTTAGTATCATGTTAGCTGGCGAAGTTATTTGTCAAGCTAGACTGAGAACACTGACATACACACTCATAGTATTTTGGTAGTCATAACGTCAGGGAGCATGCTAAGGTTAGCCAAATAGCTCTAACATAAATACCCTTATTTATACAGTCTATGATAAATACACTGCATGACTCCAGCATTGTGCTTTGCAACCAAACAGCAAATTACGCCGGCGAACCAGCAAATCATCACAAGCATTAGCGAACATTAGCCAGGTGGGGCAGAGCGGCTGGAGAGAGCTGGGATGAAGCACGTGTGCTTTGAGAAAAAAACGCTGCACCCGGGTTTTGTTTCTATGACAACAATGAGTTCTGGGTCTGTTTTGATCCCCAAAAGCAACCGAAGGCCTCCATGATTATCATGCCCTGCCGATGTTGACTCTAGTTTTCCCCCTGATGTCGGTCACTTCCTGTTCGGTCAGACGGGCTTCACTAGATAAAACTTGTTTTAGTTTTTTATTCTATTCTTCTTTATTCTTTTTCTATTCTCTGTGTAGTTTGTGTTGGTGTTGTTGTGGGTGCCGGTTGTTTGTTGGCATTATCCAGCTCCATTTCACAGCTTGTGTTGTCTCGTGTTGTAGAGGTGGAGAATGAGCTCTCAGCAGAGGTACTCGCGAATGCGCAGATACGTCACATCCAATTTTTTCGCGGATTTACAATTTTCATTTGTATTTCCACATATTTTAATAACTTATTTATTCTTTTAACTACACCTCCTTATTATTCCACATTTATCTTATTTCTCTCTTATGTCTTCACATTATGAAACTCTAAAGAGCGATTTAATCACAGTAATAGTTAAAGTAAAAGTGTGTTTATAAGGGTTAGTGTGTGTGAGGAACACAAATGTT
This sequence comes from Semicossyphus pulcher, assembly GCF_022749685.1. NCBI lineage: Eukaryota > Metazoa > Chordata > Actinopteri > Labriformes > Labridae > Semicossyphus > Semicossyphus pulcher. The sequence continues at coordinate 13,406,618 of NW_027211681.1, forward strand.
CACATCTGTTCTCTGACTTTTTTACATCAACTTTACTCTGCACATTTTTATTACAGACCTTCAAACAAACTTCTCTTCATGTGTTTCATGGTTCTGAGAGGACTTGTTGTTATGATTGAAGTTAAGTGTGTTTCTGCTCACAGCTCTTGTCTAATGTGTTCACTGAGTTGGGTACACACTGGCTGCTTCCCAATCTTTTAAATTGCATCCATGCTTCCTTTACTTGCGTCTTTCACTTGCGTCTTAGTCCCTCCCACCAGAGATGCATGGAGAGACGCGAGGAAACCAAGAGAGGAGAGAGGAAACGAGGGAATGTTTTTTAAGAGACATGAGATGTCCTTTCCGATGAAGCGTCACGTGCTGCGATGTCCGTTTGTGATGATCACGTCAGCTGATCACCGCTGGATCAGCTGTCAGTCTGCATTAACAGCTGTTTGTGTCTGCACACATGTGCTCTGTATTCATTCTAATAAAACACACAGTAACAGTGTTTCCTCTCTGTAACCTGTTACCTGTGTAACAAACACCTGCACATGAAGAACAGGCTGCAGTCTGTGTTCCTGCAGCAGAGCCAGACGGACACTTCTTACCAGCACTATGCCTTTATATTATTTGTTAATTATTTACATTTTTGTGTAAACCAACATCATACTAACTAACTATGAAAATGATTTATTAGGCAAAAAGTTTCAGGATAAATAGAAATCACGTCCCGCTGATCAAATAAGAGACTTGGGCTGCTTCTCAAGTCTCTTATTTGATAGCTCCTCGCTCCTCGCCCGAACCGGAAGCAGTTCCGGAGCCGCCATATTGAGGACCATCTCAAAGCTCTTATTGCTGCTCGAAGGAGCGAAGAGAGAGGAGGGAGTACCGAGGAGCGATAAGCAAGGATACACAAGAGCAGCCTCCACGGAAGTCTTTTACTGGCCGACACGGCCCCTTATTAGATATCAGTTAGTGATTGGACGCTGCTGCAGATCGAACTGATGTGAAACTTCACAACATCACCGGAGTTTCATATCGCAGAGAGGAAAAAGCGGACCTTAAAACAGACTTTACAGGGCGCCTTGAAACCGACTATAAACAACGTCGGTATAATGAGTTGGTATCTGACAAGCTGAGATCGTTTAAAACGAAATATTGATCATAACTTGTCGTAAAATATATAAAATGCAGTGAATAACTGCAGATTTGATTTGTTTTCTGGGTCAACATCTGAGTAAAAATCATCTAAAAATCAAAAGCAGCAAAAACAGATTCATTTCTATTAAATTTAATCTAAAGAAATACCTCTCGTCATGATCAGTTATTCCCCTGCTAACTTTTATTACAGATGAATGAATGAATTCAGAGGGAGCAGGAGAGTCTCTCTGTCAGCAGGTAACACTACGTGTGAGAGTGATCATCAGTGAGGTCAGGTTTGATCAGCATGACGTGATTTCTATTTATCCTGAAACTTTTAGCCTAATAAATCATTTTCATAGTTCATGAACAGACAGTATTTGGGCTTACTAAATAATTAATTCAGATCAGATGATCAGTGATCAAAAATGTAAATAATGAACAAATAATATAAAGGCATAGTGCTGGTAAGAAATGTCCATATGGCTCTGCAGCAGGAACACAGACTGCAGCCTGTTCTTCATGTCCAGGTGTTTGTTACACAGGTAACAGGTTACAGAGAGAAAGCACTGTTACTGTGTGTTTTATTTGAATTAATACAGTGCACATGTGTGCAGACACAAACAGCTTGTAACAGTTAGAGTTGTGATGTTGCTGTAGTACCAAGAAGTACCACAGGGGGTGTCTCCCTCCTGTTTTGCTGTGAGGTGCTAGAGTTAAGTTGTGGTCAGTCCTGATATATGACTTCGACTGACGTCCACTCTCTTCAGTAACAAGTTGGTGCAGGTTATGCCGTTCATGTTCTACTCATGTTTGATTATAGAATATAACGCCATTGTGACCTGGCATTGTATGGTCGATGTTTAGTATTTCAAAATAAAGTGAAACTGTGGAAATCTCCTTTCCCTCGTCTGTCGAGTCTTTAGGCTACTGGCTATTCCGGAGCACCGGCTAACTAGCCCCACTGCCAGCTCACACCAAACAACGTTACAAATGGCGCCCGAACATAATTCTCTGGACCTCACCCCAACACCCTGACCGGAACCACGGACAAGACTGGACCACGTTCTACATAGCTCCGCCGCAGAAGTCGGCGGAAGTGGCTGTTTTGCTGTTTTACCGGACGGGACCATGTTATTTTGAGCTAACATCTCCTGGAGCTAGCTAACTGACTGTGCACATGTCTGGACAAACGTGCACATTTGGAGTATTTGAGCCGTGCGTGTCCTTTCACGAGAGACCGCTAGAAGAATTCCATGGACGATCAGGACTAAAGGACCATTCACAGAACTTTTCTCTGTTGGATTAAGTGACTTTGGATTTCGTTTTGCCATGGATCTCGAACTGTTTTCAGGCTTTATTGCTAAGTAACTGGACGGAGTAAGTAAAAGACTGTGTGATTACAAAAAAAAAGGAAAGAAAAATACATCTGCATCTGTTCAAGTTTGTATTGTTTAGCAGTGATTTGTGTGCTTTTCAGTTGTGTTTAAACTCGCATGCAGCATTAACCTATATTTTTAGGTGAAATTGTTTGTTTTTGCTACGTTAAGAATAATACACACCGTGCTACCGTATTTGTGGTTTGTGAGAGCCAGTGTTGTTTGACTACAAGGTTATTGGACTATTGCTTTTGCTCTCAATCAACACTGTAGTGCTATTTTAAAGGTGTATTTTTGATACTATCAATACATAATGGCATCTCACCGGGACGTGCAGTCTGACGAGTTTGACTCTGACACTGACGTCGACATTGAATCACTCCTAAGACAGACTATACCTCAACATATGACGCCAGACCTTGAACTACAAGTTAAGGACTTACAGGCAGAGGTTGAAGACCTGCGGAAATGTCTGCGGGACTCCCTGGACCTGCAGAAAAGCATGCTCAAACATTGGGATCAGCTTAATATAAGCGACTCTGATATTCCTGCAACCCAACCCACAAACCCAATCCCCATGGCCACTTCAACTCCATATGCACATGCTGTGACCAAGGTTAAAACCACATTCCAGGATACAAGGCCCAACTATGGAGCTCAGACTGGACACTCTGACTCTTACCTGCAGCCACATTCACTCGAACTTAGCAACACATCCAGGATGATCGCTGCTGCATTACATCATGCTAAGCTAGAGCACCCTGTGTTTGCTGGTGATGCTAAAGTGCACCCTGAGGACTGGTTACACGCTGTCAACACTTACAGATCTTCCATGAACCTGACCGATGTACAGATACTGAACGAACTGCCACATTTCCTTGCAAGGGAGCCTTGCAAATGGTTTAAAGCGCTCAGTTCGCATCTTGTTACATGGACACAATGCTGCCAGCTCTTCAGAACTGTTTTTCTGCCTTCTGACAACCAGGAACGTATTCTGAGAGGCATTCTTGATTGTGTCCAAGCTCCGAACGAGTCCCTCCCAACATTTGTGGCCCATATGCTCAGTGAATTTAACAAATTAAAGAGCCCTCCTCCAGAGCAGGAACAAATTGAACTGATATGCAAACACTCTATGGAGAAGTACAGAGTTGCACTGTACGGGACCCCTATCCCCTCAGTGATGTACTTGTTGCTCCGAGCTCACGAGCTCCATGCAGTCCTTGGTCCAAGTGGCCACCAGCCTCTTCCTATGCATTTCAGAGGAAACCATAACACTGAGCCCCACTGCTTCAAATGCTCTCGGCCTGGGTTCACTTCCCGCACCTGCCCAAGCTGCAACGCATCACCCCCCATGTCGACACCCTTCACCTGACCACCAACGAGGCCTGCCCCCGCCCCATCGGTAACTGAGCCCTCAGACATAGGTGGGCCTCGCCCCAAAGACACAACCCCAGAAGACACACCCTCACAAGAGCAACGTTTTCTAGGCCATGTTTAGGACACTGATTCTCAGGCTTCATGGAACACACCACTGAGAACCAAAGTGAACTTTTATGCTTCATCTGTGAATGCCACTCTTGACACAGGTGCATCACTTTCGGCTGTACGAGCAGACCTTGTCCAAGTGAATGGTGTCTATCCTCACAGAACACATCAGTGGGAGGGTCCGCCTGTGAACCTTGCTGACAACACTCCCTGCACCCCTGATGGTGTTACTTGGCTGTCAATCGGCTTCATGAACAAGCGCTTCTACCAACGCTTTGCCATAATCCACGATCTGTCATCCCCTTTCATCCTGGGAATGGATTTTATGACCAGAGCCTCAATAACCATACACATCCCCTCCAGGACTGTATTCATGAATGAAATCCCTTGTCCTATGGTGGATGAGGAGGAAGAATGTGCAGTCAAAACTTTCTTTGAAAAAGAAACCATCATGTCCCTTGACTCCCTACAATCCTCACTCGTGGCAAAAGTCGCTGAGGCGAGCCTGGAGGATGGACAGAGAGCGGCCATGTTCAGCCTTCTCACCCAGTATGATGACATGTTTGACGGACGTCTTGGACACACTTCACTGACTGAACATGCAATAAACACAGGAAATGCAAGGCCTATCCATCTTCCGCCTTATCGCTCTTCTGCAAAAAAACGTGTCATTGAAGAACAGGCTGAGCAGATGTTGCACGATGGCATCATTGAGCCATCCACCAGTCCATGGGCTGCCCCTGTGGTGATTGTAAACAGGCCAAATACTGACCCTAGATTCTGTGTGGACTTTAGAGGTTTGAACCAGGTCACTGAAAAAGACTCGTACCCATTACCACGCATTGATGAGTCTCTCGACTTCTTAGCAAGAGGACAATTCATTACAACGCTGGACTTAGCTCGCGGGTACTGGCAGGTGGCGGTTGCAGAGGAATCCAGACCGAAAACGGCCTTCGTCTCACACTGTGGTCTCTTCCAGTTTCGAGTACTCCCCTTTGGGCTCTGCAACACGCCAGAGACATTTCAGAGACTCATGAATACTGTCCTTGCTGGTCTCATCTACAAAACGTGTGCAGTATATTTGGATGACATTGTTGTTGCTTCCCCCACCTTTGAGCAACACCTGGTTGATCTGGAGGAAGTGCTCAAGAGACTCAAAGCTGCTGGTCTCTCTCTGAAGCTCAAGAAGTGTCAGTTCTGCTTAAGCAAGATCACTTTCCTTGGCTACCGCATCACACCCACAGGTGTAAAGCCAGATCCAGACAACATCAAAGCTGTCAGAGAGTTCAAAACCCCATCCAATGTGAAACAAGTGAGACAGTTCGTTGGACTGACAGTATATTATCGTCGTTTTGTCCAAGACTATGCACGCCATGCTGAGCCCCTCCACGCACTCACCAGGAAAGATGCAGTTTGACAAATGTCAAGACGCCATGGACATGTTGAAAAAATTTCACTTCAGCACCTGTCTTGAGATTTCCTGACTTTACTTGCCCCTTCTTCATTCATGCTGACGCTTGTGATCTTGGCCTTGGAGCTGCCTTGATGCAGAAAGACAATGAGGGCCGAGAAGTTGTGGTGGCATATGCGAGTAGCTCCCTGCACAAAGCTGAACGCCCATAATCAACCCCCGATTCGGAATGCTTAGCTGTGATCTGGGCTCTCGAACATTTCAGACCTTATATTGAGGGCCTCCATGTGACCATCTTCACAGACCATAGCAGCCTTAAGTGGCTTATGTCCCGCCCAAACCCCTCGGGCCGACTAGCCCGTTGGTCTCTCAGACTTCAAGATTTTGAATTTGCCATCGTGCACAAACCTGGCGTACACAACAGTGAGCCTGACGCCCTATCCCGCAACCCCCTACCAGCATCTGGCGACATTCCCACAGATCTCCTGCCAGAGCACGCTGTCATTGGCAGCTTGGATCTCCGCACTCTGCCCCAAGTGTTGTTGAGAGATCGTACACATGTGAGACAACTGCAGCTGGATGACCCGGTCACAGGCCAGCTTCTCAGAGACCTTGAGCTAAACCCACAGGCTGACACTGACGACACCCTACAGTATGTCGTTTATGACAGTCTACTTTACTACAAAGACGCTAAAGCCAGATGTGGTTTGCATCCATTAAAGGAACTCAAACTCTATGCCCCCACATCACTCCGTCGCACCTTGCTCAACTACTATCATGACCACCCCTCCGCAGGTCACCTCCGTGTTGCAAAGACCCTTGCGAGGCTGTGGCTTAGGTTCTTTTGGCCAAAAATGGCTGCTGATGTCAAGCGATATGTCACCTCATGTTCAGTCTGTCAGCTCACCAAGCCGAGCCAGAGGAAACCTGCTGGTCTTATGGTGCCTATCGCGCCTCAAAAACCCCTTGGAATACACTGGAGTGGATTTTGTTGGGCCACTGCCCCGCACAGCATCTGGAAATGCCTACTTGCTGGTCTTTGTGGACTATTTCTCAAAGTGGATTGAAGTGTGTGCTGTCAGGGAAGCGACTGCGCAAGTGGCGGCTGGAAAGTTTGTTAGTGAAGTGTTCGCTAGACATGGAGCGCCGACCTACCTGATCTCAGACAGAGGTTCGCCCTTCGTCAGTGAGTTGTTTGAGCATGTCATTTCAACCTTTGGATCTGTACACAGGCTCACCACTGCCTACCACCCCCCAAAAAATGCGACGGAACGTGTGAACTGAACTCTCAAAACTGCCATACGTGCCTATGTTGGGGACAAACACACATCATGGTATAAGTTTCTCTCCCAGATCTGCTTTGCACTGCGTACTGCCCCCCACAAGAGCACGGACTCAGCCCGTCAATGATGCTGTATGGTCGTGAGCTGGAAACCCCACTTGACCTCATAACACAACCTTCCTGTGGAGGCGTGGACGACCCCGGTGTGCCATACCCAGAGGTTCTTAGGGCCTCCCTCCAGGAAGCCCATGACCACACACAAGCGACACTTGACCACAGTCTCAACAGACAAAAGCACTACTATGACTTGAGACGCCGTCAGGCTAGCTTTGTTGTTGGTGACCTTGTCAGGGTGAAATCCCGCCCTAGGTCTGATGCACAGGCTAACTTCACTGCTAAATTGGCGCCCCTGTTCACAGGCCCGCTTCGTGTCAGTCAGAAACTGGGAGATGTCAACTACATACTGACAAGGATGGACACTGGTCAGACAGTAGGTGGACAAACGCTTACCACACTGACAGACTTGACCTGAAATAGGCTGTTTTTGTTTGCTACTTCATGTTTGTTTCTGAAAACTGAAATGCAGTACTGATTTCCGTGCAATCCTGGTGTTTTTGCAAGCTTTGTGTTTGCACATCTTACCTACCAGAGAACTGTTCTAGTTGTACCACTGTTTGAGTTTGCTTAAAGGGTTAAATGGCACCTTTTTGTGTCCTTTGGTTCTATAAAATGGTTCAGGTTTTGGGTACAACATATTTGGAAAAAAAAGAGATTTTGCACTGTGCATTTCTACCTGGTATGCTAACCAGTTGATGTTTTTGTTCTATTTTATGCTCTATCAGCTGATATATATATTGGTCTGCTGGATATCATGTCTTTCCCTGTGTATGAGCATACTGCTGACCTTACACAATCTATGTATAGCGATGTGTTAAGTGCAGGTTGGTTGCTTCTTTGGCTGTGTACGGCTGGGGACAGCCTCCTTATGACCAGGGGGAAATATGTAACTGTCAGAGTTGTGATGTTGCTGTAGTACCAAGAAGTACCACAGGGGGGTGTCTCCCTCCTGTTTTGCTGTGAGTTGCTAGAGTTAAGTTGTGGTCAGTCCTGATATATGACTTCGACCGACGTCCACTCTCTTCAGTAACAAGTTGGTTCAGGTTATGCCGTTCATGTTCTACTCATGTTTGATTATAGAATATAATGCCGTTGAGACCTGGCATTGTATGGTCGATGTTTAGTTTTTCAAAATAAAGTGGAACTGTGGAAATCTCCATTCTCTCGTCTGTCGAGTCTTTAGGCTACTGGCTATTCCGGAGCACCGGCTAACTAGCCCCGCTGCCAGCTCTCTCTACCTACTCCCAACAACGTTACAAGCTGTTAAAGCAGACTGACAGCTGATCCAGCAGTGATCAGCTGACGCGATCATCACAAACGGACGCCGCAGCACGTGCCGCTTCATCAGAAAGGACATCTCCATGTCTCTTAAAAAACCTTCCCTCATTTCCTCTCTCCTCTCTTGGTTTCCTCGCGTCTCTCCATGCATCTCTGGTGGGAGGGACTAAGACGCAAGTGAAAGACGCAAGTGAAGGAAGCATGGATGCAATTTAAGAGACATGGGAACCAGCCTTGGGAAGCAGCCCTCACGTGAAAAATACCCTCCTTCTCCTCTGACTCTCCTTTACCTGCCTCTCCCCTTCCTGAATGGGCGGAGCTTCAAAACTAATAAAGGAAGCCAGCTCACCTGTGACAAGCTCTTTGGGAACAATGGAACTGGCTGGCTGCATGTGGATGCCCCCTCACCTCAGGTTTGAACTGTGTATTTGATAAGTAAGTTTCCTTAAAATGTGTTTGAAGTATCCTAAGCAGTTTATGCTTTATTTGTGATGTTTATTTAGTTCCTGTGTTAGTAATTAATCATTTATTGCTAGATTTGATCATGAAGATAAAATACTTTTATGTTATAATAATAATTATGGTTTAGGTACTATAATGTCTAGTAAAATGTCCTGTGTTACTCCTTTCTTTCATCAGAAAACCAATTAAACAATAAATAATCAGACTGGAACTCCCTGCCTTTGCTCATCTGTTCTGACCGACAATCCACTGAGTTGGTACAACCCTTAAACCAGTCTGTCCTAGGAGAAACAGTGTTCATTTAAAGCAAATATTTTTCACGCTGTAATGCAAGTTTAATGTATCTGTAAACACATGTTTATGAAATGCTGTAAATAAGGTCATTGTGTTTAATAGTAAGGGTGGACATCTTCATTTAGAGACAAATGTGTAAATCTCAGGAAGTTTGCTGAGCTTTTATTTTGGTAGTTCATTAGAGTTACTTCCTCTTTGTGTCAGGATTGTTCAGTGGAAAACATTTGTGACATTAAAAACACAATCAGCCAAATATGAACCAAAGTGAAGCCTCGTCCAGCAACATTTAGACCCCAGGATTGAAAGGAGACTCTCCCTCCTGCAGGGAACACAGACACACTGAGGAACCATGATACCAGGACATGAACCCAGGATAAAGAGGTTCAGTGAATGTGTTGTTGAAGGTGTGGAGGTGGATCAGTGTGTCAGAGGAGACTCTGTAGAAGGACAGAGTGCCAGCAGGACAGTCCACATACACTGCTACTCTGTGAGAGTCAGAGGAGGAGGAGGAGAGAGGGAGGTCTGTTCTTCTGTTATTGTGCCAGACAGAGTAACTACGATCAGAGCATCTCAGACTCCAGGACTGATCATTCCCTCCAAACAAACAGTCGCCACTGCCTCCTTTCCTTCTGACTCCTCTGTAACTCACTGATATATAAACATGTCCTCTCCACTCGACCTCCCAGTAACAGCAACCAGTCAGACCATTACTACACAGCAGCTGAGGCCAGTAGTCAAATCTGTCTGGATGATCAGGATATGACTGATCTTTTTCCACACATGTGACCTTCCTGTTGTTGTCAGACAGTTGGAGCTCTCTGTGTGCTGTGTTTGAGTCCAGAGTGAGTTCACAGAAATCTGATGGAGAGAAAAAGACACAACACAGCAGCAGTTTATCATCAGACACACCTGAAGGGTTTATTCTTTGTTAACTGACAGTCTGCTGTTTGGTCATCATGAGTCAAACTGATTCCAACTTACACTTCTTCAGACCAGGCTTTAACCTCTGCTCTCCACCATGGTCCACCCTGGAGGAAGAAACACAGTCACAATGATTTTCTATCCAACATGAGTCCTAACTGCTGTTCAACATGAAGCAGTGTTCCTCAGTTTGTCACTGTGACAGAGAAACAGGCTGAAACTCATCTGTGTCAACTGTCTGCATCAGTCTGTCACTTTATCTGAGAGAAGAAGAAGAAGACACCCACAGTGTTGAACAATGGTTTGTCTATGATGGCTTTAGTGCTGTGTTCAGTGTGGTGATGGCTTTGGGGTAAAAACTGATCATGAGTCTGTTGGTGCGTGCTTTGATTGATCTGCAGCTCTTCCCTGAGGGCAGGGGGTCAGGAGATGGGCTTGGTGAGACGGGTCTTTCAGGATGCAGGACGTCTGTAGACAACGAGAGGTGTAGATGTCATCCAGGGCAGACAAACGTGTGTTTGTGATTTTCTGTGCTGTGTTGATGATCTTCTGCAGGGCCTTCCTGTCAGCCACAGAGCTGCTGTCGTACCACACCAGGATCCCATGTGTCAGTATGCTCTCAATGGAGCCGTGGTAGAAGGACACCAGCAGCTGTTGTGACAGGTTGACCTTCTTGAGTGTTCTCAGGAAGTAGAGCCGCTGCTGTGCCTTTTTAACCAGAGAGTGTTTGTTGATAGACCATGTGAGATCTTGTGAGATGTGGGCGTCCAGGAACCTGAACTGGAAACTCTCTCCACCGTCTCTCCATTAATGTGCAGTGGTACGTGTTCGTCCTGCTTCCTCCTGAAGCGAATGATCAGTTCTTTTGTTTTTTGTTCTTATGGTATTAAGTGCCAGGTTACTCTCTGTACAACAGCCTCTGTACCTCTTCTTTCTAAGGAGACTGTGATTGTGTTCGTGTGATGGGTCGGTGCACTGTCATCAGCATACGAGGTTTTACCTGAAGGGTTAGGTATGCAATTGCCATGGGCCTCGTCAGACCCAAAGGGCCTCGTGAACTTTTTAATGATAATTAAAATCTTTTCCTTTCTTGTCCCTCACTCCCTCCAAACGAATGCTAATCTATAATTGATCAAATAAATCTGTCTCAGTGTTGTAGTACTCGAGTCCAGGACTCGGTCTCGAGTTCGACTCCAGTCCTAATTTTCAGGACTCGTGACTCGACTTGTCGCCCTGTTCCCTTTTCCGTCATTTTGAAAACACTGCAATGGACGAGGAGCAGCTGATGAAGGAAGTGGAAAGATACCCGCCTGATGTGGAGTCTCTTCCATGCTCTCCGGGCCCTGACTCTCTCCACTCTGACAGGCTCTCCTGCCTCCAGATATTTAGACTACAAACAAAACATAGGCTATATGAAAAGTATAGAAAATGATGTTCTGTTTAAGTCATGAAGGAATTTTTCATATAAAAACATTCTGTGGTTGCAGCTTCCCCAAATTAAAGTTTTACTGCTTTTCCTTTGAATTCTTTTACATATATGCAGGAGCAGGCCTTATAACCTATGGTATAATGAGGTGTGATTGGTGAACAAATACTTTGCCCCCGAGGCTTAAAAGTGCCTTCTGTATAAACTTAAATACAGATGTGTGTTTACATATTGTTGTCAAGTCATTTTGTCATTCACTCTGAACACCTGCATCCGGCGGCATGTGCGCACCACCCAGGTCCAAAAAAACCCTCTACCCCCGCTGCTGAAAAACATCCTGGAGAAAATGCTGCAGCACTTGCACCAAATCAAATGAGTGTTAAGATGAAGCGTTTTCAACGTGGAGCAGAAAAGAGAAGAAGAAAGAAGGAAGATGCCCAGTTCAAGGACAGTTTGCCTGAACTGACAAAGTTTTGTTCATAAAACAGCGGAGGAGCATCCAGTAGTTGACGTTGTAACAGGTGTCACTCTGCTGCTCTCTCTCTCTCTCTCTCTGTCTTACTTGCTCAACCACTCACTGCTCATCTCCCTACATAAGTTACAACTCGATCTTATAATAGACGGTAGGGTAAGAAGTTGATTTATCCTTTGATGTACATGTATTGACATTTTGTGGTTTAATTAGCTTGCACTAGTCGTCTAATCCCGCAGCATTTTATGTGATGCAAACAGACAGCAAGAGAGAGGGAGAAAGAGTAGCAGATGATGAGTGGTAGTAGTAGTGGAGTCAGTACAATCCATAAACTCTGTCTAAAAATGTGCAGTGAGTGTCTATGAACAAATAAATAACTTTTTAATATCACAATAAACTAAAGGTAACAAATTAATTTCACTTTTTTCCAGTCAATAAATGTTTAACGATAGCAGTGGAGGTAAACATTTTACAGTTTTCAATGATTACTTTATGTGCCAATAAAGAGTGCATACCATCGCATCAAAATAGAGTTTTTTATCAACAAAATTCCTGAGGGAGAATCCCCCCCAACGCACCTACTGGGGTCTAAGCCTCCACAATATCATCATATCCTCACACGTTGTAGAAAGCTCAATCTTTAATAATATTGTCTATCAGAAAAACTGATTTTAAACCTTTTGAGGTGTGGGACTTGCAATACACTGAGCAGAAGGATATATATATATATGTATATATATATATACATACAGTATCTATTTTAATTAGAGGCACCTGCAGTGTCTGATCTCTTGTTGTCTGTCCATACCTGAGCATGTCAAGTCTCCAGTGTGGATCCTCCAGTCCAGCAGACAGCAGCTTCACGCCTTGTTCTCCTGGATGATTGTAGCTCAGGTCAAGCTCTCTCAGATGGGACGGGTTGGAGCTCAGAGCTGAGGCCAGAGACGCACAGCCTTCCTCTGTGATCAGACATCCTGACAGACTGGAAATAAAACCATAAAGAAATCGTACTGATTTTGAAAGAAAAATATATCAACTGTTGTTCAATCAGCCTCATACTGACCTGAGAGTTTGCAGTGTACAATGTTGACTCTGCAGTCCAGCAGACAGCAGCTTCACTCCTGAATCCTGCAGGTTGTTGTTACTCAGGTCCAGCTCTCTCAGACTAGAGGACTGGGAGCTAAGGACTGAGGACAGAGCTTCACAGCTTCTCTCTGACAGATTACAGCCACTCAGCCTGAAGAAGAATTAGTGATTAGTGACTGAATTTGTCCCCTTACTTACTTACTTATGTTTACTGGTGACCTAAATGATGGTAGAATCACGAGGAGCTTTCAGTTTCCATGTCACTAACATTACTTAAGGAAAATGTCTCAGACAGAGTGAGACTTTACAATCAGCCTCATACTGACCTGAGAGTTTCCAGTGTACAATGTTGACTCTGCAGTCCAGCAGACAGCAGCTTCACTCCTGAATCCTGCAGGTTGTTGTTACTCAGGTCCAGCTCTCTCAGACTAGAGGACTGGGAGCTAAGGACTGAGGACAGAGCTTCGCAGCTTCTCTCTGACAGATTACAGCCACTCAGCCTGACGTTGACACGTCGTTGATGATGTCATCACATAACAAGCAAAAATAAAGAGAGACGTACATTTATGCTGTGTGCATTTGCGCACACAAGGCACAGCATTAATGATTCAAATCTCCAGACAGACAGGATCTGATGTTTATTAAAGTTCTGTGTGCTGACCATCAATGAAAAGTCGGCTTTAAATGTTATTTACTTGTTGTTTCTGCTGGATCACATGGCTGTGTTGTCTCCTGCGTCCGTAATTGACTCTGGACAGTGTATTAATATCTGTGGGCACGATTGTTGGTGCCACAGATAGTTATGTTTGAGTATGGTTATATGTTTACCTCATAGTTCCGTGTGTGTGAATGTGTCTGTTTCGCGTGCATTAGATAGAGCATGCGTCACAATGAGGTGAGGCAGGTGTGTGTGGAGGCAGCGGTGAGCTTGTCCACGTCTTCCTGCACTTCTCAGCAGATCGGTAACAACTAGAAAGCAGTATCATGATTTAAGGAGACGTAAACAAAAGCTTGCAGTCTGTCCCTTTTTTCACTGTATCTGAAAACACACTGCTTTTTCCTCATGAGTTGAAGCGCTGCTGTGCGTCCCCATGTGTGTAACAAGCAGAGACTCCTGTTGTGAAATCTACGATGTATGTCCATAATGCACCCTCTAAATAGCAAAAACAGACTGCACCATAGGCTTCAGACTTTAGACCATGTTTTTGTTGGTCTCACGCGTAGTAATGTGTGTTCTTCTTCTTCTATTGGCTGTAGTGTGCGCTTTATTTGGCAGAAATGAGTGGGGGGAAAAATAACCCTGTGTGAAATCATGTGATTAACGACTCGTCGACGTCACCCGTTAGACATTGACTTGTGGGACTGACGTCGACGTGTCGACAAATCGTCTTTTCTGTGCAAGCTCTACCGTGGAATCATGTAGAGCTTTCTGTTTTAATAAAAACAATTACTTGAGGAAAATATCTCAGACAGAGTGAGACTTCACAATCAGCCTCATACTGACCTGAGAGTTTCCAGCAGACAATGTTCACTCTGCAGTCCAGCAGACAGCAGCTTCAATCCTGAATCCTGCAGGTTGTTGTTACTCAGGTCCAGCTCTCTCAGACTAGAGGACTGGGAGCTAAGGACTGAGGACAGAGCTTCACAGCTTCTCTCTGACAGATTACAGCCACTCAGCCTGAAGAAGAATCAACAGAGAGCAGTCACAAACAATGTTTGTTTTTTCTGAATAAAGAAAAGCTTCTTTAAACTTGTATAGTTAGGTGTGTACACACAGAGCTTTGTTGGAGGCCTTGACCACTGGCAGCAGCCTCAGAAGAGCCTCCTCTGAAGCAGAATATTTCTTCAGGTCAAACACGTCCAGATCTTTTTCTGATGACAGTAAGATGAAGACCAGAGCTGACCACTGAGCAGGAGACAGTTTATCTGTGGAGAGACGTCCTGATCTCAGGGACTGTTGGATCTGCTTCACTAGAGAACGATCATTCAGTTCATTCAGACAGTGGAACAGATTGATGCTTCTCTCTGTGGAGAGATTCTCACTGATCTTTGTCTTGATGTACTGGACTGCTGTTTTATTGATCTGTGAGATACTTCCTGTCTGTGTCAGCAGACCTCTCATGAGAGTCTGATTGGTCTGCAGTGAAAGACCCAGGAGGAAGCGGAGGAACAAGTCCAGGTGTCCGTTTGGACTCTGTAAGGCCTTATCCACAGCACTCTGGTAGAAGTGTTTCAGATTATGTTTGGTAATGAAGATTTTAGAGGTCAGTGATGTTTGTCTGTCTGACATCAGATTGACACCAGAGTTGATGAACGTCAGATGGACATGAAGAGCAGCCAGAAACTCCTGAACACTCAGATGGACGAAGCAGAACACCTTGTCCTGGTACAGTCCTCTCTCCTCTTTAAAGATCTGTGTGAACACTCCTGAGTACACTGAGGCTGCTCTGATATCGATGCCACACTCTGTCAGGTCTGACTCATAGAAGATCAGGTTTCCTTTCTGCAGCTGCTCAAAAGCCAGTTTTCCCAGAGACTCAATCATCTTCCTGCTCTCTGGACTCCAGTGTTGATCTGTCTCAGCTCCTCCATCATACTTGATGTTCTTCATTTTGGACTGAACCACCAGGAAGTGGATGTACATCTCAGTCAGGGTCTTGGGCAGCTGTCCTCCCCCTCTGGTCTTCAACACATCCTCCAGAACTGTCGCAGTGATCCAGCAGAAGACTGGGATGTGGCACATGATGTGGAGGCTTCGTGATGTCTTGATGTGGGAGATGATTCTGCTGGCCTGCTCCTCATCTCTGAATCTCTTCCTGAAGTACTCCTCCTTCTGTGGGTCAGTGAACCCTCTGACCTCTGTCACCATGTCGACAAAATAAGGAGGGATCTGATTGGCTGCTGCAGGTCGTGTGGTTATCCAGAGGTGAGCAGAGGGAAGCAGGTTCTTTCTGATGAGGTTTGTCAGCAGCACATCCACTGAGCTGGACTCTGTAACATCAGTCAGGATCTCATTGTTGTGGAAGTCCAGAGGAAGTCGACACTCATCCAGACCGTCAAAGATGAACACAACCTGGAACTCTTCAAACCTGCAGATTCCTGCTTCTTTGGTTTCAGTGAAGAAGTGATGAACAAGTTCCACCAAGCTGAACTTTTTCTCTTTCAGCAGATTCAGCTCTCTGAAGGTGAATGGAAATGTGAACTCTATGTCCTGGTTGGCTTTGTCTTCAGCCCAGTCCAGAGTGAACTTCTGTGTTAAGACAGTTTTCCCAATGCCAGCCACTCCCTTTGTCATCACTGTTCTGATTGGTCCATCTCTTCCAGGTGAGGCTCTAAAGATGTCTTCTTGTCTGATGGTTGTTTCTGGTCTGTGTGGTTTCCTGGATGCTGATTCAATCTGTCTGACCTCATGTTCATCATTGACCTCTCCAGTCCCTCCCTCTGTGATGTAGAGCTCTGTGTAGATCTGATTCAGAAGGGTTGGGTTTCCTGCTTTAGCAATCCCCTCAAACACACACTGGAACTTCTCCTTCAGGTTAGACTTTAGTTTAGGCTGACAAGCTGGAATAACAGTTCCTGAATGAACAAACAAGAAATGTGATCAATAAGTTGAAGCTATAATCAATCTGATGATTTTAAACTTAAACACATCAGGGTGGTGTTTATTTCCCTCCTCTCTGAAATCTCTTCAGCACATCAGGTGTGAACAGTTTCTCACAGTTCATAGATCTCGTAAGTGGCCACCGACATTTGGTATGTGTATTCATGTTCCGGGGTTTGAGCGGCGAGCCCCGGAACTTGTATAAAAGGTCAGGTGTGTCGTCGCACGCCAACTTTTAAATTGAAACCAGGAGCTTATTGTGTGTGTGCAGGAAGTTCAGAAGGTATGTGGCGTTAAATAATTTAGTTATGGTTAAACTCTGTTGTTTATGCTTATCTGATTGTATTGTGTGTATAATGCAACATTGTAATTTACTGACGCTGTTTGTTTGATCACATTTTAACTTTGTTATGATACATTGAATTGTTTGTATGGTTACAAGTGTGTGTGTGTGTGTGTGTGTGTGTGTGTGTGTGTGTGTGTGAACTGACAATGTTTTTGTATGTTTAAGTTTCACAGTGTTTAACAAATAAAGACAAGATCGAGCACCAGTCGAACTCTACTGCTGTGTCATTGATGCCGAGGGCAGCTACAGATCTGATAAAATGTGTGCATCATATTAACAGCAGAGTTTTAAATGTGACCCTCTCCCATGTTGCCTCCATTTCCTCTTTCCATCATGTTAAATGTGTTAAAATCCTCTTACTGCTCTGCAGACAGTCAGCCAGCTCCTCCTGCTTCATTCTCCTCAGGAAGTGCAGTGTGATCTTCACAAATGTCTCTCTGCTGCTCCTCCTCTGCTCTTCCTCCTCACTGTCCAACACCTCCTCATCCTCCCTCTGACTCTCTAAGCATTCTGGGTAATCTGGACTCAGAACCCTCTTGATCTCCTTCAGCTCGTTCTTCACAAAACTGACAATGTTCTCCTCCAGCAGCTGGAACAGAACAAGAAGTGAACTTTGACTTGTAGAAGTCAACATCAGATCATCAGTGACAGACAGAAAGCCTGCTGGTCTGCAGAGTGCAGCATGGAGACTGGATCACAATGGTAGTTCAGTATTTAGTCTGTGGATGGTCCTGTCTCCTAGAAATGAAGTTGATATAAAATGAGATTCATGTTGGAGAAATATCCTGGTCTGGTTTCACACAGAAAAGATCTGCAGTGACTTTGGACACGATGTGTTTATTAGAATGAAGCTGAAACCACAAACTGTCATTAACATGAACCAAAGTGTTTCTGTTGTTTCAAACACAAACTGGACTCAGTCTGTGAACTCTGCTCTCTGCTGCCAAAGTCTGTGTGACACCACCATCCACCACGACCTCTGACCTCTGACCTCTGACTCTGTGCTGCTCAGCAATGTAACGCTTCATTCAGTCAATAAAACACTGACTGTGAACATAATTCAGACAGAGATGATGTTTGCAGTGTAATCAGGAAACAATTCAGTAACATAAAAATGTCATTTGAAGTAAACTTTGATTCTCAGTAGTAGCTGTGTTTGTTCATTTACACACCATAAATATGGAGTCCAGCTGTGTTTGATGCTGCTGGGCAGACTGACCAATGGGAACCTCTGATCTCTGCTGCTGAACTCTGTGGAACAAATATAATATAATATACTGTATATAATATAAAGACACAGTGTTACATGTGATAGATTCTATCAAGTGGATCCTGTTAGATCCTCCTACAAACACAGGACACACATGAAGGTACATGCTCAGTACAGTTATTGATGTGTAAAATAGTTTCCTGCTGTTGGATCCTGATAGAAACACAAACACTGATAAATGTTCAGGTTCAGACATAAAACACTGCTGACATGTTGGATTTTAAAGGTTTTAATACAGAACAACAGAAACATGTTCTGTTTTAAATTCTTACCTTTGACAGTCAGAGTTATTTACATCTTTGAAACAAAGAGGTGGATCTATAGACCGGTCACTCTTGAAGGACACACAGCTGGGCTCAGGTCCAGGAGAATCTGGTCTCTCATGTTCGATACTGAAAGAATCACAAACTCTGATGAACGTTCATAAACACTGAAAATCTTCCAGAATTATTGCTGCTGAAAATTATTAAAGTTTAAATACTGATCACAAAAAAGTGTAAGATAAATGATTACTTTTGATCCTCAGAGTGCTGTCCATCTTTGAAAACAATAATTGGATCCATAGACCGGTCACTCTTGAAGGACATACAGCTGGGCTCAGGTCCAGGTTCAGGTTCAGGTTCAGGTCCAGGTCCAGGTCCAGGTCCAGCAGAGTCTGGTCTGAGCTGCTGCTCTGGCCTTCAACACAACACACACAGAGCTGTGAGTGTGAATAATGATGGTGGAGTGATTTGAGCAAAGTATGTGTTTGTTATTTACGGTACATTTTTCCATGATAAATTCATGTCTTCACAAAGAAACAGGAAGTCGAAAAGTCCTTCAGAGTGACACTTTTAGCTTTTGTACAAAATAAGTTTCATATTAAGAGAGTTTGATGACAGTGACAATGATATCAAACCTCTTAGATTCTTACAGTTTATTAGCAGACTGTTGTCCATCTTTAAAGTCACAAGATTCAAACATCAACCGGAGTTTCTTGACAGACAACTTGCTCGGTCCAGGTCCAGGTTCAGGTCCAGGTCCAGGTCCAGATCCAGCAGAGTCCGGTCTGAGCTGCTGCTCTGGCCTTCAACACAACACACACAGAGCTGTGAGTGTGAATAATGATGGTGGAGTGATTTGAGTGCTGAGCTCTGACATGGAGAAGAGTCATGGACAGTTAGAGATCCTCATCTCACCTCTGAGCTTTGGTCTGGCTGTCATGTTCCCCACACAGAGTGGTTTTAGAGGGAGGGGCTCCCTCCTCTCTGTCCTCACACTGACTCATAGCAGAGCCCCCACCTTCACACAAACACAACAACATGCTCATTCATTACAACCAGCTTTACATCACAGAGACACACACTGCTCTCTACCACAGTGTCATTCCTGATTCTACCACCAGATGGCACCAAAGGAAGAAATGATTCAAAGATTTCCACTGTGGATAAATGGAGAAGAATATATTCCTTTTTATACAGCTGTACTTTTTGTCCACTAGAGAGCTCATATGGATTCATTTATAGTTCACTTCTGTTCAAAGTGAGGACATGCAAAATCTTCCAGTTTAACATGTGGCAGGAGAAAGAAAATACTCACCAGGTGACTTCAGATCCACGTTCTACCTTCACCTGTAGAGGAAACACAAAGAGAGAAACTGCTGCTGATCATTTTTCATAAGTTCTTCTTCAACAATCTTTCAAAGTCTAGAAACATGAACATGACATTAAATCAGTGTAACCTACAACCAGAGTCCAGGACAGTCCAGTCAGGACATGAATGAATAAACTCAGAGGGACACAGGATAATATCTGATTTCACTGCAGTTCATACTTAATTACATCTTTCTCTTGTCTCATTTGTTCTAAAAGGAACAAAAAACATTTGGAGATTTTATATAAAAAAGAAACACGGTCATAAAAACAAACTGTCCCATCATCAAAATCATTTTCTGTCAGCTTTAACTCAACACAAAATCACTAAACAAAGATAAAGTAGGTGTGGTGGAGTTATTCAATGAAGGATGAACATGTTTTCTAACCTTTGATAAAAACATATTTGTAAGATCTTTACAAACTCAGCTAAGAGCCTGTTGACTGACCGTTTGATAACAGACTGATGTCTACTACCTGTTTGTTTCTATGTCTCAAATGAAACAATTAGCTGAAAGGTCAGAGGTCAGATGGTCAGGTTTAAACTCACTGTTAACTTTTACATATTTTTATCCAGGACCACCATATTTCTTCATCTGAGCCAAGAGCTGAAAGTGCCTAAAATATTTCATATATTTGTGCAGTGTCATAATCAAAATGTTTAAAGAACTTTAATCTATTGAAACATATATTACATGTTCAGTTACATGTAACGTTTTTTGCTAGCAGTCAGCAAAATGGGTAACGCTTCATAATACGGCCCACAACTTACCGCGTAAGCTTCCACGACCTGTAATGTAATACAGTCCCATGTATCAGTGCTTAAATGTAGGTATGGTGGAACAAGAGAGTAACAGTTAGAAATGTTAGAGGCAAAGAGAAAAAGGTTATACTGTAAGTGTTTAGTCAGTACTACACTGTAAGAAAGGATACCCTATATCTACTCAATAAAATTAGGGCAGCAGATTGCAAACAATATTATTATTTTATTTATTCATAATTATTTATTATTGTCCCTACACTTTAAGTACCCTTAACATCATGTTATGTTTTATCCTCCTGACTCTTACTCTGTAATTACCCAGTAATAGACAGGAAATAAAGGAGCGCAGTAAACACTGTCAAACATTACAGGGCCTATGCCCATCTGTTATAATAACAGACCCAAGACTAGATGATTGGCACCTGGTACTCCCACCACAACAGGGCCCTAAGTCGCTAACTAGACTCTTCTCCTCAGTAGTCTCCCGGTGGTGGAACGAGCTACCAAACTCCATTCGGTCCGCAGAGTCCCTTTCACCTTCAAGAAGAAGCTAAAGACCCAGCTCTTTATGAACACCTCTGACCTTAAAGGATAACTTGGGGATTTTTCAACCTAGACCCTATTTTCCCATGTGTTTGTGTGTAAGTGACGAGTGGAGACAACAACATTGAATCGATCAAGTATTCAGGGAGGGAGCACCGGCCGGCAGCTGTGAAATGAGATACAAAGTAACTAAACGGGGCACCGGGCATACGCCAACACACAGCCACTAAAAGCGCTTGTTTTAGCTACTGACAGGCTCAGATCGTTATAATAAGTGTCTGACAACATTTTGTGTTTGTTGTGTTGGAGTACAGAAAGCGTCTTCTCGTCTGACTGCTGACTAGGATTTTCACGATGATGATTATGACGACACTGATCTTGTTGATGTTGCTAATCATCATTATTATTATTAAAAAAAAAACATTGTGACATTGTAACATTGTAACCCGTGAGTACCAAGTACTTATAGAATAATGAGTATAAATAATTTCTCATCTCTTTAAATTACACTGTAGGTACCCAGTACTGACAAAACACTTACAGTATAACCTTTTTCTCTTTGCCTCTAACATTCCTAACTGTTACTCTCTTGTTCCACCATATCTACGGTTAAGCACTGATACATGCGACGATATTACATTACAGGTCACAGATACTTACTTTAGATTACGGCCCACAACTTACAGCATCATTACTGCAGAGTTATGTTGTAATCTTTCGTACTAACGGTGCACCAGTAGCTTACAGTACATACCAATACATGTGGGTAGGTACTGGGGAACAAGATGTGAAGTTATGGAATAAGAGGGTAACAACTCTCGATCTTATACTGTAGAGAAGAACTTATACTGTAGTCATTTAGCATTAGTTATTTTAGCTACCTATGCTATTATGATGAATAGCCTAATTACTATGTATGACCCACTGAGCAATAATCTGGACCTTTGGGAGGAACTGATACTGTAGTTATTATTTAACTACTGGGTCCATTCTGTCGTGGATGATGGAGTGATGACTTCTGCATCACTTAATAAATCTGATGTGATTTTATTTCAAAATGTCCTTATTAGTGACAAAAAGGCAAACTACACTGTTCCTATTCTAAACTAAAAACCATTTGTACATTGTAAGTTAAATGTGCTCTAAGGTGCATCAAATATCAAAGTCAGTATATATTATGGTTATGGATGAATAAGAAGTTATTTAGCTGATAAAACATTTAACTGGATGATAATCAGTGTTTTTAAGGGTGTAAAGCCTTTTCAAACACAGTCGGAGGTGAAGTCCCCCAAAAGGATAAAGGAACAATGCTCTATGGTCAGACTGTACCCTGTAATAGTCATAGAAAAGGTACTGTACCCAGTAGTTCCAAAGTAACTACAGTGTTAGTTCTTTGTAAGGTTACTCCCCTGCTCCATAACGTCACATCTTGTTCCCCAGTACCTACATATATGTATTGGTCTACTGTACTGGTACTGTACTTACTGTACTGGTCCACCATTAGTACAAAAGATTACACCGTAACTCCCAAGAAATGACGCTGTGCATTGTGGGCTGTAATCTAAAGCATTACCGTAATATCTCTAATTAGCTGCCTGCTCTCTCCCTCTCCCCACACAGCAGCAGACTAACCTACAAAAGTGTTTCCCAAACCTCTGTTGGAGCACGCGCCCCTCGTCCAGCATGTTGTCCATCCAGCCCTGCTTTACCACAGCTGTCTCAAATCAGTGCAGCTCTGAGGTTAGCTAAGGCTGTTTCTCAGGTGGAGCAGGGTTGGATGGGATGAAACACATTTTGGTCAGGGGGTAGGCTGCTCCAGGAGCGCTTTGGGAAACACTGACCCAGAAGAACAGTAGAGGGAGTCAGCAGGCAGAGTTGGCAGCAAAGTTATCAGACTCTTCATTTCTATTGCAGACAAGAAACAAAAACAAAACGCAGAGTAGCCGACTTTATTGTGGGAATCAAAATGTTAGCCTAAAGTAAGGGATAGTTGGACAGTGAAGATTCTTAGTGCAAATTGTATTATTGATTCAAGGTTTTACTGGTAATGATCTTTTGGCAACATCAGAGAGCTGACAGTGCCGGCTCCCTGAAAAGAGCCAAAGTGGCCGTTACTAGCCTCTGATATGTTGTGTTCAATTCAGCTAACATCAGGCATGTTAGTCATTGGCCTCACCCTCGTGTGTAAAAGTGTGGTTCACTGCGTGTAGTGTGCATTTCCTGAAGTCTGACGTGACGTGCTCTTATCATGACGTGTGTTTTTGCGTCTCTTGGTGGTGGTGTGTGAAACAAAGAAGGAGTGTTGCCAATTCTGGCGCCCCCAGCGGTGGTTGCTCTCCTCAAGTAAACCTAGAATCCCTGTTTTCAGTGACGTGGTGTATTACTAAAGCTTGTCATTTTACGTCATTCTTTGTGATTGGTTGTGATTCTGACACTTCTCACACCTCTTATGGGTTTCTGACAGCCTTTCTGCCGGCCTACACACAGATGCAAAAATTATTACATTATCAAACGTCCTATCAGGAGAATACGAGTACAAGCAGGGAAGAGGCAGGAGGAGAGACAGCTGGAGCTGCAGAGAGTGAAGTGAGCAGAGAGAACAGTGAAAACATAACCCAAATGTAAATGACTGACGGTTTGAAAATGCTGTCATATTCCCCTGAAATGAAAATCAGTCTCAGCAGACAGTGACCGAAGCATTTATGTTCAAATGCTGATATCTTTGGCTCCAGGTAGACCTGCATTAAAACACCTTGATAGTCCATCTTCAAGGCATCTCTGTGCTCATCAACATTGTTGCTGTCACTACATTCAGGAGGAGGACAGCACAGCAGAGCAGGGAGAGTCCAGTGGGACAGGGCCAAGTGAGATGCAGGGAATGGAAATATGACAGAAAGCTGGTAAGTGCAGGATAAGTGAAGTAGTCGAGGCTTCAGGCCCATTTTAGTTTAAGAAGTATGATCTCAGTTGCTCGGGTAAAAAAGCAGGAAATTTGTTTTAAAATACAATTTTTATTGTGGGGAAGGACCCCACACCTCCCGCCACTGATGTATCTGTCCAAGTTTGCTCCCCTATCTGAAAGATAACCAGGCACCCACGGAGCTGTGGCTGGGTCAGTGTTCAATATTCATGTCTTTGTGTTGACTGTTGACTCGTTGCCCGGCCAGGTGTCACCCTGCCGTCTCACCAGGTGTGTGTTCATGTTTGTCTGGCTGCTGTTGAACTTTATCTCTTTTCTACAGAGAAAACAAACGGACAGACTTTTGTAAAGTTTCCAAATGACGTCATTCTGGATTTTAGATGTGGAGCTCTGTAAATCGCTCTGTGTTTACAGACATCCCAACACTAACGCTACTCTAATAAGAGGTCAAAGGTCAGCGTCAGAGTCTTGTGAGATCAAAGACACTGAGCACAGTGTGCAGGATCAGCAGCAGCTCTTCAGTAAAACGATTTATAACTTTATAATGGGGCCATCGCCGGCTCGTCTTAACTTGTAACCCACCCAGAGCTCTGCGTACCGATGTAGTCGCATCTTTAACGTTTAAAAGTTGTTACTGATTCATATCAGAGAAACTTTACAGCCTTAGTGAATATATTTTAGTAGAAACTGTAATATATAAACTAGGGATGTTAATAATTAACCATTTAACCTTTTATACTATCAGTTAAACCTTTAAAAAAATAACTAAATAAAAATATATTAAGGACGACCAACTTTGCCTTCATGTTACACCTCAGTGTTTCCCACACAGACGGCTGCACTGCTGTATTTATGGCTGCACAAGTAAATTCTAACATATTTCAACCTTTTTTAAATGTGTACCCATAAAACACATCAGAGATCGATTAAGTAGTTAACTATCTCCCCTCACTTCTTCCTGTCACCAGCAGAGAGAAACAGAAGGAGGGGCCTGAAGCACCGTGTGTATGAAGAGAGGAGAGGGGCAGCAGGTGTGTGTTGTCAAGAATCAAGAGAAACAAGTTTGTTAGTCACACCCAAGAACACACACACACACACACACGCACACACACACACACACACACACACACACACACACTATAATAACATACTAATCCAACTGTTCAGTTCAGCTCCTCTACAGTTCACAGGGAGAAAAGTGACTCTGAGACTTTAGAAGTGAAATCATAAAAATGTTGGATTAACACTCACCCTCCTTCAGCCTTCAGATTTCCTCTCCTGCTCTGAACTCTCGACTCTAAACGAAGTCTGAACTGACTGACTAAACACCTGTTCCACAGGTTCTACCTGTTCTCATGAGGCTGGATCACATGGTCACATGTTGTTGCTCCTCCCTCCTCCATTTACAGGAAATCAGCTGGCTGTGTCTCTGTGTGAGTGTGTGTGCTGTGTGAATAAAATAAAACGTGTGGTTCCTGGTTTGGATCCTTTTTGGACTCTTTGGTATGACAGAGCATTTAGTGAGGGTTGAATCTCCTCTGTGGAAAACTCTCAGGTTTCTCCTCATCAGGCTCACCTCAGAGCTGCCTGCAGTGAGGAAGAGTTTCCTTTGAGCCACGGCAGAGGTCGCTTCATCCACGGAGGGAGAAAGACTGGAGGGCGGATTCTGGAGAGACAGAAACAGAGAACAGAGAGAGAGATGGATAAAGATGACTCCGAGCGAGAAGAGAAACATGATAAACATGTCAGGAGAAGTCATATCTGTAAAACCTGTTGAGGTAAAAATGTTACCTGTTTTACACTCTGATAGAAGAAAATCAGCTTCTTGGATCCGTTCGCAGCAAAGAAATCCTCAATCAGACTGAACTAAACGTGGGTGAAGTTTCAAATCTGAGAGTAGGCTGTATGAGTGCCTTCACAGAGCACCAGTGTAAGAAACATGAGGAGTTTTTTACTGTAAATTATGCTAAACTACTCCACAGGTATCACAGAGTGAAATATGACGCTCCCAAACCCCCTTAATCCAAACATTGAGCACTGACTGGAGGAGAAGAGGTCAAAGGTCGTGTCTCTGAGTATGCAGATTTCTGTGATGTGACCTCATCCCATACACCTGGGGGAATCAGGTGCTTAAGATACTGAACAGTGGGGGCGCTGGTTTGGCTCGGTTGGTAGAGCAGGTGCCCCATGTATAGAGGCTACAGTCCTCGTCGCACTGATCGCAAGCTCGACCCCCAATCTGCCGATCCATTTGGTGCATGTCGTCCCCCACTCTCTGCTCCCCACATTTCCTGTCTCTCTTCAGCTATCCTATGAATAAAGGCAAAAAGCCAAAAAAATAATATTAAAAAAAAAAAAAAAAAGATACTGAACAGTGTTTCCAGAGGTTTTATTTCTGATCCCTGTGATCAAAGCAAAGACGAGTTCACTCGATCAGCAGGGAAATGAATGAACCAGAAACAGACGTTACATGGCTCGTTCAAAGCCACCAGACTCCATTGAAGAAAACTGTCCTTCTACCTTGCAGTATAAGCGAGTTGCTGGTCTCCCGCTACATTAATCAGTTCGTTTTTTTGTGTTTTTTGTCGCACAAATATTCAATGGACCCAAACTAACACCTTTGAAACACTAAAGTCAAACACTAACACAAAAAAATAATTTAACAAGGCAGAAGTTGACCGGACTCTTGTGTGGTCTGTGACGCAAAATCACATATGTTTTAAATGGAGTCTGGCGAGTTTGCAGAGAGCGATGTAACGTCTGTTACTGGTTAAAAAAATCTTCTTCCTCTGTAACAAAAAGGTCTATCTCTGCAGGGATCCTTTCTGTGATGTTATCAGACACTTAGAACAACAATCTGAGCCTGTCAGTGGAAACAACAAGAACTTTAAGTGTTCGTACTTTGATCGCATAATATGTTAAAGCTTTTATTTTTAAATGTTTTTCTGTTGAAGAGTTTGTTGTCATGAAAACGATGTTACAGGATAAAAACAAAATTGAATAAAAAATGGTTCTGAATCGACGTCTGCTGTGCTCGTTTGACTCATAACAGAAGCTCCACAGTAGAAGAAGTAATAATATTTTTATTATTCATATTTCAAAGAGCATATTTACAGCACATTTCATGAGACATTGACTCCTAGTTCTTCCAAATAAAGTAAAAAATAAAAAGACAAAGATCAAACATGAACACGACGCACAATGTAACATGTCGACGTGCAAAAATACACACACACAGAAAGTAATGGAAACTAAACTTAAACAGGGTCAAGTTGGCTACCAGTGAGTATTTAATAGTGAATAGTGATTTTATGTGTATGAATATAATTTTGTTCTCTTTTGTAATAAAGTAATATTTAGAGCAGGATGACCCGCACAGTGACAGTTGATTGACAGCTTGAGAGAAAGAATAAGAGAAATATAATAAAGGAAAAAATTGTTACATATAAAGAAACAAATTAAATAATTAAATCAGAATTTCATCCACAAAATAGATACATGTATTTTTTAAAAGTTGTAAAGGATTTTATACATACGAATGAAATTAAACAAAAATGCTTTGATAATTATTTGTCTTTATATTCCTTCGGCTTTTTTTCTTTTGATTTCCATTTGTATTTCCACATATTTTAATAACTTATCTTTCTTTCAATCACACCTCCTTATTATTGCACATTTATCTTATTTCACAGATTCATTATCTTATGGCTCTCTTATGTCTTCACATTATGAAACTCTAAAGAGCGATTTAATCACAGTAATAGTTCAAGTAAAAGTGTGTTTATAAGGGTTAGTGTGTGTGAGGAACACAAATGTTCACATTTGTTCTCTGACTTTTTTATATCAACTTTACTCTGCACATTTTTATTACAGACCTTCAAACAAACTTCTCTTCATGTGTTTCATGGTTCTGAGAGGACTTGTTGTTATGATTGAAGTTAAGTGTGTTTCTGCTAACAGCTCTTGTCTAATGTGCACACTGAGTTGGGTACACACTGTAATGTAAGTTGAATGTGTCTGTAAACACATGTTTATGAAATGCTGTAAATAAGCTCATTGTGTTTAATAGTAAGGGTGGACATCTTCATTTAGAGACAAATGTGTAAATCTCAGGAAGTTTGCTGAGCTTTTATTTTGGTAGTTCATCAGAGTTACTTCCTCTGTGTGTCAGGATTGTTCAGTGGAAAACATTTGTGACATTAAAAACACAATCATCCAAATATGAACCAAAGTGAAGCCTCGTCCAGCAACATTTAGACCACAGGACTGAAAGGAGACTCTCCCTCCTGCAGAGAACACAAAGACACTGAGGAACCAGGATACCAGGACATGAACCCAGGATAAAGAGGTTGAGTGAATGTGGTGTTGAAGGTGTGGAGGTGGATCAGTGTGTCAGAGGAGACTCTGTAGAAGGACAGAGTGCCAGCAGGACAGTCCACATACACTGCTACTCTGTGAGAGACAGAGGAGGAGGAGAGAGGGAGGACTGTTTCTCTGTTATTGTGACGGACAGCGTAACTACCATCAAAGCATCTCAGACTCCAGGACTGATCATTCCCTCCAAACAAACAGTCATGACTGTTTCCTTTCCTTTTGATTCCTCTGTAACTCACTGATATATAAACCTCTCCTCTCCACTCGACCTCCCAGTAACAGCGACCAGTCAGACCATTACTACACAGCAGCTGTTCCCAGTAGTCAAATCTGTCTGGATGATCAGGATACGACTGATCCTCTTCCACACACGTCACCTTCCTGTTGTTGTCAGACAGTTTGAGCTCTCTGTGTGCTGTGTTTGAGTCCAGAGTGAGTTCACAGAAATCTGATGGAGAGAAAAAGACACAACACAGCAGCAGTTTATCATCAGACACACCTGAAGAGTTTATTCTTTGTTAACTGACAGTCTGCTGTTTGGTCATCATGAGTCAAACTGATTCCACACTTACACTTCTTCAGACCAGGCTTTAACCACTGCTCTCCACCATGGTCCACCCTGGAGGAAGAAACACAGTCAGAATGATTTCATGAGTCCTAAATGGGTCGACGCCTGCGAGCTAGTTCAGGCAGACAACTCAAGCTGCACTGATTTAATAATTGATATACGCCACTTCCACATCACCTACAAACACTTCCTCCCAATTGGCAGTCTATTTAAGCTGCAAGATTTCCTGTCTCTCCCTCTGCTCTATCATTGCCATCGCTGCCCTGCATCAGTACTGCGCTCCTACTTTCAGCCTTAGGTATCGTACCATGTGATTGTCATTTTACCTTTTCTTTCTGGTCATGTTTGTCACAATGTTTCGCCAGTGAGTCACGGTTCTCAGGGTAAGGAATGGATTTCATCCCCGAAGCCAGGCTCAATCTCCGCGCCGTAACTCCGCATCTCCCACAATGACATGCCTTATGCACCGCTCTGGAGGAGCCATTCGCCGAACATCTCAGTTTTTTCCGGTCTTAAACACGAGGAGCCTTTTAATTACTTCCCGATTCAGGAAGCCGCGCCAATGTCCCGATCAGTCCAGGCAAAGGTAATCCTCACAGCGCTCCAATCAAAGGTAAAACGCCGACCGGCAAGGCGGCGTGCCGTCCTGCGGACATGCCTTCTGATTCTGGTCCCTCAGCTGAAGCCACTAGCTTGTCCCGCACTAAGTGTCATAAAGGCCAGAACACATTCCCTCGAAACAACTCTTTTTCCTTTACCTGTAATCAAAATAAACTGCTCAAGCTGCGCCGCTTCCTGCTGACGTCACTACCCACGGGACCCTGGGAACTGCAGTTCCAGCTCGGATTATGGGTTCCAGGTTCAGTCTAATTTTAACAGGTATTATTGTCTCTTATTCAGCAGATGTGCATGTTTATAAATAAATTAATAAATAAGTGACATAATGAAATTATAGATATAATTTGAAAATGTATGAAATACATATTCATGTCTACAATTTGACATTTCAAGGACTATATGAAGCTTTACTGTATTGAAATAAGTATCAGTGGATATATGTGACTTATAATGAAAACAATGTATAATTAAATTAAATTAAATTTACATTTAAAAAAAATAAATAAAAATGAATTCATTAAAATGAATACATGTTGCTAAGTTCTGCTTCTATGGATTCTTGTTGGGTCTCCCTCTAAATAATATAATAGTATTTCCTCATTCTGCGCATGTGTACTGTGATTCCCCTGTGTCATCATGTGCTTTCTATTGTCATCCTGAAAGTGTCTTTGCAGATCAGTAATCAGGGAAACGCAGCTCACCTGGGCCCAGTGTGCTGAGGTTACTTAAGCCCCAGCAGGAAGCCTTTCTTTCATGCATTTGGTGATGTTGGTTTGAGTTTACCTTTTGCTTTGTTTGCATTATATAACACACACATTCTCCACTCATGCACATCATACACTACTGACTACTGATTTCCACACCTCATATTTTATAGGCCTATACATAAATGAATGAAAAATGTGCTACTCATGGTGATTGATGTTGGGCCTTTCTTTAAATAACATGACAAAGAATACGACTAGACCTGCTCTTTTTGTAAAGTGTCTCGAGATAACTTTGGTTTTGATTTGGCGCTGTACAAATAAAACTTAACTGGAAAAATAAATAATTAACTACATAAAGAATTAAATTAATAAATACATTTTAAAAGTGAAATATTTTAATTGTCTGCAAATTTGATAAATACAAGGAACGATTAACTAATGTACGAAGATAAACAACAACAAACAAATGTGATTTTTTAATGAATACTATGATTAAAAATTATATAATTAAATGAAGACTAATAATTTGCTCTCATTTTGACTGGCCATGACATACAGTATATCCGTAAGATTCTGCTCTGTCTCTACCGATGACAGATTGTGAATTTACCATTGTTTTTTTTTTTTAAAGATAGTGAGCCAAGATTCAGAATTCAATGTTGCCTTGGTGTTAGAGACATCAGTTAAGTGTTTCCATAATGCAGGAGCTTTTCACCAAATTGGCAATTATCTCAGACCATGCCCTATGATGGCCCTCTTTTATTAAATAGATCCTTATCTGACAAAGCTGCAATGTATTTAAAATGAATAAAATCCGAATAATTAGACTGAATTTAAATAACAATGATGATGAGAAAATAAAAATGAAATCAGTGGTTGGTACGATTTGCAGTGTACCTGTCCTTAATCCTCAAGCCACCCTTCAAGCGATAGGTACAATTTCCAGGGTGTTCGTCTTCTATCTGCGTTGTTTTCAAAGAGACTGTTTCTACTTTTGCTAAATGTAATTTGTGCACATGTGTAGTTGGTGTGCAGACAGCCACCCACACTCTAAGTGTCCAAGGAGTCTCTGTCCTACAATAAATATATAAAATAATAATAAAAAATTGGGGAAGTGAACATGAAACATCCTTGGAATCAGTGAATGTGCCAGCTCTCAAAGCGCTGTCAAATCATTATAATGCTTTATCAATTCATCATCACTGGCTGAGAGTAAGGATTTTAGCAAGTCTCTGCTGTCAAACCTGCAGTCTAAAGACCCAGAAGTCGTAGATGAGTTCCTAGCAAGAGGTTCTAAAAGGGTATGTGTAAATACCTTAATTCCTCAGGAGCCCCTTTTTCTTATTCTGTGCTTTGTCGTTTATTCTGTGCGGATGATTAAGGCAACAGCTTTGGTGGGGAAAGGCAGACTTTACAAATGCCTTCATAGTCATGCCACTTCACTCATCACAATGGAATCCTTTCAGTGTAAATGGCCTGTACTGTTATACTTTCAGTTAAATTGATATTTGGATGCAGAAGTAGTCCTTTGACACCTTGTCAGAAGCATTTGCTGAATTCTGCTGAACATGTGCTAACTGCCCTTTTAGTGTCTTTAGAATGATTTTAGTAGTTGACTTAACTTCAGCTTACCAGCTCTTAGCTTCTTCTTAGTTAAAGCCTATTAAAATTTTGTACGTTTAGCATTTCTTTGCGCAACAACATACCTGCCTATAGACAAGCTGTCTCGCTTCAGAAGTTATCAAATCTTGCTCTGTAGCTGCCATAAAATAAATCCATTGTACTAATTAGAATATAATAATCATCATAATTTAAATGATAATGCGTTAAAATAATTGTATACAAAATTTACGTAAATAAATTGCTATGCGTATCATCCCTCAATGTCTTTCGTTTGATTCACGCTTGCTATTTGGCTAACTCTGCAAACAATTTTAACATTGTCTTAAATGAGAGCTGTCGCTCAGATCTGCAGTTCTGGTTCATGCTTTTTGATGAATGGGATGTCATTCCTTACTACTCTAATGACCTACTTCAGATTCACTGTAGTTTTTACAATAAGTGGCTTGCAGATGAAAGGCGTTCTGAGATTAGGTTTTGTTCAAATTCCACATGCTGTTGCTTACCTGCTTTGGGGTGCCAGATGGACCAGGAAACAAATTATGTTGTCCTACGACAACTCAGCAGAGACAATCATTAAAGGCCTCTCAAAAATACCAATAATGAATAGTCTTATGTGATTAACTTGGTTCTCTGTTCTGTTTTAAATAACATCTTGCAAACTGCTTTCATCCTGAGCCTTGAAACTGTGTAGCTAAAGCTTTCTGAATTTTCCTTTGAATCCTGCAATCTTCAAATGCAAAGTACCGAGCTTGTAGAAGGTATTTAGTTTCACATACAGCCTTAAAGGTTCATCCTCTACGCGTATTACTTCTTACACTATCACTGGTGCATCAGTTATTTCAAGGTTAAGGCAGGATTGTTTTACTCTATATATTAGTATTAGTAATACTAGTCGAAAGCACTTCTTTGGTATGGCACTTCTTGGAACGGCATTCTATGGGTTTCTCAGGTGTGGTGAATATAAGACCAGATTCAGTCCCTTAGCATGATCTCGCCTTTGTCGATTTAAACCCGAAGAGCACTTTAATATTTCTGAAACACTTAATTTTGAAAGAACTTGACAAGACACTCAAATAATCATTGCTAATACTAACGCCTCTTTCTGACCTTTTCTTCCATGACGAAATTCCCATGTCATCGCTCCCTGACCCATGGGTTGGCTACCCCCTTCTTCATTGATGGTTGCAAAGAAACGACGAGATCCTGGTTCCCCCGAAAGCTGTACAATCTATACCTGAGCTGTGGCCTGCCCCAAGAAGGAAATCTTGGCTGCCCAAAGTTCCTACAGTCTTTGATGCTTGACTAATATCTGTAACAGCTTTGCTGCATAATTCAATCATTGCATTTCAGGTGGTTTGCTGGGTTTAGAGCAGTCATATCTTTACTAACAATTGCAATATGCTGGTAGGATAACAATTTTCTCTAGGAATCATATTTATCATGCAGTGCGGTGCTCATGAGAATTGCTACTAGGTTGGGTCCGAGGCCCACACTTAGCACTGTCACTAGGTAGTATACTCCTCATGTAGGTGCCGTACTCATGGAGAGTGGCCACAAGGCAGGTGCCTAGGCTCACACACAGCAGTTCACTAGGTAGTATATTTCTCATGTAGCCGCGGTGCTTATGAGGAATGGCCACAAGGCGGGGTGCCTAGGCCAGCACATAGAAGATCCTCACAGCTTTAGCGTCAGGCTCCGCATATGTACAGTTTTGGGGGGTTTAAGATATTATCTCATCACTCCTCAATTTCAACATTTCAAACTAAAACAACGTGAGTTGTCTGACTGAACTGCTGTTCAACATGAAGCAGTGTTCCTCAGTTTGTCACTGTGACAGAGAAACAGGCTGAAACTCATCTGTGTCAACTGTCTGCATCAGTCTGTCACTTTATCTGAGAGAAGAAGAAGAAGACAATGTGATCTACAGATATTAGATTAATGTACATGGACAAGGTTAAACAGTTTTTATTTTGAGATTCTGAAGTCACAGTGTTGTACAATGGTTTGTCTATGATGCCTTTAGTGCTGTGTTCAGTGTGGTGATGGCTTTGGGGTAAAAACTGTTCATGAGTCTGTTGGTGTGTGCTTTGATTGATCTGCAGCTCTTCACTGAGGGCAGGGGGTCAAACAGGTGAGGGGCAGGGTGAGACGGGTCTTTCAGGCTGCAGGATGTCTTCTGTAGACAACGAGAGGTGTAGATGTCATCCAGCGCAGACAAATGTGTGTTTGTGATTTTCTGTGCTGTGTTGGTGATCTTCTGCAGGGCCTTCCTGTCAGCCACAGAGCTGCTGTCGTACCACACCAGGATCCCATGTGTCAGTATGCTCTCAGTGGAGCCGTGGTAGAAGGACACCAGCAGCTGTTGTGACAGGTTGACCTTCTTGAGTGTTCTCAGGAAGTAGAGCCGCTGTTGTGCCTTTTTAACCAGAGATTGTTTGTTGATAGACCATGTGAGATCTTGTGAGATGTGGGTGCCCAGGAACCTGAACTGGAAACTCTCTCCACTGTCTCTCCATTTATGTGCAGTGGTAGCTGGTCGTCCTGCTATCTCCTGAAGCGAATTCTTTTGTTTTTTTGGTATTAAGTGCCAGGTTACTCTCTGTACAACAGCCTCTGTACCTCCTCTTTGTAAGCAGACTCATCACCCTCAGTGATCAGTCCCACCACTGTTGTTTCCTCTGCAAATGTTATGATTGTGTTCGTGTGATGGGTCGGTGCACTGTCATCAGCATACGAGGTTTTACCTGAAGGCTTAGGTATGCAATTGCCATGGGGTTCGTCAGACCCAAAGTGCCTCGTGAACTTTTTATTGATAATTAAAACGTTTTCCTTTCTTGTCCCTCACTCCCTCCAAACAAATGCTAATCTGTAATTGATCAAATAAATCTGTCTCAGTGTTGTAGTACTCGAGTCCAGGACTCGGTCTCGAGTTCGACTCCAGTCCTGATTTTCAGGACTCATTATCTCTAATGAGATTATTTCAGGACGCCTTATAACCTATGGTATAATGAGGTGTGATTGGTGAACAAATACTTTAGCTCTTGCCTCAGAACAATTCAGTGCTCTCAGTCAGGCTGCAAACTTTGAGGCTTTAAAGTACCTTCTGTATAAATGTAAATACAGATGTGTGTTTAAAAGTTTGTTTTCTTGTCAAGTCATTTTGTGATTCACTCTGAACACCTGCATCCGGCGACATGTGCGCACCACCCAGGTCCAAAAAACCCTCTACCCCCGTTGCTGAAAAACATCCAGGAGAAAATGCTGCACAATGGCGCCAAATCAAATGAGTGTTAAGATGAAGTGTTTTCAACGTGGAGCAGAAAAGAGAAGAAGAAAGAAGGAAGATGCCCAGTTCAAGGATAGTTTGCCTGAACTGACAAAGTTTTGTTCATAAAACAGCGGAGGAGCATCCAGTAGTTGACGTTGTAACATGTGACGTCAAAGGAGCTGAGCTAGCTGATAACGTTGCTGTTACCTGAAAAGAGCACCTCCAAATAGTTGTTTACTAGCTATGATTCAGTTCAGCAAGATGGAGAAGGGCCTCACATTGGTCTTTGCCATGAAATCAATAAAACCACCCTGATCATAAGTATCCAGAGAGTATAGAAAGGGGCTCAGCACACAGCCTTGTGGGGTCCCTGTGCCTATCCTGACTGCCTGCAGCCGCTCTGTGAGGAAGTCCTTTATCCAGAGGCAGATGTTTTTGTTGAAGCCGAGATCAGACCGCTTGGAGACCAGTCTGCTGGAGATGATTGTATTAATGCAGAACTGTAGTCTACAGACAGCAGCCGTGCACATGCTCCTCATTGTTCTAAGTGGAGCAGTACAGTGTGGAGGGCAGGAGAGATGGTGTCATCTGTTGACCTGATCTGCAGCCTTGATGTGCTTGAGGATCCGATCTCTGCAGGCACTTCATGGTAACAGGTGTTAATTCTGTTGGCCTGTCGTCCTGAATGCTGGATAATATAATCTTAAAGTTTTAAAACCTCACATGGTATTTTTATTATTTCCATCGTCAAGAACGATCTTTCATGTCCAGAATAAATGTTTGCTTTCATAGTTTATTTCTCAAAGGCTGCATCTGAACACAGTAATTCATGATCATTTAAAGACCAACAAACACAAAGTAGAAAAAAGGGAATCCTGCATCAAAGCTTTTCATGGTAACAGTCTCTCTATTTTGGTACCTTTTGGAAAGAAAGAACTCCTTCATGATGAGTTACCACAGCAGAAGCACTGTTATATTTTTGGTGAACGGTGAACTGAACGGATCAATTTACAACATGAGCGTAGTTCACACTGGAGGCAGTGAAGGACCGCTCACCTTCAGAGGGGTACCGAGCGCTGTGTTTTACAGCAACTAAAGTCGGACTTACGGCACCCGGGATTCACCTTCATTTATCTCAGCTCCGCCCGCATTTACCTTCACTCTGCCGCTCTCTCTCTCTCTGTCTCTCTCTCTCTCTTACTTGCTTGACCACTCACTCACTGCACATCTCCCTACATAAATACAACTCCATCTTTTAATAGAGGGCAGGGTAAGAAGTTGGCCTCTGTAGTACTTCTCAAAAATTATCGATTTATGCTTTGATGTAGATATATTGAACGTTCTGTTGTTTAAGTAGCTTGCACTACTCGTCTAATCCAAGAGTGTTTTATGAGATGCAGACAGACAGAAAGGAGAGACAGCACAAATGATGGAGAGAAGAGAGAGTAGCAGATGATGAGTGGTAGTAGTAGTGGAGAAACTACAATGAAGAAACTATGTCTAAAAATGTTCAGTGAGTGTCTATGAACAAATACAAAATATTTTAATATCACAATAAACTAAACCTAACAAATTAATTTAACTTTTTTTCCAGTCAATAAATGTTAAACGATAGCGGTGGAGTTAAACATTTTACAGTTTTCAATGATTACTTTATGTGCCAATAAAGAGTGCATACCATCGCATCAAAATAGAGTTTTCTGAAATTCCTGAGGGAGAACCCCCCCCAGCACCCCTACTGGGGTCTAAGCCTCCGCAATATCATCATATCCTCACACGTTGTAGAAAGCTCAATCTTTAATAATATTGTCTCTCAGAAAAACGGATTTTATACCTTTTGAGGTGTGGGGCGCCAAATCAAAAACGAGCCTAGAGCACCGAAATGACTGATCATTACTACGACTGAAAAAGAGCTTGGTGCAGCTAAAAATAAACAGATGAATGAACATGAACTTTTACATGAATATTTTAATTTGTGTGAACTGCACTTTGAGCGAGCTCTTTTTAAGTGTGAACTTGCAATATACCGAGCAGAAGGATATATGTACAGTGTATATTTTCAGCAGAGGCACCTGCAGCGTCTGAACTCTTGTTGTCTGTCCATACCTGAGCATGTCAAGTCTCCAGTGTGGATCCTCCAGTCCAGCAGACAGCAGCTTCACTCCTTGTTCTCCTGGATGATTGTAGCTCAGGTCAAGCTCTCTCAGATGGGATGGGTTGGAGCTCAGAGCTGAGGCCAGAGACGCACAGCCGTCCTCTGTGATCAGACAGCCTGACAGACTGGAGATAAAATCATTTAAAAAATCTTACTGATTTTGAAAGAAAAATACATCAACTGTTGTTCAATCAGCCTCATACTGACCTGAGAGTTTCCAGTGTACAATGTTCACTTCCAGCAGACAGCAGCTTCACTCCTGAATCCTGCAGGTTGTTGTTACTCAGGTCCAGCTCTCTCAGGCTAGAGGACTGGGAGCTAAGGACTGAGGACAGAGCTTCACAGCTTCTCTCTGACAGATTACAGCCACTCAGCCTGAAGAAGAATCAACAGAGAGCAATCACAAACCATGTTTGTTTTTTTCTGAACAAAGAAAAGCTTCTTTAAACTTGTATAGTTAGGTGTGTACACACAGAGCTTTGTTGGAGGCCTTGACCACTGGCAGCAGCCTCAGAAGAGCCTCCTCTGAAGCAGAATATTTCTTCAGGTCAAACACGTCCAGATCTTTTTCTGATGACAGTAAGATGAAGACCAGAGCTGACCACTGAGCAGGAGACAGATTATATGCGGAGAGACTTTCTGATCTTAGGTACAATTGTATCTCCTCCACTAGAGAACGATCATTCAGTTCATTCAGACAGTGGAACAGATTGATGCTTTTCTCTGTGGGGAGATTCTCACTGATCTTTGTCTTGATGTACTGGACTGTTGTTTTATTGCTCAGTGAATTACTTCCTGTCTGTGTCAGCAGACCTCGCAGGAGAGTCTGATTGGTCTGCAGTGAAAGACCCAGGAGGAAGCGGAGGATCAAGTCCAGGTGTCCGTTTGGACTCCGTAAGGCCTTATCCACAGCACTCTGATGGAGATGTTTCAGATAACGTCTGGTAATGAAGATTTTAGAGGTCAGTGACGTTGTTTGTCTGTCTGACATCAGATTGACACCAGAGTTGATGAACGTCAGATGGACATGAAGAGCAGCCACAAACTCCTGAACACTCAGATGGACAAAGCAGAACACCTTGTCCTGGTACAGTCCTCTCTCCTCTTTAAAGATCTGTGTGAACACTCCTGAGTACACTGAGGCTGCTCTGATATCGATGCCACACTCTGTCAGGTCTGACTCATAGAAGATCAGGTTTCCTTTCTGCAGCTGCTCAAAAGCCAGTTTTCCCAGAGACTCAATCATCTTCCTGCTCTCTGGACTCCAGTGTTGATCTGTCTCAGCTCCTCCATCATACTTGATGTTCTTCAGTTTGGTCTGAACCACCAGGAAGTGGATGTACATCTCAGTCAGGGTCTTGGGCAGCTGCCCTACCCCTCTGGTCTTCAACACATCCTCCAGAACTGTCGCAGTGATCCAGCAGAAGACTGGGATGTGGCACATGATGTGGAGGCTTCGTGATGTCTTGATGTGGGAGATGATTCTGCTGGCCTGCTCCTCATCTCTGAATCTCTTCCTGAAGTACTCCTCCTTCTGAGGGTCAGTGAACCCTCTGACCTCTGTCACCATGTCAACACAATAAGGAGGGATCTGACTGGCTGCTGCAGGTCGTGTGGTTATCCAGAGGTGAGCAGAGGGAAGCAGGTTCTTTCTGATGAGGTTTGTCAGCAGCACATCCACTGAGCTGGACTCTGTAACATCAGTCAGGATCTCATTGTTGTGGAAGTCCAGAGGAAGTCGACACTCATCCAGACCGTCAAAGATGAACACAACCTGGAACTCTTCAAACCTGCAGATTCCTGCTTCTTTGGTTTCAGTGAAGAAGTGATGAACAAGTTCCACCAAGCTGAACTTTTTCTCTTTCAGCACATTCAGCTCTCTGAAGGTGAATGGAAATGTGAACTGTATGTCCTGGTTGTCTTTGTCTTCAGCCCAGTCCAGAGTGAACTTCTGTGTTAAGACAGTTTTCCCAATGCCAGCCACTCCCTTTGTCATCACTGTTCTGATTGGTCGATCTCTTCCAGGTGAGGCTCTAAAGATGTCTTCTTGTCTGATGGTTGTTTCTGGTCTGTGTGGTTTCCTGGATGCTGATTCGATCTGTCTGACCTCATGTTCATCATTGACCTCTCCAGTCCCTCCCTCTGTGATGTAGAGCTCTGTGTAGATCTGATTCAGAAGGGTTGGGTTTCCTGCTTTAGCAATCCCCTCAAACACACACTGGAACTTCTCCTTCAGGTTAGACTTGAGCTCACGCTGACAAACTGCAGGAAAACTTCCTGAAAGAACAAACAAGAAATGTGATCAATGAGTTGAAGCTATAATCAATCTGATGATTTTAAACTTAAACAAATCAGGGTGGTGTTTATTTCCCTCCTCTCTGAAATCTCTTCAGCACATCAGGTGTGAACAGTTTCTCACAGTTCATAGATCTGATTAAATGTGTGCATCATATTAACAGCAGAGTTTTAAATGTGACCCTCTCCCATGTTGCCTCCATTTCCTCTTTCCATCATGTTAAATGTGTTAAAATCCTCTTACTGCTCTGCAGACAGTCAGCCAGCTCCTCCTGCTTCATTCTCCTCAGGAAGTGCAGTGTGATCTTCACAAATGCCTCTCTGCTGCTGCTCCTCCTCTGCTCTTCCTCCTCACTGTCCAACACCTCCTCATCCTCCCTCTGACTCTCAAAGCATTCTGGGTAATCTGGACTCAGACCCCTCTTGATCTTCTTCAGCTCGTTCTTCACAAAACTGACAATGTTCTCCTCCAGCAGCTGGAACAGAACAAGAAGTGAACTTTGACTTGTAGAAGTCAACATCAGATCATCAGTGACAGACAGAAAGCCTGCTGGTCTGCAGAGTGCAGCATGGAGACTGGATCACAATGGTAGTTCAGTATTTAGTCTGTGGATGGTCCTGTCTCCTAGACATGAAGTTGATATAAAATGAGATTCATGTTGGAGAAATATCCTGGTCTGGTTTCACACAGAAAAGATCTGCAGTGACTTTGGACACGATGTGTTTATTAGAATGAAGCTGAAACCACAAACTGTCATTAACATGAACCAAAGTGTTTCTGTTGTTTCAAACACAAACTGGACTCAGTCTGTGAACTCTGCTCTCTGCTGCCAAAGTCTGTGTGAGACCACCATCCACCACGACCTCTGACCTCTGACTCTGTGCTGCTCAGCAATGTAGCGCTTCATTCAGTCAATGAAACACTGACTGTGAACATAATTCAGACAGAGATGATGTTTGCAGTGTAATCAGGAAACAATTCAGTAACATAAAAATGTCATTTGAAGTCAACTTTGATTCTCAGTAGTAGCTGTGTTTGTTCATTTACACACCATTAATATGGAGTCCAGCTGTGTTTGATGCTGCTGGGCAGACTGACCAATGGGAACCTCTGATCTCTGCTGCTGAACTCTGTGGAACAAATATAATATAATATACTGTATATAATATAAAGACACAGTGTTACATGTGATAGATTCTATCAAGTGGATCCTGTTAGATCCTCCTACAAACACAGGACACACATGAAGGTACATGCTCAGTACAGTTATTGATGTGTAAAATAGTTTCCTGCTGTTGGATCCTGATAGAAACACAAACACTGATAAATGTTCAGGTTCAGACATAAAACACTGCTGACATGTTGGATTTTAAAGGTTTTAATACAGAACAACAGAAACATGTTCTGTTTTAAATTCTTACCTTTGACAATCAGAGTTATTTACATCTTTGAAACAAATAAGTCGATCCATAGACCGCTCACTCTTGAAGGACACACAGCTGGGCTCAGGTCCAGGAGAATCTGGTCTCTCATGTTCGATACTGAAAGAATCACAAACTCTGATGAACGTTCATAAACACTGAAAATCTTCCAGAATTACTGCTGCTGAAAATTATTAAAGTTTAAATACTGATAACAACAAACTGTGAGATAAATGATTACTTTTGATCCTCAGACTGCTGGCCATGTTTGAAAACAATAAATCGACCCACAGACTGGTCACTCTTGAAGGACACACAGCTGGGCTCAGGTCCAGGTTCAGGTCCAGGTCCAGGTCCAGGTCCAGGTCCAGCAGAGTCTGGTCTGAGCTGCCGCTCTGGCCTTCAACACAACACACACAGAGCTGTGAGTGTGAATAATGATGGTGGAGTGATTTGAGTGCTGAGCTCTGACATGGAGAAGAGTCATGGACAGTTAGAGATCCTCATCTCACCTCTGAGCTTTGGTCTGGCTGTCATGTTCCCCCCACAGATTGGTCTTAGAGGGAGGGGCTCCCTCCTCTCTGTCCTCACACTGACTCATAGCAGAGCCCCCACCTTCACACAAACACAACAACATGCTCATTCATTACAACCAGCTTTACATCACAGAGACACACACTGCTCTCTACCACAGTGTCATTCCTGATTCTACCACCAGATGGCACCAAAGGAAGAAATGATTCAAAGATTTCCACTGTGGATAAATGGAGAAGAATATATTCCTTTTTATACAGCTGTACTTTTTGTCCACTAGAGAGCTCATATGGATTCATTTATAGTTCACTTCTGTTCAAAGTGAGGACATGCAAAATCTTCCAGTTTAACATGTGGCAGGAGAAAGAAAATACTCACCAGGTGACTTCAGATCCACGTTCTACCTTCACCTGTAGAGGAAACACAAAGAGAGAAACTGCTGCTGATCATTTTTCATAAGTTCTTCTTCAACAATCTGAGGACGCTGTCACACTCCAATAACTTCACAGTCAAAGTCTAGAAACATGAACATGACATTAAATCAGTGTAACCTACAACCAGAGTCCAGGACAGTCCAGTCAGGACATGAATGAATAAACTCAGAGGGACACAGGATAATATCTGATTTCACTGCAGTTCATACTTAATTACATCTTTCTCTTGTCTCATTTGTTCTAAAAGGAACAAAACACATCTGAAGATTTTATATAAAAAAGAAACACGCTCATAAAAACAAACTGTCCCATCATCAAAATCATTTTCTGTCAGCTTTAACTCAACACAAAATCACTAAACAAAGATAAAGTAGGTGTGGTGGAGTTATTCATATTAATACAATAATCTTCTTAAATCTGAGAGCAGACAAAGAATGTTGTCAGCTTTTGTCACATAACAATTATTTTCTCTTTTACCTGAGAGGAGATTCGACAGCAAAGAAAACAACCAGAAATGCACAAATTCATTGTGTTTTACCAAATATGTTTCTATGTCTCAAAACAAACAAAAACCCTGTCCAGCACCA
This sequence comes from Semicossyphus pulcher, assembly GCF_022749685.1. Lineage (NCBI taxonomy): Eukaryota > Metazoa > Chordata > Actinopteri > Labriformes > Labridae > Semicossyphus > Semicossyphus pulcher. The sequence goes on from NW_027211681.1 coordinate 13,449,012, forward strand.
AAACGCATTTGAAGCTGAAAACAAGGTTTAAACTCACTGTTGACTTTCACCAATTTTATCCAAGACCTCCATCTTTTTCCTCAACCTGAACAAATAATTGAACGTGCCTCAAAAGGACCATCAAAGATGTTTGTTACTAATCAAACGGATATTATAGAAAATATTGTCTGAAAACAAATTAAAAATGTAAATGTTTTACAAGTGTGTTCCTTAAAAACATGTTGAGACTCTGCACAAATCCACAGTGCTGAACAATTAATTGAAATTCAGCCGAAATCGCAATATGGGCTCCTGCCATTTTAAATTACAGGAGGCGCATTTTCATTCTAATATTGTGTTGCAGAGATGCTCTGGCCTACACATCACACAGAGACGAAAGTAACAAATATCATGGCTCTGTACAGATCCCTGCAAAAATCACTAAGACAATGAGAAAAATGATGTAAAATAATAATTCCCTTTAATATTGCAAATCATATCGAAATCGCAATTTAGCTCTCCCCATTGCTCTTCTCCCTCTACACTAATGACTGCACCTCAGGGGACCCCTCTGTGAAACTCCTGAAGTTTGCAGGCGACACGACGGTCATCGTCCTCATCCGGGAATGTGACGAGTCTGCTTACAGATAATGCTTATTGCTGTAAATCTGGTAAATGTTGACTTGAAATAATTCACATCACTCTTTTAAAGGTTGTTTCGAGCTAAATGTGGCAAAATTTTGCACAATTAAAATTAGTGCCCCGTACAATGGATGGTAAACGGTTAACTTTCATTTTGACCTATTATTGTTTCCAATGCTGTGACTGACAAATGAACTGAGTGGCATTACAATACACTGGATTGGCCAAACTAACCGATAGATCTTCTATGATGGCCGGTTAAAGATTTGTGTCAAGCATCTTTTTCTAATGTGTAGCTACTTTGCAGGAACATCCATATTTGAAGCATTGACTATTGCAGAGTTATTATAATTTATTATTATTTCTGTAAATGTTAATTGTAGCCCTGTCTAAAATCATTCAGCCTACAGTGCATAAAATCAGTAACACAATATGTAAATGTTTATAACAGCACAAAAGCTCATAATACTAAAACTGGTTAAAATATGTACTAAAGAACAAAAAGCTTAAAGATCATATGTATAGTTTAAAATGTTAAATACATGTTTGTACAAACAGTTATGTTCCTTTAAAAGCCGTTATTGAGCAGAACAGGAGTTTGTTTGATCTAAAGTCTGTGTAATCAGCCGTGCAACCTAACCTGTTACCAGTTTAATGTCAGTCAATCTGTTTCTGTAATTTTATTGGGGTTTGAACAACCTAATGGCAAATCCAAGTCATTAGCTTAGCATACCATGTAAATGTGCCTTGATATCATACTGTTACTGTAGCATTGTAATGCTTCTTAGTTAAAACGGACTTCACGTTAATTCGGCATGAAATAGCGTTTGGTATTGTGGCTCTTCTGAAGTTAATATGTTTAAAGGAGAGAGACACGTCGGAGTGGTTTTCCCAGTCTTCCCAGTGGACGGTGATATCACCCTACTGGTTGCTACCCTAACTGGTTTCCGTAAGCCAGCTGTTTCTGTGTTTACTTAACAGCAGCAGTTGTTTTCTGCCTCAGTCGCCGGATACGCCACACATTCATAACACATCACTGATGTTCAGCTCTCCTCTCATATCAACTGCGGCAAAAATGATTGTATAAGTGAGCAGTTCATCACAGCCGCCAACGAAAATAAATAAATGTCAGAAAATAAAGTATTTCCAACACGTGTCAACCTGGTTTCAATCTCAGCTGAGCAATAATATAATGATCCATAACTATCCACTTAACGTGGTAAGCCACCGAAACAACACACTGGCTTGATCCGTGTCATATATTAATTAATTACGTCAGCATTCAGGTAACATTTTGTTTTTGTTTCATCTGAAACAACTGGTTACCTTGAGCTTGTGGCAGGAAATACCCTAACATATTTAGCATGGTTTTTCTATAAACTCACGCTCTCTTGACCCAGCATTGCAGCAGCCCACGACACTACACAGTATAACAAATAAATTACTTTTTTACAGTGACGATCCAACTCTGGCAACTGGGTTAAAATAAGCAATATAACTGTGACCGCGGAGCCACACATTCGGAATCATATTATGGGCGATTTTCAGGTCGCATTTCACATGTATTGTGGCGAAAATGATTGCAGTGAAGTGAGCAGCGCATCATATCCACCAACTTTAAAATGAAGTGTACGAAAATAAAATATTTTCTACTTTGGAACTGGATTCGATCCCACGAGAGCAAAAACACACTGCAAGTTATTAAATAATCCCTCTAGGCCACCTTCTACCTATGATAGACGTCATACTACATAAACTACGTCAGCATCACAGTATCTAGGTAACATTTAGTTTTGTGCTAATCTGAAACAACTGGTACCTTCAGCCTATGTGACCACGAAGAAATGTATCAAGGTGTTTTCTCCGAAAATACGGCTTTATCGTTCGCTACCTGACAGCACACGTCGACTCTACACATTTGTGTAACGAAAAGTGACGATCTACATCTGGCAACACTATGAAAATACATTAAACAATTGACATCGCGGAGCAACAGGAACATTATAACAAGCGTGTCTTATTTAAATTTATAGAATTATTATCAAAAGCAATGTAGAGTTCTGCAATCATTTTCAAAAGCACAGCGCTGTTTGAATTTACGTCTTTCCTCACATAGCCCGAGGCAACGACATGTTTTAAGAAGCCGCTCTCCCAAAACAATGTTACCTGAATACAATGAAGACAGAATCTGTCATTTAAGCTCCGTAAAGTCACCAAAAAAGATCGTCACAGTTAAAAAGTATTGTATTTGTTATACTGTGTAGTGTTGTGGGCTGCTGCAATGCTGGGTCAAAAGAGCCTTAGTTTATAGAAAAACCGTGCTAAATATGTTAGGGTATTTCCTGCCACAAGCTCAAGGTAACCAGTTGTTTCAGATGAAACAAAAACAAAATGTTACCTGAATGCTGACGTAATTAATTAATATATGACACGGATTGAGTCAGTGTGTTAATTCGGTGGCTCACAGCGTTAAGTGGATGATTACAGAGCATTATATTATTGCTCAGGTGAGATTGAAACCAGGTTGACACGTGTTGGAAATACTTTATTTTCTGACATTTATTTATTTTCGTTGGCGGCTGTGATGAACTGCTCACTTATACAATCATTTTTGCCACAGTTGATATGAGAGGAGAGCTGAACATCGTCAGTGATGTGTTATGAATGTGTGGCGTATCCGGCGACTGAGGCAGAAAACAACTGCTGCTGTTAAGTAAACACAGAAACAGCTGGCTTACGGAAACCAGTTAGGGTAGGGTAGCAACCAGTATATCACCGGACCTTGCTGTTTTTTATTCCTGTGATTCCTGTGATCCTGTGTATTAACTGCTCAACGGTGACTGCCATTACCACTGTGATTACCATCCCCCTCTAACAATTCGTTTGGGATTTGTGAGTATTAACTGAGCTTGCACGTGCTTTTTTGTTTTTTTGGGGGGTTTTCTGCTCATATCAGAGTGAAGCGGCCATTAAAGTTTTTAGGCCTCAACGCACCCCAGCTTCGAATCAGGCCTGCAATAGGGTTCAATTTATAATTTAAGGAGTGTGTGTGTGTGTGTGTGTGTGTGTGTGGGCCCACAGGTATACATTTAGTTTCAAAACTATTTTGTTAATATCAACCATATGAAAATATTTTTACTGAATATAAAGGTAAAAAATAGATTTTGAAAGTTTAGGGAGATTTAACAAAGGGTTTAACAACTATAGAAACCTGATATTTCATTTAGTACACTTTTATTTATAACCTTTTGAGTATTTTATTTCATAAAGAAAGAGCTGCCAAATTGTATTATTTCATTTTTTGTAAATAAATGCCTGTTTCAGGATTATTGCATTTAAAGTACAGTTGTGTGGTGTCCTTATTAAATTTTATTGAGGCCGTTTAAAAATCAAAACTTTCGTAAAACTCAAAAGAGGTAAAGTAAAGTGTCATTTTACATAAAACAGTTCAACAACGAACTCAGGCCCTGTCCCATTGTAGTACACACTTAAGATAAATATAACATAGCTACATGGTGTAACAGTCAGAGTTGTGATGTTGCTGTAATACCAAGAAGTACCACAGGGGGGTGTCTCCCTCCTGTTTTGCTGTGAAGTGCTAGAGTTAAGTAGTGGGCAGTCCTGATATCTTATTAATATAAGATACTCTGATATTCCTGCACCCTCATGTATTCATGAATGAAATCCCTTGTCCTATGGTGGATGAGGAGGAAGAACGTGCAGTCGAAACTTTCTTAGAAAAAGAAACCATCATGTCCCTTGACTCCCTACAATCCTCACTTGTGGCAAAAGTCGCTGAGGCGAGCCTGGAGGATGGACAGAGAGCGGCCATGTTCAGCCTTCTCACCCAGTCTGATGACATGTTTGACGGACGTCTTGGACACACTTCACTGACTGAACATGCAATAAACACAGGAAATGCAAGGCCTATCCATCTTCCGCCTTATCGCTCTTCTGCAAAAAAACGTGTCATTGAAGAACAGGCTGAGCAGATGTTGCACGATGGCATCATTGAGCCATCCACCAGTCCATGGGCTGCCCCTGTGGTGATTGTTAACAGGCCAAATACTGACCCTAGGTTCTGTGTGGACTTTAGAGGTTTGAACCAGGTCACTGGTACTGAACTAACCCTCTCTGAAGCTCAAGAAGTGTCAGTTCTGCTTAAGCGAGATCCCTTTCCTTGGCTACCGCATCACACCCACAGGTGTAAAGCCAGATCCAGACAACATCAAAGCTGTCAGAGAGTTCAAAAGCCCATCCAATGTGAAACAAGTGAGACAGTTCGTCGGACTGACAGGATATTATCATTGTTTTGTCCAAGACTATGCACGCCATGCTGAGCCCCTCCACGCACTCACCAGGAAAGATGCAGTTTTCCACTGGGATGACAAATGTCAGGACGCCATGGACATGTTGAAAAAATATGTCACTTCAGCACCTGTCTTGAGATTTCCTGACTTTACTTGCCCCTTCTTCATTCATGCTGATGCTTGTGACCTTGGACTTGGAGCTGCCTTGATGCAGAAAGACAATGAGAGCTGAGAAGTTGTGGTGGCATATGCGAGTCGCTCCCTGCACAAAGCTGAACTCCCATACTCAACCCCCGAGAAGGAATGCTTAGCTGTGATCTGGGCTCTCGAACATTTCAGGCCTTATATTGAGGGCCTCCATGTGACCATCTACACAGACCACAGCAGCCTTAAGTGGCTTATGTCCCGCCCAAACCACTCGGGCCGACTAGCCCGTTGGTCTCTCAGACTTCAAGATTTTGACTTTACCATCGTGCACAAACCTGGCGTACACAACAGTGTGCCGGACGCCCTATCCCGCAACCCCCTACCAGCGTCTGGCGACATTCCCACAGATATCCTGCTAGAGTATGCTGTCATTGGCAGCTTGGATCTCCGCACTCTGCCCCCAGCGTTGTTGGGAGATCGTACACATGTGAGACAACTGCAGCTGGATGACCCAGTCACAGGCCAGCTTCTCAGAGACCTTGAGCTAAACCCACAGGCTGACACTGACGACACCCCACAGTATGTCGTTTATGACAGTCTACTTTACTACAAAGACGCTAAAGCCAGGTGTGGTTTGCATCCATTAAAGGAACTCAAACTCTATGCCCCCACATCACTCCGTCGCACCTTGCTCAACTACTATCATGACCATCCCTCCGCAGGTCACCTCGGTGTTGCAAAGATACTTGCGAGGCTGCGGCTTAGGTTCTTTTGGCCAAAAATGGCTGCTGATGTCAAGCGATATGTCACCTCATGTTCAGTCTGTCAGCTCACCAAGCCGAGCCAGAGGAAACCTGCTGCATACCTACCTGATCTCAGACAGAGGTTCGCCCCTCGTCAGTGAGTTGTTTGAGCACGTCATTTCAACCCTTGGATCTGTACACAGGCTCACCACTGCCTACCACCCCCAAACAAACGCGACGGAACGTGTGAACCGAACTCTCAAAACTGCCATACGTGCCTATGTTGGGGACAAACACACATCATGGGATAAGTTTCTCTCCCAGATCTGCTTTGCACTGCGTACTGCCCCCCACGAGAGCACGGGACTCAGCCCGTCAATGATGCTGTATGGTCGTGAGCTGGAAACCCCACTTGACCTCATAACACAACCTTCCTGTGGAGGCGTTCTTATGACCACGCCCGAGCGACACTTGACCACAGTCTCAAGCACTACTATGACTTGAGACGCCGTCAGGCTAGCTTTGTTGTTGGTGACCTTGTCAGGGTGAAATCCCGCCCTAGGTCTGATGCACAGGCTAACTTCACTGCTAAATTGGCGCCCCTGTTCACAGGCCCGCTTCGTGTCAGTCAGAAACTGGGAGATGTCAACTGGTGGGGATGCTGGTGTCTTTCATGTTGTGAATTTGCAACCTTTCCACACTTGGGACTCACTTTCCTCCGGCAGACGTACTGTTACCGTAACTGCAGGGCAGGACGTCCCTGAGGCCTTGGACGATAATGTGCCCATCACCCATACCGGCAGCCAAACTTACTTCCCTGCCACAGACATGGACTATGACGTGCCCGGTGGCACTGTGCCAGTACCAGAAGTGGACTGTGACTCTGAGAACCACTCAACTTTGGCTGTGCCTGACCCAAACCCAGACCATACAGGCCGATATGACCTGAGGCAGAGACGCTGCCCCCGGATCACTTCGGGTTGGTCAGACAGTAGGTGGACAAACGCTTACCACACTGACAGACTTGACCTGAAATAGGCTGTTTTTGTTTGCTACTTCATGTTTGTTTCTGAAAACTGAAATGCAGTACTGATTTCCGTGCAATCCTGGTGTTTTTGCAAGCTTTGTGTTTGCACATCTTACCTACCAGAGAACTGTTCTAGTTGTACCACTAATTGAGTTTGCTTAAAGGGTTAAATGGCACCTTTTTGTGTCCTTTGGTTCTATAAAATGGTTCAGGTTTTGGGTACAACATATTTGGAAAAAAAAGAGATTTTGCACTGTGCATTTCTACCTGGTGTGCTAACCAGTTGATGTTATTGTTCTATTTTATGCTCTATCAGCTGATATGTATATTGGTCTGCTGGATATCATTTCTTTCCCTGTGTATGAGCATACTGCTGACCTTACACAATCTATGTATAGCGATGTGTTAAGTGCAGGTTGGTTGCTTCTTTGGCTGTGTACGGCTGGGGACAGCCTCCTTATGACCAGGGGGAAATATGTAACAGTCAGAGTTGTGGTGTTGCTGTAGTACCAAGAAGTACCACAGGGGGGTGTCTCCCTCCTGTTTTGCTGTGAGGTGCTAGAGTTAAGTTGTGGGCAGTCCTGATATATGACTTTGACCGACGTCCACTTTCTTTAGTAACAAGTTGGTGCAGGTTATGCCGTTCATGTTCTACTCAAGTTTGATTATAGAATATAACGCCGTTGAGACCTGGCATTGTATGGTCGATGTTTAGTATTTCAAAATAAAGTGGAACTGTGGAAATCTCCATTCCCTCGTCTGTCGAGTCTTTAGGCCACTGGCTATTCCGGAGCACCGGCTAACTAGCCCCACTGCCAGCTCTCTCTACCTACACCCAACAACGTTACAATGGGACCGGGGTTACATAATGTTTCTCTGCTACTTTTCAGAGTGGGTTTGCTGGTTTATAGTTTTAGTAGTCTTTTTATTTGTCAGGGGCGTTATTCATGATAAAATAACAGTATTTATGTCGGGTTTTCAACAGTAACAGTCATTATTTATAATTGTATTATCAAAGACATTCAAAAGAAAATAGGTGTCATTAGTCATTCTAGTTTAGTTGTGTTTTTGTCTTGTATTTCGGTTTTCAGTTATTATTTCTTGATTTACCTTGTCACTTTGTCCCTTGTCATGAGTTTTCATCGTTTAGTTTTGTATTTAGTTTATTCTGTGTTCTTGTCAGTGTTTAGTCTTGTTTAGTTAAGTATTCCACTTGTGTCCCTTTGGTTAGATCATTTCCTGTTTTACTTTGTCACCTTGTCTCTCGTGTTGGTCCACTTCCTGCCTTTGTGTTTCCCGCTTGTTTGATTCTGTGCCCTGCCCTGATTGTTTTCACCTGCCCCTTGATTGTCTCACCTGTGTCTGATTAGCCTCACCTCCTAAGTTTATTTCGTCTTTGTGCTCCCCTGTCTCGTTGCCTGTTCATTGTCATCCATCGTGCGTGAGTCTATGTCTAAGTCTATTTTCTGGATTATCTTCGTGCCTCCCCTGATTTCCTCGTGTCCCTTGGATTACCTGTTCCTGGTTTTGTTTGTGAGTTTATTGCTGTGTCTTTATTTGGAGTTAGATTTTGTTTATGCATTTTTGCCTTTTATTTCATTAAATCCATTATTTCAGTCTGCATCTGGGTCTTCCCCTTTTTGTTTAAACCTTAACTGTGACAGAGTGAACAGGCCAAAAATGGACCCAGCAGACTTTGAACATTTTGATTTATTTTAAAAAATTACTTATTTTCAGAACATTTTTAGAGCTGTCAGACGAGATTTTGATTTTGAGCATTCTCCCTGGAACGGGACTCGTTTGGCCATTTTTCCTGGCTCCCGCGGAGGCACCAGGAAAAGACGTGGCCATCGTGGCTCTCGTTTTCCTCGCCCCTCTCCCCAGTCCAGAGCCCCAGAGCCTCCACTGCCTAGCTCCCCAGAAACTCCTGCCCCTGTGTTCCGGTCAGAAGTCCTGCACCCCGGGTCCAGTCAGCTCCCCGGCCAACTCCTGCTCCCCGGTTCTCCGTCGGCGGTCCGGCTGATACCTGCACCTGGATCTGGTTCCCCGTCGGTGGTCCGGCCGACACCTGCACCTGGTCCTGGTTCTCCGTTGGCTGTCCGGTCAACACCTGCTCCTGGTTCCCTGTTGGTGGTCCGGCTGACACCTGCATCTGGTTCTGGTTCTCTGTCGGTGGTCCAGCCGACACCTGCTCCTGGTTCCCCGTCGGCGGCCCGGCCGACACCTGCCCGTCCTCTGGAGAGGCTCAGCCGGCCTGGTCGGCCCCCTGCCCATCCTCCAGAGAGGCTTCGCCCGCCAGGTCGGCCTCCTGAGAGGCTCTGCCCGCCTGGTCAGCCCCCTGGCCACCCTCCTGATCTGCTTCGCTCACCTGGTCGGCCCCCTGGCCGCCCTCCTGATCTGCTTCCCTTGCCTGGTCGGCCCCCCGGACGCCCTCCTGATCTGCTTCGCTCCCCTGGTCGGCCCCCTGGCCGCCCTCCTGATCTGCTTCGCTTGCCTGGTCGGCCCCCCGGACGCCCTCCTGATCTGCTTCGCTTCCCTGGTCGGCCCCCTGGCCGCCCTCCTGAAGGCATTTGCTTGGACTTTGCCCCTCAGCCCCTGGCTGTTAACTGAACTTTGTACCCTGAACTCTTGACCTCTTAAATCCATTATTTCAGTCTGCATCTGGGTCCTCACCTTTTTGTTTAAACCTTAACTGTGACAATAGGTTCTGTTACCCCATTTTCTACATATAACTAGAGAGTGACAAAGTTTGCCTTTCACTTTAAGAATTCAACACCCTACAGATAGCCTACAGCTCGCTCAAAACAACTTAGTTTGGAGCCTTGGCGTTCGGACGGGGAGAAACACACCGGAAAGATAAAGACCTGCAGGACGCAAGACAACAGTGCTGCAAGAAATGTTGATTTCTGCTGATATTATTTTAGCAAACGCAGCAAACATGGGTTCTCAGATCAGTTTAACGCCACTCACACAAACATTATGAAAACTGTTGGTTACGTTACCTTCTGATGGAGAGAAGAATCTGCATGAGGCCGAGGAGTGAAGTGAAACTAAAAAGCAGCTTCAACCAGGAAACCAACCAGAGAAAGAACAAACATGTAACTGACAGAAGGAGGTTTTCAACAGTGTTACTTTCGTAAACGAAAATTAAAACGATAAATGTTAGTCAACCATCATTTTTCCATGATGAAGACGAGACGTTGTCGAGTTAAAAATAGATCTTTGACAGTAAAAACTCAGACGGCACGAATGTTTTGTTTTCGTTAACGAGACGAGACTCAAATGTTAGCGGTGGCTGTCGGACATTCAAAATCCAATTTAAATCCTCAAGCACCAGTTAGAGATAACGGCTATCACGAAGGAGGTGAGAAACTTTCTCTGTTCACTCAGGCTTCCTGCTTCAGGCTCTGTGCGCGCTCCCAGAAAAAGGGGAACTTATACAGGTCATGTGAGGAATGAGGAAATGTGATCACAGAGCAGCTCTGAACTTTGGAAAAACTGCAGTCAAACATTAATAGACACTATAAAACTTAATTAGTTAGATTGTAAAGGTCTTAATATTCAGCTTCATTCTCAGTTTTATTTTACAGCGAGGAAATAAAACGTAGAAAGATGGATTTTACTACTTCATCTACTAATCTTAATTATAATTTATCCTTTCTTCCTCATTATTGTTGTTTGATATGACAACATATCTGTGTTAAACTGGACGGACAATAATGGTGTTTTACACACAGACATAACAGCGTGTGTAAAGGTTGTATGTATGAAGACCGTGTGTTTAAGAGAACTGTGCTAAGGAGGACAGTGTGTGTGAAGACTGTGGGCTTGTGCGGCTTTTGTGTCCCCTAAACCTGCAAATAACACAAAAATACTTCACTGCAGAGCGAACAGCACTGCGCTGTTTGTATTTAAATGAGTCATTATGCAGACTAGGGATGCAAGATATTGGATTTTTTGCCGATATCCGATATGCCGATATTTTACAACTCATTTAGCCGATTACCGATACTGATACCGATATTTTTTTCCCGCACACCTAATTGCAGAGATTATCAACTCTCTTCTGTATTGCAGCTGGGTCTTCCCCTTTTTGTTTAAACCTTAACTGTGACAGAGTGAACAGGCCAAAAATGGACCCAGCAGACTTTGAACATTTTGATTTATTTTAAAAAATTACTTATTTTCAGAACATTTTTAGAGCTGTCAGACGAGATTTTGATTTTGAGCATTCTCCCTGGAATGGGACTCGTTTGGCCATTTTTCCTGGCTCCCGCGGAGGCACCAGGAAAAGACGTGGCCATCGTGGCTCTCGTTTTCCTCGCCCCTCTCCCCAGTCCAGAGCCCCAGAGCCTCCACTGCCTAGCTCCCCAGAAACTCCTGCCCCTGTGTTCCGGTCGGAAGTCCTGCCGACTCCTGCTCCTGGTTTTCGGTCGGAGGTCCTGCTGACTCCTGCTCCTGTGTTTGGTCGGAGGTCCTGCCGACTCATGCCCCTGTGTTCCGGTCGGAGGTTCTGCCGACTCATGCCCCTGTGTTCCAGTCGGAGGCTCTGCCGACTCCTGCTCCTGTGTCCTGGTCGGAGGCTCTGCCGACTCCTGCTCCTGTGTTCTGGTCGGCTCCAAGGCCGACACCTGCTCCCCGGGTCCAGTCGACTCTCGGCCCGACTCCAGCTCCCCGGGTCCAGTCGGCTCCCAGGCTGACTCCTGCTCCCCGGGTCAAGTGGGCTCCCAGGCCGACTCCTGCTCCCCAGGCCCAGTCGGCTCCCAGGCCGACTTCTGCTCCCCGGGTCCAGTCGGCTCCCCTGCCGACTCCTGCTCCCCGGGTCCAGTTGGCTCCCCGGCTGACCCCTGCACCCCGGGTCCAGTCAGCTCCCCGGCCAACTCCTGCTCCCCGGTTCTCCGTCGGCAGTCCGGCTGATACCTGCACCTGGATCTGGTTCCCTGTTGTTGGTCCGGCCGACACCTGCTCCTGGTTCTCCGTCGGTGGTCCGGCTGACACCTGCACCTGGTCCTGGTTCTCCGTCGGCGGTCCGGCCAACACCTGCTCCTGGTTCCCTGTTGGTGGTCCGGCTGACACCTGCATCTGGTTCTGGTTCTCTGTCGGTGGTCCGGCCGACACCTGCTCCTGGTTCCCCGTCAGCGGCCCGGCCGACACCTGCCCGTCCTCTGGAGAGGCTCAGCCGGCCTGGTCGGCCCCCTGCCCATCCTCCAGAGAGGCTTCGCCCGCCAGGTCGGCCTCCTGAGAGGCTCTGCCCGCCTGGTCAGCCCCCTGGCCACCCTCCTGATCTGCTTCGCTCCCCTGGTCGGCCCCCTGGCCGCCCTCCTGATCTGCTTCGCTTGCCTGGTCGGCCCCCCGGACGCCCTCCTGATCTGCTTCGCTTCCCTGGTCGGCCCCCTGGCCGCCCTCCTGAAGGCATTTGCTTGGACTTTGCCCCTCAGCCCCTGGCTGTTAACTGAACTTTGTACCCTGAACTCTTGACCTCTTAAATCCATTATTTCAGTCTGCATCTGGGTCCTCACCTTTTTGTTTAAACCTTAACTGTGACAATAGGTTCTGTTACCCCATTTTCTACATATAACTAGAGAGTGACAAAGTTTGCCTTTCACTTTAAGAATTCAACACCCTACAGATAGCCTACAGCTCGCTCAAAACAACTTAGTTTGGAGCCTTGGCGTTCGGACGGGGAGAAACACACCGGAAAGATAAAGACCTGCAGGACGCAAGACAACAGTGCTGCAAGAAATGTTGATTTCTGCTGATATTATTTTAGCAAACGCAGCAAACATGGGTTCTCAGATCAGTTTAACGCCACTCACACAAACATTATGAAAACTGTTGGTTACGTTACCTTCTGATGGAGAGAAGAATCTGCGTGAGGCCGAGGAGTGAAGTGAAACTAAAAAGCAGCTTCAACCAGGAAACCAACCAGAGAAAGAACAAACATGTAACTGACAGAAGGAGGTTTTCAACAGTGTTACTTTCGTAAACGAAAATTAAGACGATAAATGTTAGTCAACCATCATTTTTCCATGATCAAGACGAGACGTTGTCGAGTTAAAAATAGATCTTTGACAGTAAAAACTCAGACGGCACGAATGTTTTGTTTTCGTTAACGAGACGAGACTCAAATGTTAGCGGTGGCTGTCGGACATTCAAAATCCAATTTAAATCCTCAAGCACCAGTTAGAGATAACGGGTATCACGAAGGAGGTGAGAAACTTTCTCTGTTCACTCAGGCTCCCTGCTTCAGGCTCTGTGCGCGCTCCCAGAAAAAGGGGAACTTATACAGGTCATGTGAGGAATGAGGAAATGTGATCACAGAGCAGCTCTGAACTTTGGAAAAACTGCAGTCAAACATTTATAGACACTATAAAACTTAATTAGTTAGATTGTAAAGGTCTTAATATTCAGCTTCATGCTCCGTCTTATTTTACAGCGAGGAAATAAAACGTAGAAAGATGGATTTTACTACTTCATCTACTAATCTTAATTATAATTTATCCTTTCTTCCTCATTATTGTTGTTTGATATGACAACATATCTGTGTTAAACTGGACGGACAATAATGGTGTTTTACACACAGACATAACAGCGTGTGTAAAGGTTGTATGTATGAAGACCGTGTGTTTAAGAGAACTGTGCTAAGGAGGACAGTGTGTGTGAAGACTGTGGGCTTGTGCGGCTTTTGAGTCCCCTAAACCTGCAAATAACACAAAAATACTTCACTGCAGAGCGAACAGCACTGCGCTGTTTGTATTTAAATGAGTCATTATGCAGACTAGGGATGCACGATATTGGATATTTTGCCGATATCCGATATGCCGATGTTTTACAACTCATTTAGCCGATTACCGATACTGATACCGATATTTTTTTCCCGCACACCTAATTGCAGAGATTATCAACTCTCTTCTGTATTGGAATTAGTGTACAGTATAATGGTGATACTCTTATCACATTTGTTACAACGGTCGGGGTGACGGGTCTTGAGATGGTTAATCAAGTTCGTAGTGTTGAAAGAGTTTGCCTTGGCTCCTCCTCGCATCACCGAAGCTGAGCAGTCATTGCAAATAGCAGTTTTGCTCTCTATTTCGGACACTTTGAAAAACTTCGACACCACGGACGTGACGTCATCACACTGCGCCGCGCAGGTCTTCTTCGCGCCGGGGACATTGCGCTGAGGTCGGGCATTTAATCAAGTATGCAGCAGCCCATTATTTTATCGGTTAATTATATCGGCGGATATCGTGTTGGCCGATATCCGATAGTTCCTTTTTAAGCCAATATCGGCCGGTACCGATAACGTGCCGATAATATCGTGCATCCCTAATGCAGACATTCAGAGACAAATGTGTCCCCTTTCTATGTGTGGCATTGTGGTAAGGAACACCAGTGAGGCTGATTTGAATGCAGCCCTTTCTGCAGCCCTCTCCCTGACTCCTCCTCCACCCACTCCCTAATCAGGCAAGCTGCAAGGCACCTGGGGCTTGTGCTGGCCTCTTGCTTCTGCTTGGCAGGTTGTGTTGGTGGCCTCAGGTATGATACACAATTTAAAACAATTTTCCTTTTTAAAATAAGTTGAGTGAGACTTCTGCCCTCTGTCAGTTATAGACTTACCTTTCCCTGGCCTTTGGTCGCGTTGCTGACTACACGGTATTTTGTTGTGCCTGGTGGTGAGCAGGGTGGCTCAAAAGAAAATGTTCAGTCTTTATATTTTATAAATATTTTAATAGGCGTGTTTCAATTTTAGGTACAGAGTCATACTGCTGCTGTTGTTGCCCCCTCTTTCTTTTGTATTCATTGTTAAACTTCTCTAAAAATACTTTTGTTGTAAATTGAGTTTTGTTCTTTTGCTTAGTTTATTTAGTTTTGAGTAATTGCTTATTTTGATTAGTTTGGATCATTTTGCTTTTGAGCTGGTTTGAGTTCTTGCCTTTCTAACCAACTGGTTTGTTTGTTCTGTTTGATTCCTTTGTGTTCTCTTTTCTTTAGAAGCTGAGAGCCACTGTGTTGGGAAGCTGGGCACCTGTGGTGAGGTACCCCCACAATTACATGAGTTGAGTGGCGCAACAAGTCGCAAGTGGCCTTAGCTGAGTTTTAGTGTACTTAGTTTTGACTGTTTAACCTCCCCATTCCTCCCCTACAGCTCAAGCCCATTCTTAGTTTGTACATTTTTCTTTGGTTAATTTCAATAAAATATTTGTTTAACACGTCTCTGCCTCATCAGTAATGAGTCTGTGTGCTATCAAGGTTTTGCTCAGAATTCCTGAGGTGCATGTCTCCAGGTGGGGTTGCTGGTTAAACTTCCATCTGTTACAAATACTCTCCTTTGTCACATATGCAAATGAGCCTCGTGGCAAAAGGCACCTAATTCACAACTCCAGCGCTAACAGCACCGAGCAGTTAGAGTGAAAATACACTGCTCAAAAAAATTAAGGGAACACTTAAATCAAACATCAGATCTTGATGAACGTATAATTGAAGTTGAAAATCTTTACTGATGTACGTTGTATAATTTGTTGAGAACAAAATGATGTAACAACGGTCAATGGAAACCAAAACCATCAGCCCATTGAGGGTTGGATTCAAAATCACACCCAAAATCAAAGTAAAAAAATGAAATCACAGGCTGATCCAACTTGCGTGAATGTCGTCATGGCAACTCATGATGTGACTCAGTAGTGTGTATGGCCCCTGCGAGCTTGCATGTACTCCCGACAACGTCTGGGCATGCTCCTGATAGGTCGGCGGATGGTGTCCTGGGGGATCTCCTCTCAGACCTGGATCAGGGCATCAGTGAGCTCCTGGACAATCTGTGGCAGTACTTAACAGTGTCTGATGCATCAATACATAATGTCCCATACGTGCTCAATTGGATTTAGGTCAGGGGAACGAGAGGGCCAGTCAATGGCATCAATGCCTTCGTCATCCATGAACTGCCTACACACTGTGGCCACACAAGGCCAGCATTGTCCTGCAATTTCTTACCTAACAGCAGTCAGGGTACCATTGGCTAAGACATGGAGGTCTGTGCGGCCCTCCAAGGAAATGCCTCCCCAGACCATCACTGACCCACCGCCAAACCGGTCATGCTGGATGATGTGACAGGCAGCATAACGTTCACCACGGCATCTCCAGACTCTTTCACGTCTGTCACATGTGCTCAGTGTGAACCTGCTCTCATCCTTGAAGAGAACGGGGCGCCAATGGCGGACCTGCCAATTCTGGTGTTCTCTGGCAAATGCTAATGCTAACGGTGCTGGGCTGTGAGCACAGGTCCCATTAGAGGACGTCAGGCCCTCATGCCACCATCATGGAGTCTGTTTCTGACAGTCTGGTCAGAAACATGCCAGCCAGTCCTGTTTGTGTGTATTTCCTATGTGTGTGTAGCATGTTTGTACTAACTAAACATGTATTCCCCCTCGGGGATGAATAAATAAAGTCTTCTTCTAAAATAAACCCAGTGACAGGCCAGTGCTGCTGTCACAGGCTGCCACTAGAGCGGCGCCATCTTGCACTTCAGGAGCGGGGAGCTTCTTGGGCTCCACATGTTTGCTTTTTATTTATCTTCATCTTTGTGTCGATTCCACTCAGTGTTTCTAACCTGACTGGTGAACAGAGGTGCCTTCTGTTGACGTGTGTGTTGTGAATTATAACACCTCAGAGAGAAAGCTTGCTAACTAGTTTGCTAGCTAGCTCATGGATGAACCTTGTGGGCTTTTTTAAGAGGAGTGGATCACAGCCACCATCCACACAAAGTAGTTCAGCAGCATCAGCAGCCAGTGGACAGCAGACAGACGTTGTTTCAAGTATGAATACGCGAGCAGCAGTGAGTCGGTGAGGTGACTATGAAGTGCTATCTAGAGAACCTTGCGTTCATGTTCTCCTCGGATGTTCCAGTTCCGGATTTCAGCTGTTTTCAGACTTTACAACTAAATTTACTGTATGTATTACTCACACCTGAAATAGATAACTCTATACAGACAGCAAAGTTAAGACCTATCAAATCATAATTAACCAGTGAGCCAAACAGACTCAGCCTGTCTGTCTGTCTGTCTGTCTGTCTGACAGCTTCATAATGACATTGAATCATAGTCGGGGTTTTCCTTCCTTCTTTCTCCAAACATGTTCATGGATCCACGGCCCCCCTCCTGTTGCAACCCTGGATAGCTTGAGATCTATCTTCGACTATAATGCATCTGAAGACAGAATGGTGACAGAAGTATCGATGAAGGATCTTTAAATGTTGCCAGGCTAAAAAAACAAACAAGACAGAAAGAGGATCAGTTTTCTCTCTTTCAGGAGCCACAATTTAAAGGTTTGTTTTAGAGAACAAAGAGTCAATAAAACAAGTTGGGTCAGTCTAAGGCTGACATGGTGGGGAAACATTAGCCTACTTCAACAGAAAAAAAGATCAAACACAAAGAGTTAAAACATTGAAACTCAAATTAGAGGATTAAATCAAAGAATACTGAAAGAAAAGCAAATCAGAAGTGAACTTAAGCTTGTTATTTATGTTTGATCAAATCAGCAGGCAGGATCGTCACTGAGAGCGAGACTTTTATAGAAAAGTTATCTTCAAGTACGAAATGATGAAATGTCACATTTGGATCACAGTAAAGACACAAAACTTTAGCTTTAAATAAGTGACATGACATCCCCGACATGTTGAAATATAAAAGCTTGGCATGAGAAGATAATTAACCTCTTTTGTTTGTCTGCTTCTAAAATATAAGTTGTCTCTGATATCGTTCACTATCCTGCTCCTCACTCAATAGTTTGGGAGTTCAGAGGAGAAGACTAAAGAGGATTTCAACCAATGAAATGCTATGTTGTTGGGCTTGATTGGTGACCATTATCTTTACACTGTACTGTCCTGGTAAATAGAGCCCCCCCCCTCAGACTGAGCTGAGCTGAGCTGATTGGCTGAGCTTACCAATTTCAGCCAATTCTGCGCGCACAACAGCACAAGCTTATTTGCATCAGGCACATATAAAGAGCGTCCTGACTTTGTAAATCGTATCCAAGAAGGGCTCAAAGAAAGCCATGTCAAAGGCCACCAAGACCGGCAAGAAGAGGAGAAAGACCAGGAGGGAGAGCTACGCCATCTACGTGTACAAGGTCCTGAAGCAGGTCCACCCCGACACCGGGATCTCCTCTAAGGCCATGGGCATCATGAACTCCTTTGTGAGCGACATCTTTGAGCGCATCGCCGGTGAGGCCTCCCGTCTGGCTCACTACAACAAGCGCTCCACCATCACCTCCAGGGAGATCCAGACCGCCGTCCGCCTGCTGCTGCCCGGTGAGCTGGCCAAGCACGCCGTGTCTGAGGGAACCAAGGCGGTGACCAAGTACACCAGCTCCAAGTAAGACTGTCAACATCAACCCAAAGGTCCTTTTCAGGACCACCCACTATTTCCACTATGAGCTGTCATTCTATCGCTTACGTATTTCCTGGTGAAATTTGGATACACTGATGAATTTAATGTCATGCACATTATGAAAAATCTCTGTATTCAAAGCTTCAGCGTTCCAAAAAAGTGTACACAGACACACACACAGAAACACACACAGACACACACACACACACACACACACACACACACACACGGCGGCTTCACACTGGAATCATGAGCAGAGCCTGGCGGCTGATGCTTCAGCTGGGCTTCAGCCCTGTCTGTCCTGTACATGAGTTTTCATAAAGGCCAGGAAGCTCTCATTTAATCGAGTGTGTGGCTCTTAAAAGAGCCTTTGTGTTGCTGTAGGACAGTGAATGTTTAACCTCCGAAACCTTACAGAGTGCGTCCCTGTCCCTTCAGAGAATACACCACATCCATGGCGGTCACGGTCTTCCTCTTGGCGTGCTCGGTGTAAGTGAAGGCATCAGGGATGACGTTCTCCAGGAAGACCCAGAGCCGACACTCTTTGGTCTCGCCGCCACGTGATCACGTGGTTCATGTAGCTCCCAATAGTTCCAAACAAGCCAGCGCTGTCAACTTGTTTGAATAGTTTTCAGCGGGATACTGAACTAGTTAGTACACTGAACAAAAATATAAACACAACACTTTTGTCAACTCAAAGATCTAAGACTTTTTCTATGTACAGAAAAGGCCTATTTCTCTCAAATATTGTTCACAAATTTGTCTAAATCTGTGTTAGTGAGCACTTCTCCTTTGCCCAGATAATCCATCCACCTCACAGGTGTGGCATATAAATTATTATTGCACAGGTGTGCCTTAGGCTGGCCACAATAAAAGGCCACTCTAAAATGTGCAGTTTTACTGTATTGGGGGGGGTCCTGGGGGGGTCAGAAAACCAGTCAGTATCTGGTGTGACCACCATTTGTCACGACGACAAACTGCAGTCAGGTCGAGACCCTGATGAGGACGACGAGCATGCAGATGAGCTTCCCTGAGACGGTTTCTGACAGTTTGTGCAGAAATTCTTTGGTTATGCAAACTGATTGTTGCAGCAGCTGTCTGGGTGGCTGGTAAACCTTCCCTGTTAGTCAAGTCGAGCTGAAGCGGCATTTCGAGAGTATCTAGCTTCCGTATCTCCGAGTGAAACAGGACGTGCAGGCGGGACATATCATTAGAGGGATTTGATTTGATCGTTGAGAAGTGGGCGTAGACAGACATGCTCCACACCGCAGTAGCTAGCTAACTTACCGAGCGTTCTTGGTGCTCTGCGGCTAAATGTTGCAGATTGATTGGTTGAAATTGTTTGGTGCTAACTTACGTAAGCACGCGTGAAATTTAGTTTTACCGGAAGAAAAAATGATCAGATTTTGATATAAGAATACGAAGAAATTGATTTTCTGTATTTTTTGGCCTATATTGTCAAATAGATGCACAATATTACCGGGGATGTGATCTAAAAGGATTCAAATGACATTTTTTATTTATCCTCGACTTTAACTCAGGCTTCCTGCGTCAGGCTTTGTGCACACGCACAGAAAAAAGGGCCGTTCTACGCGTCATGTGACTCTTGTTCCGCACAAAAAGGAGCAATCACCGGCTGTCTGCTTCAGTCAGACACCAGCGATGATGAAACGTTAGGACCAAGGACAAAACCTAAAGTAAAAAACCTAATCTAGTGTCCTTAGATGCTGTGCCCTCATCGTTCTTGTACTGTAGGCTTATGGATGATCTGCTGATATTAATGTCATGACTATTTATTGACTAAAACTAGACAAACTATTATAAGAATGACTAAAATCAAATGTGACTACTGTGAAGACGCCCGACAGTTGCCAATTGCTTAAATAATAATTATAATAACTTTATTTATATAGCACTTCTCAAAAACAAGTTACAAAGTGCTTTACAATTAAAACAAGGCACATAGTAAAATCAAGCAAAAACAGCAATATGTAAAAACCCATACATCAAAAAAACAAGTTAAAAGTAAAACAAAGCAAAAGGTTAAAAAAAAGCCAGACGATAAAAGTGAGTTTTAAAAAGAGATTTAAAAGAAGACACTGAGTTTGCCTGCCTGAGATCTCCATGCAGGGAGTTCCACAAATGTGAGGCTCCAACTGCAAAGGCTCTGTCACCTTTTGTGACCAGTCGAGATTTAGGAACCTCTAGAAGGGCCCTGCCAGAAGATCTCTGGCAGCGGTCAGGCTCATAAGGGGTTAGCAGCTCAGAGATATAGGCTGGAGCCTTTAAAGCTTTAAAAACAAGCAATAAAATCTTAAAATCGATCCTAAAACTCACAGGGAGCCAGTGAAGGGCAGCAAGGACTGGTGAGATATGGTTGCTTCTCTTGGTGTTGGTTAAAAGCCCGGCTGCAGCTTTTTGAATTAATTGCAGTCTTTGGATGTTGCGCTTGCTGATACCGGAATAAAGTGCATTACTGTAGTCGAGCCTGGAGGAAATAAATGCATTGATTACCTTTTTTAAATCGGAAGGGGAGAGGAACGACCGGATGTTGAATAACTGTCTGAGTTGGGCAAAGCAGGACTGCATAACAGTCACCTGGGTGTGAAATGATAGCTCCCCATCCAAAATGACCCCTAGGTTGCGGGCCTCTTTGCACACATTGTCAGGCAGGGCACCCAGACTGGAGGAGAGATTTTGGGTGTAGCCAGATCTGGAGCCAGAGGGAGAAATCATAAGAACTTCAGTTTTTGAGTTATTCAGCTGTAGAAAATTATACATTTTGTATTTCATGCAGACAGGACATAACGTCAGTAACATCAGTGGAACCAGGTTTTAACGGTGCATAAAGTTGAGTGTCATCTGTGTAACAGTGGAAATCTATGCCATGACTACGCAGGACTTGCCCCAGGGGTAGCATGTAAACAGTGAAAAGGAGGGGGCCTAAAGTCCCCTGTGGAACCCCACAAGAGAGGAGCACAAGAGGAAGAGGCATCACCAAGCAATACAGAAAAAGACCTGATGGACAGATATGAAAAGAACCAGTCCAGTGCCACATCACAGACGCCAACAGTGTGCTTCAGACGGCTGATTAAGAGGAATGCGCAGCGTGTGGCTGTAGACAGTGATGTGCCTTCCTTCACGTCAGATGTTTGTGCTTTTTGTCTCAACTCGATCCTACGGGGCAAATGAATTCCTAAAAGAGGTAAAAGCTGTTTGCTAGCCTGTGTTTATTAAACATAACTAATACCTAGTTAACAGCTAACACATGCCAGGAAACCGGGGGCAGTTGTAAAACAGAGGGCAATTACAACTTACTGAATTCCTTCAAAAGGAACAAAGCTAGAGTGATGACACTTAACTGCACATTCTCAGGAGGATTCTCTCTCTGCCTCCGAAAAAGGAGCAGGATCACTTCACCACAGTGGTTTGAACAAAAACTGATTTTGAGGTGTGAAAGTTACTAGGTGTTAGACTGAGCGATTAACTGCACGCTGCCTTTGTTTACATTTTCCAGGGCAAAAGTTTAAAGTGAGTGATACATATGACTGTTAAAGAAAGCAGGACGAGATTTTTGTTAAAACCACCACTTAAGCATGTACAGGACAAAATGAGAAAGAGACAAGAGGTACAGCTTTGTCCACAGGGGGCGCCAAAATCAACACAAACTGAAAGTTCCAGTTTACATTTTTATGCAATATAATATTCCTGTGCTTATTAGTTAACATATACCAATGGCTTTATTAAGTAGTGCACATATGTATCTTATTTGAAAGTTATGAAAGAAAAATGTGCGGGTCGTTTTACTCAGTTGGGAACCTTCCTAACCAAAAAGCACTGTTCCACCGCAGCCTGGTATCAGTGACGCAGCTTAGGAGTGTGCAATATTGGTGGTTATAGGAGGCAGGTTGACACATTTGCTTGTTCATTAAGCCAATTCTAGAGGGAGAGCGAGTGATTTTATTTCTTTGATTCTCTTTTAGGACAGTTTGCTCCTGCTTTGCCTTTTAGTTACAGGTTTTATTGTCTTTAATTCTTATTGTTATGTTTCCTGTTTGGTTTTAATAGTTAATGTTGTGAGACAAACCCACTGAACATTTAAAAACCACATTTTAAAGGATTTAATGTGGTCTCTGACTCTGGAGGGCTGGGGACGCTGGCCCTTTTTCTTTGACTTCTCTTTGCACCTGCATGCGAGTGTTGCGTAGCACTGAGGGGTGTGTAAGTTGCTGTGATTGTGTGGGTGTTCATTGGAACACGTGGTGGCTGTTTATTTAGGCCAGCCCCCAGTCAGTCTCTCTGTAATCAGTTTTCTAAGTTAATAATCTCTGACTTTTATCTTTGGCCAGAATCTGCATTTTACCTTTTTGTAGCACTGCCCTAACCTGCTTACCTTTCATCTGATTTTATCATTCTTTCATAATCAATAAAGATCATTGTTTTACCTTAATGGATTAATTGTTGCTTAATAACACTCAGTATAGATGTAATGATAACAGCCAACACAAGAGGGGGCTGCTGCACTGCCAGGTGAAGTACACCCATCACACACACCTGCTGTGGGTCAACATGCAGCTACTAAAACAGCTTCTTAATACTGTAACATTTTTATATTTGTTTGAATGTAAGATTATTAGAATGTGTGTGTGTCAAGAGGGTTGTTTTCGCAGTGTGTGTGTGTGTGTGTGTGTGTGTGTGTGTGTGTGTGTGTGCAAAATGTACATCTGTTGTATTTTCCACCTTTAATTCAAAGTCAAATATGTGCACTGGGTGAAGAGAATTAGCGAGTGTATTGTCTGTGTTTTGCATATCTATAGATCATGTCTGCGCTCACTCGTGTCTGCGCTCACTCTCAAAGCACACTTCCTGCTGATCCAGAGCTGCCTCGATCTGTTGGTTTGTGTGTTGTTTTGTGACTTTGGAGTCACTTTGGTTTATCTTAACAACACAACGATAAAAACAAAATAACTGATGGAGGCAGAGACAGACAAGAAACTCCTGTGAGGTAAAATGACTGCTTCTGTAAATGGAGTCTGGTGGGTTCGAAGCAAACTGTGCAGCTGATCAACAAATGATCTTACTGTAACACAACAGTTCCACCTCTGCAGGGATCCTTTCTGTAAAGTTGTCTGACACTTTGAGTAACATCTGAGGCTTATCGCTGTCATCATCCGTTTCCAGCAGAAGAAATCTACCTGAGAAATGTGAAAACTTTTGTTGTATTTTTAAGTAATTTAGACCCCAAATATGTGGACTCAGACTGTAAAATGCTTCAATCCTCCTTTAAGCATTTGTCCTCTCAGTTCTCCACTGTCTCGCCCCTTGTTCTACTTTATTTGATGTTTTTGCAGTCGAGTCCTTGAAGACATCAGAAGATTCTCGACCACAGGTTCCTGACTGGAGCACAGACACTTTCTCCTGCTCATACATTAACAACCCTGTTACACACAGTTTCTATCAGTTTACATGTATAAGTAGTTAATCAGCTGAAGGTGCCACATTCACAAACATCACTGTGGTTCTGTAAACTTCAGTCTGGACCAAACAGCTTCCTCACATCTCACTGAGGGCGGCGCCTGCTGAGACGGGACAGAATATACAGAAAGAGGTGAACTGGTCGTGTTAAATATTTGTGTAGTATTATTTCTTTGTTATGTGATTAATAAGGACTAAAGCTAGGCTGAGGGCGCAGCGTGTGTACTGACATCAGTGTGGAGCAGCTGTCACAGTCTCTCTCTCTCTCTTTCTCTCTCTCTTCATGTTGGTATAAAAGATGCAAACAGCAACAGCGCTCCCGAACACGAGCACAGGAGTCAGGAACAACCAGGACTGTGTGTTACTGTCACCTGTCGGGAACATTTACCATCAACATCACAAAACAAACATTATGTTTCACTGAGAGGATTCAGACATTCAGTCTCACTGTTGTCGTCACATTGACGTGAAGAGTCTTTTCTTCAGCAGGGTTGGCTGCCACACATCTATAGGATGATGTGAGATCCTGCCTGTGTAAGGTGAGAGGCAGAGAGAGAGAAATTTACTACTCAAATACTGCAGTAGCACACAGCACATGGCTGAAGGCTCAATTTGACCAAATAATAAAAACACACTTTCACGTACAAACCAAGAGGAGTTATGTAGTCACGGTTTATGATTACTTACTTTATGATTTAAACTGCACCTTTGGTGCTCAAAGAAAAGACAGATGACTTTTTCAAATATAACATCGCATCGCTGTCGTATGCCTTTGCCAACAAATCAAGTTGCAGTTTACATCCGTCAGTGTTTCCCTTTGAATTTTCCTGTGGAGTCATCGGCTGTTTTAACAGCTGTGACAAACGTGGCCATCGCAGTAATGGCGGCTCCACAAGATGGCAGCCCGCACAAATCGCTAACCGGATTAGTCTATAGGTGACGTCCCGGTTGTTATGTCCATCATTTACACAGTTTATAATCATTATGCAACACCTTCCAAACAGCCAGACCAATTTCACCACATTGGGACAATAACACGTAGAAAAGATGATTCCTCTGCATACTGGAGGCATCGGTGCTCATCACAGTCACATTTGTACAGAAACAGAAAAGTCCTTCAGAGGGACACATTTTACTTTTATACTGTGACGACATTTCAGAGCCTGGACCTTCAACTTTTGCTTCAGTACTGAAGTATGTCATGAGTTATTCTAGTTTAGTTCTGGTTTTGATTTGATTTCGGTGTTCAGTTATTATTTCTTGTTTTACTTGTCACTTTGTCTCTTGTCATGAGTTCTCATTGTTTAGTTTTGTATTTAGTTTATTCTGTGTTCTTGTCATTTAGTTAGAATTTCATTTGTGTTTTACTGGTTCGATCATTTCCTGTTTTACTGTGTCACCTTGTCTCTCGTGTTGGTCCACTTCCTGCCTTGTTTGATTATGTGCCCTGCCCTTATTGTTTTCACCTGCCCCTTGATTGTCTCACCTGTGTCTGATTAGCCTCACCTGCTGGTTCATTGTCTTTGGCTGTGTCTGAAACCGCATACTAACGTACTGCCTACTACATACTCAAACTTATATATTGCATACTGCCTACTAACCTGACTATTAGGATGCCGTTGGCATCATACTCAGAGCAGTCTTCTCCGTATCGCGTGACTTAATTGTTTACGTATGTCCGGTCTGATCTCCGTTCCATCTCTGCCATAATAGAAGCTGAATAGCCGCAATGCATTTTGGGGCAGTTGAGTACAACCAGTGAGCTCCCGTCTCATACTCAAACATCCGGGCCGATCTAGTATACATCGGGGCATTTCTCGCATACACAAAATTGCATACTATGAGATGGGAACGCATGACATACTGAATATTACGTCACGGTTAGTATGATTAGTATGATAGTATGCGGTTTTGGACACACCCAACGTCTGTTGTCATACCGCACATACAGTAGATGCATACGGCCTGAGCTCTCTGGTGTGCCCTCTAGAGGTATCCTCCAGTAACACGCGCTGTATGTGAACAATTCCGTTCACGACGCAGCCGGTTGTGTTTGTGAACACAAAGTTAAAAAGCGAGTATAGTTGATATTCCTTAAAAAACACAAACACATGCTGAAGCTAACCAACTGATTATTGACCGCTGCACTGTGTTATCACACAGAAACAAGGTTTTCTTGGTGTGATTCAATATATGTTGTAATAAACAAATATAACACATGTGAAGAGAAACTAATAAATAGTTTTTCACATGCAAAGGCATGTTTGTGTGTTCCTCTTCTCATTTACTTCGTCACGTTGCTCTGGCAGCAAGACCCTGAGGGATCTCAGTGGCTTTGTGCAGCATACAATTTTGTCTCTTTTGAAACAGGAAGCTGCAACGTGCGAAGATGACGCTTCGGCTTTATTGTAGTCTTCGCTCTGCTGTGTGGTGAGTGTTACACCTGAAAGAGCTCACATCCAGAAAACAACCATGGAGCTACATTTGAGGATTATCGTCTTTGTCATAGGTAACTTTTTAACTTATGAATCTCTGTAAAATGTGATATGAAACTTTGACTTGATTTTAGAGGCCTCGACTAAATGAAGGTGATACTGCTGTACTTAGATTGCGCAGGACATTCAGGATTTTTCTGAGTTCTTGTCTTTAAAAGAAAATCACCACTTGGTTGGTGAGGTATATTTTACGTATCATTCATTTATATGACCTGTAATATACTTACACTGACGAGGTATTAACTATCTTTTCTTCTGACTGTCCTTTCGTCTTTTATACAAAGGTGTAAGTTCATCTAATTGTATTGCTGTGGTTTTATTGGCTATATTACGAAAGCAGTTAATGCACCAATAAAAACTATTTCCACAATTTTGTTTTTAATTATAAATGAACAAAAGACACAAACAGATTTCTAAATTAGAACTCCTTTTCAATGTTTCATTTATGCGATGCTGGTTAAAATGTTACAGAAATGATAGAAAGATTACGTGACTGTCGCGGTGAGAGAAACTGCTTTTATCTACTTTGCTTCCTTCAAAGCTACCATAGAAAAAACAGCAGTTTAACCTCGAAGCACACGTTTCTGGTCTGCCACTGCTCATCTTCTGCTCATCTTCATGTTCACATGTTGTGTTGTATCCAAGCTAACCCTTTAAGAACACCAAAGTCACTTACAGGCTGAGGTAGCCGAACACTTGCAAGACCTGAATGCTGCGGGGTTAAATCACTGTGTGAAAGCAGTCTGGTGGCTTTAAGGAGAGCTGCATGACCGCTGTATGTTGTTAAAGGAAAGAGCTCTCACCTTCACAAAAAGTGGATTTGAGCTGGTCTAACTAACTTACGGTTGTATCTCTCTACATTATACAGCGGTGATCTCATCACATTCTTTGGAGACCGACATGAAGCTGACAGGCATTGAGGGACGATCCATCACTCTATTTCACCCTCTGCTGGAGTCTGGATTTCTTACGCTTGGAAGAAAAGCTATCGCCTCTGTGAAGGAGAGGAAATTTGAGATTCTGGAGGAAATGTACAAGGACAGACTTTTCTGGAGCAACAGAAGTGGACACATTACGCTCACAGGAGTGCAGAGGAGTGACTCTGGTGTTTATTTCATTAACTCCAAAAAAGAAGGAGGTGTTCTCACTACATCTCATGAACTCAGTGTTTGGTGAGTGGGATGGGCAACAAACTATTTTAATATAATATCATAGTTTTTGTGACAATTTTAAGAATTCTGATTGTGATGATTTTTTAAATGGAAAATTATTTAAGAATACTAGTCATAAAAAGTTGTCATAAATCTCATGATATAGTTATATATGTTTTATCTGATTATCTTTATGAACCAAAAATTAAATGAATTAATTAAATAAATGTACAAACACGGTAAAAACAGAACCACAGTAGCACACTGCTACCTGTACCTGGATACGCTCCTGCTCGTGCATCTTGTGATATTTTCTCATAGGTAAAAATCACAAGCGCACCATGCTTAATTTGATGCAGGAGTGTGCCAGTGTGCTCAGCGGTGTGTTTAATTTCATGTCACAAAAGGGGACAAAAGTACTCTCAGGCTTTGCTCAAGTAGAAGTGTCATGTCAGAGAAATCTGGTTATGTTTAGTTTTTGTTTTGTGTCTATGTTGTCTTTCGGCTTCCTGTTTTATTTTGAAATCTAACTCTCCTCTCCTTTCAGGTAACTTGCCCCCTCCCCTTGTGTGTTCCCAGCTGGTCTGATTGCCTTCATTGCTCTAATTGTTTCCACCTGTTCCCCATTACCTTGTCTATATATTGTCTGCGTTTCCCTTTGTTCTGTGCCAGTTCGTCTTGTCCCATGCGGTCAGAGAACCTACGCCACTTCCATGTTAATCTTTGAGTTCAGCTCATGAAAAATGGAGCAAAAACAAAAGTGTTGTGTTTATATTTTTGTTCAGTGTAGTTGTACGTACTTACTGTATTCCTTTGTGTATTTATTTATTTGATTTATGATCTCTTTCAACCCAGTTCTCACGGGTTGGTCCTTGAAATAAACCCTGTTCTTTAACTATTACCTCGGGCCTCATGTCTACTACTTGGAGGAGCTACAATCAGTTTAATCATTTTAATTTTCTGATATTTGAAGTTGTAAAACCTTTCAAGGTCATAAACCGTCTTATTTAAAGCTAGCAGCAACACAGCAACTTGTGCTGCTAACAAGATTATTCTTCTGGAGTGAGAACCATAATGAAGCCTCTGAGTGAGGCCATTTGCAGTATCGGAGTGGAGCCTTAAAATCCCTCATGTAGACACCGTCCTTTTAAAAATGCATTTAATAACCTGAAAATGAATCAATGAAACATGTTTTTATATCTTTTAATATTTTAAGAGCATGTTTGTTGTGTATCAATGATGAAGTTTCAGGGAAGTTTTACAGGTCATTCATTTCCTGTAGGATCCGACAGTAAACTTCACCTTTCAGTCTGACATTTGCGGAAGAAAAAAAAAACAAAGTTAAAACTGCTTTCCCTTCCTGTGCAGATGTGTCATGTGCTGGATCTTTTCAGATAAGGTCCTGATGAGTTTTTATAAGGTTGAAAATCCCATCTGATGATGTCATTTTCCAGATCTGCTATCGTTGAATCATACGACCTGATATGTTGAAGGATATGTTACAACAATCATAGAAGACGACATCATTTTAAAACTCCGTGAAGGATCACATCTCTCTGTATTGTCTCTGCTAACTGCATTGAATTGTGATATATCCATAAACTTGTTCACCAGTGCATCATTGTTAAAGGACATCAGTCTAACACTGAACTACTGAGATGTTGATCCAGGAGCAACCTGGCTGACGCGCTTGACTGCAGTTTGCAGTTACCTGTAGCAGATGATGTATTGAGTTCATTGAGTTCAAACAGATGGCAGCCAGACCGGATTGCGGATAAACGTGTTTATTGGCTCTCATCGGGTCCAAGGCAGATACAGTCCAACAACAGTGACACAATCCTCGCGGTACAGCGGTCAAAACCCGTATGACGTAACTCGACACACTCTTAACGTGGCTCCGTCCCAGCTGAGTGCAGGTGGAGCTTCCTGTCCTCTTCTCCTGCGAGTCTTGAACAGAGGAAGGCACTACCTGCTCTGTTGCTGTCAGTTCAGCACCTCGGACAGCGACAGCCACACAAGACTCCCAGGAGAAGAGAACAGGAAACTCCACCTGCACTCACCTGGAAGAGCTGAGGCACAATCTCAGACATCTCACATCTCTTTAACCTTGATATCTGTATTTTAAATAGTCTGTATCCTCACATTAATTAGTTGATTAATTAATTGATTCTAAATTAAAGTGTTTGTTTAGTTTATTTTAAAAGCGTTAAGATCAACATGGATTTGTTGTTTACGGGCAGTTGGACATTTTGCTCTCTGCATGTTTTGATACAGAAGGCCTCTGGTTTGATGGAGAGAGATCTTAACTGCTCTCATCATTTATCAAATCGCTCTGTGTCACTGTAAAGGTGGAAAACTCACCTGCTGAATCTTATTATCAGGACAATACCTGTTTTCACCAATAGGTGTCCGTAGCAGTTTATATTCGTGGCAGGCCTGGTTTAAAGCATAAGACAGTCAGGATATCAGCAAATGAGCAGTTACCTGATGTGTGTGTGATGTGTGCGCTCGTCCTGGATTCTGCGTCCTGACAACGCTGATAGGTGGCCTTTAAATAAGGTGTGTTTGTTGTCTTTTTGCCAACACACAAGACAGAACCCCTCCAAAGCAGCCGGACCGGACTCTGTCTCCCCCTCCACCCTGAAACACTGTGCCGATCAGCTGTCTCCGGTGTTCACAGACATCTTCAACACCTCATTAGAGACCTGCCACGTGCCAGCCTGCTTCGAGGCCTCCACCATCATTCCTGTCCCCAAAAAGCAATCACTTTTTCCATCTTTATGCCTTCACCTCTAAAGGTTTAATACAATTCAAAACTTGCTTTTCTAGTTTATTTGTTGAAATTTTTTAGTCCTAAAATCATTTTAGTATGAAATAAAATAAGAAACGAGCTGGGCTGCACGGACATGAACAGGCCAATTATCGCATAATAGTTAATATTGAACCTTCTGCTTTTTACACAACGAGACAAGTCAGCTGTTCTACACAGACTCCAAGTTAATCCCCTCCTGAGACCCAAATTAAACTTTGAGAATTTCACTGAAGATAAATTAAGTCTTTGTGATGAAACAAACATGTTACAGTGAACATTTGTCAACAACACTTGGTTTATATTTTACAGGACGTTCATTATTTTTCATATTTATTGTTTCCTTCAGCATCAGATCAAAACCCTGCTGCAACATCAGCACCATCTAAAACAATCATGGAGCTAATTGAAATGAAAAGTGAGTTAGTTTGAACAGTGTGAACCTTTCTGACAGCATTCGGACAATTTCCCACTTTTAGCAGTTTCACTCGTGCTTAGCAGACACACTGGATATCAACTAGGAACACAGGTTCGTTTTCAGGAAAAAGAATGACCTCATTACAACAGGCGTCACTCACTTTGACAACGGATACAAACTTATTTCTCAAACATGTGTACCCTGATCCAGGCATCGCAATGTTTTTTAGCCACACGAGCTAAACTTGTGTCCGTCAGTCCAAAATGTTTGAAGCCAAAGTTTCAGAATTTCCACGGGAGGTACCGAACATAACACCACGTCAGCTGAATCCCCACCAGCCTTAGCAGTGTTTTTGTGTCCTACACTCTCCACTGCACCACACTCTGCTTCTTCATTTCCTCATCATCTGAACGCTCAGAGTCTCCATCCACAATCCTGAGCAAAATGTTGTCTGTGTCAGTCAAATTCCTGTCGCCTGTGATTCCATGAACTTCATATAAAAACAGATTGTTAGTACAAATATTCACCACGGAGGACATCAGAAAAGTACACTGTTAGGGGGTTAAACTTTTGTGCATTTGAGTAGAAAGCTTTGCTTTGTCAGTCAGTTGAAACCCTTTCCTGTCTAAAACACATCAACTATGTGCTGTAGAAACATCATACATGTGTATTTTTCACTATTTACCTCTTGCTCCAGTAAAATGTGGCTGCTGAGATGGCTGCCAGTTTGAAAGGCAGAACTCCTGTTGTGAATGACACACCCCAACAAATGATAGCTCATTGGAAAGGCCAGGATGTCCTCTACATGGCACTACAGGTTTCAGCACAATAGCTTTTAAGGGTTTAGAAATATCCTTTGGACACTCATGTGCCCCACAGAGGACAACAATGTATTGCTGGCTCTCAGGAGGATATAGTAAGATCATGTAAAGTACATCTCCATCACAGCTCTCGGTACCTTTTTAGTGTTATAAAAAAAAGTCCTAAAATCCACTCTTTCATTACCAAACTCATGTAGATGAATGGAAGTTGTGGGTTTCCTGATGGAATAGACTTTATTATTGTCTGTGAAGGTTCTCAGTCCTCCTGGTCATGGCAATCCGAAGCTTCATCCAAAAGGCAACTGGACTCGGTCGAAGCTCTTGAAGACGTTTCACCTCTCATCAGAAAGGCTGCTTCAGTTCTGAACTGACTGGTGGACGGAGCTAGAAATATAAGCCTCTGTAGGTCATTAGTGTGCTAATAGATGTGTAATCAGGGGAGAGTCGTTAACCTGGGCTGTTGACCTAATGGCAACGAGCGTCGTGAGCACCCTCTTGTGTTGATGGGTGGTCACATGATCCTGAGTGTGAGTGTGATCTCAGCTGTTTGGGCAGAGAATTCAACACTGCGTTGTAAGTGGGTGATAGGTGGTGTCTTAGGCCACCACCTCTGTTAAGGGAGAGAGATGGCTTCTTTGACGCCTCTTTCAAACCAGGATCAGAACCTTGCTGTCTTCAAAGGAGTGTCCTTTGTCCTTTAGATGTAGGTGGACAGCTGAGCTGCTCTCCTATGCTGGGCCGTGCGTTGAAGTGTACAGGAATATTGTGTTTGTTTAAAATCCTCCTGAGTTTCTCAGATTCTGCAGACAGGTCGGGAATAACAACGCTGTGGCGTTTGTTCTCTTCCTTCCTGTCGGAGTTGTGTTTCAGGAACATCTCAAGGATCAGGAACATCTCAGGGAGTTTTAAACTATTGTTACGTCCACTGATTGAACCCTGTCTCTTTTTGGATGAAAGCTCTGTGTGTTCTTGCTCTCTCTCACTCTATTTGTGTTGCGGGTCAGCCGAGCCCTCCTGCTCCCAGTTTGCCACACCTCTGAGCTGAGATCTCACACTCCTCACACCTGAGACTCACCTGTCATCAGTGGAGCTGAGGATGTAATAACTCCCAGTGTTGAGGGCTGGAAAGATGGCGGCGTGACAAGTCGAACTTTTACGAGCTCTCAGCACAAAACCTAAATTAGATGCTTTTTAACGTAGTTACTGAAGTTTTGTCGGTGAAGTCAAAAAACTTCATTGTTTTTCATTTTTTCATCCTGACCCGAGTTTTGAACCTGCGCCACGAAAAAATGCCAAAATCTGCTCGAAGAAGTGATGTTAGCAAGGAGAAGGAAAGGACGTTAGCGTCTTTGCTAGCGACCATGAATATGGCAACGGGATGTATTGCAACCTACAGTTGGCATGTGATGAAGAATTCCCACCGCCGCCTGTAACGCCAAGTAAGCCTCCACCTGCCAAGAAATCCACTATTTCCCAAATCCTGCCGACAGTGCTTTTAAGTCTGAGGATGCTGTCCGCACGCTGGCTAACCTTATTAACTCCAGAAGTGACACGCTTGAGAAAATGATGGACACTGTCCGCACTGAGATAAAAGTTATTAATGAGAAGATGGTTCTGCATGGCTCGTGTGGCAGACTTGGAGAGCTACGGTCGACGGTGGAATTTGAGGCTTTACGGTGTGCCAGAGGCGGAAAAAGAAAACGTGCGCACAGAGGTGATAAATGCGTGCCAAAAAGATAGATGCCATAGATGTTCATCGAGTGGGAAAACGGCGCCAAGACGACCCGAAGCCCCGCGGTGTTATCATCAGGTTCGTCTCCCGGCGTCTCAAGGAGGATATGTGGCTTTTCTTCAAACCGCTGGACTGCGCTTCACTGAGGACTTGACGAAGGAGGACAGAGAAAAAGACAAAATCTGTGGCCAAAGATCAAAAGAGCACGAGGTGAAGGAAAGACAGCCTACTTTGTGGGAGGAAGAGGATTCGTCAGTGGTTCAGAAATCCATCCATGAGCAGGACCACAATCTTGGTTCTCTGTTTTCTCAGGTTCATTTAAGGTATTGAATTAATCTGGAAGATGCATACATGTTCCTATTAAGAGGAACTCAATATTATTTTTACTTCCTAATTCTCTAAAGAAATGTGGCACAAGAATGTTTATTTGAGGGAGAAAATGGAAGTTTTTCATTTAGTAGTAGTTTTATATAAACGTTTTTCTCATTACTTCCAAAATGAGGATACAACCGACTTAACTTTTGTTAAAGTGTTAAGCCAGTTTGCCGAGTTATGTTATACTGGTGCTGAGCTCGTTGAGGTGCTTCTAGTTCTTTAGAGCTCAAAGTTTACACAAAGCATTATCTTTGCGTGTTCACTACTGTTTGTCTTAATATGTCAACTTTATCATTTGTATCACTTAATGCTCGGGGGTTACGCAACAATATTAAACGTAAAGCTTTAATTCTTTTTGCTAAGCAGTTTAGGTCAGATTTTTTTTATGTACAAGAATCTCACTCTGTTTTAGATGATGCCAACGTTTGGAAATCTCAGTGGGGTAATTCCATATGGCTCTCTCATGGTGCAGAACGCTCAGCTGGGGTGGCTACCTTAAAGAACAGTTTTAATGGGAATGTGCTACTTACAGAATGTGATCCAGCTGGTCATTTTATCTGCCAAGCGATTCAGTTCAATGATCTAATTCTCATAATAACCAATAGTGATGGATTCAACACAAACAAGGAGAATGATAATCTTATCTTATCAATAGAGAACACATTGTTACGTCGGTTAAATACATTTCCAAATGCCACTCTATTGTTAGGAGGTGACTTTAATATTATTCTGGATAGCACTATTGATAAATGGCCTCCTGGTCTAACGAAGAGAACAAACACCAATCTCAAAGCATTCATGGATAGGTTTAATCTTGAATATATCTGGAGAGAAAAGCATCCCAATAATAGAGCATTTACATGGAGTAATAAAACAGGGTCCAATCAATCAAGAATTGATTTTTGGCTGATTTCAAAGAGCTTTAACAGAAATGATATTGATGTGGAGATATGCCCCACCCCTCTTACAGATCATAAGGCTATACATATTAAGATTAATCTATCCACCTCTAAAACATGTACTGCTCGTCTGTATATTGGACACTTAATAGCTCTTTATTATTTAATGATGTGGTGAAAAAAGAGGTGACAGATCTGATTTCATATTTTTGGTCGAAAGCTAGAAAAGAAAAACAATTTGGTATTAACTGGGAACTTCTCAAATTTGAGGTCGGTACATTTCTCAGAAAATTCGGTAGAGATAAAGCTAAATCCAGAAGAGCTGAAGAAATAAATGTGGTAACAAGGATCACTTTCTTATCTCATAGAGCCCCAGATACATTATCAGAACAGGAGAAACTACAACTGTCTCATTTGCAAATTAAACTAGATGAACTTTACAAACAAAAGGCAAAGGGTGCTTTTATCAGATCCAGAACGAGATGGCTGGAAGAAGGTGAACAAAAGTCCCACTATTTTTTGAATCTAGAAAAACATCACTCCAGTATGAATAATATTAATAAGCTATATAGATCTGAGTTTTGCCAGGCATCAGCGGACGCCTTTTTGAACTCTCTAACAGTCAAAACTATTGGTGAAAAGGAAAGGCAGGTATGTGATCATTCTTTCACACTTGGGGAGGTTAAGAATGCAATGGATCTTTTGAAAGACAATAAGTCACCCGGTACTGATGGACTAGTTTCAGTCTTTTTAGAAAGCATAGAAAAAGAACATCTCCCAACCACCGTGACTCAAGGATTGACAACTTTAATTCCCAAACCAACAAAGACACTTAATTTATTGATAATTGGCGGCCAATATCTGTGCTCAACAATGATTACAAGATATATGCTCTAATACTGGCCAAGAGACTTAAGATGGTTCTGGACTCAATCATTGAGGAAACGCAGTCAGGGTTCAGGCCCAAAAGACGCATAATAAACAACATTAAGCTAGTAATGGACATTTTGGATTACTCAGAAATTATTAATGACGATGGCTTTATTTTATTTTTAGACTTCTACAAGGCCTTCGACACAGTGGAGCATCAGTTTATTTTACAATCTTTGAAGAAATTTGGCTTCGGTGAATATTTCTCTTCAGCTATAAAAACACTTTATATTAATAGTAATAGTTCCATTAAACTATTGGGAGGTACATCCCCTAGATTTAACCTGTCTAGAGGCATTAGGCAAGGTTGTCCTGCGTCCCCATATCTCTTTCTGATAGTGGCTCAGCTCTTGGCAGACCATATCAAATCTAGTGCGGTAAAAGGTATTTCTCTTCTTGGTAAAGAATTAATCATAACTCAGCTGGCGGACGACACCACACTATTTTGACAAAATGAAAACCAAGTATCTGTCGCCATTAAAGTAATCGGGGAGTTCTCAAAGGCGTCTGGTCTGTGCTTGAATATTAAAAAATGTGAACTTATGGCGATCAAAGAATGCGGAATTCAAATCACTAAAAATCAGTACAGGAGAAGCACCTTAAGCTTTAATCCTATTATACAAAAA
The DNA here is from genome assembly GCF_022749685.1 of Semicossyphus pulcher. Classification (NCBI taxonomy): domain Eukaryota; kingdom Metazoa; phylum Chordata; class Actinopteri; order Labriformes; family Labridae; genus Semicossyphus; species Semicossyphus pulcher. The sequence goes on from NW_027211681.1 coordinate 13,484,972, forward strand.
ACTCAAAGAAAACTAAACCAGTGGCTCTTAAGGGATTTGTCACTAAGAGGTAGAATCTTACTTACTAAGGCAGAGGGAATCTCTCCACTGACATATGCAGCTTTGGCTCTGCATCTTGACGACAGACTACTAAAAGAGATTGACAAAATGCTGTTCAACTTTGGATGGAAAAATAGGACCCATTACTTAAAGACAACAGTTCTGATGAATTCATATGAAAATGGTGGGCTTAACTTTTTGGATTTTCACTGACGCATACATGTTTTCCTTGTTTGTAACTATAATATTGAAAAGATTCCTGTTAAAATGTCTGCTTTTCATCGCCAGGCCTTCTTATCATGGTCTCTAATCTACAAACACAACTTTTCACCTCACAACTATTTTATATGGAATAACAAGGACATTTTGTATAAACATAAATCCCTCTTTGTGGAATATTGGTTTCAAAACAATATCATGTTGGTTGATCAGTTATTTAGTAGGGAGGGTCTTCTTTCTACACGTGAAGAGTTTCTCTCAGAATATAAGATCCCTGTAACACCTGGGGATTATGCCAAAGTGTTTGGGGCCATACCCTCTGGAGTGTGTATGCTCTTTAAATGTCCACCGAGGCTTGATGACCAACCACTTCCCTTGTTATCTCCAACAGACACACCAATAGGGAAAGTTTGTTTGTCCAGAAATCCTATTAATAACAATAAGTCTGTAAGAGCAATGTTTCAAAAACAACTTTACCCTGTGTCATTTCATACTGGAATAGATCTGTGGATGGTGTGGCATGGAAGAAGGCTTGGTTTATACCAAATCAATATTTGATTACGAACAAAGTCAAGGAAATTTCCTTTAAACTCATTCATACATTTTATCCAGCTAAAAATGATATTAAAAATAGATTTCAGATAGATATTGATGTGAATTGTAGTTTTTGTAAAGAATTCCCTGAAACTGTTGTGCATCTATTTTGGTATTGCCCGACTGTTAAGCTGCTCTGGCAAAAACTTTGTGGCTTCATCCAGGATAGAATTGATGGACATTTTGCTTTGTATTGGAAGAATGTATTGTTTGGTCTCGTGGTAAATGATACCCACAATAACACCTGTGTGTACATGATAAATCTTATTATTATAATGGCCAAATTTCACATCCATAAATACAAATTCACAGGTAAAAAAACATGCTTCATTGCCTTTTGTAACGAGTTCAAGCAATACATCCAGTCAATTAAAAACTCTGAGAAACCCAAAGCAATTAAAAGTGTTTCAGCTCGTGATACTTTAAAAATATTGACATAGACTGTGACCCCCCCAGCATAATCTGAGATATTTTTGGGATCTTTGTTTTTTGTTTATGTCCTTTACTTTCTCTTTTATTTATTTTGCTTTAAAGGCAGATAATATATACTTTCATAATATCTGTATACTTCATTTCCTGTTAGTTAATTGCTGGTCCCTGTATTGTTTACAGAGAAACTTGTGAATGTTTTTCTTTTTTGTTATAAATAAAGTTCCAAAAACAAATACAAAGAATCCCAGAGTTTCTGCCTTTAACTTGTGCTTCAGACGCCAAGCTGTACGGTGCTACTTGTTGTATCTGTGCCTCTTGAAATCCTGTTCTGTAGATGTTTTATTTATTCTTTTAACTACACCTCCTTATTATTCCACATTTATCTTATTTCACAGATTCATTATCTTATGGTGTTGTGGCAAAAAAGTTCCACAAACTATCTTATCTGCAACTTAATTTCAATCTCCAATGGATAATAAAACCTCAAAAATCGTTAATAAACTTGGTCGAATAAGTCTTCAAACTGAGAAAAAAAACTGTCAAAAATGATCTTAGAAAAGCAAAATCTGATGCAACAAAAATCTTTATTGATTACAGATAAACTGATACATCAATAAATCAATGAGTGTCATCCAGATGAGACTGCCCACGGGTCAGCCGCTCGGGTCTTATATACTCTCCGCCCCTCCCTCGCTGGGCTTCAGCTTCCCCCCACACCTGTTGGAGCTACCCCCCCCCCCTCGCTCTGTCTCTCTTCCCTCAGTTGGTTTCCTCTCAGTTTTTGCCTGACCCATTTCCAACTTTTCTGCAGGCCTCTTCTTCACTCCGGCCAATTAGGCACGTTCATGCACTGTACAACAAAAAGGGAGGGGCTGGGGGGGGACGCCTGTTTTTCTTGGCCAGCTGCCAACCCTGCACCTGGCTTTGATGCTGAGCCCAGCGAGTTTTTCAGCTTAGGATTCTATATTTAGAGTTTTTAACACTTTAGATTATGAAAACTTATTATAAAACATTAGAATATAAAACCTTAACTATAAAACATTTGACTGTTAAACCTCAACTATAAAAAACTTTAGGCCTTAGACTATAGGAAAGTTAACTTTAAGGCATTATAACTATAAACTTTAACTTTAAGACATTAAAACATTTAATTTATAAATCTTATGGTTATATAACTTCAACTCTAAAACCTTTGATTATGAAGTTTCATCTAAAACATATCATTATAACACTTTTGATTATATATCATCAACTCTAAAACATTTAATTATAAAGTTTCAACTAAAACATATCATTATAAAACTTTTGATTATATAACTTCAACTTTAAAACATTTGATTATAAAGCTTCAAATTTTTTTCCAACATTCCCTCCTGTGGGACTGGAAAGTCACATACTAACAATTTTAAGTGATCATCAAGACGATTAATATCACTCATGACAAATGCATCCTTCAGGCGAAAGTTTTTTTTATATCAATATTTATATAATAATTATAGTGTATATTATTATTATTATTATCATTATTATGATTATTATTTCAAACACAGTCTTCCTCTCTGCTCTCTGTGTAGTTTTCGTTCTACTTCATCAACTAGACTTATTATTACAGATTACAGTAATGCTCTAAATGTTAACTTCTGGTCCTCACTGCTGTTTTCTTCTCTCATTCATCCAGTCTTGTGCTTGAGTGTTTGTTAGTTTGAAAAAGCTTGGTGCTCATTCTGTACTGGGACAAGTAGACAGCGAGTGAGCCGATACTACACTCTTTATTATTACATTTTTATTATTACTAGCATAAATCGCATTACCTTAGCTACTGGTATTATTATTATTATTAATGTTATTAATACTTTCTCCTTTTCTATCCTTGTTTTTGCTTTATTCTACCAATATATCTCACTTTTAGTCTTCACACATAATTCTCCCATTGTTCTCTGTGTTTACAGGGAGAGCTGCTTACACTCCAACACACCTACTGGGCCCAGGAACACGGCCCCCACCTTTCGCCCTGACTCCTCACAGCAGAAGTGCTCTCGTTATCGCCCCTTTAACCTGCACTCACAGCTTTATTCACTCTCTATCCCTAAAGTTTTCTTTTGTTTCATTAAACACTTCAGAATATTACAAATTCTGGTGCTAAGCACTTTTTACAGCAGTTACATAATATTTTTCAACACACACTATTCTAAACTAATCACAAACACAGAAACGTTTTGGTTAATTGTATGTACATCTGGCCAGTGTCGCTCTCGCGGCGACTATCCTCTGTTGGTTCCCTGAGATTCCTTACACCACACTGACCCCGTATCACTTCACGGACGTTACACCTGGTGAAGCCAATCTCATTTATCTCTTCCACCACACTGACCCCGTATCACTTCACGGACGTTACACCTGGTGTACTTCGAGATAATTTCATTATTCTCTTAAACTCAGAGAAATAATCAAAACCTGAACCAAAGATAAAAATAAAAACCTCACTTTTCTTCCCTAGCGATTTCACTTGTCTCACGAGGATCTCACTCCTAGGGGCAATATTAAATAAAATAAAAACTTTTTCTCTTCTTCCCTTTCTTCTGATGCTCTTTATTGCAAACCATGCCAATCCCCCCGCTATAGCAACACACACACCACACCAAATTGCTATTACTATTTGCAGGAGTATCTCTTCACATTCACACTTCCTTCCCATGGTACTTCAGACAGACGGACAGACAGACAGGCAGACAGACAAACAGACAAACATGTAAAGTTGCACCAGATTCTACCAGAATTTTTCTTCTTAGTGCTTTTGGTTTGATTCAATTAGTTTGAAATCAAAACAAAAAACAAAAACTCACTCTATTGTTTGTTTGAACCATAAACATTAAACAAAACTTTTTTCACACAATGTACCTCACTCCTATAGTAAGCTTACATTCTGTAACATACATCTAGACGCAACGAAACAGTTAAACAACACAGTGAGCTCACCATACAACTTCATGCACACACACAGTTACTGTATTCCACACTCCCAACAATGGCTCTTATGTCTTCACATTATGAAACTCTAAAGAGCGATTTAATCACAGTAATAGTTAAAGTAAAAGTGTGTTTATAAGGGTTAGTGTGTGTGAGGAACACAAATGTTCACATTTGTTCTCTGACTTTTTTATATCAACTTTACTCTGAACATTTTTATTACAGACCTTCAAACAAACTTCTCTTCATGTGTTTCATGGTTCTGAGAGGACTTGTTGTGATGATTGAAGTTAAGTGTGTTTCTGCTCACAGCTCTTGTCTAATGTGCACACTGAGTTGGGTACACACTGTAATGTAAGTTGAATGTGTCTGTAAACACATGTTTATGAAATGCTGTAAATAAGCTCATTGTGTTTAATAGTAAGGGTGGACATCTTCATTTAGAGACCAATGTGTAAATTTCAGGAAGTTTGCTGAGCTTTTATTTTGGTAGTTCATTAGAGTTACTTCCTCTTTGTGTCAGGATTGTTCAGTGGAAAACATTTGTGACATTAAAAACACAATCAGCCAAATATGAACCAAAGTGAAGCCTCGTCCAGCAACATTTAGACCACAGGACTGAAAGGAGACTCTCCCTCCTGCAGAGAACACAGAGACACTGAGGAACCAGGAGACCAGAGCCAGAACCCAGGATAAAGAGGTTCAGTGAATGTGGTGTTGAAGGTGTGGAGGTGGATCAGTGTGTCAGAGGAGACTCTGTAGAAGGACAGAGTGTCAGCAGGACAGTCCACATACACTGCTACTCTGTGAGAGTCAGAGGAGGAGGAGAGAGGGAGGGCTGTTTGTCTGTCATTGTGCCAGACAGAGTAACCATCATCAGAGCAGATCAGACTCCAGGACTGATCATTCCCTCCAAACACACAATCATGACAGTTTCCTTTCCTTCTGATTCCTCTGTAACTCACTGATATATAAACCCCTCCTCTCCACTCAACCTCCCAGTAACAGCGACCAGTCAGACCATTACTACACAGCAGCTGAGGCCAGATGTCAAATCTGTCTGGATGATCAGGATATGACTGATCCTCTCTCACATGTGTCACCTTCCTGTTGTTGTCAGACAGTTGGAGCTCTCTGTGTGCTGTGTTTGAGTCCAGAGTGAGTTCACAGAAATCTGATGGAGAGAAAAAGACACAACACAGCAGCAGTTTATCATCAGACACACCTGAAGGGTTTATTCTTTGTTAACTGACAGTCTGCTGTTTGGTCATCATGAGTCAAACTGATTCCACACTTACACTTCTTCAGACCAGGCTTTAACCTCTGCTCTCCACCATGGTCCACCCTGGAGGAAGAAACACAGTCACAATGATTTTCTATCCAACATGAGTCCTAACTGCTGTTCAACATGAAGCAGTGTTCCTCAGTTTGTCACTGTGACCTTTAACAAATCTGGTTTGGGGCCTCACAAATCAAACTGACTAGAACAGAATAAGTTTATTGTCATTGTACAGATACAACGAAATTATGAGGCACTGCCTGAGTGGAGCTGAAATATAAGATAAAAAACTTCAAATAAAGCTAAAGTTAAAATCACACAGATGTGAAGATGTCATCCAGGGCAGACAAACGTGTGTTTGTGACTTTCTGGGCTGTGTTGATGATCTTCTGCAGGGCCTTCCTGTCAGCCACAGAGCTGCTGTCTTACCACACCAGGATCCCATGTGTCAGTATGCTCTCAATGGAGCCGTGGTAGAAGGACACCAGCAGCCGCTCTGTGAGGAAGTCCTTTATCCAGAGGCAGATGTTTTTGTTGAAGCCGAGATCAGACAGCTTGGAGACCAGTCTGCTGGAGATGATTGTATTAATGCAGAACTGTAGTCTACAGACAGCAGCCGTGCACATGCTCCTCATTGTTCTAAGTGGAGCCGTACAGTGTGGAGGGCAGGAGAGATGGTGTCATCTGTTGACCTGATCTGCAGCCTTGATGTGCTTGAGGACCGATCTCTGCAGGCACTTCATGATAACAGGTGTTAATGCTGTTGGCCTGTAGTCATTTAGGCAGGTTATTGCTGTGTGCTTTGGAACTGGCACTATTGTGACTGTCTTTAAACATGTAGGGACAGAGCACTGTGCCAGAGATGGTTGAAGTGTTTGTGAATACCTCAGTTAACTCAGCAGAACCCGACCTGGAACACTCAGGACAGTGTGTGTGTGTGTGTGTGTGTGTGTGTGTGTGTGTGTGTGTGTGTGTGTGTGTGTGTGTGTGTGTGTGTGTGTGACCTCAGCAGTCTGTAAGATGAGTTTTGTGATGGTGACATTTTCTACACAGCTTTTTATATAAAACAGAACAGTTCATGTGTCAGTCTCAATGTCCTCATCTTTAAATAGAGTCTCGTCTGTGCGGTTAAAGCAGTCCTGTAGCTGAGCTTCAGGAAGTAAGAGCCTTTGTGTTCCTCAATGAGCAACATTTCTCTCTTGATTTAAATGTACAGTAAAACAATCTCGGTAACAGTATCTTATGATTTAAAGAAAAGGTGTTTCATAGATAATATAGATAATAAAATGTGACATAATAAAGCCCTACATACATAAACTAAGAGAAACCAGAAGAACATGAATGTTGGATAATATCATCTTAAAGTTTAAAAACCTCACATGGAATTTTTATTATTTCCATCGTCAAGAACGATCTTTCATGTCCAGAATAAATGTTTGCTTTCATAGTTTATTTCTCAAAGGCTGCATCTGAACACAGTAATTCATGATCATTTAAAGACCAACAAACACAAAGTAGAAAAAAGGGAATCCTGCATCAAAGCTTTTCATGGTAACAGTCTCTCTATTTTGGTACCTTTTGGAAAGTAAGAACTCCTTCATGATGAGTTACCACAGCAGAAGCACTGTTATATTTTTGGTGAACGGTGAACTGAACGGATCATTTTACAACGTGAGCGTAGTTCACTCTGGAGGCAGTGAACGACCGCTCACCTTCAGAGCTAAAGTCGGACTTACGGCACCCAAGATGCATCTTCATTTCTCTCTGCTCCGCTCGCATTTACAGTCACTCTGCCGCTCTCGCTCTCTCGCTCTCTCTCTCTCTCTCTCTCTCTTACTTGCTTGACCACTCACTCACTGCACATCTCCCTACATAAATTACAACTCCATCTTTTAATAGAGGGCAGGGTAAGAAGTTGGCCTCTGTAGCACCTTCTCAAAAATTGTTGATTTATGCTTTGATGTAGATATATTGAACGTTCTGTTGATTAAGTAGCTTGCACTACTCGTCTAATCCCACAGCGTTTTATGAGATGCAGACAGACAGAAAGGAGAGACAGCACAAATGATGGAGAGAAGAGAGAGCAGCAGATGATGAGTGGTAGAAGCACTACAAAGCATAAACTCTGTCTAAAAATGTGCAGTGAGTGTCTATGAACAAATAAAAAACATTTTAATGACACAATAAACTAAAGTTTTTTTGACCCTCATAAATGTTTAATGATAGCAGTGGAGGTACTCATTTTAAAGTTGTCAGTGATTACTTCATGTGCTAATAAAGAGTGCATACCATCACATCAAAATCTTTTTGTTTTTTATCAACAAACACCCCCCCGACGCCCCTACTGGGGTCGAAGGCCCCACAATATCATCATATCCTCACAAATTGTAGAAAGCTCGATCTTCAATATATATCTGATCTGTGTTGCAAAATATCATGAAAATATTAAAATGATTCTGTCTATCAGAACAAACTGATATTATAACTTTTGAGGTGTGGGGTGCCAAATCCAAAACTGGCCAAAATGGCTGATCATTACTTCAGCTGAAAGAGAGCTCGGTGCAGCTAAAAAAAAACTATACAAAGTGAAAATGAACTAGTTCATTTTAATCTGTGTGAACTGAACTTTGAGCGAGCTCTTTTAAGTGTGAACTTGCAATACACTAAGCAAAAGAATATATATACAGTATCTATTTTAATTAGAGGCACCTGCAGTGTCTGAACTTTGTTCATACCTGAGCGTGTCAAGTCTCCAGTGTGGATCCTCAAGGCCAGCAGACAGCAGCTTCACTCCTTGTTCTCCTGGATGATTGTAGCTCAGGTCAAGCTCTCTCAGATGGGAGGGGTTGGAGCTCAGAGCTGAGGCCAGAGACGCACAGCCTTCCTCTGTGATCAGACATCCTGACAGACTGGAAATAAAATCATGTCATTAAAAAAATCGAACTGATTTTGAAAGACAAATATATCAAGTGTCGTTCAATCAGCCTCATACTGACCTGAGAGTTTCCAGTGTACAATGTTGACTCCGCAGACCAGCAGACAGCAGCTTCACTCCTGAATTCTGCAGGTTGTTGTTACTCAGGTCCAGCTCTCTCAGACTAGAGGACTGGGAGCTAAGGACTGAGGACAGAGCTTCACAGCTTCTCTCTGACAGATTACAGCCACTCAGCCTGAAGAAGAATTAGTGATCAGTGACTGATTTTTTTTTCTTTCCTGACTTAATTTGATCTTATCTGATGACATGAATAATAGTGGACTCATGAGGAACTTTATGTTTCCATGTCACTAACAATTACTTAAAGCTCAAATGAGGAGTTTTTCACTGTTTATGAAACAGACTGCAATTCATTCTAATTACTCAGTGTGACCTCAAAAAGCAAACAAGACCATCAACAACAAGTTGATATAAAAGCTGAAACCGCTGACTGGGGTAGGTGTCAGATGAGGCAATTAACTGCACGCTGCCTTTGTTTCCAATTTACAGGGCACAAATTCAAATTGAGTGATGCATATGACTGTTAAAGAAAGCAAGGGGACATTTTTTGTTAAAGGAAACACTTCTTACACATGTACAGGACTAAATCAGCAAAGAGATAAGAGGTACAGCTTTGTCCACAGGGGGCACCAAAATCAACACAAACCAGAAATACCTCACAGCAGCTTTAAGTAAAATGTCTTTAGACTGAGTGATACTTAACAATCAGCCTCAAACTGACCTGAGAGTTTCCAGCAGACAATGTTCACTCTGCAGTCCAGCAGACAGCAGCTTCACTCCTGAATCCTGCAGGTTGTTGTTACTCAGGTCCAGCTCTCTTAGACTAGAGGACTGGGAGCTAAGGACTGAGGACAGAGCTTCACAGCTTCTCTCTGACAGATGACAGCCACTCAGCCTGAAGAAGAATCAACAGAGAGCAGTCACAAACCATGTTTGTTTTTTCTGAATAAAGAAAAGCATCTTTAAACTTGTATAGTTAGGTGTGTACACACAGAGCTTTGTTGGAGGCCTTGACCACTGGCAGCAGCCTCAGAAGAGCCTCCTCTGAAGCAGAATATTTCTTCAGGTCAAACATGTCCAGATCTTTTTCTGATGACAGTAAGATGAAGACCAGAGCTGACCACTGAGCAGGAGACAGTTTATCTGTGGAGAGACGTCCTGATCTCAGGGACTGTTGGATCTGCTCCACTAGAGAACGATCATTCAGTTCATTCAGACAGTGGAACAGATTGATGCTTTTCTCTGAAGAGAGATTCTCACTGATCTTTGTCTTGATGTACTTGACTGTTGTTTTATTGATCTGTGAGGTACTTCCTGTCTGTGTCAGCAGACCTCTCATGAGAGTCTGATTGGTCTGCAATGAAAGACCCAGGAGGAAGCGGAGGAACAAGTCCAGGTGTCCGTTTGGACTCTGTAAGGCCTTATCTACAGCACTCTGGTAGAAGTGTGTCTTTTCAGATTCATGATGAATTATTTGTTCTTCTGACATCAGATTGACACCAGAGTTGATGAACGTCAGATGGACATGAAGAGCAGCCAGAAACTCCTGAACACTCAGATGGACGAAGCAGAACACCTTGTCCTGGTACAGTCCTCTCTCCTCTTTAAAGATCTGTGTGAACACTCCTGAGTACACTGAGGCTGCTCTGATATCGATGCCACACTCTGTCAGGTCTGACTCATAGAAGATCAGGTTTCCTTTCTGCAGCTGCTCAAAAGCCAGTTTTCCCAGAGACTCAATCATCTTCCTGCTCTCTGGACTCCAGTGTTGATCTGTCTCAGCTCCTCCATCATACTTGATGTTCTTCAGTTTGGACTGAACCACCAGGAAGTGGATGTACATCTCAGTCAGGGTCTTGGGCAGCTCTCCTCCCCCTCTGGTCTTCAACACATCCTCCAGAACTGTCGCAGTGATCCAGCAGAAGACTGGGATGTGGCACATGATGTGGAGGCTTCGGGATGTCTTGATGTGGGAGATGATTCTGCTGGCCTGTTTCTCATCTCTGAATCTCTTCCTGAAGTACTCCTCCTTCTGAGGGTCAGTGAACCCTCTAACCTCTGTCACCATGTCAACACAATAAGGAGGGATCTGATTGGCTGCTGCAGGTCGTGTGGTTATCCAGAGGTGAGCAGAGGGAAGCAGGTTCTTTCTGATGAGGTTTGTCAGCAGCACATCCACTGAGCTGGACTCTGTGACATCAGTCAGGATCTCATTGTTGTGGAAGTCCAGAGGAAGTCGACACTCATCCAGACCGTCAAAGATGAACACAACCTGGAACTCTTCAAACCTGCAGATTCCTGCTTCTTTGGTTTCAGTGAAGAAGTGATGAACAAGTTCCACCAAGCTGAACTTTTTCTCTTTCAGCACATTCAGCTCTCTGAAGGTGAATGGAAATGTGAACTGTATGTCCTGGTTGGCTTTGTCTTCAGCCCAGTCCAGAGTGAACTTCTGTGTTAAGACAGTTTTCCCAATGCCAGCCACTCCCTTTGTCATCACTGTTCTGATTGGTCGATGTCTTCCAGGTGAGGCTTTAAAGATGTCTTCTTGTCTGATGGTTGTTTCTGGTCTGTGTGGTTTCCTGGATGCTGATTCAATCTGTGTGACCTCATGTTCATCATTGACCTCTCCAGTCCCTCCCTCTGTGATGTAGAGCTCTGTGTAGATCTGATTCAGAAGGGTTGGGTTTCCTGCTTTAGCAATCCCCTCAAACACACACTGGAACTTCTCCTTCAGGTTAGACTTGAGCTCACGCTGACAAACTGCAGGAAAACTTCCTGAAAGAACAAACAAGAAATGTGATCAATAAGTTGAAGCTATAATCAATCTGATGATCTTAAACTTAAACACATCAGGGTGGTGTTTATTTCCCTCCTCTCTGAAATCTCTTCAGCACATCAGGTGTGAACAGTTTCTCACAGTTCATAGATCTGATTAAATGTGTGCATCATATTAACAGCAGAGTTTTAAATGTGACCCTCTCCCATGTTGCCTCCATTTCCTCTTTCCATCATGTTAAATGTGTTAAAATCCTCTTACTGCTCTGCAGACAGTCAGCCAGCTCCTCCTGCTTCATTCTCCTCAGGAAGTGCAGTGTGATCTTCACAAATGCCTCTCTGCTGCTCCTCCTCTGCTCTTCCTCCTCGCTGTCCAACACCTCCTCATCCTCCCTCTGATTCTCTAAGCATTCTGGGTAATCTGGACTCAGACCCCTCTTGATCTCCTTCAGCTCGTTCTTCACAAAACTGACAATGTTCTCCTCCAGCAGCTGGAACAGAACAAGAAGTGAACTTTGACCTGTAGAAGTCAACATCAGATCATCAGTGACAGACAGAAAGCCTGCTGGTCTGCAGAGTGCAGCATGGAGACTGGATCACAATGGTAGTTCAGTATTTAGTCTGTGGATGGTCCTGTCTCCTAGAAATGAAGTTGATATAAAATGAGATTCATGTTGGAGAAATATCCTGGTCTGGTTTCACACAGAAAAGATCTGCAGTGACTTTGGACACGATGTGTTTATTAGAATGAAGCTGAAACCACAAACTGTCATTAACATGAACCAAAGTGTTTCTGTTGTTTCAAACACAAACTGGACTCAGTCTGTGAACTCTGCTCTCTGCTGCCAAAGTCTGTGTGAGACCACCATCCACCACGACCTCTGACCTCTGACTCTGTGCTGCTCAGCAATGTAACGCTTCATTCGGTCAATAAAACACTGACTGTGAACATAATTCAGACAGAGATGATGTTTGCAGTGTAATCAGGAAACAATTCAGTAACATAAAAATGTCATTTGAAGTAAACTTTGATTCTCAGTAGTAGCTGTGTTTGTTCATTTACACACCATAAATATGGAGTCCAGCTGTGTTTGATGCTGCTGGGCAGACTGACCAATGGGAACCTCTGATCTCTGCTGCTGAACTCTGTGGAACAAATATAATATAATATACTGTATATAATCTAAAGACACAGTGTTACATGTGATAGATTCTATCAAGTGGATCCTGTTAGATCCTCCTACAAACACAGGACACACATGAAGGTACATGCTCAGTACAGTTATTGATGTGTAAAATAGTTTCCTGCTGTTGGATCCTGATAGAAACACAAACACTGATAAATGTTCAGGTTCAGACATAAAACACTGCTGACATGTTGGTTTTAAAGGTTTTAATACAGAACAACAGAAACATGTTCTGTTTTAAATTCTTACCTTTGACAGTCAGAGTTATTTACATCTTTGAAACAAATAAGTCGATCCTTAGACCGGTCACTCTTGAAGGACACACAGCTGGGTTCAGGTCCAGGAGAATCTGGTCTCTCATGTTCGATACTGAAAGAATCACAAACTCTGATGAACGTTCATAAACACTGAAAATCTTCCAGAATTATTGCTGCTGAAAATTATTAAAGTTTAAATACTGATAACAAAAAACTGTGAGATAAATGATTACTTTTGATCCTCAGACTGCTGGCCATGTTTGAAATGAATAGGTTGAACCATAGACCAGTCACTCTTTAAGGACACACAGCTGGGCTCAGGTCCACGTCCAGGTTCAGGTTCAGGTCCAGGTCCAGGTCCAGGTCCAGGTCCAGGTCCAGCAGAGTCCGGTCTGAGCTGCTGTTCTGGCCTTCAACACAACACACACAAAGCTGTGAGTGTGAATAATGATGGTGCAGTGATTTGAGTGCTGAGCTCTGACATGGAGAAGAGTCATGGACAGTTAGAGATCCTCATCTCACCTCTGAGCTTTGGTCTGGCTGTCATGTTCCCCACACAGAGTGGTTTTAGAGGGAGGGGCTCCCTCCTCTCTGTCCTCACACTGACTCATAGCAGAGCCCCCACCTTCACACAAACACAACATGCTCATTCATTACAACCAGCTTCACATCACAGAGACACACACTGCGCTCTACCACAGTGTCATTCCCGATTCTACCACCAGATGGCACCAAAGGAAGAAATGATTCAAAGATTTCCACTGTGGATAAATGGAGAAGAATATATTCCTTTTTATACAGCTGTACTTTTTGTCCACTAGAGAGCTCATATGGATTCATTTATAGTTCACTTCTGTTCAAAGTGAGGACATGCAAAATCTTCCAGTTTAACATGTGGCAGGAGAAAGAAAATACTCACCAGGTGACTTCAGATCCACGTTCTACCTTCACCTGTAGAGGAAACACAAAGAGAGAAACTGCTGCTGATCATTTTTCACAAGTTCTTCTTCAACAATCTGAGGACGCTGTCACACTCCAATAACTTCACAGTCAAAGTCTAGAAACATGAACATGACATTAAATCAGTGTAACCTACAACCAGAGTCCAGGACAGTCCAGTCAGGACATGAATGAATAAACTCAGAGGGACACAGGATAATATCTGATTTCACTGCAGTTCATACTTAATTACATCTTTCTCTTGTCTCATTTGTTCTAAAAGGAACAAAACACATCTGAAGATTTTATATAAAAAAGAAACACGCTCATAAAAACAAACTGTCCCATCATCAAAATCATTTTCTGTCAGCTTTAACTCAACACAAAATCATTAAACAAAGATAAAGTAGGTGTGGTGGAGTTATTCAATGAAGGATGAACATGTTCTCTAACCTTTGATAAAAACATTTTTGTAAGATCTTTACAAACTCAGCTAAGAGCCTGTTGACTGACCGTTTGATAACAGACTGAAATTATTCATCTACTACCTGTGTGTTTAACCAGACATGTTTCTATCTCGAATGAAACAATTGAAAGGTCAGAGGTCAGATGGTCAGGTTTAAACTCATTGTTAACCTTTACATATTTTTATCCAGGACCACCATATTTCTTCATCTGAGCCAAGAGCTGAAAGTGCCTAAAATATTTCATATATTTGTGCAGTGTCATAATCAAAATGTTTAAAGAACTTTAATCTATTGATACATATATTACATGTTCAGTTACATGTAACGTTTTTTGCTAGCAGTCAGCAAAATGGGTAACGCTTCATAATACGGCCCACAACTTACCGTGTAAACATCCACGACCTGTAATGTAATACAGTCCCATGTATCAGTGCTTAAATGTAGGTATGGTGGAACAAGAGAGTAACAGTTAGGAATGTTAGAGGCAAAGAGAAAAAGGTTATACTGTAAGTATTCTGTCAGTACTACACTGTAAGAAAGGATACCCTATATCTACTCAATAAAATTAGGGCAGCAGATTACAAACAATATTATTATTTTATTTATTCATAATTATTTATTATTGTCCCTACACTTTAAGTACCCTTAACATCATGTTATGTTTTATCCTCCTGACTCTTACTCTGTAATTACCCAGTAATAGACAGGAAATAAAGGAGCGCAGTAAACACTGTCAAACATTACAGGGCCTATGCCCATCTGTTATAATAACAGACCCAAGACTAGATGATTGGCACCTGGTACTCCCACCACAACAGGGCCCTAAGTCGCTAACTAGACTCTTCTCCTCAGTAGTCTCCCGCTGGTGGAACGAGCTACCAAACTCCATTCGGTCCGCAGAGTCCCTTTCACCTTCAAGAAGAAGCTAAAGACCCAGCTCTTTATGAACACCTCTGACCTTAAAGGATAACTTCGGGATTTTTCAACCTAGACCCTATTTTCCCATGTGTTTGTGTGTAAGTGACGAGTGGAGACAACAACATTGAATCGATCAAGTATTCAGGGAGGGAGCACCGGCCGGCAGCTGTGAAATGAGATACAAAGTAACTAAACGGGGCACCAGGCATACGCCAACACACAGCCACTTAAAGCGCTTGTTTTTGTTACTGACAGGCTCAGATCGTTATAATAAGTGTCTGACAACACTGTGGCAGCCATGCTACTTTGCTTCATGCTCTCTGTTGTTGTCTGTAACCAAGTCTCGCTCACGGAGAAGTCTCGCGCTGAAATCATGTGCAAGACTGTAGTTGTTGCAGGAAGAAGGAGAGAGGAGTGAGAGAAGACGAAGAGGGAGAAGTGCCGTTTGTTGTGTTGGAGTACAGAAAGCGTCTTCTCGTCTGACTAGGATTTTCATGATGATGATTATGACTACACTGATCAAGGTCAAGGTCAAGGTATCTTTATTTGTCTCCCGTGGGAGAAACTTGTCTCGGACAGAGGGGTCTGCTGCAGACAGGACATTCCACCCACAACAACATTCCACTACACACATACAATAGTCAGAAATAATAATGAACAATACATAAGAAATAAAATACTCAGCAGAGTCACATAAAGTGCAATTCGTAAAGTGCAATTCATAAAGTGCAGTTCATCTCTGTGCAAATTCAGCGTCACACAGCCCCTGATCATTTCCGTCCATCCTGATCAATCTGCCCATTGATGAGCTTGACTGAGAGTGGGATGAACGAATGCTTATATCTGTTGTGCTTACATAGAGGGACTCTATACCTTCTTCCTGAGTTCAATAAAACATATTCAGAGTGCAGTACGTGAGATGTGTCAGATAAGATGTTACCAGCAAGTCTAAGGATTGATTGTTGCTGATCATTATTATTAAAAAAAAAACATTGTAACATTGTAACATTGTAACCCGTGAGTACCAAGTACTTATAGAATAATGAGTATAAATAATTTCTCATCTCTTTAAATTACACTGTAGGTACCCAGTACTGACAAAACACTTACAGTATAACCTTTTTCTCTTTGCCTCTAACATTCCTAACTGTTAGTCTCTTGTTCCACCATATCTATGTTTAAGCACTGATACATGCGACGATATTACATTACAGGTCACAGATACTTACTTTAGATTACGGCCCACAACTTACAGCATCATTACTGCAGAGTTGTGTTGTAATCTTTCGTACTAACGGTGCACCAGTAGCTTACAGTACGTACCAATACATGTGGGTAGGTACTGGGGAACAAGATGTGAAGTTATTGAATAAGGGGGTAACAACTCTGGATCTTATACTGTAGAGAAGAACTTATACTGTAGTCATTTAGCATTAGTTATTTTAGCTACCTATGCTATTATGATGAATAGCCTAATTACTGTGTATGACCCACTGAGCAATAATCTGGACCTTTGGGAGGAACTGATACTGTAGTTATTATTTAACTACTGGGTCCATTCTGTCGTGGACGATGGAGTGATGACTTCTGCATCACTTAATAAATCTGATGTGATTTTATTTCAAAATGTCCTTATTAGTGACAAAAAGGCAAACTACACTGTTCCTATTCTAAACTAAAAACCATTTGTACATTGTAAGTTAAATGTGCTCTAAGGTACATCAAATATCAAAGTCAGTATATATTATGGTTATGGATGAATAAGAAGTTATTTAGCTGATAAAACATTTAACTGGATGATAATCAGTGTTTTTAAGGGTGTAAAACCTTTTCAAACACAGTCGGAGGTGAAGTCCCCCAAAAGGATAAAGGAACAATGCTCTATGGTCAGACTGTACCCTGTAATAGTCAAAGAAAAGGTACTGTACCCAGTAGTTCAAAAGTAACTACAGTGTTAGTTCTTTGTAAGGTTACTCCCCTGCTCCATAACGTCACATCTTGTTCCCCAGTACCTACATATATGTATTGGTATACTGTACTGGTACTGTACTTACTGTACTGGTCCACCATTAGTACAAAAGATTACACCGTAACTCCCGAGGAATGACGCTGTGCATTGTGGGCTGTAATCTAAAGCATCACCGTAATATCTCTAATTAGCTGCCTGCTCTCTCCCTCTCCCCACACAGCAGCAGACTAACCTACAAAAGTGTTTCCCAAACCTCTGTTGGAGCACGCGCCCCTCGTCCAGCATGTTTTTCATCCAGCCCTGCTTTACCACAGCTGTCTCAAATCAGTGTAGCTCTGAGCTCAGCACACCAGGTTAGCTAAGGCTGTTTCTCAGGTGGAGCAGGGTTGGATGGGATGAAACACATTTTGGTCAGGGGGTAGGCTGCTCCAGGAGCGGTTTGGGAAACACTGACCCAGAAGAACAGTAGAGGGAGTCAGCAGGCAGAGTTGGCAGCAAAGTTATCAGACTCTTCATTTCTATTGCAGACAAGAAACAAAAACAAAACGCAAAGTAGCCGACTTTATTGTGGGAATCAAAATGTTAGCCTAAAGTAAGGGATAGTTGGACAGTGAAGATTCTTAGTGCAAATTGTATTATTGATTCAAGGTTTTACTGGTAATGATCTTTTGGCAACATCAGAGAGCTGACAGAGCCGGCTCCCTGAAAAGAGCCAAAGTGGCCGTTACTAGCTTCTGATATGTTGTGTTCAATTCAGCTAACATCAGTCATGTTAGTCATTGGCCTCACCCTCGTGTGTAAAAGTGTGGTTCACTGCGTGTAGTGTGCATTTCCTGAAGTCTGACGTGACGTGCTCTTATCATGATGTGTGTGTTTGCGTCTCTTGGTGGTGGTGTGTGAAACAAAGAAGGAGTGTTGCCAATTCTGGCGCCCCCAGCGGTGGTTGCTCTCCTCAAGTAAACCTAGAATCCCTGTTTTCAGTGACGTGGTGTATTACTAAAGCTTGTCATTTTACGTCATTCTTTGTGATTGGTTGTGATTCTGACACTTCTCACACCTCTTATGGGTTTCTGACAGCCTTTCTGCCGGCCTACACACAGATGCAAAAATTATTACATTATCAAGCGTCCTATCAGGAGAATACGAGTACAAGCAGGGAAGAGGCAGGAGGAGAGACAGCTGGAGCTGCAGAGAGTGAAGTGAGCAGAGAGAACAGTGAAAACATAACCCAAATGTAAATGACTGACGGTTTGAAAATGCTGTCATATTCCCCTGAAATGAAAATCAGTCTCAGCAGACAGTGACCGAAGCATTTATGTTCAAATGCTGATATCTTTGGCTCCAGGTAGACCTGCATTAAAACACCTTGATAGTTCATCTTCAAGGCATCTCTGTGCTCATCAACATTGTTGCTGTCACTACATTCAGGAGGAGGACAGCACAGCAGAGCAGGGAGAGTCCAGTGGGACAGGGCCAAGTGAGATGCAGGGAATGGAAATATGACAGAAAGCTGGTAAGTGCAGGATAAGTGAAGTAGTCGAGGCTTCAGGCCCATTTTAGTTTAAGAAGTATGATCTCAGTTGGTCGGGTAAAAAAGCAGGAAATTTGTTTTAAAATACAATTTTTATTCTGGGGAAGGACCCCACACCTCCCGCCACTGATGTATCTGTCCAAGTTTGCTCCCCATTCTGAAAGATAACCAGGCACCCATGGAGCTGTGGCTGGGTCAGTGTTCAATATTCATGTCTTTGTGTTGACTGTTGACTCGTTGCCCGGCCAGGTGTCACCCTGCCGTCTCACCAGGTGTGTGTTCATGTTTGTCTGGCTGCTGTTGAACTTTATCTCTTTTCTACAGAGAAAACAAACAGACAGACTTTTGTAAAGTTTCCAAATGACGTCATTCTGGATTTTAGATGTGGAGCTCTGTAAATCGCTCTGTGTTTACAGACATCCCAACACTAACGCTACTCTAATAAGAGGTCAAAGGTCAGCGTCAGAGTCTTGTGAGATCAAAGACACTGAGCACAGTGTGCAGGATCAGCAGCAGCTCTTCAGTAAAACGATTTATAACTTATAATGGGGCCATCGCCGGCTATTCTTAACTTGTAACCCACCCAGAGCTCTGCGTACCGATGTAGTCGCATCTTTAACGTTAAAAAGTTGTTACTGATTCATATCAGAGAATCTTTACAGCCTTAGTGAATATATTTAAGTAGAAACTGTAACATATAAACTCAGGATGTTAATAATTAACCATTTAACCTTTTATACTATCAGTTAAACCTTTAAAAATAATAACTAAATAAAAACATATTAAGGACGACCAACTTTGCCTTCATGTTACACCTCAGTGTTTCCCACACAGACGGCTCCACTGCTGTATTTATGGCTGCACAAGTAAATTCTAACATATTTCAACCTTTTTTAAATGTGTACCCATAAAACACATCAGAGATCGATTAAGTAGTTAACTATCTCCCCTCACTTCTTCCTGTCACCAGCAGAGAGAAACAGAAGGAGGGGCCTGAAGCACCGTGTGTATGAAGAGAGGAGAGGGCAGCAGGTGTGTGTTGTCAAGAATCAAGAGAAACAAGTTTGTTAGTCACACCCAAGAACACACACACACACACACACACACACACACACACACACACACACACACACACACAGTATAATAACATACTAATCCAACTGTTCAGTTCAGCTCCTCTACAGTTCACAGGGAGAAAAGTGACTCTGAGATTTTAGAAGTGAAATCATAAAAATGTTGGATTAACACTCACCCTCCTTCAGCCTTCAGATTTCCTCTCCTGCTCTGAACTCTCGACTCTAAACGAAGTCTGAACTGACTGACTAAACACCTGTTCCACAGGTTCTACCTGTTCTCATGAGGCTGGATCACATGGTCACATGTTGTTGCTCCTCCCTCCTCCATTTACAGGAAATCAGCTGGCTGTGTCTCTGTGTGAGTGTGTGTGCTGTGTGAATAAAATAAAACGTGTGGTTCCTGGTTTGGATCCTTTTTGGACTCTTTGGTATGACAGAGCATTTAGTGAGGGTTGAATCTCCTCTGTTGAAAACTCTCAGGTTTCTCCTCATCAGGCTCACCTCAGAGCTGCCTGCAGTGAGGAAGAGTTTCCTTTGAGCCACGGCAGAGGTCGCTACATCCACGGAGGGAGAAAGACTGGAGGGCGGATTCTGGAGAGACAGAAACAGAGAACAGAGAGAGAGATGGATAAAGATGACTGAGCGAGAAGAGAAACATGATAAACATGTCAGGAGAAGTCATATCTGTAAAACCTGTTGAGGTAAAAATGTTACCTGTTTTACACTCTGATAGAAGAAAATCAGCTTCTTGGATCCGTTTGAAGCAAAGAAATCCTCAATCAGACTGAACTAAACGTGGGTGTAGTTTCAAATCTGAGAGTAAAAGTATGTTGTAGTTTTTTCTACACGCTGCACTGTGATCCACAAAATGCAGCCTCAGCAGGCTTCAGAGAGCTGGCCAGAGAGCTTGCTCTCTTTAAAGCCACCAGACTCCATTGAAAAAGTCCTTTTACCTTGCAGTATAAGGGAGTTGCTGGTCTCCCGCTACATTAATCAGTTTTTGTTGTTGTTTGCCGCACAAATATCTCAATGGACCCAAACTAACACGTTTGAAACACTCAAGTCAAACACCAACACAAAAAACTAATTTATCAAGGCAGAAGTTGAGCGGACTCTTGTGTGGTCTGTGAGGCAAAATCACCTTTTTATTAAATGGAGTCTGACGTGTTTTCAGAGAGCGATGTAACGTCTGTTACTGGTTAAAAAAATCTTCTTCCTCTGTAACAAAAAGGTCTATCTCTGCAGGGATCCTTTCTGTGATGTTATCAGACACTTAGAACAACAATCTGAGCCTGTCAGTGGAAACAACAAGAACTTTAAGTAGACGTACTTTTATCAGGGGATATATATTTTGTATGTATTAGTCATTTAGACCCATGTTGAAAAAATATGTTCCTGGTTTAAAGATAAATGAATTTCTCTTTCAGCCTTCACACCCAGATGGACGAGTTTAGTCTGTTTTATTAGTTAAACACTTTGATGTTATAATTTATATTCATGTTAAACACAGTTTTTGTTTGTTTTTGATGCTTTCTGTCAATTCTTTGCTTTTGTGTTAAACCGTTTCAGACGCAGGATTTCAGTCTGTTTTTAGCAGAGCTGTGACACTCAGAGAGCCGATGATCTCTCACAACTCTTCATTCAGTCACTGCTTTTATTTACTGTGTCCTGTTTTTGGATGAATCAGTGGCCTGTCTGCCGTTTTCTCCTGTGATGTCATTGTGACATCTCACTCTGTTTGTCACTGAAGGGAGTGTTTTTATTTGTGGATGTGGAGTCATGTTACACTGACTTCTGATCAGTTTAAAGTGACGGAGTTTTAAGGCCACTGTTGGAGGAAGTATATTTAAGATTTGGAGAATAAAGTCATGCAAGTAAAAGAAAATAATGAAATTGTCCCTTTATTGTTTTTATTAAACTTTTTAAAGATTATATTATTATTAGTTTATCTGGTCAGTTCTGGTAGTTTTATTAAATCCTTTAATATTGCAGCTTTATTTTGAAACCTTTGTAGGTCATTAATCTTTATGACACAAACGTATAAAAACATAATCCTGTTGCTTTAAAATAGAGATGCATTAAACTTTCACCTGCTGTGGCATTTTGTTGGGTTTTGTTTTAATTGTTTTATTTTACATTATTCTTTATGTCGACCTCCTTCCTCTCTCCTCTCTGTTCATCATCAACACACTGAAGCCGTGTGAGGGAGCTTTTATTTTGAAATGTTTTCTCGTTAATTTTTCTATTTAGTTTGATTTAGTTTGTTGTCATGGAAACGATGTTAAAGGATGGAATTTTTTTTACATATAAAATGGTTCTGAAGTGACGTCTGCTGTGCTCGTTGACTCATTACAGAAGCTCCTCAATAGAAAAAAAAAAGTATATATTTTTATTATTCATACATTAAAGAGGAAAGCCCGAAGATGTTTGTATTTAATGTTTTATTGCTCGTTAAGTCAAATGTATTTATACAGCACATTTCATGAGACATTCACTCATAGTTCTTTAAAATAAAGTAAAAATAAAAAGACAAAGATCATTCATGAACACAACACACAATGTAACATGTTCAAGTGCAAAAACACACACACAGAGAAAGTAATGCAACTGAACCTGTAACAGGGTCAGGATGGCAACAAGTGAGTATTTAATAGTGAGTATTGATTTTCTGTGTATAAATTGACTTTTTGTTTTTCTTTTGTTTTAGATTTGTTTATTATTTATTTATTTTAATAAAGTAATATTTAGAGCAGGATGACACGCACAGGGACAGTTGATTGACAGCTTGAGAGAAAGAATAAGAGAAATAAAATGAATGAAATAATTTCAACATATAAAGAAACAAATAAAATCACTGAATCACAATTTCATGCACACAATAGAGAAATGTATTTTGTAAAAGTTAAACATGATTTTTTACATGAGTATGAAATTGAAGGTGCTAACTTTCAGAAAATCCTCATTATCGAGACGAGAACGAGCATCCAGGGTTTTTGCTGAAGACACACGAAACTGAGCATGCTCAGTCTCGGAACTCATCAGCTCAGTTTACTTTTCACTGACAAGACGTGTTCACTGACCGGCATCATATCCTCCAAAATCAACACTGTTTGTCAGAATACCTCAGTTAGTATCATGTTAGCTGGCGAAGTTATTTGTCAAGCTAGACTGAGAACACTGACATACACACTCATAGTATTTTGGTAGTCATAACGTCAGGGAGCATGCTAAGGTTAGCCAAATAGCTCTAACATAAATACCCTTATTTATACAGTCTATGATAAATACACTGCATGACTCCAGCATTGTGCTTTGCAACCAAACAGCAAATTACGCCGGCGAACCAGCAAATCATCACAAGCATTAGCGAACATTAGCCAGGTGGGGCAGAGCGGCTGGAGAGAGCTGGGATGAAGCACGTGTGCTTTGAGAAAAAAACGCTGCACCCGGGTTTTGTTTCTATGACAACAATGAGTTCTGGGTCTGTTTTGATCCCCAAAAGCAACCGAAGGCCTCCATGATTATCATGCCCTGCCGATGTTGACTCTAGTTTTCCCCCTGATGTCGGTCACTTCCTGTTCGGTCAGACGGGCTTCACTAGATAAAACTTGTTTTAGTTTTTTATTCTATTCTTCTTTATTCTTTTTCTATTCTCTGTGTAGTTTGTGTTGGTGTTGTTGTGGGTGCCGGTTGTTTGTTGGCATTATCCAGCTCCATTTCACAGCTTGTGTTGTCTCGTGTTGTAGAGGTGGAGAATGAGCTCTCAGCAGAGGTACTCGCGAATGCGCAGATACGTCACATCCAATTTTTTCGCGGATTTACAATTTTCATTTGTATTTCCACATATTTTAATAACTTATTTATTCTTTTAACTACACCTCCTTATTATTCCACATTTATCTTATTTCTCTCTTATGTCTTCACATTATGAAACTCTAAAGAGCGATTTAATCACAGTAATAGTTAAAGTAAAAGTGTGTTTATAAGGGTTAGTGTGTGTGAGGAACACAAATGTTCACATCTGTTCTCTGACTTTTTTACATCAACTTTACTCTGCACATTTTTATTACAGACCTTCAAACAAACTTCTCTTCATGTGTTTCATGGTTCTGAGAGGACTTGTTGTTATGATTGAAGTTAAGTGTGTTTCTGCTCACAGCTCTTGTCTAATGTGTTCACTGAGTTGGGTACACACTGGCTGCTTCCCAATCTTTTAAATTGCATCCATGCTTCCTTTACTTGCGTCTTTCACTTGCGTCTTAGTCCCTCCCACCAGAGATGCATGGAGAGACGCGAGGAAACCAAGAGAGGAGAGAGGAAACGAGGGAATGTTTTTTAAGAGACATGAGATGTCCTTTCCGATGAAGCGTCACGTGCTGCGATGTCCGTTTGTGATGATCACGTCAGCTGATCACCGCTGGATCAGCTGTCAGTCTGCATTAACAGCTGTTTGTGTCTGCACACATGTGCTCTGTATTCATTCTAATAAAACACACAGTAACAGTGTTTCCTCTCTGTAACCTGTTACCTGTGTAACAAACACCTGCACATGAAGAACAGGCTGCAGTCTGTGTTCCTGCAGCAGAGCCAGACGGACACTTCTTACCAGCACTATGCCTTTATATTATTTGTTAATTATTTACATTTTTGTGTAAACCAACATCATACTAACTAACTATGAAAATGATTTATTAGGCAAAAAGTTTCAGGATAAATAGAAATCACGTCCCGCTGATCAAATAAGAGACTTGGGCTGCTTCTCAAGTCTCTTATTTGATAGCTCCTCGCTCCTCGCCCGAACCGGAAGCAGTTCCGGAGCCGCCATATTGAGGACCATCTCAAAGCTCTTATTGCTGCTCGAAGGAGCGAAGAGAGAGGAGGGAGTACCGAGGAGCGATAAGCAAGGATACACAAGAGCAGCCTCCACGGAAGTCTTTTACTGGCCGACACGGCCCCTTATTAGATATCAGTTAGTGATTGGACGCTGCTGCAGATCGAACTGATGTGAAACTTCACAACATCACCGGAGTTTCATATCGCAGAGAGGAAAAAGCGGACCTTAAAACAGACTTTACAGGGCGCCTTGAAACCGACTATAAACAACGTCGGTATAATGAGTTGGTATCTGACAAGCTGAGATCGTTTAAAACGAAATATTGATCATAACTTGTCGTAAAATATATAAAATGCAGTGAATAACTGCAGATTTGATTTGTTTTCTGGGTCAACATCTGAGTAAAAATCATCTAAAAATCAAAGCAGCAAAAACAGATTCATTTCTATTAAATTTAATCTAAAGAAATACCTCTCGTCATGATCAGTTATTCCCCTGCTAACTTTTATTACAGATGAATGAATGAATTCAGAGGGAGCAGGAGAGTCTCTCTGTCAGCAGGTAACACTACGTGTGAGAGTGATCATCAGTGAGGTCAGGTTTGATCAGCATGACGTGATTTCTATTTATCCTGAAACTTTTAGCCTAATAAATCATTTTCATAGTTCATGAACAGACAGTATTTGGGCTTACTAAATAATTAATTCAGATCAGATGATCAGTGATCAAAAATGTAAATAATGAACAAATAATATAAAGGCATAGTGCTGGTAAGAAATGTCCATATGGCTCTGCAGCAGGAACACAGACTGCAGCCTGTTCTTCATGTCCAGGTGTTTGTTACACAGGTAACAGGTTACAGAGAGAAAGCACTGTTACTGTGTGTTTTATTTGAATTAATACAGTGCACATGTGTGCAGACACAAACAGCTTGTAACAGTTAGAGTTGTGATGTTGCTGTAGTACCAAGAAGTACCACAGGGGGTGTCTCCCTCCTGTTTTGCTGTGAGGTGCTAGAGTTAAGTTGTGGTCAGTCCTGATATATGACTTCGACTGACGTCCACTCTCTTCAGTAACAAGTTGGTGCAGGTTATGCCGTTCATGTTCTACTCATGTTTGATTATAGAATATAACGCCATTGTGACCTGGCATTGTATGGTCGATGTTTAGTATTTCAAAATAAAGTGAAACTGTGGAAATCTCCTTTCCCTCGTCTGTCGAGTCTTTAGGCTACTGGCTATTCCGGAGCACCGGCTAACTAGCCCCACTGCCAGCTCACACCAAACAACGTTACAAATGGCGCCCGAACATAATTCTCTGGACCTCACCCCAACACCCTGACCGGAACCACGGACAAGACTGGACCACGTTCTACATAGCTCCGCCGCAGAAGTCGGCGGAAGTGGCTGTTTTGCTGTTTTACCGGACGGGACCATGTTATTTTGAGCTAACATCTCCTGGAGCTAGCTAACTGACTGTGCACATGTCTGGACAAACGTGCACATTTGGAGTATTTGAGCCGTGCGTGTCCTTTCACGAGAGACCGCTAGAAGAATTCCATGGACGATCAGGACAAAAGGACCATTCACAGAACTTTTCTCTGTTGGATTAAGTGACTTTGGATTTCGTTTTGCCATGGATCTCGAACTGTTTTCAGGCTTTATTGCTAAGTAACTGGACGGAGTAAGTAAAAGACTGTGTGATTACAAAAAAAAAGGAAAGAAAAATACATCTGCATCTGTTCAAGTTTGTATTGTTTAGCAGTGATTTGTGTGCTTTTCAGTTGTGTTTAAACTCGCATGCAGCATTAACCTATATTTTTAGGTGAAATTGTTTGTTTTTGCTACGTTAAGAATAATACACACCGTGCTACCGTATTTGTGGTTTGTGAGAGCCAGTGTTGTTTGACTACAAGGTTATTGGACTATTGCTTTTGCTCTCAATCAACACTGTAGTGCTATTTTAAAGGTGTATTTTTGATACTATCAATACATAATGGCATCTCACCGGGACGTGCAGTCTGACGAGTTTGACTCTGACACTGACGTCGACATTGAATCACTCCTAAGACAGACTATACCTCAACATATGACGCCAGACCTTGAACTACAAGTTAAGGACTTACAGGCAGAGGTTGAAGACCTGCGGAAATGTCTGCGGGACTCCCTGGACCTGCAGAAAAGCATGCTCAAACATTGGGATCAGCTTAATATAAGCGACTCTGATATTCCTGCAACCCAACCCACAAACCCAATCCCCATGGCCACTTCAACTCCATATGCACATGCTGTGACCAAGGTTAAAACCACATTCCAGGATACAAGGCCCAACTATGGAGCTCAGACTGGACACTCTGACTCTTACCTGCAGCCACATTCACTCGAACTTAGCAACACATCCAGGATGATCGCTGCTGCATTACATCATGCTAAGCTAGAGCACCCTGTGTTTGCTGGTGATGCTAAAGTGCACCCTGAGGACTGGTTACACGCTGTCAACACTTACAGATCTTCCATGAACCTGACCGATGTACAGATACTGAACGAACTGCCACATTTCCTTGCAAGGGAGCCTTGCAAATGGTTTAAAGCGCTCAGTTCGCATCTTGTTACATGGACACAATGCTGCCAGCTCTTCAGAACTGTTTTTCTGCCTTCTGACAACCAGGAACGTATTCTGAGAGGCATTCTTGATTGTGTCCAAGCTCCGAACGAGTCCCTCCCAACATTTGTGGCCCATATGCTCAGTGAATTTAACAAATTAAAGAGCCCTCCTCCAGAGCAGGAACAAATTGAACTGATATGCAAACACTCTATGGAGAAGTACAGAGTTGCACTGTACGGGACCCCTATCCCCTCAGTGATGTACTTGTTGCTCCGAGCTCACGAGCTCCATGCAGTCCTTGGTCCAAGTGGCCACCAGCCTCTTCCTATGCATTTCAGAGGAAACCATAACACTGAGCCCCACTGCTTCAAATGCTCTCGGCCTGGGTTCACTTCCCGCACCTGCCCAAGCTGCAACGCATCACCCCCCATGTCGACACCCTTCACCTGACCACCAACGAGGCCTGCCCCCGCCCCATCGGTAACTGAGCCCTCAGACATAGGTGGGCCTCGCCCCAAAGACACAACCCCAGAAGACACACCCTCACAAGAGCAACGTTTTCTAGGCCATGTTTAGGACACTGATTCTCAGGCTTCATGGAACACACCACTGAGAACCAAAGTGAACTTTTATGCTTCATCTGTGAATGCCACTCTTGACACAGGTGCATCACTTTCGGCTGTACGAGCAGACCTTGTCCAAGTGAATGGTGTCTATCCTCACAGAACACATCAGTGGGAGGGTCCGCCTGTGAACCTTGCTGACAACACTCCCTGCACCCCTGATGGTGTTACTTGGCTGTCAATCGGCTTCATGAACAAGCGCTTCTACCAACGCTTTGCCATAATCCACGATCTGTCATCCCCTTTCATCCTGGGAATGGATTTTATGACCAGAGCCTCAATAACCATACACATCCCCTCCAGGACTGTATTCATGAATGAAATCCCTTGTCCTATGGTGGATGAGGAGGAAGAATGTGCAGTCAAAACTTTCTTTGAAAAAGAAACCATCATGTCCCTTGACTCCCTACAATCCTCACTCGTGGCAAAAGTCGCTGAGGCGAGCCTGGAGGATGGACAGAGAGCGGCCATGTTCAGCCTTCTCACCCAGTATGATGACATGTTTGACGGACGTCTTGGACACACTTCACTGACTGAACATGCAATAAACACAGGAAATGCAAGGCCTATCCATCTTCCGCCTTATCGCTCTTCTGCAAAAAAACGTGTCATTGAAGAACAGGCTGAGCAGATGTTGCACGATGGCATCATTGAGCCATCCACCAGTCCATGGGCTGCCCCTGTGGTGATTGTAAACAGGCCAAATACTGACCCTAGATTCTGTGTGGACTTTAGAGGTTTGAACCAGGTCACTGAAAAAGACTCGTACCCATTACCACGCATTGATGAGTCTCTCGACTTCTTAGCAAGAGGACAATTCATTACAACGCTGGACTTAGCTCGCGGGTACTGGCAGGTGGCGGTTGCAGAGGAATCCAGACCGAAAACGGCCTTCGTCTCACACTGTGGTCTCTTCCAGTTTCGAGTACTCCCCTTTGGGCTCTGCAACACGCCAGAGACATTTCAGAGACTCATGAATACTGTCCTTGCTGGTCTCATCTACAAAACGTGTGCAGTATATTTGGATGACATTGTTGTTGCTTCCCCCACCTTTGAGCAACACCTGGTTGATCTGGAGGAAGTGCTCAAGAGACTCAAAGCTGCTGGTCTCTCTCTGAAGCTCAAGAAGTGTCAGTTCTGCTTAAGCAAGATCACTTTCCTTGGCTACCGCATCACACCCACAGGTGTAAAGCCAGATCCAGACAACATCAAAGCTGTCAGAGAGTTCAAAACCCCATCCAATGTGAAACAAGTGAGACAGTTCGTTGGACTGACAGTATATTATCGTCGTTTTGTCCAAGACTATGCACGCCATGCTGAGCCCCTCCACGCACTCACCAGGAAAGATGCAGTTTGACAAATGTCAAGACGCCATGGACATGTTGAAAAAATTTCACTTCAGCACCTGTCTTGAGATTTCCTGACTTTACTTGCCCCTTCTTCATTCATGCTGACGCTTGTGATCTTGGCCTTGGAGCTGCCTTGATGCAGAAAGACAATGAGGGCCGAGAAGTTGTGGTGGCATATGCGAGTAGCTCCCTGCACAAAGCTGAACGCCCATAATCAACCCCCGATTCGGAATGCTTAGCTGTGATCTGGGCTCTCGAACATTTCAGACCTTATATTGAGGGCCTCCATGTGACCATCTTCACAGACCATAGCAGCCTTAAGTGGCTTATGTCCCGCCCAAACCCCTCGGGCCGACTAGCCCGTTGGTCTCTCAGACTTCAAGATTTTGAATTTGCCATCGTGCACAAACCTGGCGTACACAACAGTGAGCCTGACGCCCTATCCCGCAACCCCCTACCAGCATCTGGCGACATTCCCACAGATCTCCTGCCAGAGCACGCTGTCATTGGCAGCTTG
This sequence comes from Semicossyphus pulcher, assembly GCF_022749685.1. Classification (NCBI taxonomy): domain Eukaryota; kingdom Metazoa; phylum Chordata; class Actinopteri; order Labriformes; family Labridae; genus Semicossyphus; species Semicossyphus pulcher. Next base: position 13,514,543 of record NW_027211681.1, read on the forward strand.
GATCTCCGCACTCTGCCCCAAGTGTTGTTGAGAGATCGTACACATGTGAGACAACTGCAGCTGGATGACCCGGTCACAGGCCAGCTTCTCAGAGACCTTGAGCTAAACCCACAGGCTGACACTGACGACACCCTACAGTATGTCGTTTATGACAGTCTACTTTACTACAAAGACGCTAAAGCCAGATGTGGTTTGCATCCATTAAAGGAACTCAAACTCTATGCCCCCACATCACTCCGTCGCACCTTGCTCAACTACTATCATGACCACCCCTCCGCAGGTCACCTCGGTGTTGCAAAGACCCTTGCGAGGCTGTGGCTTAGGTTCTTTTGGCCAAAAATGGCTGCTGATGTCAAGCGATATGTCACCTCATGTTCAGTCTGTCAGCTCACCAAGCCGAGCCAGAGGAAACCTGCTGGTCTTATGGTGCCTATCGCGCCTCAAAAACCCCTTGGAATACACTGGAGTGGATTTTGTTGGGCCACTGCCCCGCACAGCATCTGGAAATGCCTACTTGCTGGTCTTTGTGGACTATTTCTCAAAGTGGATTGAAGTGTGTGCTGTCAGGGAAGCGACTGCGCAAGTGGCGGCTGGAAAGTTTGTTAGTGAAGTGTTCGCTAGACATGGAGCGCCGACCTACCTGATCTCAGACAGAGGTTCGCCCTTCGTCAGTGAGTTGTTTGAGCATGTCATTTCAACCTTTGGATCTGTACACAGGCTCACCACTGCCTACCACCCCCCAAAAAATGCGACGGAACGTGTGAACTGAACTCTCAAAACTGCCATACGTGCCTATGTTGGGGACAAACACACATCATGGTATAAGTTTCTCTCCCAGATCTGCTTTGCACTGCGTACTGCCCCCCACAAGAGCACGGACTCAGCCCGTCAATGATGCTGTATGGTCGTGAGCTGGAAACCCCACTTGACCTCATAACACAACCTTCCTGTGGAGGCGTGGACGACCCCGGTGTGCCATACCCAGAGGTTCTTAGGGCCTCCCTCCAGGAAGCCCATGACCACACACAAGCGACACTTGACCACAGTCTCAACAGACAAAAGCACTACTATGACTTGAGACGCCGTCAGGCTAGCTTTGTTGTTGGTGACCTTGTCAGGGTGAAATCCCGCCCTAGGTCTGATGCACAGGCTAACTTCACTGCTAAATTGGCGCCCCTGTTCACATGCCCGCTTCGTGTCAGTCAGAAACTGGGAGATGTCAACTACATACTGACAAGGATGGACACTGGTCAGACAGTAGGTGGACAAACGCTTACCACACTGACAGACTTGACCTGAAATAGGCTGTTTTTGTTTGCTACTTCATGTTTGTTTCTGAAAACTGAAATGCAGTACTGATTTCCGTGCAATCCTGGTGTTTTTGCAAGCTTTGTGTTTGCACATCTTACCTACCAGAGAACTGTTCTAGTTGTACCACTGTTTGAGTTTGCTTAAAGGGTTAAATGGCACCTTTTTGTGTCCTTTGGTTCTATAAAATGGTTCAGGTTTTGGGTACAACATATTTGGAAAAAAAACAGATTTTGCACTGTGCATTTCTACCTGGTGTGCTAACCAGTTGATGTTTTTGTTCTATTTTATGCTCTATCAGCTGATATATATATTGGTCTGCTGGATATCATGTCTTTCCCTGTGTATGAGCATACTGCTGACCTTACACAATCTATGTATAGCGATGTGTTAAGTGCAGGTTGGTTGCTTCTTTGGCTGTGTACGGCTGGGGACAGCCCTCTTATGACCAGGGGGAAATATGTAACAGTCAGAGTTGTGATGTTGCTGTAGTACCAAGAAGTACCACAGGGGGGTGTCTCCCTCCTGTTTTGCTGTGAGTTGCTAGAGTTAAGTTGTGGTCAGTCCTGATATATGACTTCGACCGACGTCCACTCTCTTCAGTAACAAGTTGGTTCAGGTTATGCCGTTCATGTTCTACTCATGTTTGATTATAGAATATAACGCCGTTGAGACCTGGCATTGTATGGTCGATGTTTAGTTTTTCAAAATAAAGTGGAACTGTGGAAATCTCCATTCTCTCGTCTGTCGAGTCTTTAGGCTACTGGCTATTCCGGAGCACCGGCTAACTAGCCCCGCTGCCAGCTCTCTCTACCTACTCCCAACAACGTTACAAGCTGTTAAAGCAGACTGACAGCTGATCCAGCAGTGATCAGCTGACGCGATCATCACAAACGGACGCCGCAGCACGTGCCGCTTCATCAGAAAGGACATCTCCATGTCTCTTAAAAAACCTTCCCTCATTTCCTCTCTCCTCTCTTGGTTTCCTCGCGTCTCTCCATGCATCTCTGGTGGGAGGGACTAAGACGCAAGTGAAAGACGCAAGTGAAGGAAGCATGGATGCAATTTAAGAGACATGGGAACCAGCCTTGGGAAGCAGCCCTCACGTGAAAAATACCCTCCTTCTCCTCTGACTCTCCTTTACCTGCCTCTCCCCTTCCTGAATGGGCGGAGCTTCAAAACTAATAAAGGAAGCCAGCTCACCTGTGACAAGCTCTTTGGGAACAATGGAACTGGCTGGCTGCATGTGGATGCCCCCTCACCTCAGGTTTGAACTGTGTATTTGATAAGTAAGTTTCCTTAAAATGTGTTTGAAGTATCCTAAGCAGTTTATGCTTTATTTGTGATGTTTATTTAGTTCCTGTGTTAGTAATTAATCATTTATTGCTAGATTTGATCATGAAGATAAAATACTTTTATGTTATAATAATAATTATGGTTTAGGTACTATAATGTCTAGTAAAATGTCCTGTGTTACTCCTTTCTTTCATCAGAAAACCAATTAAACAATAAATAATCAGACTGGAACTCCCTGCCTTTGCTCATCTGTTCTGACCGATAATCCACTGAGTTGGTACAACCCTTAAACCAGTCTGTCCTAGGAGAAACAGTGTTCATTTAAAGCAAATATTTTTCACGCTGTAATGCAAGTTTAATGTATCTGTAAACACATGTTTATGAAATGCTGTAAATAAGGTCATTGTGTTTAATAGTAAGGGTGGACATCTTCATTTAGAGACAAATGTGTAAATCTCAGGAAGTTTGCTGAGCTTTTATTTTGGTAGTTCATTAGAGTTACTTCCTCTTTGTGTCAGGATTGTTCAGTGGAAAACATTTGTGACATTAAAAACACAATCAGCCAAATATGAACCAAAGTGAAGCCTCGTCCAGCAACATTTAGACCACAGGATTGAAAGGAGACTCTCCCTCCTGCAGGGAACACAGACACACTGAGGAACCATGATACCAGGACATGAACCCAGGATAAAGAGGTTCAGTGAATGTGTTGTTGAAGGTGTGGAGGTGGATCAGTGTGTCAGAGGAGACTCTGTAGAAGGACAGAGTGCCAGCAGGACAGTCCACATACACTGCTACTCTATGAGAGACAGAGGAGGAGGAGGAGAGAGGGAGGTCTGTTCTTCTGTTATTGTGCCAGACAGAGTAACTACGATCAGAGCATCTCAGACTCCAGGACTGATCATTCAGCCCAAACATACAGTCATGACTGTTTCCTTTCCTTCTGATTCCTCTGTAACTCACTGATATATAAACATGTCCTCTCCACTCGACCTCCCAGTAACAGCAACCAGTCAGACCATTACTACACAGCAGCTGAGGCCAGTAGTCAAATCTGTCTGGATGATCAGGATATGACTGATCTTTTTCCACACATGTGACCTTCCTGTTGTTGTCAGACAGTTGGAGCTCTCTGTGTGCTGTGTTTGAGTCCAGAGTGAGTTCACAGAAATCTGATGGAGAGAAAAAGACACAACACAGCAGCAGTTTATCATCAGACACACCTGAAGGGTTTATTCTTTGTTAACTGACAGTCTGCTGTTTGGTCATCATGAGTCAAACTGATTCCACACTTACACTTCTTCACACCAGGCTTTAACCTCTGCTCTCCACCATGGTCCACCCTGGAGGAAGAAACACAGTCACAATGATTTTCTATCCAACATGAGTCCTAACTGCTGTTCAACATGAAGCAGTGTTCCTCAGTTTGTCACTGTGACAGAGAAACAGGCTGAAACTCATCTGTGTCAACTGTCTGCATCAGTCTGTCACTTTATCTGAGAGAAGAAGAAGAAGACACCCACAGTGTTGAACAATGGTTTGTCTATGATGGCTTTAGTGCTGTGTTCAGTGTGGTGATGGCTTTGGGGTAAAAACTGATAATGAGTCTGTTGGTGCGTGCTTTGATTGATCTGCAGCTCTTCCCTGAGGGCAGGGGGTCAGGAGATGGGCTTGGTGAGACGGGTCTTTCAGGATGTAGGACGTCTGTAGACAACGAGAGGTGTAGATGTCATCCAGGGCAGACAAACGTGTGTTTGTGATTTTCTGTGCTGTGTTGATGATCTTCTGCAGGGCCTTCCTGTCAGCCACAGAGCTGCTGTCGTACCACACCAGGATCCCATGTGTCAGTATGCTCTCAATGGAGCCGTGGTAGAAGGACACCAGCAGCTGTTGTGACAGGTTGACCTTCTTGAGTGTTCTCAGGAAGTAGAGCCGCTGTTGTGCCTTTTTAACCAGAGAGTGTTTGTTGATAGACCATGTGAGATCTTGTGAGATGTGGGCGTCCAGGAACCTGAACTGGAAACTCTCTCCACCGTCTCTCCATTAATGTGCAGTGGTACGTGTTCGTCCTGCTTCCTCCTGAAGCGAATGATCAGTTCTTTTGTTTTTTGTTCTTATGGTATTAAGTGCCAGGTTACTCTCTGTACAACAGCCTCTGTACCTCTTCTTTCTAAGGAGACTGTGATTGTGTTCGTGTGATGGGTCGGTGCACTGTCATCAGCATACGAGGTTTTACCTGAAGGGTTAGGTATGCAATTGCCATGGGCCTCGTCAGACCCAAAGGGCCTCGTGAACTTTTTAATGATAATTAAAATGTTTTCCTTTCTTGTCCCTCACTCCCTCCAAACGAATGCTAATCTATAATTGATCAAATAAATCTGTCTCAGTGTTGTAGTACTCGAGTCCAGGACTCGGTCTCGAGTTCGACTCCAGTCCTAATTTTCAGGACTCGTGACTCGACTTGTCGCCCTGTTCCCTTTTCCGTCGTTTTGAAAACACTGCAATGTACGTGGAGCAGCTGATGAAGGAAGTGGAAAGATACCCGCCTGATGTGGAGTCTCTTCCATGCTCTCCGGGCCCTGACTCTCTCCACTCTGACAGGCTCTCCTGCCTCTAGATATTTAGACTACAAACAAAACATAGGCTATATGAAAAGTATAGAAAATGATGTTCTGTTTAAGTCATGAAGGAATTTTTCATATAAAAACATTCTGTGGTTCCAGCTTCCCCAAATTAAAGTTTTACTGCTTTTCCTTTGAATTCTTTTACATATATGCAGGAGCAGGCCTTATAACCTATGGTATAATGAGGTGTGATTGGTGAACAAATACTTTGCCCCCGAGGCTTTAAAGTGCCTTCTGTATAAACTTAAATACAGATGTGTGTTTACATATTGTTGTCAAGTCATTTTGTCATTCACTCTGAACACCTGCATCCGGCGGCATGTGCGCACCACCCAGGTCCAAAAAATCCCTCTACCCCCGCTGCTGAAAAACATCCTGGAGAAAATGCTGCAGCACTTGCACCAAATCAAATGAGTGTTAAGATGAAGCGTTTTCAACGTGGAGCAGAAAAGAGAAGAAGAAAGAAGGAAGATGCCCAGTTCAAGGACAGTTTGCCTGAACTGACAAAGTTTTGTTCATAAAACAGCGGAGGAGCATCCAGTAGTTGACGTTGTAACAGGTGTCACTCTGCTGCTCTCTCTCTCTCTCTCTCTCTGTCTTACTTGCTCAACCACTCACTGCTCATCTCCCTACATAAGTTACAACTCGATCTTATAATAGACGGTAGGGTAAGAAGTTGATTTATCCTTTGATGTACATGTATTGAACATTTTGTGGTTTAATTAGCTTGCACTAGTCGTCTAATCCCGCAGCATTTTATGTGATGCAAACAGACAGCAAGAGAGAGGGAGAAAGAGTAGCAGATGATGAGTGGTAGTAGTAGTGGAGTCAGTACAATCCATAAACTCTGTCTAAAAATGTGCAGTGAGTGTCTATGAACAAATAAATAACTTTTTAATATCACAATAAACTAAAGGTAACAAATTAATTTCACTTTTTTCCAGTCAATAAATGTTTAACGATAGCAGTGGAGGTAAACATTTTACAGTTTTCAATGATTACTTTATGTGCCAATAAAGAGTGCATACCATCGCATCAAAATAGAGTTTTTTATCAACAAAATTCCTGAGGGAGAATCCCCCCCAACGCACCTACTGGGGTCTAAGCCTCCACAATATCATCATATCCTCACACGTTGTAGAAAGCTCAATCTTTAATAATATTGTCTATCAGAAAAATTGATTTTAAACCTTTTGAGGTGTGGGACTTGCAATACACTGAGCAGAAGGATATATATATATATGTATATATATATATATACAGTATCTATTTTAATTAGAGGCACCTGCAGTGTCTGATCTCTTGTTGTCTGTCCATACCTGAGCATGTCAAGTCTCCAGTGTGGATCCTCCAGTCCAGCAGACAGCAGCTTCACGCCTTGTTCTCCTGGATGATTGTAGCTCAGGTCAAGCTCTCTCAGATGGGACGGGTTGGAGCTCAGAGCTGAGGCCAGAGACGCACAGCCTTCCTCTGTGATCAGACATCCTGACAGACTGGAAATAAAACCATAAAGAAATCGTACTGATTTTGAAAGAAAAATATATCAACTGTTGTTCAATCAGCCTCATACTGACCTGAGAGTTTGCAGTGTACAATGTTCACCCTGCAGTCCAGCAGACAGCAGCTTCACTCCTGAATCCTGCAGGTTGTTGTTACTCAGGTCCAGCTCTCTCAGACTAGATGACTGGGAGCTAAGGACTGAGGACAGAGCTTCACAGCTTCTCTCTGACAGATTACAGCCACTCAGCCTGAAGAAGAATTAGTGATTAGTGACTGAATTTGTCCCCTTACTTACTTACTTATGTTTACTGGTGACCTAAATGATGGTAGAATCACGAGGAGCTTTCAGTTTCCATGTCACTAACATTACTTAAGGAAAATGTCTCAGACAGAGTGAGACTTTACAATCAGCCTCATACTGACCTGAGAGTTTCCAGTGTACAATGTTGACTCTGCAGTCCAGCAGACAGCAGCTTCACTCCTGAATCCTGCAGGTTGTTGTTACTCAGGTCCAGCTCTCTCAGACTAGAGGACTGGGAGCTAAGGACTGAGGACAGAGCTTCACAGCTTCTCTCTGACAGATTACAGCCACTCAGCCTGACGTTGACACGTCGTTGATGATGTCATCACATAACAAGCAAAAATAAAAAGAGACGTACATTTATGCTGTGTGCATTTGCGCACACAAGGCACAGCATTAATGATTCAAATCTCCAGACAGACAGGATCTGATGTTTATTAAAGTTCTGTGTGCTGACCATCAATGAAAAGTCGGCTTTAAATGTTATTTACTTGTTGTTTCTGCTGGATCACATGGCTGTGTTGTCTCCTGCGTCCGTAATTGACTCTGGACAGTGTATTAATATCTGTGGGCACGATTGTTGGTGCCACAGATAGTTATGTTTGAGTATGGTTATATATTTACCTCATAGTTCCGTGTGTGTGAATGTGTCTGTTTCGCGTGCATTAGATAGAGCATGCGTCACAATGAGGTGAGGCAGGTGTGTGTGGAGGCAGCGGTGAGCTTGTCCACGTCTTCCTGCACTTCTCAGCAGATCGGTAACAACTAGAAAGCAGTATCATGATTTAAGGAGACGTAAACAAAAGCTTGCAGTCTGTCCCTTTTTTCACTGTATCTGCAAACACACTGCTTTTTCCTCATGAGTTGAAGCGCTGCTGTGCATCCCCATGTGTGTAACAAGCAGAGACTCCTGTTGTGAAATCTACGATGTATGTCCATAATGCGCCCTCTAAATAGCAAAAACAGACTGCACCATAGGCTTCAGACTTTAGACCATGTTTTTGTTGGTCTCACGCGTAGTAATGTGTGTTCTTCTTCTTCTATTGGCTGTAGTGTGCGCTTTATTTGGCAGAAATGAGTGGGGGGAAAAATAACCCTGTGTGAAATCATGTGATTAACGACTCGTCGACGTCACCCGTTAGACATTGACTTGTGGGAGTGACGTCGACGTGTCGACAAATCGTCTTTTCTGTGCAAGCTCTACCGTGGAATCATGTAGAGCTTTCTGTTTTAATAAAAACAATTACTTGAGGAAAATATCTCAGACAGAGTGAGACTTCACAATCAGCCTCATACTGACCTGAGAGTTTCCAGCAGACAATGTTCACTCTGCAGTCCAGCAGACAGCAGCTTCACTCCTGAATCCTGCAGGTTGTTGTTACTCAGGTCCAGCTCTCTCAGACTAGAGGACTGGGAGCTAAGGACTGAGGACAGAGCTTCACAGCTTCTCTCTGACAGATTACAGCCACTCAGCCTGAAGAAGAATCAACAGAGAGCAATCACAAACAATGTTTGTTTTTTCAGAAAAAAGAAAAGCTTGTTTAAACTTGTAAAGTTAGGTGTGTACCCACAGAGCTTTGTTGGAGGCCTTGACCACTGGCAGCAGCCTCAGAAGAGCCTCCTCTGAAGCAAAATATTTCTTCAGGTCAAACACGTCCAGATCTTTTTCTGATGACAGTAAGATGAAGACCAGAGCTGACCACTTAGCAGGAGACCGTTTATCTGTGGAGAGACATCCTGATCTCAGGGACTGTTGGATCTGCTCCACTAGAGAACGATCATTCAGTTCATTCAGACAGTGGAACAGATTGATGCTTTTCTCTGGAGAGAGACTCTCACTGATCTTTGTCTTGATGTACTGGACTGCTGTTTGATTGGTCTGTGAGATACTTCCTGTCTGTGTCAGCAGACCTCTCATGAGAGTCTGATTGGTCTGCAGTGAAAGACCCAGGAGGAAGCGGAGGAACAAGTCCAGGTGTCCGTTTGGACTCTGTAAGGCCTTATCCACAGCACTCTGGTAGAAGTGTGTCTCTGCAGAGTCCTGATGAATTGTTTGTTCTTCTGACATCAGATTGACACCAGAGTTGATGAACGTCAGATGGACATGAAGAGCAGCCAGAAACTCCTGAACACTCAGATGGACGAAGCAGAACACCTTGTCCTGGTACAGTCCTCTCTCCTCTTTAAAGATCTGTGTGAACACTCCTGAGTACACTGAGGCTGCTCTGATATCGATGCCACACTCTGTCAGGTCTGACTCATAGAAGATCAGGTTTCCTTTCTGCAGCTGCTCAAAAGCCAGTTTTCCCAGAGACTCAATCATCTTCCTGCTCTCTGGACTCCAGTGTTGATCTGTCTCAGCTCCTCCATCATACTTGATGTTCTTCAGTTTGGACTGAACCACCAGGAAGTGGATGTACATCTCAGTCAGGGTCTTGGGCAGCTCTCCTCCCCCTCTGGTCTTCAACACATCCTCCAGAACTGTCGCAGTGATCCAGCAGAAGACTGGGATGTGGCACATGATGTGGAGGCTTCGGGATGTCTTGATGTGGGAGATGATTCTGCTGGCCTGCTCCTCATCTCTGAATCTCTTCCTGAAGTACTTCTCCTTCTGTGGGTCAGTGAACCCTCTGACCTCTGTCACCATGTCGACACACTCAGGAGGGATCTGATTGGCTGCTGCAGGTCGTGTGGTTATCCAGAGGCGAGCAGAGGGAAGCAGGTTCTTTCTGATGAGGTTTGTCAGCAGCACATCCACTGAGCTGGACTCTGTAACATCAGTCAGGATCTCATTGTTGTGGAAGTCCAGAGGAAGTCGACACTCATCCAGACCGTCAAAGATGAACACAACCTGGAACTCTTCAAACCTGCAGATTCCTGCTTCTTTGGTTTCAGTGAAGAAGTGATGAACAAGTTCCACCAAGCTGAACTTCTTCTCTTTCAGCACATTCAGCTCTCTGAAGGTGAATGGAAATGTGAACTGTATGCCCTGGTTGGCTTTGTCTTCAGCCCAGTCCAGAGTGAACTTCTGTGTTAAGACAGTTTTCCCAATGCCAGCCACTCCCTTTGTCATCACTGTTCTGATTGGTCCATCTCTTCCAGGTGAGGCTTTAAAGATGTCTTCTTGTCTGATGGTTGTTTCTGGTCTGTGTGGTTTCCTGGATGCTGATTCAATCTGTCTGACCTCATGTTCATCATTGACCTCTCCAGTCCCTCCCTCTGTGATGTAGAGCTCTGTGTAGATCTGATTCAGAAGGGTTGGGTTTCCTGCTTTAGCAATCCCCTCAAACACACACTGGAACTTCTCCTTCAGGTTAGACTTTAGTTTAGGCTGACAAGCTGGAATAACAGTTCCTGAAAGAACAAACAAGAAATGTGATCAATAAGTTGAAGCTATAATCAATCTGATGATTTTAAACTTAAACACATCAGGGTGGTGTTTATTTCCCTCCTCTCTGAAATCTCTTCAGCACATCAGGTGTGAACTGTTTCTCACAGTTCATAGATCTGATTAAATGTGTGCATCATATTAACAGCAGAGTTTTAAATGTGACCCTCTCCCATGTTGCCTCCATTTCCTCTTTCCATCATGTTAAATGTGTTAAATCCTCTTACTGCTCTGCAGACAGTCAGCCAGCTCCTCCTGCTTCATTCTCCTCAGGAAGTGCAGTGTGATCTTCACAAATGCCTCTCTGCTGCTCCTCCTCTGCTCTTCCTCCTCGCTGTCCAACACCTCCTCATCCTCCCTCTGACTCTCTAAGCATTCTGGGTAATCTGGACTCAGAACCCTCTTGATCTTCTTCAGCTCGTTCTTCACAAAACTGACAATGTTCTCCTCCAGCAGCTGGAACAGAACAAGAAGTGAACTTTGACTTGTAGAAGTCAACATCAGATCATCAGTGACAGACAGAAAGCCTGCTGGTCTGCAGACTGCAGCATGGAGACTGGATCACAATGGTAGTTCAGTATTTAGTCTGTGGATGGTCCTGTCTCCTAGAAATGAAGTTGATATAAAATGAGATTCATGTTGGAGAAATATCCTGGTCTGGTTTCACACAGAAAAGATCTGCAGTGACTTTGGACACGATGTGTTTATTAGAATGAAGCTGAAACCACAAACTGTCATTAACATGAACCAAAGTGTTTCTGTTGTTTCAAACACAAACTGGACTCAGTCTGTGAACTCTGCTCTCTGCTGCCAAAGTCTGTGTGAGACCGCCATCCACCACGACCTCTGACCTCTGACTCTGTGCTGCTCAGCAATGTAACGCTTCATTCAGTCAATAAAACACTGACTGTGAACATAATTCAGACAGAGATGATGTTTGCAGTGTAATCAGGAAACAATTCAGTAACATAAAAATGTCATTTGAAGTAAACTTTGATTCTCAGTAGTAGCTGTGTTTGTTCATTTACACACCATAAATATGGAGTCCAGCTGTGTTTGATGCTGCTGGGCAGACTGACCAATGGGAACCTCTGATCTCTGCTGCTGAACTCTGTGGAACAAATATAATATAATATATTGTATATAATATAAAGACACAGTGTTACATGTGATAGATTCTATCAAGTGGATCCTGTTAGATCCTCCTACAAACACAGGACACATGCTCAGTACAGTTATTGATGTGTAAAATAGTTTCCTGCTGTTGGATCCTGATAGAAACACAAACACTGATAAATGTTCAGGTTCAGACATAAAACACTGCTGACATGTTGGATTTTAAAGGTTTTAATACAGAACAACAGAAACATGTTCTGTTTTAAATTCTTACCTTTGACAATCAGAGTTATTTACATCTTTGAAATTAATAAGTCGACCCTTAGACCGGTCACTCTTGAAGGACACACAGCTGGGCTCAGGTCCAGGAGAATCTGATCTCTCATGTTCGATACTGAAAGAATCACAAGCTCTGATGAACGTTCATAAACACTGAAAATCTTCCAGAATTATTGCTGCTGAAAATTATGAAAGTTTAAATACTGATCACAAAAAAGTGTAAGATAAATGATTACTTTGGATCCTCAGAGTGCTGTCCATCTTTGAAAACAATAATTGGATCCATAGACCGGTCACTCTTGAAGGACACACAGCTGGGCTCAGGTCCAGGTTCAGGTTCAGGTTCAGGTCCAGGTCCAGGTCCAGGTCCAGGTCCAGGTCCAGGTCCAGGTCCAGCAGAGTCTGGTCTGAGCTGCTGCTTTGGCCTTCAACACAACACAACACACACAGAGCTGTGAGTGTGAATAATGATGGTGGAGTGATTTGAGCAAAGTATGTGTTTGTTATTTACGGTAAATTTTTCCATGATAAATTCATATCTTCACAAAGAAACAGGAAGTCGAAAAGTCCTTCAGAGTGACACTTTTAACTTTTGTACAAAATAAGTCTCATATTAAGAGAGTTTGATGACAGTGACAATGATATCAAACCTCTTAGATTCTTACAGTTTATTAGCAGACTGTTGTCCATCTTTAAAGTCAAGAGAATCAAACATCAACAGGAGTTTCTTGACAGACAACTTGCTCGGTCCAGGTCCAGGTTCAGGTCCAGGTCCAGGTCCAGCAGAGTCTGGTCTGAGCTGCTGCTCTGGCCTTCAACACAACACACACAGAGCTGTGAGTGTGAATAATGATGGGGGAGTGATTTGAGCAAAGTATGTGTTTGTTATTTACAGTAATTTTTTACATGATGGATTCATATCTTCACACAGAAACAGGAGGTACAAAAGTCCTTCAGAGTGACCCTTTTAACTTTTGTATAAAATAAGTCTCATATTAACCCCCAGGGTCAACAATGACCCCCATGGGTTGTTATTCTTCAAAATCTTTGAAATTAAAAGTTTTTATATTTCCAGGTTTTCCTCATAAAACATGTTTGTGACATGAGGCCATTTGCATTTAAAAAAAAAAAAAATCATTAATTTTAAGAAATTGCAGTTTTTGTATCACTACCCCACAATTCCATAAGGGGGGTCAAAAATGACCCCACGCATTTCCTATGGCATCTCCTAGGAACCTTTGATTCTTATCAACTCTGACTGTCAGTATACATTTACTGTCCCACTTACACATCTGATGTCAGCAGTCTCACCACCCAGGAGGTCATTTAAACACAGCAACATACATGTAAATATTATCTTCATTTATGAACTTATTTTCCACATCCATGACTTTTCTGTGATAGAGTATAACACTATCACACTAGTGTTAGCTAACTACAAAGTAGGCACTAGTTAGCTAACTACAAAGTGATGTTAGTACTTTAATGTTAGCTAGTTTAGTAAGGTAGCTAACATTACTGCATTTGTTGTGCAAATGCAGTACCCCTGTGTGCAATGGTCACAGCCAGAAGCAAGTAGTTTGTGACAGCTGCATACAGTGAGAAGAGAGAAGATGTTTGTGTGTGTACATATGCGTGGACAGTGTTATGGTCCCCGGACTGACTGAATGTTCTCTGTTCGTCCTCCATAGTCAAACGGACAGACAGACACACAAACAATGGATTTTGACATTTTTTGATACCTGATTGATTGATTGTTTTGTGATAAAAAGTGATAAATGAACATGTCAAAAATGAAATCACTCTTTTGTTGACCAAAATATAATGAAAGTCATCATCTTTAATCAAAATTAAAGAAATGTCTTAAGTATTGTTGCAAAAACGCATTTATTCTAATTGGGGTCATTTTTGACCCCACTCGTGGAAGAGTGTAGGTATTGGTAGGTCACGCATCCAAGGGTTAAGAGAGTTTGATGACAGTGACAATGATATCAAACCTCTTAGATTCTTACAGTTTATTAGCAGACTGTTGTCCATCTTTAAAGTCACAAGATTCAAACATCAACCGGAGTTTCTTGACAGACAACTGGCTCGGTCCATGTTCAGGTCCAGGTCCAGGTCCAGCAGAGTCCGGTCTGAGCTGCTGCTCTGGCCTTCAACACAACACACACAGAGCTGTGAGTGTGAATAATGATGGTGGAGTGATTTGAGTGCTGAGCTCTGACATGGAGAAGAGTCATGGACAGTTAGAGATCCTCATCTCACCTCTGAGCTTTGGTCTGGCTGTCATGTTCCCCACACAGAGTGGTTTTAGAGGGAGGGGCTCCCTCCTCTCTGTCCTCACACTTACTCATAGCAGAGCCCCCACCTTCACACAAACACAACAACATGCTCATTCATTACAACCAGCTTTACATCACAGAGACACACACTGCTCTCTACCACAGTGTCATTCCTGATTCTACCACCAGATGGCACCAAAGGAAGAAATGATTCAAAGATTTCCACTGTGGATAAATGTAGAAGAATATATTCCTTTTTATACAGCTGTACTTTTTGTCCACTAGAGAGCTCATATGGATTCATTTATAGTTCACTTCTGTTCAAAGTGAGGACATGCAAAATCTTCCAGTTTAACATGTGGCAGGAGAAAGAAAATACTCACCAGGTGACTTAAGATCCACGTTCTACCTTCACCTGTAGAGGAAACACAAAGAGAGAAACTGCTGCTGATCATTTTTCATAAGTTCTTCTTCAACAATCTGAGGACGCTGTCACACTCCAATAACTTCACAGTCAAAGTCTAGAAACATGAACATGACATTAAATCAGTGTAACCTACAACCAGAGTCCAGGACAGTCCAGTCAGGACATGAATGAATAAACTCAGAGGGACACAGGATAATATCTGATTTCACTGCAGTTCATACTTAATTACATCTTTCTCTTGTCTCATTTGTTCTAAAAGGAACAAAACACATCTGGAGATTTTATATAAAAAAGAAACACGGTCATAAAAACAAACTGTCCCATCATCAAAATCATTTTCTGTCAGCTTTAACTCAACACAAAATAACTAAACAAAGATAAAGTAGGTGTGGTGGAGTTATTAAATGAACATTTTTTCTAAACTTTGATAAAAACATTTTTGTAAGATCTTTACAAACTCAGCTAAGAGCCTGTTGACTGACCGTTTGATAACAGACTGAAGTTATTCATCTACTACCTGTGTGTTTAACCAGACATGTTTCTATCTCAAATGAAACAGTTAGCTGAAAGGTCAGAGGTCAGATGGTCAGGTTTAAACTCACTGTTAACTTTTACATATTTTTATCCAGGACCACCATATTTCTTCAACCTGAGCCAAGAGCTGAAAGGGCCTAAAATATTTCATATATTTGTGCAGTGTCATAATCAAAATGTTTAAAGAACTTTAATCTATTGATACATATATTACATGTTCAGTTACATGTAACGTTTTTTGCTAGCAGTCAGTAAAATGGGTAACGCTTCATAATACGGCCCACAACTTACCGCGTAAGCTTCCACGACCTGTAATGTAATACAGTCCCATGTATCAGTGCTTAAATGTAGGTATGGTGGAACAAGAGAGAAACAGTTAGGAATGTTAGAGGCAAAGAGAAAAAGGTTATACTGTAAGTATTCTGTCAGTACTACACTGTAAGAAAGGATACCCTATATCTACTCAATAAAATTAGGGCAGCAGACTGCAAACAATATTATTATTTTATTTATTCATAATTATTTATTATTGTCCCTACACTTTAAGTACCTTTAACATCATGTTATGTTTTATCCTCCTTACTCTTACTCTGTAATTACCCAGTAATAGACAGGAAATAAAGGAGCGCAGTAAACACTGTCAAAAATTACAGGGCCTCTGCCCATCTGTTATAATAACAGACCCAAGACTAGATGATTGGCACCTGGTACTCCCACCACAACAGGGCCCTAAGTCGCTAACTAGACTCTTCTCCTCAGTAGTCTCCCGCTGGTGGAACGAGCTACCAAACTCCATTCGGTCCGCAGAGACCCAGCTCTTTATGAACACCTCTGACCTTAAAGGATAACTTGGGGATTTTTCAACCTAGACCCTACTTTCCCGTGTGTTTGTGTGTAAGTGACGAGTGGAGACAACAACATTGAATCGATCAAGTATTCAGGGAGGGAGCACCGGCCGGCAGCCGTGAAATGAGATACAATGTAACTAAACGGGACACCAGGCATACGCCAACACACAGCCACTTAAAGCGCTTGTTTTAGCTACTGACAGGCTCAGATCGTTATAATAAGTGTCTGACAACATTTTGTGTTTGTTGTGTTGGAGTACAGAAAGCGTCTTCTCGTCTGACTGCTGACTAGGATTTTCACGATGATGATTATGACTACACTGATCTTGTTGATGTTGCTAATCATCATTATTATTATTAAAAAAAAACATTGTACCATTGTAACATTGTAACCCGTGAGTACCAAGTACTTATAGAATAATGAGTATGAATAATTTCTCATCTCTTTAAATTACACTGTAGGTACCCAGTACTGACAAAACACTTACAGTATAACCTTTTTCTCTTTGCCTCTAACATTCCTAACTGTTACTCTCTTGTTCCACCATAACTACGTGTAAGCACTGATACATGCAACGATATTACTTTATAGGTCACAGATACTTACTTTAGATTACGGCCCACAACTTACAGCATCATTACTGCAGAGTTATGTTGTAATCTTACGTACTAACGGTGCACCAGTAGCTTACAGTACGTACCAATACATGTGGGTAGGTACTGGGGAACAAGATGTGAAGTTATGGAATAAGGGGGTAACAACTCTCGTCCGGCATGTTATCCATCCAGCCCTGCTTTACCACAGCTCTCAAATCAGTGCAGCTCTGAGCTCAGCACACCAGGTTAGCTAAGGCTGTTTCTCAGGTGGAGCAGGGTTGGATGGGATGAAAAACATTTTGGTCAGGGGGTAGGCTGCTCCAGGAGCGGTTTGGGAAACACTGACCCAGAAGAACAGTAGAGGGAGTCAGCAGGCGTCATGACGTGCGTTTTTGCGTCTCTTGGTGGTGGTGTGTGAAACAAAGAAGTAGTGTTGCCAATTCTGGCTTATGTTCAAATGCTGATATCTTTGGCTCCAGGTAGACCTGCATTAAAACACCTTGATAGTTCATCTTCAAGGCATCTCTGTGCTCATCAACATTGTTGCTGTCACTACATTCAGGAGGAGGACAGCACAGCAGAGCAGGGAGAGTCCAGTGGGACAGGGCCAAGTGAGATGCAGGGAATGGAAATATGACAGAAAGCTGGTAAGTGCAGGATAAGTGAAGTAGTCGAGGCTTCAGGCCCATTTTAGTTTAAGAAGTATGATCTCAGTTGCTCGGTTAAAAAAGCAGGAAATTTGTTTTAAAATACAATTTTTATTCTGGGGAAGGACCCCACACCTCCCGCCACTGATGTATCTGTCCAAGTTTGCTCCCCATTCTGAAAGATAACCGGGCACCCATGGAGCTGTGGCTGGGTCAGTGTTCAATATTCATGTCTTTGTGTTGACTGTTGACTCGTTGCCCGGCCAGGTGTCACCCTGCCGTCTCACCAGGTGTGTGTTCATGTTTGTCTGGCTGCTGTTGAACTTTATCTCTTTTCTACAGAGAAAACAAACGGACAGACTTTTGTAAAGTTTCCAAATGACGTCATTCTGGATTTTAGATGTGGAGCTCTGTGAATCGCTCTGTGTTTACAGACATCCCAACACTAACGCTACTCTAATAAGAGGTCAAAGGTCAGCGTCAGAGTCTCGTGAGATCAAAGACGCTGAGCACAGTGTGCAGGATCAGCAGCAGCTCTTCAGTAAAACGATTTATAACTTTATAATGGGGCCATCGCCGGCTATTCTTAACTTGTAACCCACCCAGAGCTCTGCGTACCGATGTAGTCGCATCTTTAACGTTAAAAAGTTGTTACTGATTCATATCAGAGAAACTTTACAGCCTTAGTGAATATATTTTAATAGAAACTGTAACATATAAACTCAGGATGTTAATAATTAACCATTTAATCTTTTATACTATCAGTTAAACTTTTAAAAATAATAACTAAATAAAAATATATTAAGGACGACCAACTTTGCCTTCATGTTACACGTCAGTGTTTCCCACACAGACGGCTGCACTGCTGTATTTATGGCTGCACAAGTAAATTCTAACATATTTCAACCTTTTTTAAATGTGTACCCATAAAACACATCAGAGATCGATTAAGTAGTTAACTATCTCCCCTCACTTCTTCCTGTCACCAGCAGAGACAAACAGAAGGAGGGGCCTGAAGCACCGTGTGTATGAAGAGAGGAGAGGGGCAGCAGGTGTGTGTTGTCAAGAATCAAGAGAAACAAGTTTGTTAGTCACACCCAAGAACACACACACACACACACACACACACACACACACACACACACACACACACTATAATAACATACTAATCCAACTGTTCAGTTCAGCTCCTCTACAGTTCACAGGGAGAAAAGTGACTCTGAGACTTTAGAAGTGAAATCATAAAAATGTTGGATTAACACTCACCCTCCTTCAGCCTTCAGATTTCCTCTCCTGCTCTGAACTCTCGACTCTAAACAAAGGCTGAACTGACTGACTAAACACCTGTTCCACAGGTTCTACCTGTTCTCATGAGGCTGGATCACATGGTCACATTTTGTTGCTCCTCCCTCCTCCATTTACAGGAAATCAGCTGGGTGTGTCTCTGTGTGAGTGTGTGTGCTGTGTGAATAAAATAAAACGTGTGGTTCCTGGTTTGGATTCTTTTTGGACTCTTTGGTATGACAGAGCATTTAGTGAGGGTTGAATCTCCTCTGTTGAAAACTCTCAGGTTTCTCCTCATCAGGCTCACCTCAGAGCTGCCTGCAGTGAGGAAGAGTTTCCTTTGAGCCACGGCAGAGGTCGCTACATCCACGGAGGGAGAAAGACTGGAGGGCGGATTCTGGAGAGACAGAAACAGAGAACAGAGAGAGAGATGGATAAAGATGACTCCGAGCGAGAAGAGAAACATGATGAACATGTCAGGAGAAGTCATATCTGTAAAACCTGTTGAGGTAAAAATGTTACCTGTTTTACACTCTGATAGAAGAAAATCAGCTTCTTGGATCCGTTCGCAGCAAAGAAATCCTCAATCAGACTGAACTAAACGTGGGTGAAGTTTCAAATCTGAGAGTAGGCTGTATGAGTGCCTTCACAGAGCACCAGTGTAAGAAACATGAGGAGTTTTTTACTGTAAATTATGCTAAACTACTCCACAGGTATCACAGAGTGAAATATGACGCTCCCAAACCCCCTTAATCCAAACATTGAGCACTGACTGGAGGAGAAGAGGTCAAAGGTCGTGTCTCTGAGTATGCAGATTTCTGTGATGTGACCTCATCCCATACACCTGGGGGAATCAGGTGCTTAAGATACTGAACAGTGGGGGCGCTGGTTTGGCTCGGTTGGTAGAGCAGGTGCCCCATGTATAGAGGCTACAGTCCTCGTCACACTGATCGCAAGCTCGACCCCCAATCTGCCGATCCATTTGGTGCATGTCGTCCCCCACTCTCTGCTCCCCACATTTCCTGTCTCTCTTCAGCTATCCTATGAATAAAGGCAAAAAGCCAAAAAAATAATCTTAAAAAAAAAAAAAAAAAGATACTGAACAGTGTTTCCAGAGGTTTTATTTCTGATCCCTGTGATCAAAGCAAAGACGAGTTCACTCGATCAGCAGGGAAATGAATGAACCAGAAACAGACGTTACATCGCTCGTTCAAAGCCACCAGACTCCATTGAAGAAAACTGTCCTTCTACCTTGCAGTATAAGCGAGTTGCTGGTCTCCCGCTACATTAATCAGTTCGTTTTTTTGTGTTGTTTGTCGCACAAATATTCAATGGACCCAAACTAACACCTTTGAAACACTAAAGTCAAACACTAACACAAAAAAATAATTTAACAAGGCAGAAGTTGACCAGACTCTTGTGTGGTCTGTGAGGCAAAATCACATGTGTTTTAAATGGAGTCTGGTGTGTTTGCAGAGAGCGATGTAACGTCTGTTACTGGTTAAAAAAATCTTCTTCCTCTGTAACAAAAAGGTCTATCTCTGCAGGGATCCTTTCTGTGATGTTATCAGACACTTAGAACAACAATCTGAGCCTGTCAGTGGAAACAACAAGAACTTTAAGTGTTCGTACTTTGATCGCATAATATGTTAAAGCTTTTATTTTTAAATGTTTTTCTGTTGAAGAGTTTGTTGCCATGAAAACGATGTTACAGGATAAAAACAAAATTGAATATAAAATGGTTCTGAATCGACGTCTGCTGTGCTCGTTTGACTCATAACAGAAGCTCCACAGTAGAAGAAGTAATAATATTTTTATTATTCATATTTCAAAGAGCATATTTACAGCACATTTCATGAGACATTGACTCCTAGTTCTTCCAAATAAAGTAAAAAATAAAAAGACAAAGATCAAACATGAACACGACACACAATGTAACATGTCAACGTGCAAAAATACACACACAGAGAAAGTAATGGAAACTAAACTTAAACAGGGTCAAGTTGGCTACCAGTGAGTATTTAATAGTGAATAGTGATTTTATGTGTATGAATATAATTTTGTTCTCTTTTGTAATAAAGTAATATTTAGAGCAGGATGACCCGCACAGGGACAGTTGATTGACAGCTTGAGAGAAAGAATAAGAGAAATATAATAAAGGAAAAAATTGTTACATATAAAGAAACAAATTAAATAATTAAATCAGAATTTCATCCACAAAATAGATAAACGTATTTTTTAAAAGTTGTAAATGATTTTATACATACTAATGAAATTAAACAAAAATGCTTTGATAATTATTTTCTATTTTTTTTATTTGTCTTTATATTCCTTCGGCTTTTGTTCTTTTGATTTCCATTTGTATTTCCACATATTTTAATAACTTAAACTTATTTTTCTTTCAATCACACCTCCTTATTATTCCATCTCTAAAGAGCGATTTAATCACAGTAATAGTTAAAGTAAAAGTGTGTTTATAAGGGTTAGTGTGTGTGAGGAACACAAATGTTTGTTCTCTGACTTTTTTATATCAACTTTACTCTGCACATTTTTATTACAGACCTTCAAACAAACTTCTCTTCATGTGTTTCATGGTTCTTTTCTATTTTGGTAGTTCATTAGAGTTACTTCCTCTTTGTGTCAGGATTGTTCAGTGGAAAACATTTGTGACATTAAAAACACAATCAGCCAAATATGAACCAAAGTGAAGCCTCGTCCAGCAACATTTAGACCACAGGACTGAAAGGAGACTCTCCCTCCTGCAGAGAACACAGAGACACTGAGGAACCAGGATACCAGGACATGAACCCAGGATGAAGAGGTTCAGTGAATGTGGTGTTGAAGGTGTGGAGGTGGATCAGTGTGTCAGAGGAGACTCTGTAGAAGGACAGAGTGCCAGCAGGACAGTCCACATACACTGCTACTCTGTGAGAGACAGAGGAGGAGGAGAGAGGGAGGGCTGTTCTTTTGTTATTGTGACGGACAGAGTAACCACCATCAGAGCATCTCAGACTCCAGGACTGATCATTCCATCCAAACACACATTCTTTACTGCCTCCTTTCCTTCTGACTCCTCTGTAACTCACTGATATACAAACCCCTCCTCTCCACTCGACCTCCCAGTAACAGCGACCAGTCAGACCATTACTACACAGCAGCTGACGCCAGTAGTCAAATCTGTCTGGATGATCAGGATATGACTGATCCTCTCTCACACGTGTCACCTTCCTGTTGTTGTCAGACAGTTGGAGCTCTCTGTGTGCTGTGTTTGAGTCCAGAGTGAGTTCACAGAAATCTGATGGAGAGAAAAAAACACAACACAGCAGCAGTTTATCATCAGACACACCTGAAGGGTTTATTCTTTGTTAACTGACAGTCTGCTGTTTGGTCATCATGAGTCAAACTGATTCCACACTTACACTTCTTCACACCAGGCTTTAACCTCTGCTCTCCACCATGGTCCACCCTGGAGGAAGAAACACAGTCAGAATGATTTTCTATCCAACATGAGTCCTAACTGCTGTTCAACATGAAGCAGTGTTCCTCAGTTTGTCACTGTGACAGAGAAACAGGCTGAAACTCATCTGTGTCAACTGTCTGCATCAGTCTGTCACTTTATCTGAGAGGAGAAGAAGATTTGTGTCAAATACTTTATTTACCTATTTCAACAACTAACAGACAGACGTGACGCTACGTTCAAAAAAACAAAAATACCACTCAGCGAAGACAATCACTGAACCTCAGCTCTGCCTGATCAGACACACAGCACAGTACGTCCTCATATCCTCACAGCTGCAGGAACTTTTCCATGTTCCCGGTGGCCTTGTGGAAGCAGAACTCCAGCCTCAGCCTGGCTTTAATGTTGCACCTCCACAAGGCCACAACATCAAGTGTAGGTCCATTCTGCAGTTTGTCCCTCCGAGTTATATAACAAGGCCCTGGCCCCCCTCCTCTCTGGATAAAAACAGAACAGTGTGGCACCCAATGCAAACCGTTCCAGAAAAAATGTATCATGTCACTCTGGATCTTAGCTAACAGATCTGATGGAGGATCCAAGCAGGCTAGCTGATGCCGCAACAGGGATGCTACCATGTTGTTTACGACCAAAAGCCTGCCCCTGTACGACATCTGGGAGTATAACCATCTCCATTTCGCTAATTTGTTTTCAACTTTTTCTGGGAGGTTTTCCCAGTTCTTTTTTAACACATTATCATTTCCTAAAAAGATGCCGAGGCATTTAAAGCCATCTCTTTTCCATAAAAGGCTTTGAGGGAGAACGGGGAGGCCTTCACGCCACTCACCTACAACAAGGGCCTCACTCTTACCCCAGTTCACCCTCGCAGCAGACATAACGGAAAACCTTTCAGTAATACTGATTAATGTTTTGAAATCTTGTTGATCCTTGACTAAAACAACAACATCATCAGCATAGGCAGATGAAACCACATTACTAGTAAAACCCGGTAAGAACAGACCCTGAACACGTGACCGTATTTTCTGGAGGAGGTCTTCCAGAGAGAGTGCACAGAGCATCCCAGACAGCGCACAGCCCTGCCAAACGCCCCTATGCACCCTAAAAGGAGCACCCAAGCTACCATTAGTTTTAAGCACACTCTCAATGTCACAATACAGCACCTGGATCTTGGCAATGAGACCATCGCTGAACCCAAACCTCCTCATAGTTTTCCAGAGGAAGCAGTGCTCAACGTGGTCAAACGCCTTTTCTTGATCTAATGAGATCAACCCAGTTTTCAAGCCTAATGAACGACAGACTTCCAAAACATCTCGAATTAGGTAGATATTATCTACCATAGACCTGCCGGGAACACAGTACGTCTGGTCCAGGACGCCAGTTTCTGATCTCTTGCAGATTTCCTTTCTTTGGTAAGAGAGTGATGACAGCTCTACAGCAAGATAGCGGCAGCGAACCAGCACCCAAGCTTTCATTAAAAACCTCCAACAGGTCATGTGCCAGGATGTCCCAGTAGGCTTTGTAAAACTCCACAGTGAGTCCATCGATGCCCGGGGCCTTGTGTCCTTGCATGTTCTGGAGGGCTGCATACAGTTCATGAGCTCCCAGAGGTCGCTCTAGTTGGGAGTTGGTCTCCTCAGAGACCTGAGGCAGTCCACTGCAGAACTCCTCCAACAGTTCCTCATTTTCTCTGTATACACTCTTACACAGCGATTAATAAAACTCAACAGCCCTCTTTCTGATCTGGCTTGGTTCACTCAGCTCCTGCCCTGTGTCTGATAGCAGGGAGTGGATCACCTTCCTCTGCCCATGCTTCATCTCCAAACTAAAAAAGAAGCTAGAGGGATCATCCATCTCTGTGATGTTCTGGACTCGGGACCTGACCAGCGCACCTTGTACTTTGGTGTCCAGCAGGTTGGCTAAAGCCATCTTTTTACTTTTGAGGATTTCAATATATCCTCGATCTCCTGTGGACTCACTCATGTGTTCTAGTTCCACGACATCGATCTCTAGATCTCTGATAGATCTGGTGATGTCACATGTGACATTCAGAGTGTGCTGCTGACACAATAATTTAATTTGAGTCTTCCCCTGGTCCCACCACTGCCTTAGACAGGTAAACTCACTCTTCCTCTGTCTAAAACCAGTCCAGAAATAAATAAGTGCTTCTCTAAAACTTTGATCAAAAGTTAAAACCAAATTAAAATGCCAGTAAGCGCTTGTAGGTAAAATGTTTCTAATAAAAACACTCCCTAAAAGCAACGAATGGTCCGTAAAACCCACGGGTAAATCTTACATGTTTTAAATATATTAAAATGGTGTTTAAAACAATAAAACCGGTCAAGACGAGCTGAGGAGATCCTGTTCTCATAAAAATGGGACCATGTGTACTGTCTGGAGCCTGTGTGCATCCTTTTCCATACATCCACCAGGCCATGGGAAGAGACCAGCTGCCTCTGAGCTTGTTGGGACACTGGATGAGGCTCTGCATGATTCCGGTCTAAAAGCTCATCCTCTGTACAATTAAAATCTCCCATCTAAAAACACATAATCTGACGACCCACAGTCCCTTAAAATCTCTGAGATTTTTCCAAAGAAACGTTTTCTCTCTGCACCGTTGTTTGGAGAATAAATTTTAATGAACACAACAGTAAAATGATCAAAAGCAGCTCTGACTAAGAGACACCTTCCCTGAACCACATGCTGCACCTCGAGAGACTTTGGAGTGAAAGCTTCAGAGAAGAGGAAATCCGCTCCGGCACTGAGTGAGCTGTTGTGACTTAAATGACTTCCCCTCTCCACTCTCTACGCCAGTCTACCTCATTGCTACAGTCACTGTGTGTTTCCTGTACGATTTAAACATCAATCTGTTTGAGTTTAGTCGTTTCATACAGAACAGCTCTTTTTCTTGCCTCTCTGGCCCCGTTAAGGTTTAAAGAGCCAATTTTAAAAGTATTCATAAAAGGTGAGAGGTTAGGAACAAGAGTAAAAAACACAAAAGAGAAAAGTGCTTAAAAAGTGCCATTTTAAATATTAACATATTTGTTTTCTGATTTTGTACATGACCTTCTTTAACCTGAACACTTCTTGGTCAGTGAAACCAGATTGTGCTTTGTTCCTGATGTGATGTCTTGCTGAGGAATACAGCACTGTTTCATCAGGGAAATAACTTTGCAGGTTCACACCCTTCATAGATTTAGTCTGCTGAAGGAACGTTTTAAACATTGAGACAGGATAGATGTGCTCCTGGCTGGCTGACTGTGGGTGAGTAACATCACTGTAATCAGAGAAACAGCTCTCACTGTCACTGCTGTCTGACAGTGTGTTCCTCCCTACTGTCTGTTTACCTGTCTGTCTGCTGGCTTTGGCTGCGTCACGCACTCTTCCTCTTACTGCGCCGCTTCTGTGGGACTGATTTCCCCGCAGCCTTGTGCTCCATCATCTCCACAGCCTCACCTGTCACCTTCCATGCTAACTTCACCTACCTGTTCATCACATGCTTCACCTGTCTTACCTGCATCACTTACCTCACTTACCTCACTCATCTGCCTACTACAGCCCTCACCCTCTTTACCTCCCTTACTTTTATCACATTTTTTCCTCTCTCCACAGACCCCACCTGTCTCACCCCCCTTCTCTCCACACACCTCGTTCTTCTTACTCACTTCACCTGTTTGTGCCTCTCCTCCCTCACCTTTCCTCCCAGCAACATCGTCACTCTCTCCTTCACCTCTCACCTCAGGACTGCTAACTTCAGAACTGCAACAGCGGGATCACCCGCCGCAGCAGCGGGACCGCCCGCCGCAGCAGCGGGACCCGCATCGCCGACACCGGGCTCGGCCCCAACAGACCCAGTCTCCGCACCTCTGGGCGCCGCTCCTCTGAACCCGGCAGAGCCGAGTCGGCTCGGTCGGGACAAGCCTTGATTGTATGTCCCTCTTTATTACAACCAAAACACTTCATGTTGGAGGACGTTGCAAACAAAACATAATCAAAATCAGACAGAACCTTTCTGATGGGAGACACTACCTTCCCATGTCTGGACAGCTCTCTGCACAGAAATTCATCGCTAATAAACGGAGGGAGGTTAGACAGCGTGATTTTTGTTTCCGGCAGAGTCAGCGGTGATACCTGCACAAACATCCCATTCACTGAAATGCCTGACTCCACCACCAGGTGCGCCTGCTCCACCTTCTCAACAAACAAAACCACAGTCTACTCAGCTTTTTATATAAAACAGAACAGTTCATGTGTCAGTCTCAATGTCCTCATCTTTAAATAGAGTCTCGTCTGTGCGGTTAAAGCAGTCCTGTAGCTGAGCTTCAGGAAGTAAGAGCCTTTGTGTTCCTCAATGAGCAACATTTCTCTCTTGATTTAAATGTACAGTAAAACAATCTCGGTAACAGTATCTTATGATTTAAAGAAAAGGTGTTTCATAGATAATATAGATAATAAAATGTGACATAATAAAGCCCTACATACATAAACTAAGAGAAACTAGAAGAACATGAATGTTGGATAATATAATCTTAAAGTTTAAAAACCTCACATGGAATTTTTATTATTTCCATCGTCAAGAACGATCTTTCATGTCCAGAATAAATGTTTGCTTTCATAGTTTATTTCTCAAAGGCTGCATCTGAACACAGTAATTCATGATCATTTAAAGACCAACAAACACAAAGTAGAAAAAAGGGAATCCTGCATCAAAGCTTTTCATGGTAACAGTCTCTCTATTTTGGTACCTTTTGGAAAGTAAGAACTCCTTCATGATGAGTTACCACAGCAGAAGCACTGTTATATTTTTGGCGAACGGTGAACTGAACGGATCAATTTACAACGTGAGCGTAGTTCACTCTGGAGGCAGTGAACGACCGCTCACCTTCAGAGCTAAAGTCGGACTTACGGCACCCAAGATGCATCTTCATTTCTCTCTGCTCCGCTCGCATTTACCGTCACTCTGCCGCTCTCTCTCTCTCTTACTTGCTTGACCACTCACTCACTGCACATCTCCCTACATAAATTACAACTCCATCTTTTAATAGAGGGCAGGGTAAGAAGTTGGCCTCTGTAGCACCTTCTCAAAAATTGTCGATTTATGCTTTGATGTAGATATATTGAACGTTCTGTTGTTTAAGTAGCTTGCACTACTCGTCTAATCCCACAGCGTTTTATGAGATGCAGACAGACAGAAAGGAGAGACAGCACGAATGATGGAGAGAAGAGAGAGTAGCAGATGATGAGTGGTAGAAGCACTACAAAGCATAAACTCTGTCTAAAAATGAGCAGTGAGTGTCTATGAACAAATAAAAAACATTGTAATGTCACAATAAACTAAAGTTTTTTTGACCCTCATAAATGTTTAATGATAGCAGTGGAGGTACTCATTTTAAAGACAGTGATTACTTTATGTGCTAATAAAGAGTGCATACCATCGCATCAAAATCTTTTTTTTTTTTATCAACAAACACCCCCCCGACGCCCCTACTGGGGTCGAAGGCCCCACAATATCATCATATCCTCACAAATTGTAGAAAGCTTGATCTTCAATATATATCTGATCTGTGTTGCAAAATATCATGAAAATATTAAACTGATTCTGTCTATCAGAACAAACTGATATTATAACTTTTGAGGTGTGGGGTGCCAAATCCAAAACTGGCCAAAATGGCTGATCATTACTTCAGCTGAAAAAGAGCTCGGTGCAGCTAAAAAAAAACTATACAAAGTGAAAATGAACTAGTTCATTTTAATCTGTGTGAACTGAACTTTGAGCGAGCTCTTTTAAGTGTGAACTTGCAATACACTAAGCAAAAGAATATATATACAGTATCTATTTTAATTAGAGGCACCTGCAGTGTCTGAACTCTTGTTCTCTGTTCATACCTGAGCGTGTCAAGTCTCCGGTGTGGATCCTCAAGGCCAGCAGACAGCAGCTTCACGCCTTGTTCTCCTGGATGATTGTAGCTCAGGTCAAGCTCTCTCAGATGGGAGGGGTTGGAGCTCAGAGCTGAGGCCAGAGACGCACAGCCTTCCTCTGTGATCAGACAGCCTGACAGACTGGAAATAAAATCATGTCATTAAATAAAATCTGACTGAATTTTAAAGAACAATATATCAAGTGTCGTTCAATCAGCCTCATACTGACCTGAGAGTTTCCAGCAGACAATGTTCACTCTGCAGTCCAGCAGACAGCAGCTTCACTCCTGTATCCTGCAGGTTGTTGTTACTCAGGTCCAGCTCTCTCAGGCTAGAGGACTGGGAGCTAAGGACTGAGGACAGAGCTTCACAGCTTCTCTCTGACAGACTACAGCCACTCAGCCTGAAGAAGAATCAACAGAGAGCAATCACAAACAATGTTTGTTTTTTCTGAATAAAGAAAAGCTTCTTTAAACTAGTATGGTTAGGTGTGTACACACAGAGCTTTGTTGGAGGCCTTGACCACTGGCAGCAGCCTCAGAAGAGCCTCCTCTGAAGCAGAATATTTCTTCATGTCAAACACGTCCAGATCTTTTTCTGATGACAGTAAGATGAACACCAGAGCTGACCACTGAGCAGGAGACAGTTCATCTGTGGAGACACTTCCTGATCTCAGGGACTGTTGGATCTGCTCCACTAGAGAACGATCATTCAGTTCATTCAGACAGTGGAACAGATTGATGCTTTTCTCTGTGGAGAGATTCTCACTGATCTTTGTCTTGATGTATTGGACTGTTGTATGATTTGTCTGTGAGGTACTTCCTGTCTGTGTCAGCAGACCTCTCATGAGAGTCTGATTGGTCTTCAGTGAAAGACCCAGGAGGAAGCGGAGGAACAAGTCCAGGTGTCCGTTTGGACTCTGTAAGGCCTTATCCACAGCACTCTGGTAGAAGTGTGTCTCTGCAGAGTCATGATTAATTGTTTGTCTGTCTGACATCAGATTGACACCAGAGTTGATGAATGTCAGATGGACATGAAGAGCAGCCACAAACTCCTGAACACTCAGATGGACGAAGCAGAACACCTTGTCCTGGTACAGTCCTCTCTCCTCTTTAAAGATCTGTGTGAACACTCCTGAGTACACTGAGGCTGCTCTGATATCGATGCCACACTCTGTCAGGTCTGACTCATAGAAGATCAGGTTTCCTTTCTGCAGCTGCTCAAAAGCCAGTTTTCCCAGAGACTCAATCATCTTCCTGCTCTCTGGACTCCAGTGTTGATCTGTCTCAGCTCCTCCATCATACTTGATGTTCTTCAGTTTGGACTGAACCACCAGGAAGTGGATGTACATCTCAGTCAGGGTCTTGGGCAGCTCTCCTCCCCCTCTGGTCTTCAACACATCCTCCAGAACTGTCGCAGTGATCCAGCAGAAGACTGGGATGTGGCACATGATGTGGAGGCTTCGGGATGTCTTGATGTGGGAGATGATTCTGCTGGCCTGCTCCTCATCTCTGAATCTCTTCCTGAAGTACTCCTCCTTCTGAGGGTCATTGAACCCTCTGACCTCTGTCACCATGTCAACACACTCAGGAGGGATCTGACTGGCTGCTGCAGGTCGTGTGGTTATCCAGAGGCGAGCAGAGGGAAGCAGGTTCTTTCTGATGAGGTTTGTCAGCAGCACATCCACTGAGCTGGACTCTGTAACATCAGTCAGGATCTCATTGTTGTGGAAGTCCAGAGGAAGTCGACACTCATCCAGACCGTCAAAGATGAACACAACCTGGAACTCTTCAAACCTGCAGATTCCTGCTTCTTTGGTTTCAGTGAAGAAGTGATGAACAAGTTCCACCAAGCTGAACTTTTTCTCTTTCAGCACATTCAGCTCTCTGAAGGTGAATGGAAATGTGAACTGTATGTCCTGGTTGGCTTTGTCTTCAGCCCAGTCCAGAGTGAACTTCTGTGTTAAGACAGTTTTCCCAATGCCAGCCACTCCCTTTGTCATCACTGTTCTGATTGGTCGATGTCTTCCAGGTGAGGCTCTAAAGATGTCTTCTTGTCTGATGGTTGTTTCTGGTCTGTGTGGTTTCCTGGATGCTGATTCGATCTGTCTGACCTCATGTTCATCATTGACCTCTCCAGTCCCTCCCTCTGTGATGTAGAGCTCTGTGTAGATCTGATTCAGAAGGGTTGGTCTTCCTGCTTTAGCAATCCCCTCAAACACACACTGGAACTTCTCCTTCAGGTTAGACTTCAGTTTACGTCTGCACTCTGCAGCAACAGTTCCTGAAAGAACAAACAAGAAATGTGATCAATAAGTTGAAGCTATAATCAATCAGATGATTTTAAACTTAAACACATCAGGGTGGTGTTTATTTCCCTCCTCTCTGAAATCTCTTCAGCACATCAGGTGTGAACAGTTTCTCACAGTTCATAGATCTGATTAAATGTGTGCATCATATTAACAGCAGAGTTTTAAATGTGACCCTCTCCCATGTTGCCTCCATTTCCTCTTTCCATCATGTTAAATGTGTTAAAATCCTCTTACTGCTCTGCAGACAGTCAGCCAGCTCCTCCTGCTTCATTCTCCTCAGGAAGTGCAGTGTGATCTTCACAAATGCCTCTCTGCTGCTCCTCCTCTGCTCTTCCTCCTCACTGTCCAACACCTCCTCATCCTCCCTCTGACTCTCTAAGCATTCTGGGTAATCTGGACTCAGACCCCTCTTGATCTTCTTCAGCTCGTTCTTCACAAAACTGACAATGTTCTCCTCCAGCAGCTGGAACAGAACAAGAAGTGAACTTTGACTTGTAGAAGTCAACATCAGATCATCAGTGACAGACAGAAAGCCTGCTGGTCTGCAGAGTGCAGCATGGAGACTGGATCACAATGGTAGTTCAGTATTTAGTCTGTGGATGGTCCTGTCCCCTAGAAATGAAGTTGATATAAAATGAGATTCATGTTGGAGAAATATCCTGGTCTGGTTTCACACAGAAAAGATCTGCAGAGACTTTGGACACGATGTGTTTATTAGAATGAAGCTGAAACCACAAACTGTCATTAACATGAACCAAAGTGTTTCTGTTGTTTCAAACACAAACTGGACTCAGTCTGTGAACTCTGCTCTCTGCTGCCAAAGTCTGTGTGAGACCACCATCCACCACGACCTCTGACCTCTGACCTCTGACTCTGTGCTGCTCAGCAATGTAACGCTTCATTCAGTCAATAAAACACTGACTGTGAACATAATTCAGACAGAGATGATGTTTGCAGTGTAATCAGGAAACAATTCAGTAACATAAAAATGTCATTTGAAGTAAACTTTGATTCTCAGTAGTAGCTGTGTTTGTTCATTTACACACCATAAATATGGAGTCCAGCTGTGTTTGATGCTGCTGGGCAGACTGACCAATGGGAACCTCTGATCTCTGCTGCTGAACTCTGTGGAACAAATATAATATAATGTACTGTATATAATATAAAGACACAGTGTTACATGTGATAGATTCTATCAAGTGGATCCTGTTAGATCCTCCTACAAACACAGGACACACATGAAGGTACATGCTCAGTACAGTTATTGATGTGTAAAATAGTTTCCTGCTGTTGGATCCTGATAGAAACACAAACACTGATAAATGTTCAGGTTCAAACATAAAACACTGCTGACATGTTGGATTTTAAAGGTTTTAATACAGAACAACAGAAACATGTTCTGTTTTAAATTCTTACCTTTGACAGTCAGAGTTATTTACATCTTTGAAATAAATAAGTTGATCCATAGACCGGTCACTCTTGAAGGACACACAGCTGGGTTCAGGTCCAGGAGAATCTGGTCTCTCATGTTCGATACTGAAAGAATCACAAACTCTGATGAACGTTCATAAACACTGAAAATCTTCCAGAATTATTTCTGCTGAAAATTATTAAAGTTTAAATACTGAGAACAACAAACTGAGAGATAAATGATTACTTTTGATCCTCAGACTGCTGGCCATGTTTGAAATAAATAAGTTGATCCATAGACCGGTCACTCTTGAAGGACACACAGCTGGGCTCAGGTCCAGGTCCAGGTCCAGTTCCAGGTCCAGGTCCAGCAGAGTCTGGTCTGAGCTGCTGCTCTGGCCTTCAACACAACACACACAGAGCTGTGAGTGTGAATAATGATGGTGGAGTGATTTGAGGGCTGAGCTCTGACATGGACAAGAGTCATGGACAGTTAGAGATCCTCATCTCACCTCTGAGCTTTGGTCTGGCTGTCATGTTCCCCACACAGAGTGGTTTTAGAGGGAGGGGCTCCCTCCTCTCTGTCCTCACACTGACTCATAGCAGAGCCCCCACCTTCACACAAACACAACAACATGCTCATTCATTACAACCAGCTTTACATCACAGAGACACACACTGCTCTCTACCACAGTGTCATTCCTGATTCTACCACCAGATGGCACCAAAGGAAGAAATGATTCAAAGATTTCCACTGTGGATAAATGGAGAAGAATATATTCCTTTTTATACAGCTGTACTTTTTGTCCACTAGAGAGCTCATATGGATTCATTTATAGTTCACTTCTGTTCAAAGTGAGGACATGCAAAATCTTCCAGTTTAACATGTGGCAGGAGAAAGAAAATACTCACCAGGTGACTTCAGATCCACGTTCTACCTTCACCTGTAGAGGAAACACAAAGAGAGAAACTGCTGCTGATCATTTTTCATAAGTTCTTCTTCAACAATCTGAGGACGCTGTCACACTCCAATAACTTCACAGTCAAAGTCTAGAAACATGAACATGACATTAAATCAGTGTAACCTACAACCAGAGTCCAGGACAGTCCAGTCAGGACATGAATGAATAAATTCAGAGGGACACAGGATAATATCTGATTTCACTGCAGTTCATACTTAATTACATCTTTCTCTTGTCTCATTTGTTCTAAAAGGAACAAAACACATCTGGAGATTTTATATAAAAAAGAAACATGGTCATAAAAACAAACTGTCCCATCATCAAAATCATTTTCTGTCAGCTTTAACTCAACACAAAATCACTAAACAAAGATAAAGTAGGTGTGGTGGAGTTATTAATATTAATACAATAATCTTCTTAAATCTGAGAGCAGACAAAGAATGTTGTCAGCTTTTGTCACATAACAATTATTTTCTCTTTTACCTGAGAGGAGATTCGACAGCAAAGAAAACAACCAGAAATGCACAAATTCATTGTGTTTTACCAAATATGTTTCTATGTCTCAAAACAAACAAAAACCCTGTCCAGCACCAAAACGCATTTGAAGCTGAAAACAAGGTTTAAACTCACTGTTGACTTTCACCAATTTTATCCAAGACCTCCATCTTTTTCCTCAACCTGAACAAATAATTGAAAGTGCCTCAAAAGGACCATCAAAGATGTTTGTTACTAATCAAACGGATATTATAGAAAATATTGTCTGAAAACAAATTAAAAATGTAAATGTTTTACAAGTGTGTTCCTTAAAAACATGTTGAGACTCTGCACAAATCCACAGTGCTGAACAATTAATTGAAATTCAGCCGAAATCGCAATATGGGCTCCTGCCATTTTAAATCACAGGAGGCGCATTTTCATTCTAATATTGTGTTGCAGAGATGCTCTGGCCTACACATCACACAGAGACGAAAGGATCAGATATCATGGCTCTGTACAGATCCCTGCAAAAATCACTAAGACAATGAGAAAAATGATGTAAAATAATAATTCCCTTTAATATCGCAAATCATATCGAAATCGCAATTTAGCTCTCCCCATTGCTCTTCTCCCTCTACACTAATGACTGCACCTCAGGGGACCCCTCTGTGAAACTCCTGAAGTTTGCAGGCGACACGACGGTCATCGTCCTCATCCGGGAATGTGACGAGTCTGCTTACAGATAATGCTTATTGCTGTAAATCTGGTAAATGTTGACTTGAAATAATTCACATCACTCTTTTAAAGGTTGTTTCGAGCTAAATGTGGCAAAATTTTTCACAATTAAAATTAGTGCCCCGTACAATGGATGGTAAACGGTTAACTTTCATTTTGACCTATTATTGTTTCCAATGCTGTGACTGACAAATGAACTGAGTGGCATTACAATACACTGGATTGGCGACACTAACCGATAGATCTTCTATGATGGCCGGTTAAAGATTTGTGTCAAGCATCTTTTTCTAATGTGTAGCTACTTTGCAGGAACATCCATATTTGAAGCATTGACTATTGCAGAGTTATTATAATTTATTATTATTTCTGTAAATGTTAATTGTAGCCCTGTCTAAAATCATTCAGCCTACAGTGCATAAAATCAGTAACACAATATGTAAATGTTTATAACAGCACAAAAGCTCATAATACTAAAACTGGTTAAAATATGTACTAAAGAACAAAAAGCTTAAAGATCATATGTATAGTTTAAAATGTTAAATACATGTTTGTACAAACAGTTATGTTCCTTTAAAAGCCGTTATTGAGCAGAACAGGAGTTTGTTTGATCTAAAGTCTGTGTAATCAGCCGTGCAACCTAACCTGTTACCAGTTTAATGTCAGTCAATCTGTTTCTGTAATTTTATTGGGGTTTGAACAACCTAATGGCAAATCCAAGTCATTAGCTTAGCATACCATGTAAATGTGCCTTGATATCATACTGTTACTGTAGCATTGTAATGCTTCTTAGTTAAAACGGACTTCACGTTAATTCGGCATGAAATAGCGTTTGGTATTGTGGCTCTTCTGAAGTTAATATGTTTAAAGGAGAGAGACACGTCGGAGTGGTTTTCCCAGTCTTCCCAGTGG
This sequence comes from Semicossyphus pulcher, assembly GCF_022749685.1. NCBI lineage: Eukaryota > Metazoa > Chordata > Actinopteri > Labriformes > Labridae > Semicossyphus > Semicossyphus pulcher. Next base: position 13,549,169 of record NW_027211681.1, read on the forward strand.
ACGGTGATATCACCCTACTGGTTGCTACCCTAACTGGTTTCCGTAAGCCAGCTGTTTCTGTGTTTACTTAACAGCAGCAGTTGTTTTCTGCCTCAGTCGCCGGATACGCCACACATTCATAACACATCACTGATGTTCAGCTCTCCTCTCATATCAACTGCGGCAAAAATGATTGTATAAGTGAGCAGTTCATCACAGCCGCCAACGAAAATAAATAAATGTCAGAAAATAAAGTATTTCCAACACGTGTCAACCTGGTTTCAATCTCAGCTGAGCAATAATATAATGCTCCATAACTATCCACTTAACGTGGTAAGCCACCGAAACAACACACTGGCTTGATCCGTGTCATATATTAATTAATTACGTCAGCATTCAGGTAACATTTTGTTTTTGTTTCATCTGAAACAACTGGTTACCTTGAGCTTGTGGCAGGAAATACCCTAACATATTTAGCATGGTTTTTCTATAAACTCACGCTCTCTTGACCCAGCATTGCAGCAGCCCACGACACTACACAGTATAACAAATAAATTACTTTTTTACAGTGACGATCCAACTCTGGCAACTGGGTTAAAATAAGCAATATAACTGTGACCGCGGAGCCACACATTCGGAATCATATTATGGGCGATTTTCAGGTCGCATTTCACATGTATTGTGGCGAAAATGATTGCAGTGAAGTGAGCAGCGCATCATATCCACCAACTTTAAAATGAAGTGTACGAAAATAAAATATTTTCTACTTTGGAACTGGATTCGATCCCACGAGAGCAAAAACACACTGCAAGTTATTAAATAATCCCTCTAGGCCACCTTCTACCTATGATAGACGTCATACTACATAAACTACGTCAGCATCACAGTATCTAGGTAACATTTAGTTTTGTGCTAATCTGAAACAACTGGTACCTTCAGCCTATGTGACCACGAAGAAATGTATCAAGGTGTTTTCTCCGAAAATACGGCTTTATCGTTCGCTACCTGACAGCACACGTCGACTCTACACATTTGTGTAACGAAAAGTGACGATCTACATCTGGCAACACTATGAAAATACATTAAACAATTGACATCGCGGAGCAACAGGAACATTATAACAAGCGTGTCTTATTTAAATTTATAGAATTATTATCAAAAGCAATGTAGAGTTCTGCAATCATTTTCAAAAGCACAGCGCTGTTTGAATTTACGTCTTTCCTCACATAGCCCGAGGCAACGACATGTTTTAAGAAGCCGCTCTCCCAAAACAATGTTACCTGAATACAATGAAGACAGAATCTGTCATTTAAGCTCCGTAAAGTCACCAAAAAAGATCGTCACAGTTAAAAAGTATTGTATTTGTTATACTGTGTAGTGTTGTGGGCTGCTGCAATGCTGGGTCAAAAGAGCCTTAGTTTATAGAAAAACCGTGCTAAATATGTTAGGGTATTTCCTGCCACAAGCTCAAGGTAACCAGTTGTTTCAGATGAAACAAAAACAAAATGTTACCTGAATGCTGACGTAATTAATTAATATATGACACGGATTGAGTCAGTGTGTTAATTCGGTGGCTCACAGCGTTAAGTGGATGATTACAGAGCATTATATTATTGCTCAGGTGAGATTGAAACCAGGTTGACACGTGTTGGAAATACTTTATTTTCTGACATTTATTTATTTTCGTTGGCGGCTGTGATGAACTGCTCACTTATACAATCATTTTTGCCACAGTTGATATGAGAGGAGAGCTGAACATCGTCAGTGATGTGTTATGAATGTGTGGCGTATCCGGCGACTGAGGCAGAAAACAACTGCTGCTGTTAAGTAAACACAGAAACAGCTGGCTTACGGAAACCAGTTAGGGTAGGGTAGCAACCAGTATATCACCGGACCTTGCTGTTTTTTATTCCTGTGATTCCTGTGATCCTGTGTATTAACTGCTCAACGGTGACTGCCATTACCACTGTGATTACCATCCCCCTCTAACAATTCGTTTGGGATTTGTGAGTATTAACTGAGCTTGCACGTGCTTTTTTGTTTTTTTGGGGGGTTTTCTGCTCATATCAGAGTGAAGCGGCCATTAAAGTTTTTAGGCCTCAACGCACCCCAGCTTCGAATCAGGCCTGCAATAGGGTTCAATTTATAATTTAAGGAGTGTGTGTGTGTGTGTGTGTGTGTGTGTGTGTGTGTGTGTGTGTGTGTGTGTGTGTGTGTGTGTGTGTGTGTGTGTGTGTGTGGGCCCACAGGTATACATTTAGTTTCAAAACTATTTTGTTAATATCAACCATATGAAAATATTTTTACTGAATATAAAGGTAAAAAATAGATTTTGAAAGTTTAGGGAGATTTAACAAAGGGTTTAACAACTATAGAAACCTGATATTTCATTTAGTACACTTTTATTTATAACCTTTTGAGTATTTTATTTCATAAAGAAAGAGCTGCCAAATTGTATTATTTCATTTTTTGTAAATAAATGCCTGTTTCAGGATTATTGCATTTAAAGTACAGTTGTGTGGTGTCCTTATTAAATTTTATTGAGGCCGTTTAAAAATCAAAACTTTCGTAAAACTCAAAAGAGGTAAAGTAAAGTGTCATTTTACATAAAACAGTTCAACAACGAACTCAGGCCCTGTCCCATTGTAGTACACACTCAAGATAAATATAACATAGCTACATGGTGTAACAGTCAGAGTTGTGATGTTGCTGTAGTACCAAGAAGTACCACAGGGGGGTGTCTCCCTCCTGTTTTGCTGTGAAGTGCTAGAGTTAAGTTGTGGGCAGTCCTGATATCTTATTAATATAAGATACTCTGATATTCCTGCACCCTCATGTATTCATGAATGAAATCCCTTGTCCTATGGTGGATGAGGAGGAAGAACGTGCAGTCGAAACTTTCTTAGAAAAAGAAACCATCATGTCCCTTGACTCCCTACAATCCTCACTTGTGGCAAAAGTCGCTGAGGCGAGCCTGGAGGATGGACAGAGAGCGGCCATGTTCAGCCTTCTCACCCAGTATGATGACATGTTTGACGGACGTCTTGGACACACTTCACTGACTGAACATGCAATAAACACAGGAAATGCAAGGCCTATCCATCTTCCGCCTTATCGCTCTTCTGCAAAAAAACGTGTCATTGAAGAACAGGCTGAGCAGATGTTGCACGATGGCATCATTGAGCCATCCACCAGTCCATGGGCTGCCCCTGTGGTGATTGTTAACAGGCCAAATACTGACCCTAGGTTCTGTGTGGACTTTAGAGGTTTGAACCAGGTCACTGGTACTGAACTAACCCTCTCTGAAGCTCAAGAAGTGTCAGTTCTGCTTAAGCGAGATCCCTTTCCTTGGCTACCGCATCACACCCACAGGTGTAAAGCCAGATCCAGACAACATCAAAGCTGTCAGAGAGTTCAAAAGCCCATCCAATGTGAAACAAGTGAGACAGTTCGTCGGACTGACAGGATATTATCGTTGTTTTGTCCAAGACTATGCACGCCATGCTGAGCCCCTCCACGCACTCACCAGGAAAGATGCAGTTTTCCACTAGGATGACAAATGTCAAGATGCCATGGACATGTTGAAAAAATATGTCACTTCAGCACCTGTCTTGAGATTTCCTGACTTTACTTGCCCCTTCTTCATTCATGCTGATGCTTGTGACCTTGGACTTGGAGCTGCCTTGATGCAGAAAGACAATGAGAGCCGAGAAGTTGTGGTGGCATATGCGAGTCGCTCCCTGCACAAAGCTGAACGCCCATACTCAACCCCCGAGAAGGAATGCTTAGCTGTGATCTGGGCTCTCGAACATTTCAGACCTTATATTGAGGGCCTCCATGTGACCATCTACACAGACCACAGCAGCCTTAAGTGGCTTATGTCCCGCCCAAACCACTCGGGCCGACTAGCCCGTTGGTCTCTCAGACTTCAAGATTTTGACTTTACCATCGTGCACAAACCTGGCGTACACAACGGTGTGCCGGACGCCCTATCCCGCAACCCCCTACCAGCGTCTGGCGACATTCCCACAGATCTCCTGCCAGAGTATGCTGTCATTGGAAGCTTGGATCTCCGCACTCTGCCCCCAGCGTTGTTGGGAGATCGTACACATGTGAGACAACTGCAGCTGGATGACCCAGTCACAGGCCAGCTTCTCAGAGACCTTGAGCTAAACCCACAGGCTGACACTGACGACACCCCACAGTATGTCATTTATGACAGTCTACTTTACTACAAAGACGCTAAAGCCAGGTGTGGTTTGCATCCATTAAAGGAACTCAAACTCTATGCCCCCACATCACTCCGTCGCACCTTGCTCAACTACTATCATGACCATCCCTCCGCAGGTCACCTCGGTGTTGCAAAGATACTTGCGAGGCTGCGGCTTAGGTTCCTTTGGCCAAAAATGGCTGCTGATGTCAAGCGATATGTCACCTCATGTTCAGTCTGTCAGCTCACCAAGCCGAGCCAGAGGAAACCTGCTGCATACCTACCTGATCTCAGACAGAGGTTCGCCCCTCGTCAGTGAGTTGTTTGAGCACGTCCTTTCAACCCTTGGATCTGTACACAGGCTTACCACTGCCTACCACCCCCAAACAAACGCGACGGAACGTGTGAACCGAACTCTCAAAACTGCCATACGTGCCTATGTTGGGGACAAACACACATCATGGGATAAGTTTCTCTCCCAGATCTGCTTTGCACTGCGTACTGCCCCCCACGAGAGCACGGGACTCAGCCCGTCAATGATGCTGTATGGTCGTGAGCTGGAAACCCCACTTGACCTCATAACACAACCTTCCTGTGGAGGCGTTCTTATGACCACACCCGAGCGACACTTGACCACAGTCTCAAGCACTACTATGACTTGAGACGCCGTCAGGCTAGCTTTGTTGTTGGTGACCTTGTCAGGGTGAAATCCCGCCCTAGGTCTGATGCACAGGCTAACTTCACTGCTAAATTGGCGCCCCTGTTCACAGGCCCGCTTCGTGTCAGTCAGAAACTGGGAGATGTCAACTGGTGGGGATGCTGGTGTCTTTCATGTTGTGAATTTGCAACCTTTCCACACTTGGGACTCACTTTCCTCCGGCAGACGTACTGTTACCGTAACTGCAGGGCAGGACGTCCCTGAGGCCTTGGACGATAATGTGCCCATCACCCAGACTGGCAGCCAAACTGACTTCCCTGCCACAGACATGGACTATGACGCGCCCGGTGGCACTGTGCCAGTACCAGAAGTGGACTGTGACTCTGAGAACCACTCAACTTTGGCTGTGCCTGACCCAAACCCAGACCATACAGGCCGATATGACCTGAGGCAGAGACGCTGCCCCCGGATCACTTCGGGTTGGTCAGACAGTAGGTGGACAAACGCTTACCACACTGACAGACTTGACCTGAAATAGGCTGTTTTTGTTTGCTACTTCATGTTTGTTTCTGAAAACTGAAATGCAGTACTGATTTCCGTGCAATCCTGGCGTTTTTGCAAGCTTTGTGTTTGCACATCTTACCTACCAGAGAACTGTTCTAGTTGTACCACTGTTTGAGTTTGCTTAAAGGGTTAAATGGCACCTTTTTGTGTCCTTTGGTTCTATAAAATGGTTCAGGTTTTGGGTACAACATATTTGGAAAAAAAAGAGATTTTGCACTGTGCATTTCTACCTGGTGTGCTAACCAGTTGATGTTATTGTTCTATTTTATGCTCTATCAGCTGATATGTATATTGGTCTGCTGGATATCATTTCTTTCCCTGTGTATGAGCATACTGCTGACCTTACACAATCTATGTATAGCGATGTGTTAAGTGCAGGTTGGTTGCTTCTTTGGCTGTGTACGGCTGGGGACAGCCTCCTTATGACCAGGGGGAAATATGTAACAGTTAGAGTTGTGATGTTGCTGTAGTACCAAGAAGTACCACAGGGGGGTGTCTCCCTCCTGTTTTGCTGTGAGGTGCTAGAGTTAAGTTGTGGGCAGTCCTGATATATGACTTCGACCGACGTCCACTTTCTTTAGTAACAAGTTGGTGCAGGTTATGCCGTTCATGTTCTACTCAAGTTTGATTATAGAATATAACGCCGTTGAGACCTGGCATTGTATGGTCGATGCTTAGTATTTTAAAATAAAGTGGAACTGTGGAAATCTCCATTCCCTCGTCTGTCGAGTCTTTAGGCCACTGGCTATTCCGGAGCACCGGCTAACTAGCCCCGCTGCCAGCTCTCTCTACCTACACTCAACAACGTTACAATGGGACCGGGGTTACATAATGTTTCTCTGCTACTTTTCAGAGTGGGTTTGCTGGTTTATAGTTTTAGTAGTCTTTTTATTTGTCAGGGGCGTTATTCATGATAAAATAACAGTATTTATGTCGGGTTTTCAACAGTAACAGTCATTATTTATAATTGTATTATCAAAGACATTCAAAAGAAAATAGGTGTCATTAGTCATTCTAGTTTAGTTGTGTTTTTGTCTTGTATTTCGGTTTTCAGTTATTATTTCTTGATTTACCTTGTCACTTTGTCCCTTGTCATGAGTTTTCATCGTTTAGTTTTGTATTTAGTTTATTCTGTGTTCTTGTCAGTGTTTAGTCTTGTTTAGTTAAGTATTTCACTTGTGTCTCTTTGGTTAGATCATTTCCTGTTTTACTTTGTCACCTTGTCTCTCGTGTTGGTCCACTTCCTGCCTTTGTGTTTCCCGCTTGTTTGATTCTGTGCCCTGCCCCGATTGTTTTCACCTGCCCCTTGATTGTCTCACCTGTGTCTGATTAGCCTCACCTCCTAAGTTTATTTCGTCTTTGTGCTCCCCTGTCTTGTTGCCTGTTCATTGTCATCCATCGTGCGTGAGTCTATGTCTAAGTCTATTTTCTGGATTATCTTCGTGCCTCCCCTGATTTCCTCGTGTCCCTTGGATTACCTGTTCCTGGTTTTGTTTGTGAGTTTATTGCCGTGTCTTTAGATTTTCCTTTTTGTCTTTTTTTGGAGTTAGATTTTGTTTATGCATTTTTGCCTTTTATTTCATTAAATTTCAGTCTGCATCTGGGTCTTCCCCTTTTTGTTTAAACCTTAACTGTGACAGAGTGAACAGGCCAAAAATGGACCCAGCTGACTTTGAACATTTTGATTTATTTTAAAAAATTACTTATTTTCAGAACATTTTTAGAGCTGTCACACGAGATTTTGATTTTGAGCATTCTCCCTGGAATGGGACTCGTTTGGCCATTTTTCCTGGCTCCCGCGGAGGCACCAGGAAAAGACGTGGCCATCGTGGCTCTCGTTTTCCTCGCCCCTCTCCCCAGTCCAGAGCCCCAGAGCCTCCACTGCCTAGCTCCCCAGAAACTCCTGCCCCTGTGTTCCGGTCGGAAGTCCTGCCGACTCCTGCTCCTGTGTTTCGGTCGGAGGTCCTGCTGACTCCTGCTCCTGTGTTTGGTCGGAGGTCCTGCCGACTCATGCCCCTGTGTTCCGGTCGGAGGTCCTGCCGACTCATGCCCCTGTGTTCCGGTCGGAGGCTCTGCCGACTCATGCCCCTGTGTCCTGGTCGGAGGCTCTGCCGACTCCTGCTCCTGTGTTCTGGTCGGCTCCAAGGCCGACTCCTGCTCCCCGGGTCCAGTCGGCTCCCCGGCCGACCCCTGCATCCCGGGTCCAGTCAGCTCCCCGGCCAACTCCTGCTCCCCGGTTCTCCGTCGGCGGTCCGGCTGATACCTGCACCTGGATCTGGTTCCCCGTTGTTGGTCCGGCCGACACCTGCTCCTGGTTCTCCGTCGGTGGTCCGGCTGACACCTGCACCTGGTCCTGGTTCTCCGTCGGCGGTCCAGCCAACACCTGCTCCTGGTTCCCTGTTGGTGGTCCGGCTGACACCTGCATCTGGTTCTGGTTCTCTGTCGGTGGTCCGGCCGACACCTGCTCCTGGTTCCCCGTCGGCGGCCCGGCCGACACCTGCCCGTCCTCTGGAGAGGCTCAGCCGGCCTGGTCGGCCCCCTGCCCATCCTCCAGAGAGGCTTCGCCCGCCAGGTCGGCCTCCTGAGAGGCTCTGCCCGCCTGGTCAGCCCCCTGGCCACCCTCCTGATCTGCTTCGCTCCCCTCGTCGGCCCCCTGGCCGCCCTCCTGATCTGCTTCGCTTGCCTGGTCGGCCCCCCGGACGCCCTCCTGATCTGCTTCGCTTCCCTGGTCGGCCCCCTGGCCGCCCTCCTGAAGGCATTTGCTTGGACTTTGCCCCTCAGCCCCTGGCTGTTAACTGAACTTTGTACCCTGAACTCTTGACCTCTTAAATCCATTATTTCAGTCTGCATCTGGGTCCTCACCTTTTTGTTTAAACCTTAACTGTGACAATAGGTTCTGTTACCCCATTTTGTACATATAACTAGAGAGTGACAAAGTTTGCCTTTCACTTTAAGAATTCAACACCCTACAGATAGCCTACAGCTCGCTCAAAACAACTTAGTTTGGAGCCTTGGCGTTCGGACGGGGAGAAACACATCGGAAAGATAAAGACCTGCAGGACGCAAGACAACAGTGCTGCAAGAAATGTTGATTTCTGCTGATATTATTTTAGCAAACGCAGCAAACATGGGTTCTCAGATCAGTTTAACGCCACTCACACAAACATTATGAAAACTGTTGGTTACGTTACCTTCTGATGGAGAGAAGAATCTGCATGAAGCCAACGAGTGAAGTGAAACTAAAAAGCAGCTTCAACCAGGAAACCAACCAGAGAAAGAACAAACATGTAACTGACAGAAGGAGGTTTTCAACAGTGTTACTTTCGTTAACGAAAATTAAGACGATAAATGTTAGTCAACGATCATTTTTCCATCATGAAGACGAGACGTTGTCGAGTTAAAAATAGATCTTTGACAGTAAAAACTCAGACGGCACGAATGTTTTGTTTTCGTTAACGAGACGAGACTCAAATGTTAGCGGTGGCTGTCGGACATTCAAAATCCAATTTAAATCCTCAAGCACCAGTTAGAGATAACGGGTATCACGAAGGAGGTGAGAAACTTTCTCTGTTCACTCAGGCTCCCTGCTTCAGGCTCTGTGCGCGCTCCCAGAAAAAGGGGAACTTATACAGGTCATGTGAGGAATGAGGAAATGTGATCACAGAGCAGCTCTGAACTTTGGAAAAACTGCAGTCAAACATTTATAGACACTATGAAACTTCATTAGTTAGATTGTAAAGGTCTTAATATTCAGCTTCATGCTCCGTCTTATTTTACAGCGAGGAAATAAAACGTAGAAAGATGGATTTTACTACTTCATCTACTAATCTTAATTATAATTTATCCTTTCTTCCTCATTATTGTTGTTTGATATGACAACATATCTGTGTTAAACTGGACGGACAATAATGGTGTTTTACACACAGACATAACAGCGTGTGTAAAGGTTGTATGTATGAAGACCGTGTGTTTAAGAGAACTGTGCTAAGGAGGACAGTGTGTGTGAAGACTGTGGGCTTGTGCGGCTTTTGAGTCCCCTAAACCTGCAAATAACACAAAAATACTTCACTGCAGAGCGAACAGCACTGCGCTGTTTGTATTTAAATGAGTCATTATGCAGACTAGGGATGCACGATATTGGATATTTTGCCGATATCCGATATGCCGATGTTTTACAACTCATTTAGCCGATTACCGATACTGATACCGATATTTTTTTCCCGCACACCTAATTGCAGAGATTATCAACTCTCTTCTGTATTGGAATTAGTGTACAGTATAATGGTGATACTCTTATCACATTTGTTACAACGGTCGGGGTGACGGGTCTTGAGATGGTTAATCAAGTTCGTAGTGTTGAAAGAGTTTGCCTTGGCTCCTCCTCGCATCACCGAAGCTGAGCAGTCATTGCAAATAGCAGTTTTGCTTTCTATTTCGGACACTTTGAAAAACTTCGACACCACGGACGTGACGTCATCACACCGCGCCGCGCAGGTCTTCTTCGCGCCGGGGACATTGCGCTGAGGTCGGGCATTTAATCAAGTATGCAGCAGCCCATTATTTTATCGGTTAATTATATCGGCGGATATCGTGTTGGCCGATATCCGATAGTTCCTTTTTAAGCCAATATCGGCCGGTACCGATAACGTGCCGATAATATCGTGCATCCCTAATGCAGACATTCAGAGACAAATGTGTCCCCTTTCTATGTGTGGCATTGTGGTAAGGAACACCAGTGAGGCTGATTTGAATGCAGCCCTTTCTGCAGCCCTCTCCCTGACTCCTCCTCCACCCACTCCCTAATCAGGCAAGCTGCAAGGCACCTGGGGCCTGTGCTGGCCTCTTGCTTCTGCTTGGCAGGTTGTGTTGGTGGCCTCAGGTATGATACACAATTTAAAACAATTTTCCTTTTTAAAATAAGTTGAGTGAGACTTCTGCCCTCTGTCAGTTATAGACTTACCTCTCCCTGGCCTTTGGTCGCGTTGCTGACTACACGGTATTTTGTTGTGCCTGGTGGTGAGCAGGGTGGCTCAAAAGAAAATGTTCAGTCTTTATATTTTATAAATATTTTAATAGGCGTGTTTCAATTTTAGGTACAGAGTCATACTGCTGCTGTTGTTGCCCCCTCTTTCTTTTGTATTCATTGTTAAACTTCTCTAAAAATACTTTTGTTGTAAATTGAGTTTTGCTCTTTTGCTTAGTTTATTTAGTTTTGAGTAATTGCTTATTTTGATTAGTTTGGATCATTTTGCTTTTGAGCTGGTTTGAGTTCTTGCCTTTCTAACCAACTGGTTTGTTTGTTCTGTTTGATTCCTTTGTGTTCTCTTTTCTTTAGAAGCTGAGAGCCACTGTGTTGGGAAGCTGGGCACCTGTGGTGAGGTACCCCCACAATTACATGAGTTGAGAGCACTGAGACACCAATAGGCTGCACCATAGTTTGCTGTGAGGTTTGCTGTGTTGCACCCAAGGTGAGTATGTAGTAACACCCCCCCCCCCCGCCCCCGCAAGTGGCCTTAGCTGAGTTTTAGTGTACTTAGTTTTGACTGTTTAACCTCCCCATTCCTCCCCTACAGCTCAAGCCCATTCTTAGTTTGTACATTTTTCTTTGGTTAATTTCAATAAAATATTTAGGTTTAACACGTCTCTGCCTCATCAGTAATGAGTCTGTGTGCTATCAAGGTTTTGCTCAGAATTCCTGAGGTGCATGTCTCCAGGTGGGGTTGCTGGTTAAACTTCCATCTGTTACAAATACTCTCCTTTGTCACATATGCAAATGAGCCTCGTGGCAAAAGGCACCTAATTCACAACTCCAGCGCTAACAGCACCGAGCAGTTAGAGTGAAAATACACTGCTCAAAAAAATTAAGGGAACACTTAAATCAAACATCAGATCTTGATGAACGTATAATTGAAGTGGAAAATCTTTACTGATGTACGTTGTATAATTTGTTGCGAAAAAAATGATGTAACAACGGTCAATGGAAACCAAAACCATCAGCCCATTGAGGGTTGGATTCAAAATCACACCCAAAATCAAAGTAAAAAAATGAAATCACAGGCTGATCGAACTTGCGTGAATGTCGTCATGGCAACTCATGATGTGACTCAGTAGTGTGTATGGCCCCTGCAAGCTTGCATGTAGTCCCGACAACGTCTGGGCATGCTCCTGATAGGTCGGCGGATGGTGTCCTGGGGGATCTCCTCTCAGACCTGGATCAGGGCATCAGTGAGCTCCTGGACAATCTGTGGCAGTACTTAACAGTGTCTGATGCATCAATACATAATGTCCCATACGTGCTCAATTGGATTTAGGTCAGGGGAACGAGAGGGCCAGTCAATGGCATCAATGCCTTCGTCATCCATGAACTGCCTACACACTGTGGCCACACAAGGCCAGCATTGTCCTGCAATTTCTTACCTAACAGCAGTCAGGGTACCATTGGCTATGACATGGAGGTCTGTGCGGCCCTCCAAGGAAATACCTCCCCAGACCATCACTGACCCACCGCCAAACCGGTCATGCTGGATGATGTGACAGGCAGCATAACGTTCACCACGGCTTCTCCAGACTCTTTCACGTCTGTCACATGTGCTCAGTGTGAACCTGCTCTCATCCTTGAAGAGAACGGGGCGCCAATGGCGGACCTGCCAATTCTGGTGTTCTCTGGCAAATGCTAATGCTAACGGTGCTGGGCTGTGAGCACAGGTCCCATTAGAGGACGTCAGGCCCTCATGCCACCATCATGGAGTCTGTTTCTGACAGTCTGGTCAGAAACATACCAGCCAGTCCTGTTTGTGTGTATTTCCTATGTGTGTGTGTAGCATGTTTGTACTAACTAAACATGTATTCCCCCTCAGGGATGAATAAATAAAGTCTTCTTCTAAAATAAACCCAGTGACAGGCCAGTGCTGCTGTCACAGGCTGCCACTAGAGCGGCGCCATCTTGCACTTCAGGAGCGGGGAGCTTCTTGGGCTCCACATGTTTGCTTTTTATTTATCTTCATCTTTGTGTCGATTCCACTCAGTGTTTCTAACCTGACTGGTGAACAGAGGTGCCTTCTGTTGACGTGTGTGTTGTGAATTATAACACCTCAGAGAGAAAGCTTGCTAACTAGTTTGCTAGCTAGCTCATGGACGAACCTTGTGGGCTTTTTTAAGAGGAGTGGATCACAGCCACCATCCACACAAAGTAGTTCAGCAGCATCAGCAGCCAGTGGACAGCAGACAGACGTTGTTTCAAGTATGAATACGCGAGCAGCAGTGAGTCGGTGAGGTGACTATGAAGTGCTATCTAGAGAACCTTGCGTTCATGTTCTCCTCGGATGTTCCAGTTCCGGATTTCAGCTGTTTTCAGACTTTACAACTAAATTTACTGTATGTATTACTCACACCTGAAATAGATAACTCTATACAGACAGCAAAGTTAAGACCTATCAAATCATAATTAACCAGTGAGCCAAACAGACTCAGCCTGTCTGTCTGTCTGTCTGTCTGACAGCTTCATAATGACATTGAATCATAGTCTGGGTTTTCCTTCCTTCTTTCTACAAACATGTTCATGGATCCACGGCCCCCCTCCTGTTGCAACCCTGGATAGCTTGAGATCTATCTTCGACTATAATGCATCTGAAGACAGAATGGCGACAGAAGTATCGATGAAGGATCTTTAAATGTTGCCAGGCTAAAAAAACAAACAAGACAGAAAGAGGATCAGTTTTCTCTCTTTCAGGAGCCACAATTTAAAGGTTTGTTTTAGAGAACAAAGAGTCAGTAAAATAAGTTGGGTCAGTCAAAGGCTGACATGGTGGGGAAACATTAGCCTACTTCAACAGAAAAAAAGATCAAACACAAAGAGTTAAAACATTAAATCTCAAATCAGAGAATTAAATCAAAGAATACTGAAAGATTATTACAGCAAATGTCAGAAGTAAACCAAAGCTTGTTATTTATGTTTGATCAAATCAGCAGGCAGGATCGTCACTGAGAGCGAGACTCGGCCTTTTATAGAAAAAATATCTTCAAGTACCAAATGATGAAATGTCACATTTGGATCACAGTAAAGACACAAAACTTTAGCTTTAAATTAGTGACATGACATCCCCGACATGTTGAAATATAAAAGCTTGGCATGAGAAGATAATTAACCTCCTCGTTTGTCTGCTTCTAAAATATAAGTTGTCTCTGATATCGTTCACTATCCTGCTCCTCACTCAATAGTTTGGGAGTTCAGAGGAGAAGACTAAAGAGGATTTCAACCAATGAAATGCTATGTTGTTGGGCTTGATTAGTGACCATTATCTTTACACTGTACTGTCCTGGTAAATAGAGCCCCTCCCTCAGACTGAGCTGAGCTGAGCTGATTGGCTGAGCTTACCAATTTCAGCCAATTCTGCGCGCACAACGGCACAAGTTTATTTGCATCAGGCTCCTGACTTTGTAAATCGTATCTGTCTCTGAGAAAAAAGCATCGAAACATGCTAGAAACCGTCAAAGTGCCCAAGAAGGGCTCAAAGAAAGCCGTGTCAAAGGCCACCAAGACCGGCAAGAAGAGGAGAAAGACCAGGAGGGAGAGCTACGCCATCTACGTGTACAAGGTCCTGAAGCAGGTCCACCGTGACACCGGGATCTCCTCTAAGGCCATGGGCATCATGAACTCCTTTGTGAGCGACATCTTTGAGCGCATCGCCGGTGAGGCCTCCCGTCTGGCTCACTACAACAAGCGCTCCACCATCACCTCCAGGGAGATCCAGACCGCCGTCCGCCTGCTGCTGCCCGGTGAGCTGGCCAAGCACGCCGTGTCTGAGGGAACCAAGGCTGTGACCAAGTACACCAGCTCCAAGTAAGACTGTCAACATCAACCCAAAGGTCCTTTTCAGGACCACCCACTATTTCCACTATGAGCTGTCATTCTATCGCTTACGTATTTCCTGGTGAAATTTGGATACACTGATGAATTTAATGTCATGCACATTATGAAAAATTGGTGATTTTTAAGCCTCCTAGTTTGTTAATCTCTGTATTCAAAGCTTCAGCGTTCCAAAAAAGTGTACACAGACACACACACAGAAACACACACAGACACACACACACACACACACACGGCGGCTTCACACTGGAATCATGAGCAGAGCCTGGCGGCCGATGCTTCAGCTGGGCTTCAGCCCTGTCTGTCCTGTACATGAGTTTTCATAAAGGCCAGGAAGCTCTCATTTGATCGAGTGTCTGGCTCTTAAAAGAGCCTTTGTGTTGCTGTAGGACAGTGAATGTTTAACCTCCGAAACCTTACAGAGTGCGTCCCTGTCTCTTCAGAGCGTACACCACATCCATGGCGGTCACGGTCTTCCTCTTGGCGTGCTCGGTGTAAGTGAAGGCATCAGGGATGACGTTCTCCAGGAAGACCCAGAGCCGACACTCTTTGGTCTCGCCGCCACGTGATCACGTGGTTCATGTAGCTCCCAATAGTTCCAAACAAGCCAGCGCTGTCAACTTGTCTTGAGTAGTTTTCAGCGGGACACTGAACTAGTTAGTACACTGAACAAAAATATAAACACAACACTTTTGTTTTTGCCCCCATTTTTCATGAGATGAACTCAAGGATCTAAGACTTTTTCTATGTACAGAAAAGGCCCATTTCTCTCAAATATTGTTAACAAATTTGTCTAAATCTGTGTTAGTGAGCACTTCTCCTTTGCCCAGATAATCCATCCACCTCACAGGTGTGGCATATAAATTATTATTGCACAGGTGTGCCTTAGGCTGGTCACAATAAAAGGCCACTCTAAAATGGGCAGTTTTACTGTATTGGGGGGGTCCAGGGGGGTCAGAAAACCAGTCAGTATCTGGTGTGACCACCATTTGGCTCACGCAGTGCAACAGGTCTCCTTCGCATAGAGTTGATCAGGTTGTTGATTGTGGCCTGTGGGATGTTGGTCCACTCCTCTTCAACGGCTGCCAAGCTGCTGGATATTGGCAGGAGCTGGAACACGCTGTCGTATACGCCGATCCAGAGCATCCCAAACATGCTCAATGGGTGACATGTCCGGTGAGTATGCTGGCCATGCAAGAACTGGGATGTTTTCAGCTTCCAGGAATTATGTACAGATCCTTGCAACATGGGGCCGTGCATTATCACGCTGCAACATGAGGTGATGGTCATGGATGAATGGCACAACAATGGGCCTCAGGATCTCGTCACGGTATCTCTGTGCATTCAAAATGCCATCAATAAAATGCACCTGTTTTCGTTGTCCATAACATACGCCTGCCCATACCATAACCCCACCGCCACCATGGGCCACTCAATTCACAGTGTTGACATCAGCAAACCACTCACCCACAAGACGCCATACACGCTGTCTGCCATCTGCCCTGTACAGTGAAAACCGGGATTCATCCGTGAAGAGAACACCTCTCCAAAGTGCCAGACGCCATCGAATGTGAGCATTTGCCCACTCAAGTCAGTTACGACGACAAACTGCAGTCAGGTCGAGACCCTGATGAGGACGACGAGCATGCAGATGAGCTTCCCTGAGACGGTTTCTGACAGTTTGTGCAGAAATTCTTTGGTTATGCAAACCGATTGTTGCAGCAGCTGTCTGGGTGGCTGGTAAACCTTCCCTGTTAGTCGAGTCGAGCTGAAGCGGCATTTCGAGAGTATCTAGCTTCCGTATCTCCGAGTGAAACAGGACGTGCAGGCAGGACATATCGTTAGAGGGATTTGATTTGATCGTTGAGAAGTGGGCGTAGACAGTTGTCTCCACAGCGCAGTAGCTAGCTAAGTGACCGAGCGTTCTTGGTGCTCTGCGGCTAAATGTTGCAGATTGATTGGTTGAAATTGTTTGGTTCTAACTTATGTAAGCAGGCCTGAAATTTAGTTTTACCGGAAGAAAAAAATGATCTGATTTTGATATAAGAATACGAAGAAATTGATTTTCTGTATTTTTTGGCCTATATTGTCAAATAGATGCACAATATTACCGGGGATGTGATCGAAAAGGATTCAAATGACATTTTTCATTTATCCTCGACTTTAACTCAGGCTTCCTGCGTCAGGATTTGTGCGCACGCACAGAAATAAGGGCCGTTCTACGCGTCATGTGACTCTTGTTCCGCACAAAAAGGAGCGATCACCGGCTGTCTGCTTCAGTCAGACACCAGCGATGATGAAACGTTAGGACCAAGGACAAAACCTAAAGTAAAAAACCTAATCTAGTGTCCTTAGATGCTGTGCCCTCATCGTTCTTGTACTGTAGGCTAATGGATGATCTGCTGATATTAATGTCATGACTATTTATTGACTAAAACTAGACAAACTATTATAAGAATGACTAAAATCAAATGTGACTACTGTGAAGACGCCCGACAGTTGCCAATTGCTTAAATAATAATTATAATAACTTTATTTATATAGCACTTCTCAAAAACAAGTTATAAAGTGCTTTACAATTAAAACAAGGCACATAGTAAAATCAAGCAAAAACAGATATATGTAAAAACCCATACATCAAAAAAACAAGTTAAAAGTCAAACAAAGCAAAAGGTTAAGAAAAAGCCAGACGATAAAAGTGAGTTTTAAAAAGAGATTTAAAAGAAGACACTGAGTTTGCCTGCCTGAGATCTCCATGCAGGGAGTTCCACAAATGTGAGGCTCCAACTGCAAAGGCTCTGTCACCTTTTGTGACCAGTCGAGATTTAGGAACCTCTAGAAGGGCCCTGCCAGAAGATCTCCGGCAGCGGTGAGGCTCATAAGGGGTTAGCAGCTCAGAGATATAGGCTTGAGCATGACCATTTAAAGCTTTAAAAACAAGCAATAAAATCTTAAAATCAATCCTAAAACTCACAGGGAGCCAGTGAAGGGCAGCAAGGACTGGTGAGATATGGTTGCTTCTCTTGGTGTTGGTTAAAAGCCTGGCTGCAGCTTTTTGAATTAATTGCTGTCTTTGGATGTTGCGCTTGCTGATACCGGAATAAAGTGCATTACTGATTGAGTCTGGTGGAAATAAATGCATTGATTACCTTTTTTAAATCGGAAGGGGAGAGGAATGACCGGATGTTGAATAACTGTCTGAGTTGGGCAAAGCAGGACTGCATAACAGTCACCTGGGTGTGAAATGATAGCTCCCCGTCCAAAATGACCCCTAGGTTGCGGGCCTCTTTGCACACATTGTCAGGCAGGGCACCCAGACTGGAGGAGAGATTTTGGGTGTAGCCAGATCTGGAGCCAGAGGGAGAAATCATAAGAACTTCAGTTTTTGAGTTATTCAGCTGTAGAAAATTATACATTTTTTATTTCATGCAGACAGGACATAACGTCAGTAACATCAGTGGAACCAGGTTTTAACGGTGCATAAAGTTGAGTGTCATCTGTGTAACAGTGGAAATCTATGCCATGACTACGCAGGACTTGCCCCAGGGGTAGCATGTAAACAGTGAAAAGGAGGGGGCCTAAAGTGGACCCCTGTGGAACCCCACAAGAGAGGAGCACAAGAGGAAGAGGCATCACCAAGCAATACAGAAAAAGACCTGATGGACAGATATGAAAAGAACCAGTCCAGTGCCACATCACAGACGCCAACAGTGTGCTTCAGACGGCTGATTAAGAGGAATGTGCAGCGTGTGGCTGTAGACAGTGATGTGCCTTCCTTCGTCAGATGTTTGTGCTTTTTGTCTCAACTCGATCCTACGGGCCAAATGAATTCCTAAAAGAGGTAAAAGCTGTTTGCTAGCCTGTGTTTATTAAACATAACTAATACCTAGTTAACAGCTAACACATGCTAGGAGACTGGGGGCAGTTGTAAAACAGAGGGCAATTACAACTTACTGAATTCCTTCAAAAGGAACAAAGCTAGAGTGATGACACTTAACTGCACATTCTCAGGAGGATTCTCTCTCTGCCTCCGAAAAAGGAGCAGGATCACTTCA